>NW_026606095.1:3499000-4201000 GCF_029834395.1 Sorex fumeus | reverse complement strand
GGTTTTGAAATTTAACTAGACTGGAAGAGTGGGCTGGGAGATCCAGATACCAGAGCCAGAAGGAAAATGAAGGAGGATCGAGGAGAATGAAGTAGCATGGGGGAGGAAGAGGAGGAGAATCAGAAGACGATGGAGATGGGAATGGAATAAACTGCAACTGACACCAACCAGCCTGGCCTTCGTTTCCTTCCTTCGCCTGCCCATCGCCATCGACCTCCCACGGGTGGGGGAAGTGGCCTGAGACTACTGAACATGGGCATTGCAAAAGATAGACTGCTGCAGTCTTTTTGTGTTTACACACTAGTCTCTCCCTGTTCCATCTTCCTGCCCTGGTCTCTCTTTAATCTCTCATCTCCCTCCAACTCTCCACATTGGGGGTAGACACCACGCCAAGTCTGGTAGCACAATCAACATATCAAAAGCCCTTCTTCTGCTCAAGGGCAACATACCAATTAGGGTGTTTTTCTCCTTTTCTTAGTCCAATAACTTAATTAACATCTTAATTAACATATTAATTCTGCTTCTTAATATTATTTTGTTTGGATACAGTAAGAGGTACCTTGAGCTTGTAGAGTTACTCTTCTGGGGACATCTCACCAGACTCAGACTACAATGCTCAGGCCGAATTTTAATCATTCCTAACCCTAGCAGGGTCCAAATCTACTTATTACTTTTTGGACCATGACAGAATTTGTCCATGACCATGCTCTTAACTTGTAGTTAAGTATTGTTGCCCACTGTCTGGTGATTCTCAGCTAACATGTCTGGTGATTTAACATGAGGGCTTGATGATGTGATGCCGTTCTGCTTTACGTTGCTGGGGATGACCTTGAGTAGGCCTTCAGGAATGGTGCCTGCGGACAATGTGGTGCTGAGAATGAATCAGGGGTGGCCTCATGCCAGACATGAGCCCTGACCTTGGCGGTATCTCCCTGAGTCTACTTTTTGCCTCTGAATTTAACTTCTGTTCCTTGTTTTGTCATGGACATCTCCCATGCATGGTGGCTGGATTCTCCAGCGAACATTCTCAGTGAGGCTCCAGTGCAGGAATTTAATTCAGTTTTAGGTTCAGTTTTTACTTTGATGCCCTGAGAACATGCTTGGGTTGCCCTTTTTCTGCCATCTTTCTCTTCGTTTCTTTTTCAAGAGGCCCAGGTAGTTTACTTTGCCCCGTTCCCTTCCTTTTGTTATTGCAGTGGTTTCAGTGCCTCCTGGGAAGTGAACATTTGGCTTCTGTGCTCTCTTACATACATTTGGTTGTGGTGTGCTGAACAACACACTTGTTGTATGACAAAGGATCCCAATAGCAACACCACTGGGATTGCTTTTAGCAATGTAATGCTAGTATCAAACTCCTGCTCTCATACAAAACAGGTGCTCTAACAGGGAGCCACAACCCTGGACCCTACACAATTGCTGTTATAGTGATAATCTTCAGTGTGAAGGATTAGTGACCAGGTCATAAAACTCAAGAGCTATTTATTAAATTCTTATGATATTCCCAGTATTGTGGTTTTCTTCTCTGTAAATCATGTCTCCTGCCCCCGCGCCTGGCTGTCCTCGCTGGGGCCCCTTGGAGGGGAGCAGGTTGAGTTTTCCTCCCCGCCCCAACCAGGGCCCCGGCAGCCAAAGACCTCCAGAACCAACCACTACCATGCTGAGACCACTCTCCGCACACATGAAGGTAGCCGCAGAGGAACAAAGGAATGCGGGTCCTGGGGCTGAGATCTCCAAGCCTACTTGGATCGGGGCTGAGCATCCTCCACCCAGATCCTCCAAATTCCAGTAGGCGGGGGTCACACCCACCAACTGGCCCCCTGGCACCGTGTAATCCCATCAACGGCCAAGACTCAGAGACTATAAAACCCAGCTCCCAGAAGTGTGCGACCACAACATCTTATCATCTCATTCCTACTTTGGACAAACTGGCAGGCTACCGAATGTAACCTGCCCACACGGCAGAGTCTGGCAAACTCCCCATGGCGTACCCAATATGCCAAATACCAGTAACAATGAAGGGTCTCATTCTCCTAACTCTGAAAGAGCCTTGAATATGGCACATTTTAAAAAATCTCAGGGCTAGGATGAAGGAGATGGTACTGGGACCTGCTCGAGGCAATCGACGAATAACAGGATGGTTGTGATTGTGATTGTGATTGTATTTACTAAGGGTACGATTAAGTGATATTTATGTAAGTCCAGCTTTAGAGACCTCTGTTTTGTGAACTTAGCTATAAGGGATGGTTCATCTGCTCTTCCTGCATTATGTAGGGTGATTCATTCTACCAACTTTTGTATTTTTACATTTTGTAGGAGGATAGTTTGCTGGAGCAGACAAAAATGCTTTTTAAATGGTCAATAGTTCCTGTGCAAGATCTTTTTTTGGGGGGGAGGACAAACAAATTTTAAATCATTAAACATGCGGCACTAAAATCCTTTCTTACTTGTAAAATTGGAATTAAATAAGATAATAATGCATATCCTTGCCCTTTTTGTGCCTTTAATGAAGGTGAATAGACTTTGTAATAAAAGGGAAAAAACCCCTGCCACTCTTCTTACCCTCAAAATCCAATTTGTTTTCTTGTTTCCTCATTGTTTTCTAAATCTTATCCTCATGTGCAAATAGTTTCTATAATAGGAGACTTAAAAATTATTATGATTATGATTATATTTACTTTTGTGCCACATCTGACACAGTACTCAGGGCTTACTCCTGATTGCATTCAGTGATACTCCTGGTGGTGATCTGGGCTCCATATGGGATCTGTGGGTTGGTCCCACAGAATTTGGGTTGGTCCCATGCAAGACAAGTAGTCTACCCATCAACTAGTGCTCCAGTACCCTCTGATAGGATACTTTTACTTGTGAAGGGGAGAAACTCAAACTCAAAGTGGTATTGGGTTTACTATCAATAGGGCACTGTCCATTTGCTTCTCTCAGGGGGTCCACCTTCACCTGAAACCTTGGTCCTCAGACTGGCTTTCTTCAGAGGATAAGATGACTGCTCCTGCATTAGACTTCACCTTCACATCCAGAGAGCTTCACTCAGATGAGGTTGTACTCATCTGAAAGGTTGGGTGCCTTTCATGAGAGAAAGTTATTGGCACAGTTCTGAACACTGAAAGTCCAAAATCAAGGTTCAGAAAGTCAGTTTCTGTGTAATGAGGTTTCTCTCCTTAGGAGATTGCCTTTTTTTTTTTTTAAAAAAACTATGTCTTCCGTTGGGCTGGAACCATAGCACAGCAGTAGGGCATTTGCCTTGCGCGAAACCAGCCTGGCCGAGCTGGGTTTGATTCCTCTGCCCCTCTCAGAGAACCTGGCAAGCTTCCAAGAGTATCTTGCCGACACGGCAAAGCCTGGTAAGCTATCGGTGACATATTCAATATGCCAAACACAGTAACAAGTCTCAAAATGAAAACGTTACTGGGCCCGCTCGAGCAAATTGATGAACAACAGGAGGACAGTGTTTGTTTGTTTGTTTGTTTATCTATGTCCTCATGGGGACTTTCCTTACTGTCTGTGGAGAGTTTTGCAAGATGAAAATCAAGTTTTCTGTGTCGGGTCTGCAAGGGAACTCATCTTTTTTTTTCTTTCTTTTTTTTTTTTTAATTAGTGAAACACCATGAGGTACAGTTATAGACTTACAAATTTTTGTGCTTGGATTTCAGTTATACAATGATCAAGCACCCATCCCTCCACCAGCGCCCATCTTCCACCACTGCGGGTCCCAGTATCCCTCCCAACCCCCATCCTCCCCATCGCACCCTGCCTCTGTGGCAGGACATTCCCTTTTGTTCTCTCTCTCCTAGTGGGTGTTGTGGTTTGCAAAAGAGGCAATGGGTGACAATCATGTTTGGTCTATAGTCTACTTTCATCATGCTTCTCCCATCCTGGGAGGATCTCCCCAACACCCTTTATTTGGTGCTCCCTTCTCTATCTGAGCTTCCTTTTCCCTTAGCATGTGTGGCTGACCTCCAAGTCATGGAGCAAAATTCCTGGTACTAATCTCGGCCACTCCTGGGTGTTGTCTCCCATTTTGTTACTTTATGTTCACAAGGGCACTAATCTTATCAAGAAGGTCTTTCTTCATGAATTGTAGAAAGTGGCCTTCTGAAGGTCCGACTAAAATCCTATCATACTGAAGGGTAGGGCCTTCACATGGGGATGTGTCGTGAGGAGAAAGGCAGAAATGCCTTCACTCTATCAAATAGAACTGATTTCACTTTTTTTTGAACTAAACAAGACCAAACACAATACCCCGCAAATGCCACTAACTGATCAGCAGTATTTTTCCTCACAAGAAACAGAGTGGAGATGAAATGATTGACTTGAACAACTCAAGTGTCAAGAACAAAAGATTGGATGAAGAAACTTGGTATATTCACACAATGGAGTACTACTTGGCTATAAGAAAAAATGAAATTATGTGATTTGCTGCTATGTGGATGAGACTGGGAGGCATCATGCTGAGTGAAGTCAGTCAAGAGAGGGACACATACAGGAATCTCTCTCTCATATGCGGGATGTAAAAGAACAGCTATCAATTCTCTTAATTCTTGTCACTCTTACTAAATTTTACATTTGTAGGTATTAGTCATTTCATGTAAATTCCAAAATAGATTATTACGAAATTAAAAAAAATGTTTTATTAATGACAGGGAAGACATGATTATTACCATGAGATCCAAGTCCAAAATAAAACCTAATGCAATATATTTTAGAAGCCAGGGTTGAAAACTGATTTATGTAAATGAGAATAGGAATATTACATTAAATTATTTGAGTTTCTTTATTTACGTAGGTTAAAATCATATAGCAATCAATCATCACAAATTGACTTTCATTGACTTACTTTCTTATAATTTTATTTGCCATTCCTTTAAGTTTCATTGGAGCAAGCAAGCAATATGAACTAAATTTGTTATGTCCCTGTGAAGGGGGCAGGCTGGAGGGAGGAAGGGAAACTGGGAACATCAGTGGAGAGAAGGTCACACTGGTGGTGGGACTGGTGTTGGAACATTGTGTCCCTAAAACAACTTTGTCAATCGTGTTTTTTTATTATGATTTTTATACGTTTCATTTTCATAAAGTAGTTCACAGTAGTTCATTACAGATAATATTCAAACACCCACCCAACCAGTGAGCATCTACCCACCACAATAAGAAGGAGTTGTATGAAGGTTGTTGCATTTCATTCTGCGGCCATTTAAGTTCATATTTACAAGAATACAAGCAAGTATGTTAAAACCAAACACATGTGTGCTACTTTAAGTACATCAGTGGACTGGAGTATAAGAGATCATGCGGCCGCACGCTCCAGGAAATACCCCATCACTCTCTTCCGGGAGATTTATTTCATTAGTCTCTGGATCTTGGTCGTTGATGAGATTGCATGGCAGAGGTGGGATGTGGTTTGTCGATGTGACCGACAAGCTACTGGAAAACTGGAAAACTGGGTGGAGGAGGCCCAGTCCTGATCTGAGCAGGCCTGGAGAGCTCAGCCACGGGTCCCACAGTCAATCATGTTTTAATAAAAATAAATTAAAACAAATGAAGAGCCAAAGGCAACAGAACTTGAAAAGTGGTTTATAGAACTGAGCTTACTGTGATGGAGGGAAGATAAAGAGGGGCATTCTGGTAAAGAGTATGATGTTGTAACTGCATGCACAGGACCCAATCATTAATGGCATTTCAAATCACATTGCTGCAAATAAGAAATGACAAATAATGAACCGACTTGCATTGGGAATGGGGCAATTTTCCCAAACAATGTGGCTGCACCCTGATATTAATAGTGTCCACCACTTGAACTCCCCCATTCCTCTTGCAAACAAGTCAGTTTGTTGTCTGTGATAGAGCCCTGTTCAGTAACACAACAAAATTGAATTCCAAAATTTCTCATGAAAGCACATTAATTTCAGGTTCTCAGAATTTCTGTCAGACAGGCTCAGCAGTGGTTGCTGCTTAATGGACAAAAACTGTTGCTGTTGAAACCAAGTGTTCTAGGAAATCAATATCTCCACAACCACGGAACTCTTGTATCCGTATGAGTCTGTCCACCGGGTAATTCAATCGTGGCATGATTTCTTAGATGCTTTCCTCAGGCTACCTTGCATTAGAGGTAGCAGGTTACCGACAGAGTCCCAGACTTCAACCTTTGTCCCTGCCCAGAGTAAAGGATATTTAACTATTTATTTCTAAATCATTAAATGATGAATTCATTCACTGGGGTAGGATATGCTAGTTTATGTTGAGAAAACTAGATTCTGATCTGTAAGTTTCTCATTTAGTCTTTTTTGGGAGGGCTCCAAAGGAGAGCTCAGGAGGTCCAAGGACACTTGGCTAAAAGGGCCTGGTGGTCCAACGTGGGGCCCGAGGATGTGGAGTGGTGCTGGGAATTGTCTGGGTCACCTTAGCAGTGCTCAGGGACCTAGCAGAACTGCAGCTAGTGATGCTGGAGTGGGGGCATGAGAGTGATGCAGTGCCTGTGACTGAACTGGGGTCACCTGGATGCAGGCTCTGCTCATCAACCCTCAGGACTATCTTCCCAACTCTTATACCCCTGCCCTTGCTGCATCCTTTTTTTTCTGTAATAAAACAAGTTTATTCAGGAAATAAAGGAGGGAGGGAAGGAGAGAGGTATATAGAGCTCAAGAGAGAACATAGGTGTCTTTGCCTTGGGGAAATAAAGCAAATACAGATCCCAAGCAGAGATGTGCAGGCCACTTCCCAGTAATGAGAAAACGCACCCTAAAGTAAGAAAGTCCATGTCTCAAGCAGATGTGCAGTTCTCATTGCATTTTAAGTATTTCTTTATTATACAGAATTAAGGAAACAATACATTTAAGCAGACCTTTCTGTGTGAACAATATCATGGTAGATATGTTGAGGGAATAATAATGGTGTGAAAGGGGAGCCCGAGAGGTAGTACAATGGCTGAGGTGTTGCCTTGCATGTGACTGACCTGGGTTTGATTCCCAGAACCCCATAGAATCCCCTGAGCCCCACCAGTCCTGATCCCTGAACACTGAACCAAGACTCAGCCCTGAGCACTACTGGTGTCACAAAAAAAAAGTTAAAAAAGGTGCTTTTAAATTTTTTTTAATTAGTGAAACACCATGATGTACAGTTGTAGGCCTACAAACTTCCGTGTTTGGGTTTCAGTTGTACAATGATCGAGTACCCATCCCTCCACCAGTGCCCATTCTCCACCACCAATAATCCCAGTACCCCTCCCATCACCCCCCCCACTGCATGCCCCCCACCCTGACTCTGTGGTAGGGCATTTCCTTTTGCTCTATCTCTCGAAAGATGCTTTTTAAAGGGAAGGATAAGAACTAATAAGGGATGACAAACAACCCTATCTATGTGTTTGGTAAGAGGAGATTGGAACAACAGAAAATTTGAAAGAAGAGCAAATCCATTGGGTTGAGGTTTTGGAGTACTTCCTGTGAAGATAACATTTGAATTGGCTTCTGAGAATATGTAGTTTGGAACAGGAATGAATGAGGTTAGGGAGAACATTTAAAGATGAGGGAGAATTTGAAGGTCCTGTGCACGTGGACACATGTGCTTGTGTATGTATGTATCTTTAAGAAGTTAAAGCAACAACAGTATGTGAGAGAGAGGTGGGGAGGAAGGTGTGGTTGGATAATTGTTTTTCATAGAAACGCCTTCACTCTAACGGCTGTTTTGAAGGGCGGGGCCATAAAGGCAGTAATACTCAAAACTGGCTGAAGTTTGGAATCGTTTTAGAATGTGTTCAATGGACACAGCCTTCTTTTGGCTCTGGTTGGTGGATTTCTTGGAGCTTTCCCGATGTGTTGATAGCCTGACTCAGTAAAGAATGCATGTGGCACCCACTCTGAGACGGCACCCATTCTTTCCCAGAGGAAGGCTCCAGCTTTTGCTGAAATTTAGTCTCAGATTTAAATAATAGGATCACAAAGATCACAGACCAGAGGAACTGAAATGGAAACCCGGAATGAAAGGCAAGAGAAGAGGCAGGTGAATTCTGCAACTGGTGAATTAAGAAAACAAAGCAATTTCATTAATTCTAAAGTATGCTCCTAGTTTTTGGATAAATTAAAACAGACATTTAAAATGGTTTGCATTTAGATGTAGTTATTATTATTATTATTATTATTATTATTGTTTGGAGGTTCTAGCAGGGGAGCGCAGCTACTCTTATACCCTTGACCGAAGACCGGTCCGTCTCTATCGGGGAAGGCCATCCTCTTCTACCGAGCGCGCAGCTTCGGGAGGGACGCACATGGAGTGGTGAGGGAGGAAGGGGACACCTGCCTAGCCAGCCAGATCAGCCGAATCAACCCTGGCGATCAATGGGGTGACAGATGTCGCAGCCAGTAGGGCGTTCGCCTTACAAGTGGCCAACATGGCCAACCCGAGTTCGATTCCTCCGCCCCTCTCTGAGAGCCTGGCAAGCTATCGAGAGTATTCGATATGCCAAACACAGTAACAACAAGCTCTCCAATGGAGACATTACTGGGCCCGCTCTAGCAAATCGACGATCAACGGTAGGGCCTTTACCTTTACCTTTTATTATTATTATTATTATTTTCTTTTTGGGTCACACCTGGCGATGCACAGGGGTTACTCCTGGCTCATACTCTCAGGAATTTCTCCTGGAGGTGCTCAGGGGACCATATGGGACGCTGGGAATCGAACCTGGGTTAGCCGCGTGCAAGGCAAATGCCCTACCCGCTGTGCTATCACTCCAGCCCCTTATTATTATCTCTTAATAACTTAACTTTAGACCAGTGTTAGTTGGTACTTACAAACTTTCAAACCCTAAATCCCTAGTACTACATATGAACCTCTGAGCACAGCTAGGAGTGATCCTGAACTCTGGGTGTGGACCCCCCTCAAAAAAAATCAATGTAAAGCAATATTTATATTGATTCTATCAATTGGGTTTTCTGTAAAGCATAATAAGATACCTAGTTAAAAATGTTATGCCTAAAATATATACATAAGTCCATTTATAATGTTATCTTGAAATAGTTCTTAAGGGGATAAGACATGTATTTACATCCTAAAGTACATTCTGGTTCAATGTCATTTTTTTTCTTTGTTTTTGAGACGCAGTGGGCAGTGCTTAGGATTTACTTTTGGCTCTGTGCTCTTTGGCTCAGGGATCACTCCTGGTGGGTCTCAGAAAACCATAGGCAGTATGGAGAATTGGTTCTATGTCTGCTTGGTGCAAAGCAGTTTCTCCAGCCCCATGTTCAATGTTTTTTCCCTGCTTTTATTTGTATTTTGGGCTATGCCTGGTAGTGCTAGGGCTTACTCCTGTCTCTGTACCCAGTTCACTCCTGGTGGGGTTCAAGGAACCATATGGGGTGCTGGGAATTGAACTCAGGTTGGGAATGTTCAAGGCACAGCACATTGCTGGCTGTGCTCTTTCCCCCTCCAGGGTTCAATATTATTTCTTAAGAATCTTTTGTTTACTGTCCATAGCACCACCAAGTCTGATTATGTTTTAGACAAGTGAATGTTCAATAATAATTATTCCTTTGAACTTTTATTTTGGTGTTGCTTTATTATTTTTGCCACTGAATATCAATCCCGTGGTCTCACATGGGAGGCCTGTGTTCTACTACTGAGTCACACCCTGGCCCTCTTCTGAAAAAGGAAAAGCATTTCCCTCCCATATTCCATTCATCATTTGTTTGTATTTGTTTTGGGGCCACAGCTGGCAGTGCTCAGGAGTTACTTCTGACTCTGTGCTCAGGACTGACTTTTGTGCTGCTCAGGGAACTATATAGATTCCAGGGACAGAGTCTGGGTCGGTCACATGCAAAGGCAAACACTAGAGGATCACTATAGGATCACTCAGTGCTGTTGTGGTTGTGATGAGAGGGGATGTGCACACCTAACTGTGGTGTTTGCACATTGTTAGTTGTAGTGCTCCTGAAGGCTGAGCACAACAGGTGATGGTCCTTGAACATGTGCTCGCTTGATCACTGGAACACTTGACAACCTGTTACTCATCGACTTGCCCGAACAGGCACCAGTAATGTCTCCATTCATCCCTGTCGTGTGCTAATGTAGCCCAATGGTACCTGCTCGTTCTAGGAACATGAACAGTCTCAAAGTGATCATTCAGGGTCTTGACGAAGACGTCTAACCATCTCATAGGTGGGTGGCCATGCGATCTTTTGATGTCCTGTGGAATCCAGTCGGTAATGGCTCTAGTCCAGCGGTTGTCTCCAAATTTCATTACGTGTCCAGCCCATCTCATTTTTGACGCCTTGGCGAATAAGACAGTGTCCCTGATTCATTCTTGACCATCGACGAAGGTCGGAATTCTGAATTTTTCTCTCATTTGAGTGAAGCGTGATACTCCAAGCATAAAGGTAAAGGTAAAGGCCCTCGTGTTGTTCATCGATTTGCTCGAGCGGGCCCAGTAACGTCTCCATTGGAGATTTTGTTGTTACTGTGTTTGGCATATCGAATACATCATGGGTGGCTTGCCAGGCTCTGCCGCGCCCACACTCCAAGCATAGCTCTTTTAATTCCTCTTTGGGAGACCCCAAGAGAGTTCTCAGCCTGTTTTCATAGGGCCCAGGTCTCTGAGGTGTATGTTAATGCAGGAAGAACAGTGGAATCAAAGAGGTGTGCCTGGAGCCGGAGGTTCTTTGTCCTTTTAGCTATTTCTTTCACGTTCTTGAAGGCGTTCCAAGCCACTCTCTTCCTCCTGCGCAACTCAGGTGCCAGGTCGTTTGTCACGTTGACTTCTCGACCTAGGTACATATAACTGTTGCATTCGGAGATGTTCGTCCCATTGAGAGTGAATGGAACATCAGGAACGAGACCATTTCTCATAAACATTGTCTTTATTAGATTCAGCTGTAGTTCGACCTTTCCACACTCACGTCAAAGTCGCCAACATTTGTGCCGCTTGGCTGATGTTTGGTGTTAAAAGAATGATGTCATCAGAGAAGCGGAGGTGGTGTAGTTGCTGACCATTTATCTTCACTCCCATTCCTTCCCATTCCAGTCGTCTCATGACATTCTAGAGGGTGGCACTGAAGAGTTTCGGTGAAATGGTATCACCCTGCCGAACCCCTCTCTTGACGTCAATGATCACCTCCCTGTAAAATGGTGAGATCCTGGTAGTGAATATGCAATATAGCTCACAGAGGATCCTGATGTATTGACTTTGAACGCACTATTAGGCTAGGACCTCGATGACCGCTTCCGTCTCAACAGAATCAAAGAAACAAACAGAATTCAACAGAATCAAACAGAAACAGTGCTCACTAAAGCTCCTTTAATTAAGCATAGTCCTTGCTGGGCTCCTACCCTCACAGGAGTCCCAGGTCGTGATTGTGGTGTCCACTGAGGTCTCACTTTCTGTGGTGGAACCTGCACATCTTTGTCAGCATGCTCACTGGGGGACTCAGCTTTTTTTGTGATGCTCACACACACTTGGCTATGATGCAGTGGAAACCGCTTACAGCCAAGCTGCCAGAAAGGACCACACAGTGTGCATGTGACACACCAGAGAGTTGTACTCCTGACCATATGCTTGAAGACAAGCAATCAAGCTCCAGAACTTTTCCTCTTGACCCTCTTCTGAAATTTTTACTGGGAATCTATAAAGATTGGCATCTGAATAGTCGCTTGCATTAAAAATATTTATAAGGAAAAATGGCTCAGCTGATCATTGGACAGGACAGTTGACGATTGTTCTTAGAGATTGAAGCTAGCAAAATGAGGACTAGGGATATAACTCACTGTTAGAACATATGCAGGTAAAGGTAAAGGTAAAGGTCCTCCCGTTGATCGTCGATTTGCTCAAGCGGGCCCAGTAACGTCTCCATTGGAGACTTTGTTGTTACTGTGTCTGGCATATCGAATACTCTCGGTAGCTTTCCGGGCTCTCCGAGAGGGGCGGAGGAATCGAACTCGGGTCGGCCATGTTGGCCGCTTGTAAGGCGAACGCCCTACCCGCTGTGCTATCACTCATGGAGGATAAAAACATGGGTCTGATTGTGGCTCTGCCCATAAATACACATACAAACACATTCACACAAAGGACACTAGAAGTTCTAGCTGATAAGTTCTGGGGCCCAGAATTGACACATATCAATGTTACACACAACCAATTGGTAACAACTAATCATCTGACCTTCTGGGCACTCCCAGGTGCCCAGAAGAGGGAGAGACAGCCCTGAATATGACCCTGTGAAATGATGTGATAGCCCTAACACATCGCAGCCACATCAGGAAAATGTCCTTGGAGAACTATTGGTGTTGAGGCCTGAGAAATTTAATTGTTTTCTTAGTTTCCAGACTTGTAAGGTTCTGTGTGGCCTAGGCAGTGTGAAATAATGGCCCGTATTTCCAAATGTGGGGCAGGCTAACATGTCAGGAAAATGCAGGAAGGCTAAAATGAGACTTTATTTTCTGTCTTTGGGCAATTTGGTGCTGGCTGTGAGGGTGTAGAAATGGCAATTATTTATCCCAGGTGCTCCTGAAGTGCTTCACTGAGAACATAAGTCTCTCACTGATCTGTCCTCTACAGTCATCTTGACTTTGGCACCTCTGTTGAAGAGAAGGTTGAAAAAACAACATAGAGCATGTTAACTTGTTACAGGGAGAAGTTCCAAGCCTGTGACACTCGAATCAATTCTTTATCCCACGAACACTGGTAACTAAAGTAGAGAATGTCACTGTCACTGTCCTCCTGTTGTTCATTGATTTTCTCGAGCGGGCCCAGTAACATCTACATTGTGAGAATTTGTTGTTACTGTGTTTGGCATATTGAATACATCACGGGTGGCTTGCCAGGCTCTGCCGTGTGGGCGAGATACTCTCGGTAGCTTGCCTGGCTCTCCGTGAGGGGTGGAGGAATCGAACTCGGGTCGGCCATGTTGGCTGCGTGCAAGGCAAACGCCCTACCTCTGTGTTATTGCTCCAGCCCAAAGTAGAGAATAACCCGTGAAATAGAGTGAGACTTCTTGGTTTCAAAAGGTTGGTACCAGTTACTTGCTGTGGTCCACTTTGGGGTACACAAGTCATGTGTCAGCCACAGTTACTGTCATTGTTGTCATTGTTCACTACTTTTGGGGTAAGAAGAAATGAACAACCCTTTTGGAAGGACAGCAGTTTTGTTATTTAGCAGGGCAATTCCGTCTTCAGTTCTTACTTATTTGGAAACACTGTAGCACTGTCCTCCCACTGTTCATCGATTTGCTCGAGTGGGCACCAGTAACATCTCCATTGTGAGACTTGTTGTTACTGTTTTTGGCATATCGAATATGCCATGGGGAGCTTGCCAGGCTCTGCCGTGGGGTGGGATATTCTCGGTAGCTTGCCGGGATCTCTGAGAGCGGCAGAGGAATTGAATCCGGGTCGGCCACATGCAAGGAAAATGCCCTACCCGCTGTGCTCTTGCTCCAGCCCATTTGTTTGGAGGAAGGGTAAAAAAATGCAAATATTCCTTACCAGCTCAGCAGAAGGCAAGAAAAAAACATTTGAAGATGGGCAAGGATTCCAAGAGTATTGGGGGCTGAACCTGAATCATTCGCATGCATGGCCAATGCCTTACCCATTGTACTATCTCTTTGATCTCTAGAAAGCACATTTTGAACACTATTTTGCGTTGTTATGGGTTTTAAATATGTGTGCCAATGTTAACTGAACCTTAAGAAATGCACCTGTCAAGGTGGGGGTGAGGGAGGGACCTTGGGGGCACTGGTATAGGGAAGTTAACTCTGGTGGTGAGGTTGGCACTTGGACATTTTGTGTCTAAAACTCAGCTATCAATAGTTTTGTTAATGACACTTCTGTAATAAAATAAAAATAAAAAACTCAAAATATCTCCAAAGTCCAATAATCAATAGTTTATGATCAGTTTTGCCCCGTATTGTTGGTTAGCTTATATTTCTCCTTGTCCTTGTTTATCCAGCTGTGTGGTCTGTGTGGGATTTTTCCTTCTTCCTCCATGTGGTTCTAGAGTAACCCTGCTTGTGGCCAGTGAACCTATGAGCCCCTTGCTCATTGCCCTAGAGATTTATTCTGGAGTGAACTAGGAATTGAAACTCATTCAGTTGGAATGAAACTCTACACTTGTTTTCTATGGCTGGTGCTAGAGAAAAATGTTCTTCTTATATTGACTAGAGTCCTTATCTTTTTTTCTTTTTGGGTCACACTGGGCGATGCTCAGGGGTTACACCTGGTTCTGCTCAGCCCCCTGAGCATGTGGGATGCTGAGAACCGAATCCTGGTCCACCACATGCAAGGCAAATGCCCACCTGCTGTGCTATTACTCCAGCCCCAACAGCTAACTTTCTTAGTGTCACATGGAAGCCAAATTAAGGACAGAGTCAGGACCTGGAGGAAAGCGAAACTGAAACTGGAAAAAAAATGAAGCACATAAAACGGTCCTGTCAGGGTCCTCACGGTCCTCCCGGTCCTCCCGTTGTTCATCGATTAGCTCGAGCGGGCCCAGTAACGTCTCCATCCTGAGACTTGTTGTTACTATGTTTGGCATATCGAGTACATCACAGGTAGCTCGCCAGGCTCTGCCGTGCGGGCGAGATACTCTCGGTAGCTTGTCAGACTCTCCGAGAGGGGCGGAGGAATCGAACTCATGTTGGCCATGTTGGCTGCGTGCAAGGCAAACGCCATACCGCTGTGCTGTCGCTCCAGCCCACGGCCAGGTATAACCCATCCACCCCTAAAGTAAATAAAAACGTGAATAAGGGCCAACTCAAAGTTGTGGCGCACAGGCCTCCGCCCTGCAAAACTGATGCTGGCACTACTGGATGTAGCCCTGTTGGTCCCTAAACATTGCAGGGAGTAGCTCCAATAGGAAGGAAAAATTATTAATTAAAAAAAAAACACTAAAGACAGTGCTAGAGCAATAGAGCAGTGAGCAGGGCATTTGCCTTGCATGTGGCCAACCCGGGTTCAATCCCTGGCATCCCGAATGGACCCCCAAGCCCACCAGGAGTGACCCCTGAGTGCAGAGCCAGGAATAAGTCCAGAGCAACTTTGAATACCACCAAACCAAAAAATAAAAAAAAAAATTTAAAAAAATCAATAAATTTAAAAATATGAGAGAAAACCAATTTGATCTAAAGAAAAAGGGGAAGTATTCTAGAACACATAAAACAATACTGGAAACTTGAATCACATCGGAACTTTCAGAAGGGAGACCCAGTGACTTATTTGACCCAGTTTGAAGTGAAGTTCCTGGCTCTCAAAACCAAATGCAACCTGGGTGAGAAATCCTTTTCCAACAGCAGCACCACAGTGAAAAACACCAAATTAAATTTTCCTGCACGACTCTTGCCTCAGCGCGTTTCCCAGGATTATGGAAATCGGATGTGCGCGCGCCCACATGCCCTTGGGTGCCCTATTTACACGGTTATGAGGTGCTTCCACTAGGAGCCCGGCCCCTCCAAGAAAGCTGCATTTGCACTGTGTCTGGGGGGAGGTGAACTGTCGCGCTGGGAGATCACTCTGTGCCACCCTGAATCAAGGGTGGGCAGCTGAATAACAAGAAAAGCCCAGCTACCCGACCCCAGCTCCTGGCCAGTAGCAGCCTCCGGTTCCAGCGTAACTCGCTTTTCTGAGCCGCTCAGCGCCCAAGTGCAGCTGTTCACGACCTGTGGGAGTGATACTCCCCTGCCCTCTGCTGCTCTCCATCCCACCCCCTGCTCCCTGGCTGGTTTGCCCTGGGTGTGCGGATGGGAAAGACTACCTGTGTAGGAATCCCGAATCTCCCAATCTCCTTGCAGGTTAAAATGCCTATGTCGGCTTGTGAGCAGTATTCAAGCATTTGATTTGATTAACTTTTAGTTAAGGTGATGCGACTGGGAGGCTGGTGGGATTTGGGGGCCAATGACCCTGGAACTGGGGCTCCTGAGTAATTAAACGGACTACGAAGAGGCCCAAGGCCGCTCACAGTGGTTCGCTGCACACGATTCTGTGCAATTTTGAAGCTGGTTTTGGGTCACTGAATGAAGGTGGCAGCTCTTACTTCCTTTGGGAAACTGAATATTATCCTGTCTAACAGACCTCAATATTATGGTCTTTTTTGCTGAAGTCTAAATCCCCTTCATTTAATTTCATCCATTTCCCCTAGTCATAGTCTTTTGCACAAACTGAAAAACTCTTTATATTTGGTGCTAACAATTCTTACATAGTAAATGACAGGCTGTCCTTGAATTGGAAAATATAAGGGTCATCCCGCGGGAGTGCTGAGGGAGGAAAACTGTGTATTAATCCTGCAAGGGGCCTACTCTATTTTGGGAAGCATTGCTTCTCTTCCCCCCCATTTAAAAAAAAAATTTGGTTTGGGGGTGGGGGTGAAGGCTCACTCAGCAGTGCTCAGGGCTTACTCCTGGCCCTATGCTCAGGGATCACTCCTAGTGTTGATTGGGGGATCATATGTGTTGCTGGAAATTGAACTGGGGCCAGTCACATGCAAGGCAAATGCCTTCAGCCCTGTACTATTTTTTTTTTTTTTGCTCTTTGGGTCACACCTGGTGATGCACAGGGATTACTCCTGTCGCTGCACTCAGGAGTTACTCCTGGCGGTGCTCAGGGGACCGTATGGGATGCTGGGAATCGAACCCGGGTCAGCCGCGTGCAAGGAAAACGCGCTACCCGCTTTGCTATCTCTCCAGCCCCAGCGCTGTACTATTTTTCTGACCCTCTTTGACCAGTTTTCGGGGGGGGGGGGGCGGAGGTTATTGAAAAGTCAGTTAAAAAAACATAGATGTCCCCAAACTTCACGACATTGGAATTTTTTTTTTCTTTTTGGGTCACACCTGGCGATGCACAGGGGTTACTCCTGGCTCTGCACTCAGGAGTTACTCCTGGTGGTGCTCAGGGCACCATATGGGATGCTGGGAATCGAACCCCAGTGGGCCGCGTGCAAGGCAAATGCCCTATCCGCTGTGCTATCTCTCCAGCCCACGACATTGAAATTTTTAACAATTTTTTTGATTATAATGTCAAAACCAAGACAATAAAAAAGAAAAGTCTTGTCATATTTAAAGAAATAAAAACACAAAGTTGTACATCAAAAGCCTATCAACAAAGTAAAACAAAAACCCCACACAATTGGAGATGTTCGTGACTCAAGTATTTATTAAAGGGTTATTATTAGAAGGTACACAGAAGCAGAAAGTGAAAACTAACAACCACATAAACAATAACAAACCAAGCAACCTGACGTGCAAAGGGCTTGAATGGACATTTTATCCAAAGAAGACATATGAGTAGCAATAAATACATTAAAGATGCTCAAAAATCACTGATCATTAGGTAAACGTACTACAGTAGGGATCACTAGGAAAATGACTACAGCAAAATGCCACGTCAAAACACCACCTAAACAAACCTAGAAATTAAGAGCTGTAGAAATTTAATGTTGAGAAATGGAAACTCTTATCTGGTAGAAATGTAAGTGATACAGCCATTGTAGAAATAGTATTTTGCATCCTCAAAAAAAAGTGAAATTACAGGGTCCAGAGGGATAGATAACACAGGCCTGATGGTGCTTGCCTTGTATGTTGCCTACTTTTCAAATCACATGTGGTGCCCCTGAGAACCACCTGTGGTCACCCCTGAGCACAGAGCCAGGAATAGCCCCTGAACACCACCTGTGAAAGGTCGAAACTAAAAAGAAAAAAAGAAGTAGAATTACTGGGCAGGGGAGTGTGTCAGAGGGCTGGGGTACTAATGCACATGGGCCCCTGCATCTCCAGAAGCAACCTTGGAACAGTGAGTGACTCAATAAAACAAACAAAAAAGTAAGAATTCGCATCGCAATGCCTTCTAGTAGTTTTGTTCCTTGGCACTGAACACTAATTTCTGCAAGGAAAAATGGCAAAAACAATGCACTTTGTTATACGTATTTCATCATGATTAAGAGACAGATAGAACACAAATGCCCTCCGGGAGACAGTGTTTTTCTTGCTCCCTCCAGAGCAGACTCAGGGTGGGCTTGGGAGTCTTCAGCCAACTGCCCAGGGATTAAAAACTTTGACAGAGAGATCCAGGACTTGGCAGCCAGCTTCATTTTTCTCAGTTCTTCAGCGGCTGTTGAGTACCTGTTGGGATCCAGACACTCGAGTGGACGTGTGGAAAAAAAGTGGACGTGTGGAAAAAAAGCGTATCGAGATAAAATTATATATGGAAAACTGTCACCAAAGACTCAGGAATCTGGGAGAGGGAGGTGACTGGGGAAGAGAGGAGAAGAAGAAGCAGGATTTTATCGTGTTACCAGGCTGTAAAGGTGATGGAGGACGGGGGTTGGGATGAGGGAAATAAATCATGAAAGGATGCAATGGGACATGTGAGCAGAAGGGTCTAGATAGAGGGAAGGAAGCTTCTAGAACAGGGGGGAGGTGAAGAATAGTGAGAGGGGCAGGTGTGTGTGTGTGTGTGCCTGTGAAAAAGAGACAGACAGACACACATAGAGAGAGACACACACACACACAAAGAGACAAAGAGACACACATACAAAGAGACAGAGAGAGACACAGAGAGAGACAGACATAGACACACAGAGACATACACACAGAGAGGAGAGAGAGAGAAAAAGAGAGAGAGAGGAGGGAGAGAGGAGAGAGAGAGAAAGAGAGAGGAGGGAGAGAGAAAGAAGAGAGAGAGAGAGAGGAGGGAGAGAGAGAGAGGTGAGGGAGAAGGGGAATGAATTTTTTTCACAGAGGGCTCTGCTTTGTGAAAGAGCCTTTGAAGGGTTTTGTCTCAGGAACACACCCAACCACCAGGCACGGTCCTCCGGTTCTCATGAGCGTCAGTGGTGGCCAGGCACCTCCACTCAAGTTGGGTCCACCCCGAGGGCATCTGTGGTCTAGCCGGGTCAATGCGGATTCCGTGGTGAGCACCGGCGCCGGGAGTGCCTGCACTGGCCGCGAGGGGGCGCAGTAGAAGGCACCTTTGTTGAGCTGCGGGGCCAGGGAAAGGGAACTTCCCGGGGCACTGCAGGTGCCCCGGGAAGGGGTTGGGGTGGTCTTTGTCTTCCCAGAGCTCCTCCAGCCCCGGTCGTTTGGGTATCTGAGGCTCCCCCAGGCACGGAACCCGGCACAGCCGGTGCCTCTAAGAGGCTGCAGAAAAGCTTCCCTGGAGGACCCGGGGCGACCCCCAAAGGGAGCCCGAGGCCCTGCAGAGACAGACTCTGTGCTCTCTTGGGTGTGTGCAATCCCCCCCACCCACCTCCCCGACCCCGTCTGCAAACCCTCTCTCAGGTGGGGGTTCTCTTGCTTCTGCAAACGTGCCTTGCAGAAAGGGGAGCAGAAAAGCACGACGTGGTGAGCCGGGAGCAGGGGCAGAGGGTTCATTTGTCCACTGCGGACTCACAGCCCAGCATGCTGGACCCTCCTCCGCCCCCAAAACAGAAAAATCCCCTCAGTTCCACCCTGAAGTCTTAGGGGACACTTTTGGGGGGATAGTACGCTGTTGAGGAATCGCCCGGTGCTAAACAGTGGCCCCTCTGGCTGCTGGCCCCAGTTCCAGCAGCACTGCTGAGTGGTGACCGTCAGCACTGTGTCCCAACAGTGCTCGATGGCCCCCTGGGACAAAACTGACATCCCCAACCAGCCCCCTCCAACCACCTCCACTGGAAGCCTGGACCTGAGTCTGCCAAGAACAAACAGGGAAATGGAGAGTTTTCATTTCCTGTCCTCTCTGGCTAATACTGTCCATGGACGCTGAGTAACTTCTGCTGGGTCTGTCCGTAGTGACCAGAGAACTTTGCCCGGAGAAAACCATTTTCTCATGCTTTAACTAATCGGGCCCATGTGATGCCTGCATTGGAGTCAGGGCAACAAACAAGCGTGCCCACAAGGCAAAAAAAACCCCTAAACAATGCTCGCCCCGTCCCAGGAGGGCCGTGCTTTCTTCCCTCTCTGTCTCCTAGATCCATGCAATAATTAGCCAAAGCAAAATGAATATTATCTCATGCTTAACTGCCTTTACAGCGTCCTCGCCGGCGCTGACCCAGTAGTGCTAAACCAATTATTTTTTGAACTTTATGGCTTTAAATAATCCTTTGCTCTAAAATTCCCTGTACCCCTCAGCTACTTAACCACAGGCCCCTCTGCCCTAAATCCTTTTCTTATACTTTGTAGCTTTTTAAGCAAGGCCCCTCTTTAAGAAGACATAATCCCTTCTCTGTAGAAAACATGAAAGACCTTGAACAAATCAAGATTTCTCCATGGAGAATTCAGCTAATCCTGTGCTTAGCTCCTAACAAGGAAATCCATCTCTCCACCAAGCACACCATTACCCAGACTAATGCCTGACTTGAATAACAAGCAAATTATTGTGCTTTTAATTGTACCCTGCTCGGTCACAAAGCACATCTGAGAGAGGATTGTGCGGAACTCCGGCGGGAGAAACAGGTCATGCTTTTAATCCTGCTTTTCTGTCCCTCCCTGCCCCCTTTCCAATCCTTTCTCTTCAGCTGTGCAGAGGGGGGGAAATAGAAGAAGAAGAAGAAAAAAAAAAACACATCTAAACTGTGTTTAAAATGGAGGAGGCTAAAAGGAGAAGAAAGATGGTAAATAAAGGACTTGGAGAGGAGGAATCAGCCGGTGATCCCTTGCCCTGGGGTTATTCAGGACAATTGGTGTCATCATAACCTGAGGTCAATCTCTGTTTCCCAAACCCAGACTCTGAGGCTTCAGCCCCACTTCTGTGGGACTGGATCCCATGGTGGGTTGATCGCATCCTAGGGCCTGTGCTGTGCGCTCTGGGCCCTTCAGCGGCCCCCCAAGACACGATCATCTTAACTGTCCAGAAAATAACACCATCAAAGGTTTCACACCAGAGAACAAGCATCCCCGGTTGAGAAATGCTCCCAAGTAGATTGCTCCATTGTAGATTGAGCTGCAAATTCTCCTGCTACCTAATCCCCCAGGTAATCGCGGTGCTTGTGGTGAAAGAGTGAGAGGCAAGTGTGCCCTTGCACTAGGAAGAAGGCGAGAAGGGGAAGAGCTCCTGGATGTGTGTTTTCTGTAGTCAGAGACCAGAGACCCACTTTACACCGCATCCTGGGATTGACTTCGGTTTCTGCCTCCCGCGGGTCCTAGGCTGAACAAGATGCGGCTGCTGTTTCAAAGTCTTTACATGTGGGTGAGGAAGGATGAAGAGTCCCGCGGTGTGAACGTCCCTGTGCGAGACCCTCTGCCTAGGCTACTGAAAAAGACCCCAAATTGCACAGCTTTAGGACTAGCCTTTGCTCATCCCATCTTGGATCTGAAAATCAGGACCTGGGAAAGCAACCCATAAAAGAGACGTCACAGGAGCAAAGAGTTTGCATTTTCATGGAGACAAGCATTTCCTCATTGCACGAGTTATAAAGAACCTTTTCGATTTTTTCAGTGACTGACAATCGCTTGGCTTATTGCTGGTCCCTGGGGACCAACCAGAAGGACTAATCAGGAGATGAGCGCAACTGCAGCGAGCTCCTGTTTCCACTAGATGGCGCTGTATGTCTTCCCGAAAACCCAGCTCGGAGCCCGTCCAGCAGCTCCTAGGTCTGAGCAAGACAAGT
Source organism: Sorex fumeus (assembly GCF_029834395.1). Lineage (NCBI taxonomy): Eukaryota > Metazoa > Chordata > Mammalia > Eulipotyphla > Soricidae > Sorex > Sorex fumeus. Next base: position 4,179,435 of record NW_026606095.1, on the reverse strand, counting down.
GCCACTCGTCTTTTAGAGACAGCCATCGGCTCTCATTGTTGGCACAAACAGCCCCAAACAATTGGACTGACCACACAGCTCTAAGCCACATTCCAGGACGCTGTCGTCTGCTCAGGGGTGAATGCTGGGAAAATGAAGCAAGCTGCTAATTTGCTTGATTGGAGGGGGGAAAAAAAGATCTCAAGTAACAATGGGAGTAATTTATTTTTCCAACAAGAATAGGGGCAATGCTATTTCATCCCCCCTCCCGGCTGCTACCATAAATGAAAGCAATCACCTAATTAGTCCTGAATTGCCAACTGGCAGGGTAAAGGATCTGCTGAAAATCAAGCTGAAGTGGGGAATTTGGAGAAAGATGTGATTTCTTTGGGAGGAGGGAGGGTTGGGAGGAGAGGGGGCCATGTAAAATGTATTGTGGGGTCTGGGGGAGGCTGCAGGAACTGTGCTGGCCCTGACCCAGGGAGAAAAAGGCTCAGACTTCTCCGGGCCATTCATTTGTGCCGGAGAATGACTTTGTAAACCAGGGGGGAAAGAATTGTTTGGAGAAGACATAGCCCCGACTCCTTTGAAAAGGGTGCAGATGTAGATGAATTGGCTTGGGAAAGAGAGCACAGCTCTTGGGGGCTCCCTAGGACCTGGGGCGGGGTGGGGAGGGGAGCGGATTTCAGGGGACCCCACAGGCAGGCCCCCGCAACTCTCTCCGCCAACACACAATGAGGGAAATTGTAGGCAGATCCGAATCTGAAAACCAGCCTGGATTGAAGGCATTAAGAAATATGCACAAAAGGAAGGAAAGAAATGGCCAGGGACAGATTTTGTTCTCTGTCAATCGCCTCTTCTCCAGCTTAAACAATGAGCTGGCCCCAGGTCACCATAGGAGGGACCCTCCTGGGTACAAAGCAGGACTGCAGGCCAGTGGGGACTGCTGAAATATCGTCCAGGTCACACAACGGGAGTCCTCGTTTATTTATTTGAAGACGACTTCTTGTTTTTCAGTGAGCTATGACTTTCGCCGAAATACTTTACTAATGCGATTTATCACAACGGCAAACTGTCAGTTTCCGCAGCTGTTGCTTTTTCCGAGCAATCTGGCAAATGTATGTGGGTAAAATGCAGACTTGGACGGGGAGCAGGAGTGGGCTCTGCTTTCCTCTTGCCCCCTCCCAGCTGGCCTGCAGGCCCCTCACCCCATCAGAAACATATGCTCTTCCTCCTTGGAGGTGCACACTGCAGTTCCAGGATGCATCTGTTGTGTTTTCTTGCTCGCAGGCATTCTCTCCCACTCCCCCTCACAGGAGTGGGACCTGGTTTTCTTTTGTGGGGACAATCACTTCCCCGTTGACCCTGTTCTCCCTTTTCCACACTGTCGACTCTGGCTGAAAGCCAACTGCTCTTGGCAGTGATAGTTGGCGCTCACTGGCGGCCAACGGATGAAGGCAAAAACAAAGAAACCAAGCAAACACGATGCCCAGTTGGATCTGAGTTTCACAGAAACATTTGGGATTTTCTAGTAGAAGTTGTCTTAAATATCGCGTGGAGCATACCTTTATACTAATAGTGGTTTTTTCAGAATTTAACTTTGAGAAGTAATGTGTAGGGTCAGAGTGATAGCACAGTGGGGAGGGCATTTGCCTTGCATGTGGCCGACCTGGGTTTGATCCCCGACACCCCTTATGCATCGGTCGGAGTAACTTCTGACTGCAGAACCAGGAGTAACCCTTGAGCCCAACTGGGTATGACCCCAAATGCCAAAAAAACAAAATAAAAAAGGAACTAGTGTGTATTTTATCTGGTGACAACTGGTGTCCTCCTAGGTCTTCAGGGGAAGTTTGACCAAAGTTGAGTTAAATCAGAATCAATGCAGGGATTTTCCGGCAGTTTTGGAAGGAAACAAGGACTTCGAACGAACCTGTTCAAGTGACCAGGCTTCTAGGGTCAATGTCCACAGTAGCCAATGGCCCTTTGGCTATCATGCCGAGACAGCTGTCTCCAGGGACATCAGCACCATGGAGAACACAGAATCCCTTTTTGGGAACAGGATGACCCAGCTATTTCTGCAATTGGCACTGTGGGTGCTGCATGGAAGGCCAGAAACATATACTGTTTCCTGCCTCTCAAACCAAGGACGTGAAAACAGCAGTGACAGAATGTGCCCACTGGTACAGTTTTGGCTCAGCAGCAAGAATGGCAACAGATATCAGACCGCAGAAGAGCAGGCATCTACCACAACGTTACATAGCTTTCTGATTGGTTTCACCCCACCTTAGCCCTTTGTTCTGTTAGATTAGCTTTTCTCTAGGACAGCTTGGTTGGAGACAGGGTCTTGCCTTTTGGAGGCAAGCACTGCATTTGGATCTGGAGAGATGAGTTTCAAGTCTTTCTCTTCCGAATGGCATTATAGACATTGCAACATTCCCCAAAATGAATTTTCTGGGGGGAATGGAGAGATAATACAGGGAGCAATGCACTTCCCTTACATGTATCTGACCCTGGTTCAATCTGGGGTACCCCATATGGTCCCTTAAACCCTGCCAGGAGTGACCCCAGAATGCAGAGTCAAAATAAGCCCTGAGCATCACCAGGGTGGTCCCTTACTCCCCAAATGAAACTCCCAAAACTAAACTGAGTTTCTCAGTCTGAAACCAAGGACAGATATTATCCTAATCCACTTGACTTCTCTAACAAAACGCTGAGGATACAGTGATTTCTAAGCATTAGAGATTTATTCCTCACAGTTGTAGGGCCTAGAAAACTCAGGATCGACTTACTTGCTCTTGACATGTATGGAGAGGGGCGAAGTCCCCCTTCCTGGTGTGTAGGTTGAATCATCATTATTTTCAGAATAATCCCACTCATAATCCCACTCCAGAATGTGGGATTATTTGGGGCTATAGACCAGTTATATACTGAGACCACTCTCCACACGCTTGGACGAGCCTCACACATAAAGGAACCGGCAGAGGAACCTATGTACTGGCAGAGGAACAAAGGCATGTGGATCCTGGGGCTGAGATCTCCAAGCCTGCTCGGATCAGGGCTGAGCATCCTCCACCCAGATCCTCCATCTTCCAGTAGTCAGGGGTCACACCCACAAACTGCCCCCCTCCCAGCGCTGTGTAATCCCATCAACAGCCAAGACCCAGAGACTATAAAACCCAGCTCCCAGACATCTTATTATCTCATTCTTACTTTGAACAACCTGGCAGGCTACCGAATGTAACCTGCCCACATGACAGAGTCTGGCAAACTCCCCGTGGTGTACCCAATATACCAAATACCAGTAACAATGATGGGTCTCATTCTCCTAACCCTGAAAGAGCCTTGAATATGGCACTTTTTAAAAACTCAGGGCTAGGACGAAGGAGACGTTACTGCTGCCTGCTCGAGGCAATCGACAAACAACAGGATGATCGTGATCGTGATAGAAGACAATTTCCCCACTATTCTCTTCCAGGAGAGTAAAGACCCACTCACCCCAGAACGTCACCACCACCACCTCCCCCAAATTTCACTTTCAGCATACAAATGTGGGGGAGGAACACAGACATTCAGTCTACTCTGGAGGTGCTTTTTCCACAGGGCAGGGGTTGGGATTACCTGAGGTAACGTGTGCCAGGCCCAGTGTGGAGCAGGCAGGCATCCCTTGGAGGCTTTCTGAGGAAGAGAACGCTCCTAAGTTCTCTGCTCTACACTGTCAGAAGAATGATAATGAAGCAGAGGACAGGGATTTCTGTTCAGCAGCTGTTTCTGTGATTGCCAAACAGCAGGTGATCGTTTGTTTACACTTGGTGGTTTTCAAACACTTCACATACATCTCACTTCCTTGTTGGGCACAGTGTCTTTTTATTTTTTTACTATTACTCTTTTTTTTTTTTTGGTGTCAGGGATCAAACCTAGGCCTTACACGTACAAGGCAAAGGCTCTGTTACTGAGTCACACCTCCCACCCAAATCTTCCTTTTCTGTGCATTTCCTACTTACTGTAATTTCAACAGAAAAACTTGGTACTGTGTCTTTATAGGTAGAGAAGCATTTAAAACTTGGTTCCTGTGTTTTTTCATATCTATGAAGGTGTTTTAGTAGATTTACTCCCCCATTCAAATTATTCTGGTCATTGAAGATTATTTGACAAACCACTTTTTCTGCTCTATTGAAAGCTGGTCATTTTTATTCTGACAAAGTTGGTCCATTTCAGTAAAAATAAAAAACCAACAAAACCCCCAAAAACTGATGACGAGAGCCTATCTGAGAGTGACAATGCTGTCTTACTCTTGGAATTTCTTCACTTACTAGGTTGAGATAGAGATTTGAGGTGAAACTTATCATTGCAGGCTCAACCGTCAACTGTCAGACTTGGCGTCTGGCACCACACATGCCGGCCGGGATTCTTCAGTGAGGATCGGTTGGTTGAGCTGCTTTTTGTTGAACCCAAGGATGCATGTTCATTGCAGGCACGTCTGTCTCCAGTGGCCGGAGGGTCAGGGGGCAGCAGGACTGGTGAGGGTCCCTGGGTATGCACGGCGCAGCTTCCTGGAGGGTGGAGAGGGCAGTCTGGGCTCTTGACAGATGCTCACCGGGGAAATGTTTGTCCTCTCCTGGCCGTGCAATAACAAAGCTGCAGATCCTGGGGGAATTAAGAGATAAGACTGTCACCTTTGAAGGGCTAACCCACAGTCTGTTTCACAGCTCCTGTTCTGTCTCTCTGCTCTTTCATTTTGGTAGAGAGAGTTATTTAGAGACGAGGGCTCTTCCCTTCCCTACCTTTCACTCACTCTAGTTAAGGGAGGGGCAGGGGCAAACATTGCCTTCTTATGAAGGAACACAGACATGGAAAATTCTGTGCCATCTTTCTTGCTGCAGGCAAGGTCACGTTGCTTCACCCAGGCATCAGTTTGCTCATCTGTAATATGGGCACAAATACATCCCTCTGGAGATTCAATGATACGTAGGTTAGATTGAATACAGAGACTTCCCAGTGTGTGACAGTTGCTCAAAAAATAGTGATTCCATGATCAGCATTGTCTTAGGAAGGTGAGAGCGAATGGGGAACTGAAGCTTGCTGATCTTGATGACATTCTGATGCCAGTGACAGTGACATAAAATGCTGCAGCAAGGACTACAGTCAGATACTCGCAGAATATATGAGGTAGAGCACGTTCTCATCTATGCCCATGAGACAATGTTGCTGTCTCCTTTTCACAAAGACTAAGACTGAGAGCCAGACTAAGGTAGGGCACTTGCCTTGCACAGAGCTAGCTGAGACTCAATCCCTGGTACCACATATGGTCACCTGAACATGGCCAGGAGGGATCCCTGAGTGTTGAGCCCTCAGCATCTCTGGTTGTAGCTGAAAACGATCAGAGGTTAATATTGAGGCCCAGTAGGGCTACATAGTTGGCCGGAAGCCACACTTCTTGTAGAGCAAGGAGTGAATTTAATCCTTGGGCTCAGGGGTGGCTGCTGTCCATGGTTGTGAAGTCAGACACACCTGGGGAAGGAGAGGAGGTGTATGTTTGACTTGAATCCATCACTGGGCTGCGTCTGCTGAGGTGATCAGCCTGGAGAACCAGAGGATGAGAGAGCAGAGGTCCTGGTTGCACCACACCCAGCCTCTTAGGCCCTCAGCCCCCAGACCCTCAGTCTTCACATCCCAGCCCTTCAGTCTTTCAGGTTACAGCTTCTCAGACTCATTTGGAAGTTTTTGTCATCCAACTCTTTCTATCATTTCAAAGTCCTTTTTCTTGTTTCTTGTGTGTGTGTGTGTGTGTGTGTGTGTGTGTGTGTGTGTGTGTGTGGCTCAACTATCTAACGTCATATATGATGACCTGAGCTCCAATGTTGGAATACTCCAATCCCTAAACCTTTTTATTTTTTTATGGTGTAGTGCTTAAATGGCAAAACTCTCTCTTTCCAGGACCTTACACAGTTATCATTGTTATTATTGCATTTTTTCATTGAGGCACAGTGATTTACAAAGTTATTTACAGTTGAGCTTCAGGCCTATAATTTTCCAACACTTTGTCTACCAGTTACATCCCCAGTGTCCACCAATATCTCCACACTCCCCAGCCAGCTTCCTTTACAGGAACATTTTTAAGAATTTAAAAAATCATATTATTTCAGTGTTGTTGACTTTGTAGTTTAGATATATACCTATATCACAATTCTATACTACTAATGTGTCAGATGTCCTACCCCCTATCCCTGTTACATTATGTATACCTCTTCTTAATAAAAACCTTGAAGATGATTAGAGTCCATTCTGTCAGTGGGGTCCTACTTCCCATTGAAGGCAGATATAGACATTAGAGTTGATTATTAATGGACCTCTCTTGCCCCGCGCCTGGCTGTTCTCACCAGGGCCCCTGGGAGGGGGGCGGGTTGAGTTTCCATCCCCTCACCCCAATCAGAGCCCCAGCAGCCGAAGACCTCCAGAACCAGCCACAGCCATGCTGAGACCACTCTCCACCACGTCCGGACAAGTCTCATGCATGAAGGAACCGGCAGAGGAACCCAGCTATGCAGGTCCCAGCGCTGAGAGATCTCCAAGCCTGCTCAGATTGGGATTGGGCCTTCTCCACCCAGATTCCCCATCTTCCAGTAGGTAGGTGTCACACCCACCAGCTGCCGCCGGCGCCATATTGGTCCCATCAAGGGCCAAGACCCAGAGACTATAAAATGCAGCTCCTGGAAGTGCGCGGCCACAAATCCGAGTGATATCTTACTATCTGGTTCTTACTTTGGAGAACCTGGCAGGCTACCGAAAGTATCCTGCCTGCACGGCAGAGTCTGGCAAACTTCCTATGTTGTACTCAATATGCCAAATACCAGTAACAATGATGGGGCTCATTCTCCTAACCCTGAAAGAGCATTGAATATGGCTCCTTTGAAATCTCAGGGCTAGGAAGGAGACATTACTGGTCCCTGCTTGAGGCAATCAACGAACAACAGGATGATCATGATCATGATTAATGGACCTCTAGCAGTCCTCAGATGTTGGTTATAGTGTACTTCTGTGGAATGTTACAGAAGATTGGGTCTGCTACAGGCCAAAGAGACAGCTCAGTGGACTGAGCACACACTTGTATGTGGGAGGCCTGGGTTCAATCCCCAGCATTGAATGGTCCCCTGAGCATGCCCAGGAGTGGGAAAACAAAGAAAGGCCTTCTGAAGGTCTTCTTGGACAGCTCTGCCTTCTCCATGGGCCTTTGCAATCTAATGTTCTATTCAGGATTCAAGATTAGGAGGCGGTACCTTTCTTGAGTGGATCATTAAACACAGGGGCTGAGCTTACAGGACTTCTAAGCCTGTGTTGTATCTGAACCAATCCTTTCCCAAGACACCGTGACCTTGGAATGAAGCTGGAATATATTTTCCTTTCTTCATGGTTAGCATTCGCGGCCGCGTGACATCTTATTATGACATCTTATTATCTCATTTCTACTTTGGACAAACTGGCAGGCTACTGACTGTAGCCTGCCCACACGGCAGAGTCTGGCAAACTCCCCGTGGCGTACCCAATATGCCAAATACCAGTTACAATGATGAGTATTATTCTCCTAAAGAGCCTTGAATATAATCTCAGGGCTAGGATGAAGGAGACGTTACTGGGGCCTGCTCGAGGCAATCGACGAATAACAGGATGGTTGTGATTCGTGATTCGTGATGGTTAGCTTATTTTTGCTGCCTCTGTTTTATCCAGCAAGAAGTATTTCTACTTTGCTTCCAGAAAAGATACACACCAGAAGCCAACAAATCAGGATCTTCGTTCTTTCCACAAGCTAGCCATTTAGCATCTCTCTATGAAAACTTCACTCCTTAGTCCACAAATGAGAATGCAACTGTTGGTTGGCAGTTGTCTGTTTTCTTTTTTTTGTAAATCTAGGAGTACTGCTATTTATTCAGCCACTGATTAGCTGATTGAATTGGGCATGCATTCCACCTTACTTATTTTTTAAATTTTTTTATAATTTTATTTATTGAATCACTGTGAGAGCAGTTACAAAGCTTTTGGGTTTAAGTCTCGGTCATACAATGAAAGACCTGTACCTTCACCAGTGCCCATTCTCCACCCCCCAAAACCCCAGTATACCCCCATTCTAGACCCTCCCCCTACCTGTGGGGCAGACGATTTCCACATTACTCTCTCTCTCTCTCTCTCTACTTTGATTACATTCAATATTTTGACACCAGACCCACCATTATTATTTGGTATTTTACCCCAACACTCAGATCTGCCGAAACTGCAACAGTAGACAATTTGTTTTCTATTGCTGGTTATGAATAACATATGATGTTGCGTGGCTGCAGTAGTGGCCGCGTGATTTCGAAATTCCGAAATTTTAACAATCAAATCTGGAGGGATTTCTGCCAAAACCTGCTGGGTTCTGAGATTTGTTCCTGAGTCTCTTGGATCATGGCTGTTAAGCAGCTTGATCAGGAGCCAGAAAGGCTGTTTGTGGGCGGCGACTCAGGGTATCCTTGGGGTGGGGAGGAAAGGGTTGGCTCCACCCCCATCCCGTGAGGCCCCATGTGTCTCATCACTGAGGGCCCAAACCTGGGAAGTTGTCTATTTTCTTGCTATTTCAGTATCAGTCTTTCTCTTTTGACTTGTCTTGCCAATGAAATGTGGCTGCAAGTACAAGGTAGACCATTTCATAAGACCTCTTGTGAAGCATTGCCTTTTACTTTTCTCTTATTTTTTTAACCACCCAAACATACATCATATTGTGTCTCTACCAGGCCCCCTTGAGGGCCTGCAGTCAGCAGCCATCTGGCTGACCATACACATGAATATCGCATGGAACAAAAATATAGTTTGGCTGTCCTTGAAGCCATGATATGAGTCTGGTCAATTGTTATTGCAGCAGAACTTTGCCACTCCTGAGTGATAACATCCTTATGTAATTCTAACTCTCTGATTACTGAAAGGAAGTCATAACTTCCCTTTATGCTATCAGTAGTGCAAACCTATGTTCCTTACACGTGTATTATGAAGATGGTCATCTCAACTATTTTGCACTGTCACTGTCCTCTCGTTGTTCATCGATTTGCTTGAGCGGGCCCAGTAATGTCTCCATTGTGAGACTTGCTGTTACTGTGTTTGGCATATCGAATACTCAACAATTTTAAAGAGATTTATATATTTTTTCTTAAACAATGTAGATAGCTCTTCCCACCTATACATTCTGCCAATGGTCATTTGGGTATGTATAATATCACCTGTGGGCCATACCATGTAGACAGTTTGCCTCTGGGCAGCCAACATGAAGTCTATGTGTCTGTTCTGTCATGTACTATGGACAGGCCATATGATTTCACAGCCCTTATATGGCCCACAGACTGCATATTCCCCATCTCCCCACATTATTTTACATTAGTAACTATATATTTCTTGGGCTTGTAAATAATTTTGAGAGATGATGTTTATAATAAATCTTAAAATATATAATCACAAAAGATAGATGAAGTGGGTTAATATGCTGTTGCCATTATATATATATGCATATATATGTATGTAATTTCTGGCACTGTTTGGGGGACTAAATGGTACTGGAATGAAACCCATATGAAGCATGGGCTCTAGATCTTTGAGTCAACTCCATGGCCCTTATAACTATTCTTGGTAGCAGAGTTTTATGCCTACAAAGCCATTCGGCTCACTCATGTTTGTCTATGACTGCTTGCATACTATGGTGCAGAATTGAGTACTTGTAACAGAAACAATCTAGCCCACAAAGCCTCAGTGTTACTATCAGGCCCTTTAGACAAGTTTACTGATCCCTAATGGAGAACAAAGAAGAATAAATGCAGTATATAAATTCACAAAAACTTGCTCTGTGGCAATAAGGGTTGTATAACTTGCCATTTTTAGGGAGTAATATGTTCAATTTGTTCCTCCTCTCCTGCTTTATTGCAATTAAAGGGGATTGAACCTCCTAGATTCCGGTTTTTGGGTACAAGTTCTGGACCACAAAGGTCTATGACCTACAGTATTGTCAAGGCACATGAAAGCTGGAAACTCTAGGGAACATGAGAAATAATAATAATGTAAGTGGGGACTATACATCACATTCCCTAGAAATCTTAGGTGCAAATGATAACTTTTGAACATTGACAACACAAGTGGTTGTGTTTTCAGATGTTGAATATGGGGTTCTATTTTCTATCTTTTACTGTGGGAGGTAATTAACCCCATTAAATGAAATAAAATTCCCAGATTTTCCGGAGTAGATTCCCAAAGCTCCTGTTTCCCGTCATGCTCAGGGTCATCAGAAAATGAGATGTTTTAAGCTTTACAAACATCAACAATGAAAACATATATATTTACTGTCCAAAGTTAATACAAAAAACATCAGGAGGTATCCTGGGTTTTGAAAGTGACAGGTACCTCCCAGATTAGCTTGAGTTTCTTTCCAGGAGCACATTGTGGGACTTAATTCCAGTCTATTTTATAGGTTATTGCACAGTGAGAGATTGTTTTATTTCATTGCATAAATAACAAAGATTCCTTTATTTCCCTCCCTTGAACGTCAAGCATTGCAGCAGAGCTGAGATTTGCACACGTCTACTTGAGATAAATATGTATGAAAGTTGGGAGAATAATACCGACTAATTTTTATAGACCTCGCTCATTAAAACTCACCTTCAAAAACACTCTTGCTCCTTCCTGATCATCAAATGACACCTCATAACCACCTAACCATTTTTAATATTCCCCAGGCTCTACTGAACTCTGCTGGAGCTCACACACTGTCTCGCTAGTCAGGGAAAAGAGTCTACCATCATATTTAAAAGCAGTTATTGGGATGGGTTTTACAGGCAGTGGGCTAGGACAATTCAGAAACAATTGCTTATGTGGTAGTTGGAGGATTTGCCCCTGTCAAACAGTTAATATTGCTTTAATACATGAAGTAGGCTGTATAAGACGGCAATAATGAAAAATGTCAGGAAAGACAATATCAATTGTTATTCAACATCCACATCAAAGATTACTTTTTTGTCAGTAGCTTTCAGAAAATGTATTTTCCATCAGATCTGATTGCGTTCGTCTTTGAAGTGCCCCATCCTCCCGGTAGATTTAATGTGACATCGAGGCACTTTTTAGTCCCTGGGCCTCTGAGGCGATTCAGAGAGGCACAACAAGCCATCACAGGTTTATCCTCAAAGGCCGACACTGTCTGTCTGATTTATTGTAACTTTAAGAATCATCTCCAGCAAAGCATGAGCCTTGCTACCCAGCCACAGCGTCAGACTTTTATCAATTCATTTGTATGCAGCCAGTATCTCGTAGAACCGAGAGCCCTATAGCCACTCATGGAAAATGCATTACCTGCGACTAATCCTTTTTATCTTTAAAGTCTGTATTTTTTATGTATAAGTCATTTTGGGTTATCATAAAATATACATAATTCTTCCACCCCTGCCCCCCCCAAAAAAAAAGACAAAATGGAAAGGGAATATATAATAAGTTTGGAGCATGTGGTGTTCTTATCAGCAAGGATTCTAAATAAACAGCTCTCTTTATGTAAACACTGAAGAATGTAGAGCGGCGATGACTTTCGATGGAAAATAGGAAGGCTTCCATTTCTTTCCCTTCTTAGATTTCAAAGTGAAACAATGAGATTAATCATTGAAAATATGCTTGTGTATGCTTGTTTGGGCCCTGGGAGTGGTGGCAGTGTAAGTGTGGTGCGAGTGGGGGCTAAGGGCTGTCTGCTCTCATTCACAGGCTCTCTAAATTGCTTCCCTCCACAAACATCTTTCAAGACATTTGGGAATGGTCTAAATTAAGAGGACCAGAAGACCGTTTCCTGGAAGGAGCAAGGTACATGTCTTTCACTCATCCAAACTCACTGAAAGAGATTTCGGGATCTGAATGTTGGCGGATACTTAAGATGCTTGTACCCAATGTCATACCTGCAAGGCACTATCTTGTATTGTTCAATAATTGCCTTTGCTCATTACACTCTGCTCATGTCTGAATCTGTACAGGAGAGTGGCAAACTCACCTCTACTTGAAATAATATCATAGAGCATGCAGCCGACCTGGCGGACTCAGGTTCAATTCCTCTACCCTTCTCGGAGAGCCCGGCAAGCTACCGAGAGTATCTCGCCCGCACGGCAAAGCCTGGCAAGCTACCCATGATGTATTCAGTATGCCAAACACAGTAATAAGTGTCACGATGGAGACATTACTGGGCCCGCTCAAGCAAATCGATGAACAATGGGAGGTCAGTGGCAGTGACAGTATGTTCATGACCTGTACTAGGGTTCAACAAACTAGAGCCTTTGGGATGCACTCTGCAATGGCTAGTTGCTGTCTTTTAATATTGTGTATGTATTCATTTGTTTATGAATTGCCTATGACTGATCTCTTGGTGTGGGTGCAAAATTAATAGTTTGGATACACAGTGTGGTCCCATAAAGCCTCCAATTTAGCTCTTCACCTCCTTACCAAAAATATGTTAGTTGATTAAGAAAATTCAGTCCATCGAAGATTTACTTGGCAAAAGCGTATAAAGACCTATAGGAATGGGGTAATTGGTCTTCTAGGAGGCACTTCAAGTTGTTTGCAAAAATTTGGGAACTAGTACTGAGCTTATGGATTCAAATTAAGGAGGTTCTATTCATTTACACTTTAGATTTTCACAAGAAAAGTCAACAGACATTTTGAGCAAGTGTTTGATTTTGAGGGGACACTTCTCTCTCTTTGAGTTAGGCCTGGCTTAAATCTCTGTTCTGCAATGGGACACTAGTTTCTATGGCAACAAATGATTGTACCAAATCTCAGGGTTTGCTGTACCTTTACATTCTATCCACTCAATGCCCATTCATATTCAGATTTTGTGTGCCTTTAGCCAAATTCAGGGCTTCATTGTGTGTTCAAACTGCCATGGGCCCTAAGTTGTCATCATTTCCAAGGAGAGAAGAACAAGGAGCAAGAGGTACTTGCAGGTCAAAGTCAAATGCTTCAGGCTTATCAGGAAAGGGTAGACCAACCCTTGTAGAGGAATCTGAGCATGCCTCTCACCACTTTGGTGGCCCTGGGGCACTTATTTATTATTACTTTGATTGGATTAGATAGTAAAGAATGTGATCTTTGTCTGAGGAGGAATTTAGAACTGGAAAACTTGCAGTCATTCCATTATTACCCCCATTATAACCACAGGCAGTTTATCTTTAGGGAAAGGGTCTCAGCAACCTTGTTGGAACTTGCTTTTAAAAAATGGGCTGAATCTATCACAGTCTTATTTTCCACAGGAAAGAGGAAAAATATTTTGAAGTAATATCAGAAGACGTTAAGATTTTATGAGAGTTTTTAAAAACACTCCAATGCATCACTTTGGATATGAAAAAAATATCAAGAGATTCATTCTTACGGATGTTGCTGACACATTAGCAATTTTAGAAACTCATATTACACACACAATCTAAACTCTTCAACATGAAGTAGACACACATTTTGACCCTCATTTTTGTTGCTCCTTTTTTTGCTTATTCTTTTAGTTATAGCTATGTCATTCTCTAAGCTTGTCTGGGCGTCTGTTCTGCCACCAGGAATTGCCTGGAATTCCTGGTCTCTGTGAACTCCTTGTCCTGTCTCATTGTTAGGACCCAGAACACGTCTCGCTGCTTCCCTGAAGTCTTCTGATACCTTTCTCCAGTTCTGCTTACAACACCATTGTAGATTCCACAGCACTGGGATATGCTCTATCATTGTGACCCTCAATTCCTGTGGCTACTTTATTTCTATGAGATTCTCAGGATAGAGACTGAGACAAAATTGGCCTCTGGATTTCCAAAACTTTGGATAATGATTTGAATAAATAAGTGATTAATCAATGCTTGTTCAAAGGCAAGACTATAATTTGAGAGAAGAGTGAAATCTTTAAGTACATCAAATATGAAACATTTATTTTTTAAAATGACATAAAAATTAGAAGTTGTTTAAAACACTCATTCCTTGTAGATGCTCTGAAGATAGCAGCCAACGTATTGCACCGCCTCCCCAGTCAGGACTGGCTTCTGCTGATAAGAGATGAGGAGAGGAAGCTCAGCAAAGCTCCACTTTTTGTCTTCACATCTTCTACTCACAGAGGGAAAAACAAAGACCAACACAAAACTGAGGACAATGGGAGAGTGGTGATATGATTTCCTGATTGATCCCACCTAGGAGGAGGTGAATTACTGGTAGATAGTAAGGAGAACACCAACCAGAGGTAGGTTCTTAGGGGTCCTGACCCAGACTTTCTCTCTTACCTCATGGTCAACTGCTAAGGTCAGCTAAAGCTGCTAACAGAAGCAGATGTTCTCTTTTCAGATTCATGCCTTCTCCGGACTTATTATTTGTCTCAGATAAGGAAATGGAAGAACATCGGAGCTGGGGCCAAAGGAAGTAAAGAGGACAGACATTGTGTGTAGTAAAGAACTTAGATAGCAAGTGAATTTCTATCTGGCTGGATAGGTTTCACTTACATCTCATGCAATTCCTATATAATTACACTGTGATTTATTGGGAGAATCCATGATAATGTAAGCATGCAATTCAATTGGCAGTCAAGGGGGATAGGAGAACAAATCATAAGGACAGGGTGTTCAAAATTTTGAATTAGATCCAAGAGTTTGTAGCTGGGATCAGTTCCCAGGGGAGGGGAAGACCACTTCTCTGAGTAAAAATTCCTGGTGGTTTTCACCAAAATATAAAAATTTCAAGACTACTGGCGCAGAGTTCTAAATACACTTCACTGCTTGATAGGTCCACTAGGCAGAAACTCAATCAAATCAAACATTGGACACTAACAGAAAACTGGAAGACATTTGCCTAACAAACACTTCTCCCACATGTTGAGTGCAGATTCTTCTCCAGTGCACATAGGAAATTCTCCATGATAGCCCACTTGCTGGGTCACAAAACATATGTGTGTAGAGATCAATAAAGCAAAAATTATGTCAACTATCCTCTTAAGAGCACAATGCTTTGAAAATGAGAATTAATCTCAAGGAGAAATGGGGAAAAACTCAAAACATTAGAAATGAAAAATAAATAGTAAACAAAAAGAAATTTTATGAATAAAAAGAGAATATTTGAAAACAGAAATTCTAAAAATAAAACCAAAATAAAGATGCATAGTAAGGGAACATTATATAGTAATGATGAGAGAAGTGGAGAGTTGGCCTTGAGAAATGAGCTTAGTGGGTTAGGACATGACTGGGAAGGGTTTGGGACATTGGTTGAGGGAAGTGGGTACTCTGGTGGTGAGCATAGGATTGGAGCAATATGCACATGAAAATATCATTAACAGTATTATAAATTATAACTCAATAGACGTGGGAGAAATTAAACATATTTTAGACAATAGGCACCTTAGCTGAACTTAATTCAGCCGTGTCATTTATGAACCTTCCAGAAAGGTTATCAGGGTCACCTGTTCATTAGAATTCGGGTAAGTCTCGTGCATAGCCAGGTTTTGTTTGTCCTGACCTTTTCCATGTCTGGTTCCAGTGTCTCTGGAAGCAGGTGGTTGGAACTGTTCTCTGCTGATGGCCTCTACCTCTTGATCAGCTATCGTCATGATCCTACTAATAGCACAGGTATGGAGAAAGGAGTAAAGGGAGCAGGGGTGGGGATTACTGCATGGGCTGTCAGCTGCCCTAAGGGACAGGAAAGAGATGAGATGTGTCTCCATTGCCACAGGATTAGGGATACGAGAGGTGCTCTCTTTCCCAGCTCTCACTCCCATTTTGCATGTGCGTACTACAGAACAGAGCTTGGTTCCTTGGAGAGGTAAAAACCTCTAGAGTTGGGTCCTAGAGCACTTACATAATTCCTGGGCAGAGAGGGCTCTTATAGGCATGTAGGGATCTCACAATACTTCATTGTAAGCAAGAGGTCCTAGAGAAAAGAGCCACAGGGTAAGAGCTTGGTGGCGAGGGGGAGGCCTGGGAGGGGTTGGGTGGTGACCAACCATGAGGCTAAGACAGGAAAACAAGAGAAAGCCAGAATCCCAGTCTCATAGCGCTTACATCAAGCTCTGCTGCTGGAGGGACATCTCTGGGGTTGTTCTTGAGGATTCCCAGAGTCAGGCAGGGCCCAGGCCCTTGTTACTGGGGAAACACTGCCCTTAGGGACCCACTTTCTTGTCGCGGCTTTACCACTACAGTTGTGTCACCTCTCTGGGCCTCATTTTCCCTGCTTGTAAGAAAAAAAATTGTACTAGATGGTTTCAGAAGTTTCTCTCAGTTACAGAGAGTTTATGATTCGTGACTTTTTCCATGGTCTAAAAGGAAATGTAGCACTCTTCTCTTGTTGTTCATCGATTTTTCTCGAGCAAGCCCAGTAACGTCTCCATTGTGAGACTTGTTGTTACTGTGTTGTTACTTGTTAGTATATCATGGGTAGCTTGCCAGGCTTTGCTGTGCAGGCGAGATACTTCAGTAGCTTGCCGGGCTTTCCGAGAGGGGTGGAGGAATTGAACTCAGGTCAGTCAGGCCAGCCGCTCGCAAGGCAAACCCCCTACTGCTGTGCTATCACTCCAGCCCAAAAGGAATTAGGTCCTAAATATTATTATTCAGGGGTGTTTTTTTTTGCCAGTATTTAGCAAGCATGTACAAAGTAAATGATATAGTCCTGTTTTTTGTGTACCTGATCAGTGTGTGTATGCCAGTATGTATTTGTGGGCGGGCGGGGGGAACAAGCAGTCTCTTCGGCAAAATTCTGAAGAGATTTTCATTCCCTCGCTATAGCCCTTAAATGCTACACTTGTAAATCTGAGTGCTAATTACTAGAGATTAATTAGCCAGCATGAAGGTACTTCTGCCTCAGCCCCCCAATTATTGAACTGTACTTGATAGTACAACCTGCAGGCTTGAGCTGTGATCCCGGGAGGTGGCACTCTTAGGAGGCCACAGGCAAGGCTTTTGACGATTCTCTACTCATGTCTTCAGAACAGCTGTCAACGGCGGATGTCCCGAAAATAATTACATGAAAAACAAAGCAAACTCCAAAACTGGAGTTAGTTGGCTAACAATCCCCAGGGACCAGGCTATTTCCCAGTGATTAAAGGTGGATAATGGGAGGTGACCCTCTTGGGTCTATTTCTGGCTTGATGAGAGGCTAGTGTCTTGAAATGGGGCAATCTGATCCACTTCACTTCTCTCTGCTTCTATCTGGGCCCATCCAAAGATACATTCAGTAGGGATATTGTGAGATTTAATCAATTATTATTTAAGGGCAGGAAGGTCCTTGGATGAAAGGCGTGAAGATAAAAAAGCAAAGTCCAGCTGTATTATGATCACTTTTCTATGCTCTCCTTTCTTCTATTAGTGACATGGGAATATAGCTGATGTGTGCATGCGTACATTTTGTAGAATAGAAAAAAAAACAAGTAGAGAAATTACATTTTCCAGACCAAGTGCCTATTCTTCTTTGGAACTCATGCTCAGTGGATTGGCTGGCGTTTGTGTCTCATTTATCTCTCTCTATTGGGTTGTCCTCTGTGTCTAATTTTCTCTGATTAATGAATCTCCCCTTTTGTCCTGCACAAATCTAGGAGGGTGACATTTATACAAGGTAATCATTTCCGTGCATTACCAAAAAGATTATTTATTGGTGGTTAGCCAGTGAAAGTAAGCACAATCTGTCATACAAATCTGACTGAGAATGAGCTGCTGTTTTCTTAGTGGAATTATTTGCTAATCAGTTGCTCTCGGTCTTCAAATTTGTGACTTAAGGGGGAAAGACACATAAGACTCTGAAGTTTGAGAGGGAAAAACCTCCCAGAAAAGTGCTCGGGGGGGGGGCAGACTGAAAGTACAGCCTGTAGGGCATTTGCCTTGCATGTGGCTGACCTAGGTTTGATCCTCAGCATCCCATATGGTTCCCCAAACAAGCCCAGGGTAATTCCTAAGTGCAGAGATAGAATAACCCCTGAGCACTGCTGGATGTGGCCCGCCCCCACAAAAAAAAAGGAGAAAAATAGAAAAAGAAAAAGGCAGGTGTTCAGCAGCTTTGATGAATACCTTTCTAGCAAAGGGTGTGTGTCAATGCAGAGCCTGTTTTCGCAGATGATCAGGAAGAATATCTACTCTGTGATTATGTGGGTTAAACAGAGGACTCACAGAGGTTCCCTGTCACCAGTTATGTTAATACTATATTTCTAGTAAAGGTAAAGGTAAAGGCCCTCCCGTTGTTCGTCGATTTGCTCGAGCGGGCCCAGTAACGTCTCCATTGGAGACTTTGTTGTTATTGTGTTTGGCATATCGAATACGTCACGGGGAGCTTGCATATTTCTAGTATTATGCCTAAAATTCTGCATTAGTCCTAGGACTGTAAACACTTGAGTGACCATAACTTCTAGTGTGTGCTGAAAGTATGTGTAAAACACATGCATTCCTTCATTTTTTTGAAGTTTAACTTACAACTACTCTCACATGGCAGAACTGTGTGTCTTACAAATGCACCACTTTCCTTTTGTCCAAAATTGTGTCTAACTTCTGTTTGTTGTTAACATGTGACAGAGTCCTTTTGGGTCTCTCATTCTGCCATCCACATAAGCACTGGCTTCAGGACTATGGTTTTCTTGGTACATCTATGCCTCCTTGTGGCATGGGAAATCTCAATGAGGTGGACACGTGACTCAATGTAGAGGCTTTTAAAAATCTTTATTTTATTTTTTAGATTCTTCTATTTAATGTGGAAAAAGAACAACAACTGTTGATATAATTCCAGGATTAAAATTGATGAGACAGCAAAGTTGCAATATTAATATCAATAGATCTAGAAAGTAAATCTATGTGAATATTGTTATATCAGATTGCAGGGTTGGTAAGTCCTTGTCTAAGAATTTATCAAGGTTTTGGTTGCTTCAGGTCTAAGGTCTGGGCCAAAGAGTTGACAAAGTTGCAGATTTAGATGGTGAGAGGGACTGCTGGCTTCTGGAAGTATGGGAGTTAGGAGAGAGGCTGCCCTGACTCCGAAAACCACTCCCAGAGAACTCAGTCCAAGACCCAATACCTGAAATTATTCAGAGATTGGTGTCTTTGCAGAGAATGTTTGTGAGGTGGTGTACATGAGCCCTTAGCATAGCTGTAGTGGTGGGGATGGGTGATACTGTCTGAGCCTTCTTTGGCACATATTTATCCTGCCTGTAGAGGCTTTTATTTTTGATTCATTCCTTAAAAATTTACCGCCCCCCACCCCCCAGCGCTTTATTTAGATACCGTGGCTTGCAAAGTTTTTCATGATGATTTGTTGCAGGTATTCAATATTCCAGCACCAACTCCACCACCACTGTCACCTTCCCTCCACCATTTCTCCATTTTCCCAACCATCCCTCAAACCTATCCCCAGAGCAAGACCACAATAAATTATTAATAATGGCTTCTTACCCCACTAAACAGATAATGGAATGATCAAAATTTTTTCTTAAAAGAAAATTAGTGCTTCCTTCATGCCCTACTGAACCACGAGTTACCCCCAATGAGCAGCTCTCTGGGACGGCCGTGGCTCCAGAGGCACAAGGGCTTAATCCAGAGTCTGGCAGCTTGCAGAAAACTAAATGGGTAATAATGAATGGACTATGCGCTAAACTACGGCACCAAGCCTCCCTGGGAAGGAAAGGGTGTCTCTTCCTTCTGCCTTCACCTCCCACCCCTCTCGGTAGCAAGGTGGCTGCCACCTCAGAGCTTATTGGAAAGCCAGGTATGAGCTGGTGGTGACGGGGCAACTGCAGCCTCATGGGATGGGGGGTGGTACTGGCTCATCCTTCACGCCCTCCGAGGCCATGAGTTCCCCTCCCATGAGCAGCTCTCCGGCATGGCCATCGTACCAGACGCACAGAAACCAATCTTGTAATTATCTGACTCTTGGCAGAAATCCCTCCATACTTAATTAGTAAAATATCAGAAATCCAAAATTGCAATAGCAGCCACACGACATCATATGGTTCTCATAACCAGCTATAGAAAACAAATTATTTCACAATGCCTTTTCAGCATTTCTGATTGTTAAGGGGAAATTCTAAAAAATAATGGTGCATCTTTTGTCAAAATAATGAATGTAATCAAAGGAGAGCGAGAGAGAGAGAAAGAAAGAAAATTAGTGAAAATTATTGTATCTCATCATGGGGACATAAAATCCTTGTCTTAGAAGTTACTAAGATGCGGTCACAAGTTAAGCCTTCTGTATTCATGTTTTTGTTAATCAAGATTGGTTGGCTCGCATGTTACATTCCATCCAATCTGGGGTGCTGCTGCTGGATACTACTGGATTGTCAGTGTTGTAAAATTTGGAAATGTCGTGTGGCTGTGAAGGCAGCCATGCACTATAAAAGGTTGAGAATTTTTAACTAGTTAGTAAAGGTGGAGTTAAATTTTTAACTGGGCTCTGTCCGAGAAATTTCTGTTGGTAGTTTATCTCTTTAGAGATCTATTTATGAGTCTTTGGAACAAAGCCAATAGAAGACCTTCCATGGTGCCAGAGGTCGTTGGTGTGCATGGTAAGGGGGATTCAGAAAGTAAAGGGAGGTTGGGGGAGATAGCCCATCTGGACTCGGACAAGGCCTGGAATTTTCAATCACAAGGACCCATATACCTGAGTTTTTGGGCAGGTTTAGTTTTCTGTGAATTTCAGTCTCAAAGTGATGTAGTCTTACCAGAGTCTCACCCGTCTTACCTCTTACCAGAGGCATGATTGTAGCTTTGTAGGAGGTAGAGTATCTCATCCTTTTCTTTAATATTTTAACTGAGAAGAAGACTTCAAATTTCTGTTCTTAGATCTTCCAAACCTTCCTAGAGTCTTGGAAACCCCTATATAGAAAACTGGAATCAGAACTCCTCTCTCTAAAACTCCGTATTTTCTCTCTCCTAATCTTTCTAAAATAATTCTTTCTTTTGAGAAGAAACTCCATTTCTTCCAACCATTTTGACAATATGTCAGTTCCTTCCCATTTACCCAAGAACTTGAGTTTTTCAGAAGATGGTACCAGGAAGATACTGATAAACTTTTCCTGCATTGTATGTGTTATTGCTTTTGAAGAAATAACTCACTGAAAAGCAGAGGTTAACTGAAAGTTAATTTTTTCTCTTGAAAAAAGGGTTTTTTTTTTGAAAAAAAGATATTTCAACATTATTACTTGTTTAGTTTTAAATAATAATGGGTTTTGAATTTCATATTGTGGAATTTTTAGTCATGTTCATAGGTAGTGGGGTGGAATATAGAATTTTAACATGTTATGAACCAAGAATCAGGAACATTAGCCTGGAAGTTGTTAAGGTGATAGTTTGGGAAAATCTAATAATAAAACTTTAGAAAGCTATTTTGAAAGACTGGGTGAGAGATAATGAAGATTTTGATTCTGAATGCTATTGATTGCATAATGCTTCATTTAAAAAAATTTTGTTTTTAAGCCACACCCAGTGGTGCCCAGGACTTACACTAGGATCTGCACTCAGGGATCACTCCTCGCAGGGCTCAGAGGACCATATGGGGTTCCAGGGACGGAACTCAGGTTTCCTTATTTTAAGGATAACACCTTACCTGCTGTACTATCTCTCTGGCCTCAAAGCACCATTTTAATAGGAAGTTTTGACAAAGTAAAATTATACATCAGTTAGAAGTTATGTCAGAAGTAAAGACGGTGAAATTAATGAATCCTTCACTTGTATGG
Organism: Sorex fumeus; assembly: GCF_029834395.1. Lineage (NCBI taxonomy): Eukaryota > Metazoa > Chordata > Mammalia > Eulipotyphla > Soricidae > Sorex > Sorex fumeus. Next base: position 4,157,768 of record NW_026606095.1, on the reverse strand, counting down.
ACTCTTCCCAAGGTTACATTATATTTAGTTTTGTACCTATAATATAATGACTATTTTAAAGTAAGAGCTTCCCACCCCTTGTAGAGGAAAGGAAAAAAGCAGGGGTGGGGAGTGGGGGTGGGGATAGGAATTGGTGGAGGGAAATGGACTTAATTGCTGAAAGTATCAGTATTGAACCACTGTATGCCTGAAATCCAATCATGATAACTTTGTAATTTCACAGTGACTAAATAAGAAAATAAAAAAAAAGAGTTTCCCCTATATTATATAACATCAGGACTCAAAACTTTTATTCCCGGAAAAAGTGAAAAAAAAAATCAAGAATTCAAAAATTAAGTTGAGGGGCTGGAGCAATAGCACAGTGGGTAGGGTGTTTGCCTTGCATGTGGCCGACCCAGGTTTGATTCCCAGCACCTCATATGGTTCCCCGAGCACCGCCAGGAGTAATTCCTGAGTGCATGAGCCAGGAATAACCTCTGTGCATCGCCGGGTGTGACCCCAAAAGCAAAAAATCAAACAAACAAATAAAAAATGATTTGAAATAGAAGTGTATTATTCTGCAGTGTCCTAGGTATTGTGAAAAACACCAAGGTGACAGAATATAGTCACCGCTCTAAAGGAGACATTAACTTAGCATCAGAAAAGGAAAGAAGACATTTCTTTCTCATCAGCAGTCTGAATATTGTTAGGAGGAGTGAACCCAAGGTCTTCTTCTTATTTTTTGAGAGGTCTGTTAATAGCAATGATGTTTTTACATGATAAATAAAAATATTTTATATGAATGTATTAATTGCTTATCAGCATTTTGACATTGCATAAAATGGTGTCTGTAAAAGGCTTTTTTATTTCCATGTTAACTTATTTTTAGTATTTATAAATAACTGCTTTCAATATTATTTATTGCCAAAAATAATACTTGCATCATAACATTTGCTTGAAATAAGTTTAATACAACTTAGTGTATTTTTCTTAACTTGGTATTACTTTATAATCTAGAAGTAAATTTAGATTTTATCTTTGCAAGGCATACACCCTATATTTTAAAATGAGTTCTTAATTTAATTTTTTTGTTTTAAAAATTAACTTTATATTAGTATTGGGGGACTGAATGATAGTTTGACTTCTTGCCAGTGATTACTTGAACCATGTCCTCTGTTCCACAGTGCAGATAAAAATTGTTATGGGGATTCTTTCCTCCCCTTTATTTTATTGAGTGGACAATAACCTCTTCTCAAAAGGAGAAGTACTTAGGTGGATTGATGGATGTCTACTTATAGTATTTAACTTACCAATATATCTGAATGCTTAAGTAAATGAGAATATTCATTTAAAGACAAAACAGGATTTTAGAATCGAATTCAAATTTGTTTTTGATACTAATGGGAAAAACCCGGGCATTGAATTAAACCTGTGTTGATTTCTTTTGTTCTCACTGTGCTGTTCATTCACACTATACACCTCCACTGAGCAGTTGCTGCCAGTGCTTCGATTGGTTAATAGTGTGAGTATCAACCCTGGTTTCACCAATCCAAACTAAGATCCTTGCCTGAACTCTGAGTAGTTGTGAACCCCTGTGTGACTTCAGCAACTTTTCTGGGTCTTAGTTTACTCATAAATAAAATAGAGGGGCTGGAGTGATAGAATAGAAGGGAAGTTATTTGCCTTGCATGCGGTCAACCTGGGTTTGGTCTCTGGCATCCCATATGTTCCCCTGAGCACTACCAGGACTATTTCCTGTGTGCAGAGCCTGAGCATTGCCAGTGTGACTCAAAAAGCTTAAAGAAATAAATTAATTAAATAGGGACAATAAGTCTATCAGAAAATCCAAATTAGATGCTGTGTATAAATGCCTACTATCTTTTCTAGTATGTGCTTAACAAATATTGGGGTTTTCTACCATTTTCTGTTTTTATAACCATCTCCAAGCCTGCTCGGATCAGGGCTGAGCATCCTCCATCCAGATCCTTCATATTCCAGTAGGCAGTGGTCACACTCACCAACTGGCCCCCTGGCGCCCTGTAATCCCATCAATGGCCAAGACCCAGAGACTATAAAACCCAGATCCCGGAAGAGAACAGCACAGAGTCTCCTGCCCCCATGCCTGGCTGTCTTCGCTGGGGTTCCTTGGAGGGGAGCGGGTTGAGTTTCCCTCCCTGCCCCAACCAGGGCTCCAGCAGCCAAAGACCTCCAGAACCAGCCACCATCATGCTGAGACCACTCTCCACACACATGAAGGTACCGGCAGAGGAACAAAGGCATGCGGGTCCTGAGGCTGAGATCTTCAAGCCTGCTCGGATCGGGGCTGAGCATGCTTCACCCAGATCCTCCATCTTCCAATAGGCAGGGTTCACACCCACCAACTGGCCCCCTGGCGCCGTGTAATCCCATCAATGGCCAAGACTCAGAGACTATAAAACCCAGATCCCGGAAGTGTGCAGACGCATTTGCGTCCGTGCGACATCTTATTATCTCATCCTTACTTTGGACAAACTGGCAGGCTACCGAATGTAACCTGCCCACACAGCAGAGTCTGGCAAACACCCCAAGGCATACCCAATATGCCAAATACCAATAACAATGATGGGTCTCATTCTCCTAACCCTGAAAGAGCCTTGAATATGGCACATTTTAAAAAATCTCAGGGCTAGGACGAAGAAGACGTTACTGGTGCCTGCTCGAGGCAATCGACGAACAACAGGATGGTTGTGATCATGATCGTGATAACCATCCCTGAAATATTTGCTATTTCTTGTCCAAGAAATACAGGCTCACAGTATCTTGAAGGGATCATTGAAGCCAACTGACCCAAGAGTCCTTTAGTCTTTAGTCTTGTGAATCTGTCTCATTGGAGAGCTTTGTCTCAAATCCAGATTGTTATTATTCCATTCTGTATTTCCTAATTGTGAGCAATTCTAATTCAAGATGTGTACTTGTTTTGTGCATACTTTGTTCTTGGGATACTCATTACAATATCAATCCTGTCAGTCAACTTCCAATTGGTGTCACCATTAGACAAAAGAAAAAGGAAATGATTGTGGAAAAAATAAAATTAGCTCAAGCCTATAAGTTTATCTTCTATGGGAAAGACGGGTAGCAGCATTATTTCAAATAATAATGCACATTAAAAATTATTTTTGCTATGCTTCTAAGAAGGGTATTTTGTTCTATAGTTAATTTTTATGATGAAGAAAATATTTTTTCTCCTTTAAAAAAAATCTTATCTATAGGTTAATGTAGCAACTTGTTGGTGATACATATTACAAGCCCTAAATAATCCCTTTCTTTTCTTAATACGGTGAAAATAAATCTAGTGACCAAAAATATATACTTATATATACATATTTTCAGTTTGATAAAGCATAATTTTAGTGTTTTTATTGTTGTGAAAATTTTCATTATGAAGTTTGAAATATCATAAATAGAGTTGAGGGATAGGATGATTACTCAAGGGGCTGAAGCACTCTCGTGGGAGTGTGGGAGGCCTGGGTTGGATCCCCAGCACCGCATGGTCTCCTGAGCATCACAACTTGTAGTCTCTGGGTCAGTGTCTCCCTCTCCCCAAATAGATTTGTTTTAGATTTAATCCAGGATTAGATTTACTCATGCAAATCCAAAGATGTCAGTGTCAGGTGATGCTAAATGAACAGATCCAGTGAAAAAGCATGACAGGCTGTTTGATTTTCATCTGTGTACACAATGTATATGTGGTTCAGTTTTAAAATATAATTCTGGACCACAAGCACTGCTGGGGGCCTCAGATAACCCCTGGTAAAACAGGGCCCAAGCAACACTGCATCCTAGGCTCCTTGCATTGAACCACAGGCCTAGGTGGCTTAGAATACCCTGGAGGATAAACAATCCCACTCCTTATCACAGATACACCTAAAAGAAAATTCTACCTAGTTTAAGTCGATTATATTATCTTTGTGATTTCTACGCACATGTCTCTCCCATATAGTCTCTCATTCCACTCGGCTCTCTAATTAACCTCATAGGGACCTACTACTGTGTTCCTGCCCACTCTTCACACAACTCTTGCTGTCTAGGGCTATTCATGGCCTATTGTAAGAGTTTAGGATTTTGGGGTACACTGATGATCGGAAATGTGCCCTGGTGGAAGAACTGGTATTGGAACATTATATGACTCAAACCCAATCACGAGCAACGTTGTAACTGTATATCTCACTGTGGTTCAATTTAAGGAAAAAAAAAAGAGTTTAGGGTTTGCCTCCTTATTTATCCCTTGATGATACCATTTATTGAATATATTCCTTATTTTAAAACAGGACTGTAAGCTCTCTTAAGGAAGGAATTATGTGGAACAATCTTTGCATTTCCTGAGCTGCATGGACCAGTCTTTTTATTTCCTAAGCCTGGCATGGGCTTGCTCAGAGCTTATTGATTGGAACCTGTTGGTTATACCCCAAGCAAGAATCAAATAATTATGGGAGTATGTAGGAAGTCAACTCCTTACTGTTGATGGGTAACATAGTTTCCTTATCTAATAATCTGTTTTCAACATATCTAGAGACTCAGGGTTCATTCTCCCAATTCTTGTTGCCAGCTCCTACTGGGTCTCCTTGGAGAACCCAGACTAGAGGTAGTAGCAGTACTGTCAGAAGTGAACTGTAAGTCTATTCCTCTGCCAAATGCAGACACACACCACTGAACAGGATTTCACAGAAAGTCAAGCATTCAAGTAAAGCCAGTGAAGCAGGGGAGTGGGAAGGGAGCAACAGAAACCCCCCCACCCAGCCCCCACCAAATTGACTTGGTGCCTGACACCTGGGACCGTCTAGGCTGTGAATGGAAAACTCTTGTGGATTAAAGACAGAATGCGGGCAGAGGCCAACTTCGTACTCCCGGTCCTTTGCAGAATCCCTGAGAAGTGGTTGACCTTAGAGGTGACTTTTGATGAGTACGCCTAAGTCTTTTCAACCTGTTGGGCCTATTTACACTTGCGCTTTATGGATTTCTTCTTGGAGAAGCGTTTTAAAGAAACACAAAAAGCTTTCCACCCCAGAGACACTCCAAAGGTGGCAGCTCAGGCAGATAGCTTTCATTTCTCTGTTTGTTATTTTCCTTCCAGGAGGAAATATTTCTTTTCCCCCTGAGTATCTGGATTTTGTGATCTGGGAAATGCTTGGGTTTAACAGTTTGAACTTATAAAAATAATAATTATTTGGGGGATATTCAACTCTTTTATCTGTGGGAAAATGGGGGAAGCTGGAGTGACTTCTATAGCTTCTTAAAAGCCTCACTTTCCCAAAGTGCTGTTTTTTAAACTATCATAAGCCAAATTTATCATGGGGATAATGTAATAAAGACAAATATTCAACCAATAATGAAAAGCTAAGTAAACGGGTATGTTTAAGCTCTATTATATGCAGGGGAGTACATTAAGGCAGATCTAAGAGACACTTTAATGGATTTAACATTAGCAATCAGACCTGGACTTGGTATAAATCAAACACCATTGCATTTCAGTCTAATGCACACCCACTCATTCATTAGCACCATTCAACTCAGATTATAAATATTAGCCAAGAAACCTTCAGTTCTTGAGATTCTTTCCACAGACACAGCAATAATTGAACAATAATGATGACAATTTTATTTTTATGAATCGTTATGCCTTACTTTTATTGATTTGCTCTTGGGCCTGGAGAAAGCTTCCTCAGCCAGTATACAACAGGAAATGGTTATAGCATTATCAGATAGGCCGTAAAGAGATAAATAAAATAAAGGAGGGTCGGAATGATGGCAGGACTCGGCAAGCTGCTGATATAAGCAAGAATTACTTCTCTTACTCCCAACAATAGAGCAACTTAAATTATCTCCTCTCTCTGCCACCCCCCTCCTCATTCCCAGTCCAGTGAAAGAAAAAGTAAATTTGCATTAACTTTGGACTTGAACACTTTGGAGTTCTTATATCAGTTAGAAGGAAATGAATAACGCAAGAATGAATAATCCACTTATGCATTGTGGAGAAATCAGGGTAAAACCCTGCAGGAACATAGCCTTTCAATATCTATTTTGATGATGTTGGGTTTTACAATAACAAAGCCAGCCTAACCTTTTGAGAATATTCCCTCTGTACCTTCCTGCCTGTGTCTTCTCTGGAGCACAAGAAGAGCTGATGTGTCAGCCAGCACCTTGCCCTTTAGCTCACAGTTGTAACATTGAGCATCATGGGGACCAGTAAGAAGGGAAGATGGATATAATTTTGCACATGGGTTTCTGTAGCTTCCCACTCCTCCTATTCTCACAGATGCCAGAGGTGTTATTTAACATTCAATCTCTCCTATCCCCATTGGCAAACTGGATTTGTACTTCTGTTCATTTGCTGGATTGAGAGATTATTATTCCTCTGCAATTCCAAGCAGTAAAGCACTGACAGATTCAGTCAAGAAAGGGATGGTGGTTGGGGGCTTGGAGTGATAGCACAGAGGGTAGGGAGTTTGCCTTGCATGCGGTCAACCGGGGTTCGATTCCCAGCATCCCGTATGGTCCCCAGAGCAACGCCAGAAGTAATTCTTGAGTCCACGAGCCAGGAGTAACCTCTGTGCATCGCTGGTTATGACCCAAAATTAAAAAAAAAAGGGGTGAGGACGGTGTCAAGAAAAAAATGTCATCCAGGAAACTCAGGTAAGTGACTATGTGGGGACTCAGGTGCCCGGATAGCTGGAGCAGTGGTGACTCTCAGAGCTCTGAGCTGTAAGGTATGACGACACAGAAACCGCATAATTTTGCAGGAATGAATGTAAGTATCATTTCTTCAACAAAGCGCTTTTTTAAGTCCAGCCGGTCCCCTGGAACTGCTGTGGAGCCCCAAGTTTCCAGCAGGAGCAGCCGGCTAGTGTGGCACGTGCCCCAGAGAGTGGCGGCCGGAGCCCATGCGGGCCAAGCCCTGCCAGGACTAAACCTCCCTGCTGCCCCTGGGGTTCAGAGTGAGAGCTGCGAGCTGTTGCCTCTGCCACCAACTCTGCGGCTCAGAGCACTGGCTGTGGAGCACTTTTGTGTCCCCAGTACATCTCAGGAAGAGTGCCTTTAAGCAAAACCGACCTGGCACCCTGCAGGGTGTGGGCCAGCAGAGTGGGACCTGTGAAGATGGCAACGATGGTGTGACTGCAAGCGCCAAAGTTGGCCGCAGCGGTAGCAGAATATTTGCCTGAATCACTGACCTGGAGCGTAGATGCTGGGGTGGTGGGGGCGGCCGGATGCTCATCATTGGGGCTGGCTAGGGTGGCCCCAGTCACTTACTGCCAGCAGGGCGGCCCAGCCATCACTGCTCCCTGGGGTCAGCTCTCACAGCGGCTGGTGCAACCTGCCCCCTCTTACGGGAGAAAATCTCCCTGAGTGCCAACTGACTGGAGACCAGACCAGAGTACTGGGGCATGTACCTCCTGGTGGCTGAGGTCCACCTGGTACACCCACGCTGCATACTGTAGCCTCCCTGACCCTGGTCCTGGTCCTTGTGGACCTCTGCTGCTGTCACTGCTGGGGCCCAGAGGTCATGGCGGGTCAACTGGACCTGCTGGGCCAGAGCATCAGCAGCCTGATGGTGTCCTTTGGCTTCTAGACACCCCAAACTGCTGTGCCTCTCGCTGGACTCCAACAACTTGGGATTAAAGTTTCTGGGGAAATTACACTGCTAAAATTTAACTCTGTGGGATTCATGCCCACAAACCACCTCATGCTCAAAAGAGATCAAAAGCTGCAGCAAATCTTCGACCTGTGCATGGCTGAATAATCTGGGACATATCAGAGGTGGGGGGTAGGTGGGTTAATGCAGTGCCCACCCAAACAGAACCCCCAGCAGCCACTCGCTCCCACAATCCAAAATTGCTGCCATGCCCTCGGCCGAACTCCACTGTCTCTGGACAGACCTCACCAAGATATTAATCTGTTGAAAATTTGGGCATGCGGGTTTTGTGACTGAAATCTCTAGGCTTTCTTGGGGGTTGAGATGGGCTACCTTCCCCCACCTCCCTGTACTTAGGGAAGTCCTGGCAGTCATGTCCACAGCCCCTATGGCTGCCACCTAGTTAAAAAAGCTACTTCAGCTGTATTTCCCCATAAAAATACTGAACTCCCTGAACAAACGTGATGACCTCTTAGTATTTGTATTGCAAACCATAACTCACAAAAGGAGAGAGAAAGAAGGAAAGTGCTTGCCATAAAGGCAGATTGGAAAGGGTTTTTGGGGGATGATGGGAGAGAAACGGGAGACATTGGCTTTGAGAAATGTACAAGGTGAAGGGATGAGTGTTGGAATATTGTATGATTGAAACCCAATCATGAACAGCTTTGTTATGGTCTATGCCATGGTGATTCAATAAAAAATAAATGAAAAGGAAAGTTGAGGAAAGAAAAAAAAATCTCTTGAAGCGACTCCTTGTCTTCACTAAAATTCTCTTTCTCTGTCAAACATTTTCAGGCCAATTTATAATGCGTAAATGAGTATATAAAAATATGACATTAAAGGGTTTTTATGTTTTATGATTCTATGTGATATCTGTGACTTGAAAAATGAGATCCCAGCCTGCTTCCTCATTTGGAGGACCAACTCATGGATTGTAGTGGCAGTGGTCACAGCTCTCATTATTGTCCCCTTTTGAACACAACTGTTAGGTAAGCCTGCCTGGGTACTTGAATTCTATTCTTTCCCTAGGAAATAGGTTCTTGACTTCAAGATTAATCAAACCACTGTTATGAGTTAATTCTTGGTGATTTAATATATGGAAAATACATTGAAAGTATTTTAAAGGACCCTGAATTATTTGTCAGATAGCCTTATCACCAAGTAAGAAGGGGAAGATCTCAGATCTGGTAACATTAAAAAATCCTTAAAAGTTCAGCATTATATTTTGCGATTCTTTTTTTTGGGGGGGTGCAGAGCGTTGGGGTGCACAATGCAGTGTTCAGGGCTATTTCTCATTCTGTGCTCAGGAGTGGGTCCTGGAAGTTCCTGGGAGACCACACGTGGTGCTGAAGATTAAACTGGGTTTATGGGATGTAAGGCAAGTGCTTTAACCTCTTTACTATCCCTTTGGTCTTCATTTTGTGTTTCTTGTAGAAAGAGAAAGTGGAGTTATGTTCTAGGTTTGTGTTTAGATGAAATCTTGTTTCTCTAATGGAAAATGAAACCTCACTCAGTAAATAAAAATTATTGTAGCAACCACATTGTGGTTTAAGCCTAACCACACTTCTATGGAGGCTTACAAAGCTCTGATACACATGAGTTCAGTGAGTTTATTGGTTTCTAGAGGTATATAAAAGAATAATTATTAACAAGGCAAGTTCCAGGAGGATGACTGAATAAGTGGTTGTTTAGGTCTCCAGTGGAAAAAATAGAAATGACTGAAATAAATGATACTGCTTTACTTCCTAAGAGTGTTTATGAGCTATGAATGAGAGCTGGCATCTGTTTTCTATTAATAAAGTAGTTCATTAAAAATATTCATTGAGTGCCTACTATAAGCCAGGTACTCTGAAAGATACTGAATAAATGAATCTGAATGAGATGCATTCCCTCTGCCCTCAAGGGGGTTACCCACTCTAAAAAGAGCCAATTATACAAATTAACAAAGTGATTTTTGATAGGAATAAGTGGAATAATATTATGTGGTAGAGTTGTGGAAAAACTAAGTGGGAAAAGTAGCAGTATAGAGGATAAAGGCCTTATAATTATAAGTGAGTAATATGGGTTTCCTGCTGAGAGGGAGGTAAGTGACTTATTTACATTTGACAAGGGTTGCTCTGGCTATTACGTAGGAAATATGATAAGTTTAATAGGCCTTTGGAGTAACTCATTACAATTAATGAGAGACTGCCATTCTCCCATTTGAACCACTCTGAAGGTCAAAGAAGAAAATGGACCAAAATTGGGGCATAGACAGTGCTTTCATTTTTCTGATTGGTCAGTTGTTGTCTTTCAGAGAAAAAGTTTCTAGGAAGTGAATCATCAGACATAGAAATGTGATTTAGCAGTTCAAGTCGTCCAGTTTAATTATATGCATAGTGATTGCAGTGTGAAAATAATGGGCTCTAGGAAAAACTATCAGGAGCAGAGTTTTTATGAAGTCTGAAAGCATTTGAAGCTCTTATACAGAATCTAGTAACTAATATAAGAGCTTTCTGTATGGCAAGGATTCAGTAGCACATTTGCTAGAAGGGTGAAGTTTGGATTCTTAAACAAATGTAGAAATTAAACCTGAAATATAAATAGGTTTAGAACCTACAGAAAAGGCTGGCAAAGTATCAGATGGGAGATAATAAATAATGATGACACTCAAATGTACTAAAACATATGCACACACACATGTTTGTAAGGGATTATGATAGGAAGGTCCAGATAGAAAGAATCAGGGATACATGTAGGATCATGCCTACCATGTAGGGCAGAAGCATAGATTTGGGAAATCATTACTAATAATTGCTGCCTATGCACAGAATGAGTTCCCCCTACCCCCAATTTTATTTAAACACTGTGGTTTACAAAGTTGTTCATACTGATTTGTTACTGGCATTAAATATTCCAACACTGGATAGAATGGGAGGAAAACTGGGGACATTGGTGCTGGGAAATTACACTGGTGTAGGGATGGGTGTTGAAACATTGTATGACAAACCCAATCACGAACAGCTTTGTAATGCTCTAAGTTACAGTGATTAAAAAAAAAACAAAAACAAACAAAACAATCACTGTCCTCCTGTTGTTCATCGATTTGCTCGAGCGGGCCCAGTAATGTCTCCATTTTGAGGCTAAAGTTAGTAAAATATATTCCAATACCAATCCCCCCACCACTGTCACCTTCCCTCCACTACTGTCTCCATTTTCCCAGCCATTCCTCAAGCCTGTCCCTGTAGCAGGCTCACAGTAATTTATTTTATATTACTTGTTGCCACTGAATGGCAAATGGAAAGATCAGAAAATACTCTAGTGAAAGAAAATAAGTTAGGATTTTCTGAGCTATTGTTGCAAGTTAAGCCTTCTGAGTTAATATTTTTGTTAGTTGAGATTAATTGGGTTCTATGTTACATTCCCATCAAATCTGGTATGCTTCTACTGGGATGTTAGCATTGTAGAGTTTGGAGATGTGGCATGGCACAACTTGGTCCAGAAAATCCAGAACACTTACCTGGGCCGTCTGGCCCAAAGTATGGTGGCAGCTGTTGGGGGGAGGTGAGTGTGGCTTCTGGGGATTTGGTAGGGTAGGAACTTGGCCGGCACACACTCACGAGATTGCCCTCAAAGTGTCAGTTGGAACCTGGTATCTGAGAAATTTTTGCAGCTGGTTATTCTCTTTCGAGATTTTTTTTTAATGAGTTTCTGGAGCAGGACAGGTAGAGTAGCTTACGCGGTTGTGGTGGTGTGATGTCAGAATGACTTATTTTATGCCATGTTGTTTTACCCTTCCAGTCTAGCACTTGTCTGGGACTATGGGATCCCTTGAGTACTAGTTCGTGTTCTCCTGGCCCAGGAATCTGATAAATGGCATTTTTAGGATTAGAGTGTAAAAGTGAGATGGGAATTGTGAATTCATGGTCAATGACTTATGGAGTTGCAATATTTAGTGTAATCTTACAGATGTAAACAATTAGTGGGTGAAAGTGCAGGGAAAGGAAGTCATCTTTTTTCTTCTTCAGGTCAAAACCATTTTCTTTTTTTAAAAAAAATGACTTTTTTTTTTTTAGTTTAGATAGCACTGTAGCAATGCGCTCCCATTGTTCATTGATTTGCTTGAGCGGGCACCAGTAACGTCTCCATTGTGAGACTTTTTGGCATATCGAATACGCCATAGGAAGTTTGCCAGGCCTGCCATGTGGGCAGGATACTCTCGGTAGCTTGCTGGGTTCTCCGAGAGGGACGGAGGAATCGAACCCAGGTCGGCTGCATGCAAGGCAAATGCCCTACCGCTGTGCTATCGCATAGCATCCTTAAATAGTTTATGTTTGTGGTTTTAATGTATAAATTATTACATCTTTAGCACCACCAAATGCCTGAGACCTTCGAAATTTGTATATCAGATTGAGGATTTTTAGTTATTAATTTTTCTTTCTAAAGATTTTTTTATTGAATCAAAATGAGATAGATCCTTACAAAGCTGTTCATGATTAGGTGTTAGTGATACAGTGTCCCGACACCCATCCCTCTACCAGTGTACATTTTCTAGCACTCTCCCATCACTACCAAGTGTCCCCAGCTTCCCTCCCATCACCCCCACTCCGCTCAGTGTGCACACTTTTTCATGTGCCTTTTGGCCATTCGAATTTATTCTTTGAGGAAGTTTCTGTTCATTTCTTCTCCCCATTTTTTGATAGGGTTGGATGTTTTTCTCTTGTAAAGTTCTACCAATGCCTTGTATATCTTTGATATTGACCCCTTATCAAAAGGATATTGGTGAATAACTTTTCCCATTCTGTGAGCTGTCTTTATATCTTAGTCTCTGTTTATTTTGAGGTGCAGAACCTCATAGCTTAATGTAGTCCCATTTGTTTATCTTTGCTTTCACTTGCTTGGTCAGTGGCGTTTCATCTTTGAAGATACCTTTAGCTTCAGTACTGTGGAGGGTTTTGTCTACATGTTTTCCCTATGTTCCTTATGGATTCAGACCTGATGCTGAGGTATTTATCCATTTTGATCTGACTTTTGTTCAGGGTGTCAGATATCTGAATTGAATCTGTGTAATACTTTGGGGATTATTGCCATTTTGAGAATGTTAGTTCTCCCAATCCATGCACAGGGAATGTTTCTCCATTTCCTTATGTCCTGATTTATTTCTCGAAGGAGTGTCTGGTAGTTTTCTTTGTACAGGTCCTTTACCTACTTAGTTAAGCTATTTCTGAGGTACCTGATTTTCTGAGGCATGATTGTGAATGGGGTTGTTTTTTAAATATCACTTCTCTTTCATTATTTGCGACCTATTATTTCTTCCAGCAGCCATTACTTCACTTTATTTTTATCTCCTTTTGGAATTCCTATTATTTGGAGGTTATTACTTTTGCCGGGCTGGAGCAATAGCACAGCAGGTAGGGCGTTTGCCTTGCACATGACTGACTCGCGTTCAATTCCTCCATCCCTCTCAGAGATCCCAGCAAGCTACCGAGAGTATTACACCCTCACGGCTGAGCATGGCAAGTTCCTTGTGGCATACTCTATATGCCAAAAACAGTAACAACAAGTCTCAAAATAGAGACATTACTGGTGCCCACTAGAGCAAATCGATAAAAAACAGGAGGACTACAGTGATAGTGTTACAGTGCTACAAAAAGAAATTAAAAGTCTTTGATGATTGTTATATGAGAATCGCTACAAAATGGAAAGGTATGTAGGATTGACTCAAAAGCTATGTTAAGAGGAAAAGAGCTTTTTCCACATTTCCTTTAGGGCATATTTTAAGTTTAATACCAAGCTTTCATAAATATGAAATCAAACTTTCTTTAAAACACTAAAGCTGAAGCTTTGCCACACTACTATAATTAACGCTATGCTGAGAAAGACAGGTCAGACTTCTCCGTTCCTCAGAAATAAGGAGTAACCAATCATTACCAGGTTCATCATTTAACATTCATGCATGTGCAGGAAACAGGAATTTGCAGACACGAGTTCAGTTGCTTCTCATCTGTCTTCTCCCATCCTCCCTTCCACTCTGTCTTTCCTTCTTCTCCATACTCTGGGGCCAAGGTTGGTCAGGGCATTCCCCTTTAAAACATTGAGGTTGCGTGACAGGATATTCAGCTCTATTCTATTGGCCTGCGGTTCTGCCTTTTGCTGTTTTAATTATTACTGCTTTGTAGTAGAGTTTGAAGTCTCTCAGACAGTTATTCTATATACCACATATACCACATCCTGCGTTTATCCTTCTTCTGACTTACTGCGTTTAACATTTAACATTCCATCTGTGTTGCTGTGAATTGCATGATTTCATCATTTCTTACAGCTGTGTTATATTCCATTGTGTATATATACTACATCTTCATGATCTTTTCATCTGTTGTTGGACATCCAGGTTGATTCCAAATCTTGGCTATTGTACTGAATGTTGTAATGAATAATGGTGTGCACATATTCTTTTTAATGAATATTTTCCTGTTCTGGGGATAAATACTTAAAAGTGGAATTGCTGCATCATATGTGAGCTCAATTCTGAATTTAATGAGTACCATCCATATTGTTTTCCATGGGAGTTGGAACAGACAACATTCCCATCAGCAGTTGATGAGGGTTCCTTTTTTACTACATCCCTGCCTACAGAGATTGCTTCCAGTATTTTTACTATGTGCCATTCTCACTGGTGAAGATGATATCTCACTGCTGTCTTAATTTGTATTTCCCTAATAATAAGTGATGATGAGCAATTTTTTCCATGTGCCTGTAGGCCATCTGTTGGTGTTCCTTAGGGAAATGTCTGTTCTTTTCCTCTCTTGATTTTCTGATGAGGCTTTTAGATTTTGTTGCTGTTGTTGATCTTTGTGAGTACTCTATGGATCCTGGATATCAACTCTTTATCTAATGTGTTGAGTGCAAATATTGTCTCCCACTTAGTTAGCTGCCTATTAGTTTTAGCCCATTTCTTTTGCCATACAGAAACTTTTAAGTTTGATGTCAGTCCCATTTGTTTAGTTTTGATTCTGTAGCCCTGGTCAATGGTATCATATCATTTAAGACTCATTTGAGAACTAAGCCTTGGAGCATTATGCCTATATTTTCCTCAGTGTACTTTAGAGATTAAGGCCTTTGATTTACTTTGAGTTGACTTTTGTGTTCGGTGTGAATTATGGATTCAGCTTTAATTTCTTACATGCGGTTATCCAATTCTCCCAACACTGTTTGTTGAAAAGGCTATTTTTTATTTCATTTCATGCTCTTTACTCTTTTGTCAAAAATTAATTGACTATATATGGGGGCTTAGCCTTAGATATTCTATTCTGTCATTCCTTAATTTAAACATTTTTTTTGTTTTGTTTTTAGACTACACTTGACTGTGTTTAGGGCTTATACCTATCTCTGTGCTCAAAGTTTATTGCTATCTCAGTGCTCAGGATCATTCCTGGTAGACTAGAAGGATCACATAGGATGCTGGGGATATAAACTGGGTCAGCCATGTGCAAGGCAAACACCTTATCTGCTGCTCTGGTCCTTCACTTCCACAATTTTCTCAGTTGAACACACATTAAGAATACTTTTGCTCTGAAACCATCTTTGGGCACTATATAAACTTTGACGTAGTTGTGAACTTTCCTGTGCTTTCTGTCTCTTGGTGTGGCTGAATTTCACCCTTTCCTTTTCCCCCAAATTATTCCTGTGGCTATTTTGGAAGATATGGGTAAACCTGATTTCTAGCTGACCTGAAGAGAGAGAGGTTTCAGTGATTTTGTTTCCCAAATCAGAATGGTGCCTGTAATACTTCTGATCTAGTAGCCACTGATAATTTGACAGGAATTCTTGAATGCTTGTAAGATTAAATTGGTATCTGTTGCTCTGTGTTGTATACACATGGTTCAGAGCAGGGGATAAAGCTCACAGTACCCTATAACTGCTTTAGGACCAAAGTTTAACTGTCCTGGCATCTGAAACCTGGTTCACAGTTGCTGATGTCTGGTAGTTGTGATGGTCTTAGAACACCATTGACTTGGGCAGTGACTGAGGATCATAATCATGGAAACACAATATCATCTGGTAGCACAGTGACTTTTGTGCTATTGGGGGATTTTGCATTTTCCAGTACCAGTTCAGAAATGTCAGCTCTTATTCATGGACTGGTGGGTTGTACTCAGCTCAGAAGTGCCTGTTCCCTGTTTTGGCCCCTTGTGTGCCTGCTCCCAGCTGGAGCCTGGGGCCAGCCACCTCCTGTCTATGCTGTGTCCTGCCAATTCCCAGTTTCTTTCTGACATAGTGGATGCAGGCACAAATATGAACCTCTGTGGAGTCTTTGGGCTCAGCGTCCTCTATTTCAGCTTGGAGATAAAGTCTGCTACACCCACATGGGGGAAGCTTCCTCCAGTACTGAGCCAACTGAAGTTATATATCTGTCATTTCATACTGCAGCTGTAAACCTGTGGAGTAGAGACAAAGCTGGGTCCTGTCAGGGAAGAGTATTGTAGCTGCAACCCCATTGTGTAGGTGAGAAAGTCAACTCCCAGCCCAGGCTCTTTACCGCTGTGCCCTTCATCTAGTTTAACAAGTCCGGAGACCTTGAATCAGCCAATGCAGATGCAAGGCTGAACTTTTGTAAAACCTTTGTGCTCAGCAATCATCCTGCCTTATGGTTGAGTTTTAAGGTTGATATCAGCTTGGCATGGCGATTTTTCCCTCAGTCTTTTCTTCTTCCCTCTCCCTGCCTCATCCAGGGGGAATGCTTCTTAACTCTGAACTTGTTGGCATTTCTTTGTTCCACATGGTTGAATCTCGCTGAGATGATGTCTGTGGTCTCTAGTGGATTTTCTCAGCAAGACTTCTCCAGGGATGTTGTATTTAATTCAGTTTTGATGTGTTCTTTGTGTTGATGCTAAAGAAATGCTCTTAAAATGATTCCCTCTCCTCGGTCATGACACTCCTCCTGCCCCAAAATCAATTTCTTCTCCAGGTGATAGGAACTTCTTAGTGACTGAGGGCACTTTAACTTCATGACATCTATTTTAGATTACTATTTTATGTGATCTAGAAGGGCTGGAGCGATAGCACAGTGAGTAGGGCGTTTGCCTTGCATGCAGCCAACATGGCTGACACGAGTTCAATTCCTCCACCCCTCTTGGAGAACCCAGCGAGCTACGGAGAGTATCTCGCCTGCAGGGCAAAGCCTGGGAAGCTACCTGTGACATATTGGATGTGCCAAACACAGTAACAGTCTCATAATGTTACTGGGCCCTCTCGAGCAAATTGATGAACAACGGGAGGACAGTGACAGTGACAGTGACAGTAATCTAGAAATTGTCACATGACCTATTTTTCTCAGTCAATGTGTATATATAACAGTGGATTCAGTAGACAAAGACCAGCATGGACAAAAAGAGGAATGCCTCTACCATTCCATTTCAGACTCCAAGATAAAAGAGGACACCAAGGACAGCCATAGCCATGGACTAGTGTTTTGGTGGATGCCATCAGCAGGCAGAGCAGTGGCCAGGATCTGTTTTCCAATCATTCTGGAGAGCAAAATTTTCAGAATGTGGGTGGAGTAGAAGAAATGCAAACAGATTTATTCTGATAACTGGATATATTGACTCTAGAAAATGGTTTTGTATCTAGGATGACACTGAGGAGTATAGACAGGAAAAGAATACTAACTGTGAAGAGAGGATAGACAAACTGGAAATTGGTGATTGAATAAGCCTGCCATGTGCCTGTGAGTATAATGTGGAAGTTAAGACAAACTGGTTTAGTGTAAATATAATTTGACTGACATAATTAGAAGCCTGGAGACCCAAATAGACCTTATTTTACGTGAAGCTCCAAAGACTTTTTATTTTGACCACTACCTGCAGTGATCAGAGCTTACTCCTGGCTCTGTGTTCAAGGACCCTCCTGGGAGGCCCGGGGACTGTATGGGGTGCCAGGGATCAAACTTGGGTTGGCCGTGGTAAGGCAAATGTCCTACCCACTGAACTATTGCTCTGGTCCCAAAGCCTCCTATACCTTACATGGAAACTTTCACGGCACATGCAGAGAAAGAAGCCCAAAAGGATTCTTATTGTGGATTTCTAGTAAAGGACTGGTAGAGACCCTAATTTTCTTGTTTGATCTCTGTATTTTGTATGATACAAAAATCATCTTCTCTTCTCTTCTTTATCATTTCCCATCTTCCTTGTGAACCCATTTAGTGCTCTTGTATATGGAACTTTAGACATGATCTTGTATAAGGAGAAATGCTGAGTGATTTTATAATTGATAGCCAACATTTTCAGTTCTTTTTTAAATGTCAAGAACTGTGCTGATGCTTTTATTTCTATTATCTTTGGTTCTCAATATGAGTCAATGAGGTGATTGCCAGTGTTCTTTTACATGTTACCCTATTATATTTTACACATTATATTACTCTCATTTTAGATGGAAGCTCAAAGGGTTTTATGTAAAATATTTGAAATTTAGAACAAATAAAGGATAGAGTTAGTATCCAAAGCAGGTGCATATTTACTGTAATGGAAATTTTTCAATTGAGCATTAATTATTAAGAAGTGCATTAAAATAAGATATTTTGAAGGTAGGAAATATAACATTCTTATAGGTATGGGAAATAGTAAAATTTAGTGGCATTATGTCTTTTTATTCACAACATATTTATAGCAGAAACCCTTAAATAAAAAAAACAATGTCAAAGTATTATTTTTATGGAGTTGTTAATTGTTTTATGACACAAGCTCATAAAAGTCACAGACCACAAAACATAATTACAAAAAAGCACTTGACATCAATTACAAGAAGCATTGATTTTATTAACTCACATCTTGTCCAGAAGCTATAAAATATAGGAAACACAAAATGCATGTTTATCTCTTTTCTTAATGGCTGATCACACACCACTCATTACTGCATTTGTTTTCTGTATGGTGTCAAGCACACAGTATGACTCATTATATGTTATGTTCCTTTTAACTCAAGGGAGCATGTTATTTCTCTCAGAACTCTCTTTGAAGGAAGTATATCTATGTAAAATGTCTTGTAGAATCTGTGATCCTATAGCTTGGTGGTTCTCAAAGTATCCCCATAAGGAATACCTGAAGTGAAAACTATGTTCCTACCAATATGAAGATGGTATTTGATATTTGCATGGATAATTTATTATGAGTTATAGAATTTCCTGGGACCTGCAAACATCTGATACCACAGCAGATTGAATGCAGAATGAGACATAAGAATCTAATTTCTATAAAACCAGATTTTATCAAGATTTACAACCATATAAATGCCAATCATCTTTTTTTTAGAAAAGTTATTTTTCATGACATTTCTGTAAACATGTGGTAAGTTTATTAGTATTATAAAATTCATTTGTAAATATTCTACAGATTAACTGCTAAACAATATAAACCTAGACAGATGTAATATAACTCTCCACAAAAAGTCTTTTGAGGTATCCAGTAAGTTGAAAGTTTCAGTACATTATAAGATCAAAAGATATGAGAGTCACTGCAGGAACTCGATGTGTTTTTCTTTTCTGCTTTGGAAGTTAAGAAGCCCAGAACCAAATCTGCTGCCCACCTTGAGCTCATAAAGAAGCTACTAAGAGATAAGGGTTCAGAGCTAATAGTTTCCCATACCATGTTTTATATTACTATTCTTTTATCTTTTCATACTATTCTTTTACTTGTCCACTCCTGGTGATGCATAACTTGGTGTTTGGGTAAAAGGTAAGGTAAAGGCCCTCCCGTTGATCGTCGATTTGCTCGAGCGGGCCCAGTAACGTCTCCATTGGAGACTTTGTTGTTACTGTGTCTGGCATATCGAAGACTCTCGGTAGCTTGCCGGGCTCTCTGAGAGGGGCGGAGGAATTGAACTCGGGTCGGCCATGTTGGTCATTTGTAAGGCGAACACCCTACCCGCTGTGCTATGTACCTGTTTATTAATTGGGTCACACTAGTGGCACTGAAGGTGGGATGCAACGTGGGAGCCTAAGCCCAGAATCTTGTAGATGCTTAACTTATATCCCTCGTCTCTCCTTGTCTTTGTTTTGTTCTTCTCTATATTCTAAATGATTATATTGCTATTTTATTTTCCTTCTGCTATCTTTGAAATATTTAATCATAAGTTCCAGACAGGTTGCAAGTTGTTGGAAATTAAAGTTGGTATAAGGATGAGTTATGAGTCTCATAAAGCATGGTATATTGAAGATTTTTATACAAATGAACCCTCACATTCAAACTCTCCTTCTTGAGCACTGCAGGGAAAAATCTTGGTGATTGTGAAAACCACTCCCACTATATCTAAATGGATGGTACTTTTGCTCAGGAGTCACTTCAACCCACTCTTCTCTAAATTATGCATATCCTTTTAAGGCCACATGATCTCTCTCCCTCTTTCCATTTCTCCTTCCATGACCCAGTGTACCTTTTCTCCCCCTCTCCTTTCTTCTACTCTGCATTTACGTTTTCCGTGACCTATTCTTAAAGCATATTTTCTAATGCATTTCTTGAGTTCAGAATAAAAGGCTAGTACTTTCAGCATTACTTCATCTTCACTATTAGCCTCTTAAAACTCTCTCTGATTTAAGGTTATTGTATAATACTTGAGCTCTCTGCTAATGTACATTACATTGGCACTGTAATCAGCGCACATTTCAAGGACTTCAGTCAACAATAGTACCCAAAGCTTTGAATTCAAAAAAAGTATAATTATTTTTGCAAATTGATGTCTAAATAGGGGAATGAAGTTGGTCTAGAGCACACAATAAAGTACACTCTTCAGTTTCATTATACAAGATGCACAAATGGCTAATATTATACACTGGTTAATCAATTATAGTTTAGTTTTGATCAGTATTTCTTTCTTCTTGAATTTGATAATAACTTATCTGTCTCCATTCTAGTTGAAATCAACTTTTGAAGAGGAAGTAAGACTATAATGATGCTTACTATTGTGGCATTATCTCCAGTGAATGCACAGTCCCTTTTGGAAAAATTGTCTTATCTCATGGTAGCTAGAGTTGTATTAGAGGGAGTTAGAGTTGAACTCAGCATAAGCTGAGTGTGAAAGAATTAACCTAAAGATGTCACACTAAATATTCATGGACAGGTTTTTTTTTTGTTTTTCTAATGATGAATTTCTCTCATTTATCTAAATCTATATTGGTGATCTGAATGCTAATTTTATTTTACAGTAAAACTAAGTGGCATGGACCAACCATATTTTTTTTAATTAATAAGAGCAGAGACATCCCTTACTACATTCTTGTATAGATGAATCATAATGTGATAGAGTGCGGGAGCCAGAGAGAGAGGAAGGAAAGTGTGGAGAGCCAGAGGTCTCCATCTTGGCTTTGTGGGTTTGGACATTCCTCACAACCACATGGCATCCCACCATGCGGCCTTGGATGATGCAATCTGGCTAGCCCCTCTGTAACTCTCCACTCCTTATACGGCTATCTTGACTGTCCATCCTGACTGTCCATCCACTGTCCATTGAACATTAGCTGCGACAGAGGTCAGCCTATTCTGTTTTGCGCACGCGCCACCTATGAGGGATATCCTGGGTGAGGGGGCTCCCGAATGAGAAGGAATGGATGCACGGCTTGGATGGAAGGTGTGCAACCATTCCTTCTCATTCGGGAGTCCCCTGACCCAGGATATCCCTCATAGGTGGAGTCCTGCAGGTCGGGATTCCATAGCACCGCACAGTACCCCATATCACCCACAGGAAAGAAAGCAATCTCTCACAGACAACAAAATAATTGCAAAGTTTCTTAACTATAGTTATTAAGTACTTCTTAGAAAATGATTTTTTTTTGCTTTTTGTGTCACACCAGGCGATGCACAGGGGTTACTCCTGATTCTGCACCCAGGAATCACTCCTGGCGGTGCTCAGGGGACCATATTGGGTGCTGGGAATCGAACCCGGGTCAGCCGCGTGCAAGGCAAACGCCCTACCCACTGTGTCATCACTCTAGCCCCAGAAAATGATTTTTTAACTCAAAGCTTATACATCTTTCAGAGAGAACAACTTTCAATCATAGCGTTATTATAGTAATGGAAGAAAAAAGAAAAAAATGGGACCTATTCTTTCAGGTCTTTTCAACTTCTTCCTGCAACCAACTTTATAATAATCTCAGGCTTACTACTTAATGTGTCCTTTGCTGTGAATTTTTGCATGTCTTTCTCTATGTAACTCATTGCCCCTTTACTCCTTATCTATTAATAGCAATTAATATAGTGGTAATGGCTTAAGATCTCAGAGTTAGGAGTCTCTAGGTTTGTATCTATTCTCAGGATACTTACTAGTGGACTTGTTGCTTGACCTTAGACTTGCTTCAGTAACAAGGAAAAATAACAGAATAGACATCATAGAATTATTGTCAGAATCAAATGACATACTTCATATGACTTCTAAGCACCACACTTTCTTGACTTGTAATAACTCAATAAACAAAAAATATGATTTTTCCCTTAATTGAATTCAAATATCTTCAGTAAAGTTCCAGATATTTCAAGTTGGAATATTTTTATATCCCCAGTTGTCTTGGGTCATTTTTCTTCCTTATGTATTTTTTTTCAGTGTTTCTTTTATCACGATACCATTCTATCTCATTCATTGGAGGACATGTCTTGAGGGTTAAATCTGTGTCTCATTCACTTGAGAACTTACCATCACCCTCAGCTTAGTGCATTGCCCAGGGAAGAGCTAACTCATGTGCTCTATGTACTCTCGGCATTGTCATTTGTACACAAAGTGCAATTATTGCCCTTAAGAAATCTGAGGAGATTAAGGTAATACACTTCAGAGAGGGTATAACTCCAGGAACGCCTGCACCGTCCTCAAATGCTTTTAAAGAAGAAGGAGAGCTTTTGTGAGAGGATCTTGGTAGACTAGGTTTGAATGGAGAGAGGATACAAAGTAGCATTTCTGGAAGATGAGTAATGTTCGTCAGAGTGTCTTTGTGCGATAAAATGTACATACAGCAAAATGCGTAGCTCTTAAAAATACACTTGAATGGGTTTTGATAAATACATGAACTTTCTTTTTCATTTGGTTTTTGTTCCACTCATTTCCTTCTTCCATAGTCCTGTTTTCTGATTTCCATGTCCATATACCACATTCTACTATTGTTCTTGAAATTGAATTTAAGTAAAATTGACACAAAGCATTATTTTAGTTGTATAACTTTTGACTTTTATATACATTATAAAACAGTCACAAGAAATATCATTTTTTTCAAAAAAATTAAAATTTATGTCGTATTATTGATTTTAATCCATGTTATATACTAGGTTTTCTTGATTCGTTACTTTGCAAATGAAAGTTTGCACTTCTAATCTTTATCACTCATTTCACTCACTCTCAGTCTTCCTTCCCCTGATAGCCACCAATCAGTCTTCATGATTCTAGTTTTTTAAAAATGTTTCACATGTAGGTTAAATCATACATTATTTGTGTCTCTGTTTTATTAAACTTTAAAAACAGTCAAAGTCCATTCACGTTGTCACAAATAGAATTATTTACGTCTTTTGATGTAGTGATATTTCATTGCAATTATGTAAGATTATAATTTATTTGTAATATTTATATATACAGCATAATATATTTATACACACTTACTTAGGTAGTTTTAATGTCTTGGCTATTATAAATTACACTGCAATGAACATGGCTTTGTGCATATGTGTACATGTGCATTTGTTTGTTTACTTACATATAGATGTTGTTTGTTTTTGGACCACACCTGTGTTGTGCAGGGGTAACATCTGGTTCTATGCTCAGGAATTACTCCTAATGGTGCTTGGGGGACCATATGGGATGCCAGGGATGAAACCCAGGATCAGCTGGATGCAAGGCAAGAG
Source organism: Sorex fumeus (assembly GCF_029834395.1). Classification (NCBI taxonomy): domain Eukaryota; kingdom Metazoa; phylum Chordata; class Mammalia; order Eulipotyphla; family Soricidae; genus Sorex; species Sorex fumeus. The sequence goes on along the minus strand of NW_026606095.1, from coordinate 4,134,275 downwards.
CCCTAGCCACTGTACTATTTCTCTGACTCCTCAGCTTTGTTATTTATGGTAAATTTTCATGGACTATTTAGGAATTTTTGCGGTACCAAACAAATTTTTGTATAGGCACTTATAATAACTTTAATATCAGTGTTTCAGGCATGCAAGTGTTCCAACACCACGCACACCACCACAACATCCTTCCAGCAATATCTGCAAGAGCTTCTTCCATCACAAATTCAGTTCTACAGAACTATATTCAGGGGCTATTAACATTGGCCGTTAAGCATTTTAAAATTTTTATTTTGTTTTGAAATGTTAGTCACCATGATTTATAATACCATTACTGGTAGGGTTCCTTGCACGCAATGCTCCAACACCAAACCCTCCACCAGAGACTCCTGTTGTATGAGTCCCTCCAGAGACATCGCCTTTTCCCACCACATCCCACATCTTCCTGCCAAAGTAAGCTCAGTTCTTGTTGGGAACAAACAAAATTAATCTAGACATGATAGGCCATGTCCCTGCTACTCTTTCCTTTTCTGGCATGGTCCTATTGTCCCTTGCTGTGGAGGAGCTATTGATTACATCCTCAGATCTTATCAGCGAGAATTGTTTCATACAAAGCTGTACATTTGGAGTATCCAGGGGAATAGGTGAATTCAGAATCTGCCTATTCCTCCCACTGGACCACTGCTCAGTATGCATCTGTTTAAATCTAGTTTCTTGCACTGATCTTAGTGGATTTGAGATTTAATAATGTTATTTTCAGTTGTTAACTAATGTTTTTTGCTACTGAAAAGTGTTCAATTATAAAAAGATGCCATGATTTATTAATTTCTCTGTTGATAGATGTTTATATAATAGTATATTATATATTTATATATGTTATAGATTATTATATATACACAACACAGGTATGATCCAAAAACAAACAACATATATATGTAAGTAAACAACATATATGTTATTATTATCTTATTATCTCATTCTTGCTTTGAACAACCTAGCAGGCTATCGAATGTAACCTGCCCACATGGCCGTCTGGCAAACTCCCCGTGGCGTACCCAATATGCCAAATATCAGTAACAATGATGGGTCTCATTCTCCTAACCCTGAAAGAGCCTTGAATGTGGCACTTTTTAGAATCTCAGGGCTAGGACGAAGGAGATGTTACTGGTGACTGCTTGAGGCAATCGACGAACAACAGGATGATCGTGATCGTGATAGATTATTATTCCAGTTTCTAGCTATTATGAATTAAGAATATTAAACATCCTGGGCTGGAGCGATAGCACAGCGGGTAGGGCGTTTGCCTTACAAGCGGCCAACATGGCCGACCCGAGTTCGATTCCTCTGTCCCTCTCGGAGAGCCTGGCAAGCTACCGAGAGTATTCGATATGCCAGACACAGTAACAACAAAGTCTCCAATGGAGATGTTACTGGGCCCGCTCGAGCAAATCGACGATCAACGGGAGGGCCTAGGGCCTATTTTAAACATCCTGTAATGAGTGATTTTGTTATCATATCTTTGTATCACCTTTACCAAATACCATGTAATTATATCTGGACATATTTATACTATACAATATGTAAATTATAGCACTATAGCACTGTCCTCCCTTTGTTCATCGATTTGCTCGAGTGGGCCCAGTAACTTCTCCATTTTGTTTCTTGTTGTTACTGTGTTTGGCTTATTGAATACGTCACGGGTAGCTTGCCAGGCTTTGCTGTGCAGGCGGAATACTCTCGGTAGCTTGCCGGGCTCTCTGAGAGGGGCGGAGGAATTGAACACTGGTCAGCCAAGTCGGCTCCATGCAAGGCAAACGCCCTACCTACTGTGCTAGCGCTTCAGTCCCAATATGTAAATTATATAACATAATATAAAATGTAATATTAGAATATATAAGTATGCTGTATGTATAAACAATTTATATAAATATTTTAATAAATCATATTGTTTATAAGAAACAGTTAAAAATCGAATCATTATGAATTACAAAGTTACTTATGATTAACTTTAAGGTGTATAATGCTCCAACAATACCAATCTAGTCATCACTGTCCACATCCCTCCACCAATGTTCCCAGTTTCCCTCCTGCCTCCCAGTCTAGCTCTATGGCAGGCTCTGTTCCCTCCATCGTTGTCATAGAGTTTCCTTCCCTGACTTATCCACCACCCTTTCCCCCCTCCTCCGCTCCTTCAGTGAAAAGCTTTCTCATAAAGGACAGTTATAATGCTCTTTGCTTTTATTTTTTTAAATTTTTTTAAAAAAATTTTATTTTCATAAGGTTTTTCACATTAATTGATTATATTTAATATTTCAGCACAAATCCCACCACCATTACACCTTCCCACCACCATTATTTTCAATTTTCCCACCACTGTTCAAGCCTGCCTGCCACAGGCAGATGCTAGATAGTTTATTTTTTATTGCTTATTATGAACATCATGAGAGGTCGTGTATGCTTCTGAAATTCTAAATACGTAAATGATTGGGGTCCGGAGACATCTAGGTAGGCAGCTAATCCTTTTTGGGGTTCATTTGTGTCTATCAAGGCTGGTGACCCATTTAAATATGGCCCGGATGCAGTTCGTGGTTGTGACAGCCAGGACCCCCAGGGGGCGGAGAGGTGGGAAGGGATGAACTGCCCCCACCTTTTCATCCCTGCTTCCGTCTACCTGGGTTTTTCTTCTGAAAGTTTGTGGCCACTGGGGGTTCATCTGGAGTGGGCAGACCTGGAACATCCACTCCATCTGAGGTGCCTGGGTGAAATCAGCTTGGCACGGGGTCTAGAAAAGTCTCTGGCAAGCTGTTGTCTTCCAGAATTCACTGCTGAGTCTCTCTCTTTGTTTCTATTAAGCAGATGTTATTTCCCTACTATATTTCTTCATATCTGGCATATGAGAGAGATCATTCTGTCTGTCCCTCTCTCTCTCTGACTAACTTTGTCCAGTATGAAACTCTCCAGATCTGTCCAAGTCGCAGCAAACAGCCTGATCGTTTCTGTGGCCGAGGCATGTTCCATTGTGGGCTTTATCTAGTCATCTGTTTTTGGACACTTAGGTTGTTTTCAGATTTTGGCTAATGTGAGTTGTGCTGCAATGAACCTCGAAGAGCAGATGTCTTTTCTGCGTTGTGTGTTGGCCCTTGTGGTGTATTCCCAGTAGTTGAATTTCTTGGTCTTATGGAAGCTCAATTTCTAGTTTTTTTTGAGGAATAGTCATTGGAATACTCTGTTGGGTTGGAGTGATAGCATAGCAGCCTTGAATGCCACTGACCCAGGTTCGATTCCTCCGCCCTCTTGGAGAGCCTCGCAAGCTACCGAGAGTATCTCGCTGGCACGGCAAAGAAAGCCTGGCAAGCTCACCATGGTGTATTCGATATACCAAACACAGTAATAACAAGTCTCACAATGGAGACGTTACTGGGCCCGCTTGAGCAAATCGATGAACAACGGGAGGACAGTGCTACAGTGCTACCCATATTATTTTCTGTGTCAAGCCCTCTGCCACGGAGCTGTGCTGTACTATCCGCGGAGCTGTGTAAACTCTTTCGCTTGGGGATTACACTTGAAAGGATGTTCATGGGCTCTCCGGGCAGCTCCCTCTCGCCGTCTGAGGTCGGGGCCCTCCAGCCACTTCCCCACCAGGATGGCTGCTGCCTTGGATGGACGAAGGAAGAATGAGGGTCAAGCTGGTTGCTGATTAGATGCTTTATATTCAGTCTCTCATCTCTCCTAGCTCTCCACAACCTTCCCCTCTAACCCTGTTTCTCCACAACCTTCTGTCCTCTTCTGTCTCTCTGTCTCTCTGTCTCAACCTTCCATACGACCCCTCTGTCACCATCTCTCTCACTCTTTTTGTAACCCTGCAATTCTTTGTTCTGGCTGTATCCGTCTCCTCTCTCTCTCTCTCTCTCTCTCTCTCTCTCTCTCTCTCTCTCTCTCTCTCTCCCCCTTCTGTGTCTTGTTGCAGCCGCTCTTTTTCTTCTCTCCCTAAGCCTCCCCAACCACGCCTCCCCATGGGAAATGCAATCAAAATGTTTTTCAAATCTTCCTGACTACCTGCACCACACGAGGGCAAAACATCCCTTAAGATGCGTTTCTCCTCTTCTTAGACCAGCAACTTAATTAACATTTTTAATTCTACTTTCTAATATTTACCATTCTGTATGGACATAGTAATAGATACTTTTAGGCTTGTAGGGTGACTCTTCTGGAGACATCTCACCACAGACTCAGACTACGGTGCTCAGGCTGAATCAATCACTCCTAACCACAGCAGGTCAAAACCTAGTTATTACTTTTTGGATCATGACAGAATTTGTCCATAACCATGCTCTTAACTTAGAGTTAAGCATTATGGCACTTCGGCCAGATCCATTATGATGCCAGGGTAGCTAGCTCACCGCTTGTCCTGGGTCCATCCAGTCCCTCTCAGGATCCTGCTTTTGGGGATCTAGGTAGTAAGGGCAATTTAGGCTTAAGTCAAGAAAACAGATGTCTAGGACGTAATATTATCTGCAGTCAATCAACTCCCAAGCCACAGGCTTGTCTTTTTAACTGTCTTCCTGTATCCATACAAAAAGCAATTGCTCTGAAATAACTAACTGTACAAAGGACATTAAGGAGAAGAGAAAGACAATATTTGCAAGTCAGAGTCTGATCAGGAGACAAAGGTAATTGACAGGTTGAGGGGCAATCAACAAACACAAGCTCCCAGCAGCCAGGAAGGAAGGGCAAACCAATATTATCCTACAATTTTCTAAGAAAGGCTGGACCAGTCCACATTTCCACCAGGAATGAATGAGGATGCCATTTCCCCCATATTCATGCCGACTTTGTTTCCTGTTCTTTTTAATATGTGTTAGTCTCTATGGTGTGAGATGATATATCATTGTTTTGATTTGCATTTCCTTGATGATTAGTGATATAGAACTTTTTTTTCCATATGACTATTGTCTATTTGTATTTCTTCTTTGAGGAAAAAAATTCAATTTATTTCAAAGTGCTTTGTAGGACTTTGATTTTATTTTTAAATTTCACCAGAAAATTAAGAAAAGATAAATCATTTCCATTATTCCCTCATTTAACATTTTGGTGTTCTTTATTCATTCCTGTAGACTTGTTTTCAAAAGAATTCTCATTGTCATTTCTCACATATTTTTAATTTCTAGAGATGAGTCAAATTTATATTTTCAGTGTCATGAAATAACACAGAGGCTATTTGGTGTGTGTGTGCAGGGAGTGAGGGGGTGCTCTTAACCAGTGTTCAGGGAGGCTGGGGTCATTCCAGGAGATTCTTGTCCAACAGGGCTTGGTGTTTGAACGTGAAGGTCTATGAAGTATTACTGGGCCATCTTGGCAGTGCTTTGGGGCAATCAGATCACATACAGTTATTGCTCGGAGGTCTCTGGGCCTCTTCATGTTAAAGCTCAGGTGCTGGGTGATATGTGCTGCTGGGGATCAATCTGTGATTCGTCATAGACCCAAACCCCAGTACTATCTATTTCCTGTTCCCTAAACTATTTTCACTATATAAAATTCTAGGTTGATAGATTTCATTGCCCCACCTTCACTCTTTAGTCTTTCTTCTTTAACTTTAAAAAGAAATTACAGCTCATAGCCTACATTCTTCACTTCTTGATCCTAAAGTTTAAAAATATTACTTTTTTTGGTCTTTAAGGTTTTTTGGTGGGGCCACAGCTGGCCATTCTCAGGGGTTATTCCTGGCTTTACACTCAGGAATTGTTTCTGGCAGTGCATGGGGGACCATATAGGATGCTAGGAATTGAAAACCTCTTGTAGGCAAATGTCTTACCTCTGGCCCCCCAAATATATTATTTTTTAAATGGTCTCCACTGTTACCAATGAGAAATTGATTTTCATTTTTATTACTGCTTCCTAACATATATGTAGTGTCTCATTTTTTCTCACTTCAGGATACAGTTAAGATTTTCTTTTTATAACTATGGTATTTCCAGATGTGATTTTAAATGGTCTTTCCTGGGATTCAATGAAATCTTGAAATAGCAAGTTAATTTTTTATTTTACTTGGGAATTTTTAGAAGATTATTTGAACTATTTTTCCTTCCTCATTTTCTTTCCTATTGACTGTAAAAACAATGATATGTGCAAAGGAACTTAAAATTGCCCCATAGGTTCTACCAATAATCTATAATCTATTTTTACGAATCTTCATTCTGTTTTAATCAAACTGAATCATTTTTTAATTAAACAAGTTTTATTAGATCACTGTGAAATACAGTTACAAATTTGCATAATTGTATTTCATTCGAACAACACTCGAGCACCCATCCCCCCACCAGTGCACATTTTCCACTACCATTGTTCCCAGTGTCCCACCCGCCACCCCCACCCTACCCCACTCCCTGCCTCTGTGGCAGTGACAGTTTTCCTTATTCTCTCTCTACTTTGGAGCATTGTGATTTGTGATACAGTTACTAAGAGGTCATCGTGTTTGGTCCTTGGTCTACTTTCAGCACATATCTCCCAACCTGGGCGATTCCTCCAATCATCATTTATTTGGTGGTCCACTCTCTGTCTTAACTGTCTTTTCCCCCATCACCTGGGGCAGGTTTCCAAACCATGGTGTGGTCTTCCTGGCCCTTATCTCTACTGTCCTTAGGTGTTAGTCTCATATGATGCTATTCTATATTCCACAAATGAGTGCAGTCATTCTATGTCTGACCTGTTTCTGACTAATTTCACTTAGCACGATATTCTCCATGTCCATCCACTTACATGCGAATTAAGCTGAATCATTTTTTTATGATGTTAAGCTGATTCCACTACTCTCCAATCTGTTGTAAAGTCTTTTCAGTAACTCAAAAATATTTAATTATTTCCCTTTTTAGTTCTAGTGATTTTATTTAGTTCTACATTTCTCTATTTCTCTGTTGGTATTTATTATGATCATACTGATACTTTTTTCCTTTACAATCTTTAAGATACGTAACACTGCAGTTTTAAAGTTCTTGTGTGCTAGTTCTAAACTTCTGGTCATATAATTAATTTCTATTGGTTATCTTTTCTCTTAATAATGAGTTCCATTTTCTAACTTTTTGATTATTTACCATTTAAATATGTTGCACTGGACATTATAAAATTTATGCAATCTTTTATGTTCCACAAATGAGTATTGATATTTTGCTCTTTTCAGCAATTAAATTAGTGAATAATCTTTTGGATACAGGGAGGGTTTCTTTGATTAAGTAAAATCTATTTGATCTTAACTTTAAAAATAACAGGATAAATTCTTTAATTCAGAAACATACTTAAATCCTAAAAAGTGTGTTTTTATGGAAGCCCTACTAGGGTTTTCATGAAAACACCAAAGTATTTACCAAAATCTAATCTAGCAATGCTCAAACTTCAAACTCTTTCTTCTTTTCATGGGGTAGCACCATCAGATTTGTTAAAGTCTTTCAGTCTTGCGGTTGTTGCATTTTACTAGATTTCTTGCAATTTTCCTTATGCAAATATACGAAACTCAGCCAAAACATTTGAGGGGAGTTTTATCTCAAATTGTGAGACTCTGTTTGTGTACTCTATGATCTGGATGCTCTTTCTTAGTCTCCAGCCACTTTGGAGGGCCTGACCTCTGTCCGTGGGACTGGACATAAGTGAGACTGCAGTTTGCTTGCACTCTAGCAGGCAAACAGATCTTGGATTCAATAATTCTCTTATGAGAAAACCTGTAAAGGAGAGATCTTAGGCAGTTCAATCCCTTTTCCCTACAGGCTCACTGCCCTCCAGTTTATAAATTGTGCCTTAGGGGGCCTTCAAATAGCTTTTCAATGAACATTTTTGATTTTGGTTCAGAGATGATAAGTCTTAGCTATAGGAGATTTAGTCAGATCACAGCCACTCCTCTCTGCATCCTCTCTGTGTTTGTTTCCCAGGAAGGAGTCATGACTAGAGATGAGGTTTTGTGTGGAGAAAAAATTGGTTTGGCTATGTGAGCTGGAGTGCGTAAGACCTTTAAGGCCAGGTAATGGATATTCTACATGATGGAGTAGACAATAGGGAAAGGGTCATGTCTGAATTATAGATAGCTTTTGTTTTTAAATATTAGAATGATGGTGACATTTATTATAATTCATGGAGAAACTTGACATGTATTCAAATGAATTGGTATGGTATTTTCATCATTTACATGAAGCAAATGTCAGAACAGAAGTAAGCCCTTCAATTTATCCTTGTAATTATAAGTCTGTCCCCTCCCCTTATCTTCCCACTATGCTTTTTCTCCTCCTCTTTCCCCCTTTCCCTTCCTTTTTTATCTTTTAGCCTTTTCTACATCCACTTGTTTTCATTAGCACATCAAAAAGGTTCTGAAGCTATTCAAATATAACTGAAGGATTCAAATCTGATCTTCAAAAAAATCCAATTATTTTATTAGAAAAATCATTTATTATTATTCTTACTTGGCTATTCTTCGGGGAAATAAATATTAAAGCCAGGGAAATAACAAAACTATATTAATTTAACAATTTTATGAAGTTCCTATAATTATAACTGGTAACTGTGTAATATTTTGGAAGACTGACTTTGATCAAAGCATGATACAAAATTGCATATGTTCTATAACTAAGAATGAATACAATTATATGTCTGACAAACATTGGGAGTGCATAGTGTTAATATGTGTATTGCCAGTTACATGATTCTATATAATGATGGAATTATGAATGTTCATTTCCAAAACATGTTCAAAAACAGGAGATGGTCCTAAGTTCCTTTTGTTTGAACAACTTCAATAGGAAGAGAGAGGATAATATTATGGATCCTCCACATAAACACTAAAGACTTGGAGTTGTGAATATACCAGACTCCAACAAAGTCATGAGTAATTCCTGAGTGCAGAGTTAGGAGTAACCTTTGAGCATCTTCAGATGTGTCCCCCAAATAAAAAAAGCAAACAAATAAACAAACAAAAAAGTTCACACAAAGTGACTGGCCCTTTTGACAGTTCTGGAGTATAAAAACACCCCACAGAACGGCAGAAATTATTTACCCAGCACTCAGTAAAATGCTAATAATCAAGTTATATAAATCATTTGTAGAACTTTGCAAGAAAAACATCTAAATTTATCAAAAAATGGAGAGAAGAGATGAACAGAAACTTTCCCAGAGAAGAATAACAAATGGCCAACAGGCACATGGAAAAAATGCCTTTTTAAATCACTAATCACCAGGGAAATGCACATCAAAGCAGCAGTAAGATATCTCACACCGATGAGACTGGCACACAGATCTTTTATTTTTTGTTGTGGAGGTGGTGACATCTACACACGTAGGTAAATAGAGCTAAACTGAAATTTTACAAAATGTAAATCAATAATAAATTGATAAAGTAAAATCTTTTTTTTTCAAAAACTATTATATTTTTACCAGTGCACAAATAAAAATTTTTATAAAGAACTCACTGCTATTACATTTTAAGGTTTACATTAAATAGATAAATACTACAAATGTAAAATTTAGTAACAGTGAAGAGAGTGAAGGAAAAATTAAGGGGAGAGTCTGAGTAGGCGTACAAAAGTATAAAAGTGTGTTTTAACCAAGAAAGGGAATATTGGCTTTATGTTAGAAAATACTGTATTATAGATACTGCTTAAGTGACTGCATTGTACGTAAACTTTTAGTATAATAAAAATCTCTGTGTATGTGAAAAAAATTACTGAAAAGATATATAACATTCAATATAAATGAAATGTTAAATTGTTATTGGAATGTATAAAATCCCTTAGCAGGATAGGAGTAAACCTTTTTTAATCTAGCAGAGGACAACCATAAGCACCATGAGTGAGTGTCATACTCAATATCAAGTACTGAGGAGTTTGTCTTGCCTTTTAAAAGCTTTTTTAAATGCTTTAATGCTTTCTTTAATGCTTCTTGCAAGACTGGCTTCAAGTTTATAAATTCCCTAAGCTGTTTCCTCTCCCTGACTCTCTGCATCGTTTCTTCAAATCTAAATATAATATAGCTGGTTAGAGCATCCTTGATGACATGTTTATTTAATTGAATTTTTGTATTATATCCCTCCATTCTCTTCTGACTCACAGACTCTTGTTTGACAGATCTGCTGTGACTCTTATGGGCTCTCCTTTGTATGATTCTGTTTTCTCTGGGACCCTTTAGTCCTCCTAGATTTCTTCTTCAAATCTGAGAATATTTATTTTTCTTTTGGTGTCATACTCAGTGATTCTCAGGGGTTACTCCTGGCTCTGGACTCAGGAATTACTCCTGGGGGTGCTCAGGGGATCATATGGGATGCATGGGATTGAACTTGGGTTGGCCGTGTGCAAGGCAAATACCCTACCCCCTGTACTATCACTCTGGCCCCAACTCTGAGAAATTTTTATCTATGGTTTCTTTATCTGTTGTTTCTTCATTGAATTTGTCTCCCTGTTCTTCAGGGACTTTGGTGATCTTTTTCATTTTTCTGTTTCTTTTAAATTTTGTTTCAGTCTCTCTGATTTCTAATACTGTCAATGATAGGTTTCTATGGAACCATATTCCAATACCACACCTCTTATCATTGTCCATTTATGTCCACATTATCCCAGGTTCCTTCTCTCAAGATTTCCTCCATGAAGACCAGTTATATAGACCAGTTCACAAATTCTATTGCTTCAGGCCATTTGTTATTCTCTTACTATATATATTTTTTATATTCCACGAATGAAAGAGATCATTATGTGTCTGTCCTATTTATGAATGACTTCATTCATCATGATAGCCTTAAATTCCAATCAAATAGCAGAGAATTGTATGATTTCATCCTTTCTTATAGCCAGGTAGTTTTCCACTGTGTGTCTGTGCCATAGTTTCTTTCTCCAGTCATATGTTCTTGGAGACTTGGAGTGCTTTCTAGATTTTGTCTATTGTGATCATAGAAGTACAAATGACTTTTCTGAGTAGAGTTTTTGGACCCAAAGTCTTTGGCATAGGTGATCAAAGTGGAATATCTGGGTCATATAGATAATATTTTTTTAGGGTTTTTTTGAGGGGGTCACAACTGGCAGTGATATATACTTACTCCTAGATTTGTGCCCCGGGATCACTTTTGGTGGGGCTCAAGGAGTCATCTATGGTGCTGGGAATCGACTGAATACAAAGAAACTGCCTTACTATACTTTCTCTGAAAGGACATGTATATTTTTAATTTTTAAAATTTTATTAACCAATTGTGATTTACAAAGTTACTGATATTTGCATTTTACACACATAATGCCTTAGCACTAATCATATCATCAGTTTCAGTTTCTCTCCACCACTGTTCCCAAGTTCCATCCCTAAACCCCCCCTTGCCCACCTCCCCCAAATTGCCACTTTGGCAGGTAAATTTTCAAGTTTGTTTGCTATAGCCTGAAGCTCATGTTTTCAGTGTTGTTGACTCTGGTTTGGATTTATAGCTATGCCATTATCCCGTGACCAATATACCCAACACCCTGGAACCCCGCCCTGTCCCTGGTTACTTCCTTTCCTTATCTTCTTATTTTTCCCCTCAATCAGAAGAGTAAATATCTTAAAATTCAGTTTACTATTTATATGTTATACCTCAACAACTTTAAAAAAAAATCTGGCACTCAGAGCTCCTGGCTTTTTTGTTGTTGTTCTTCTTCAGTAAGTCTGTTTTATTTTGTGATCAAAATACTTTTTCTCTTGTTTTTCAAGATAATAATGACCACAGGCATGGGCAGGGAGGATTCTAACAAAAATTCATGAAAGCTTAGAAATAAACAGCAAAAAACAAGTGACTATTTTGCATAATTCATCATTGTTCAGTGTTTCAATGTCTTTGAACCTACTTTATCTCTCTGAAAACTGAAGATAACTGAGGCAATGACATTTTTTCCATCATTCTGTTAATTCCATCTAACAGCATCTAACTCTCCCCATAATCTTTTAGAAACCAGAATTCACATTTCAAGTTTAGATTATTTTTCTGACTCTACCCACATGTGTCCCATTTCCATCTAAACATTAGAATTAGTTTTTCTGCTTCTTAGAATCCTTTTAACATTTTCACCGATGTTGAGTTAAATTTATAGATTAGCTTACAAAATGATTGCTTGATGAAATTTAGTCTCAATGCTCAAGAGTAAAAATTATCTGTTCAATTTATTAAAGACTTCATTTTGTCCCTGAATTTTATAAAATGTGTCCCAGACTCCAGATTTTTAATTGGGTGTCTACATTTCTTTAAATTTTTTTTATTGATTTATTGAAACCATAATTTACAAGGTTAATCATAGTTGAGTTTTAGGCATACTAATTTCCAGCACCAGTCCAAACAAATGTCTGCTTTTCTTAACCAGTGTCCCATCCCATTCCCTACCCCTAGTCTGCCTCCTTGACAGGAAGCTTTTAAATTCTGGCTACTGTGATTTGGATCTCCTGCTTTCAGTGTGTTTGACTTTGTGGTCAGATATATAGCTGTACCCCTCCTCTACAACACAATCTACTTGAGATCCTTGAGTCCTGTCTCCCATTACTTCCCATCCATTTCTTCCTTCCTGTCTCCCATTACTTCCCATTCATTTCTTCTTGCTAACCCCCTTGATTTCTTTCCCTCTTTGTCCTTCTCCTTTTATATTTTAGGGTTAAGGGTGATTGAGTTTCTGGTGATTGAGTCTGATAATTCTTTCATTGCTCTTGAACTCAACTTGTAGTTCTCTGCACGCTGTTCTTTTCCTTTCAGACCATTTCCCACCTTCTATTGTTTTCTAGTGGTTTGCTACATCTTGTCTTGGAGATCCTTAATATTTTCCTCAACTACAGTTAATCTGATGATCAGGATTTCTAACATTATTTGCCATGCTCTTAATTTCTTCTTGTAGCTTTTTCACTTTTAGGGAAATGAGATCCATTTATTACTGGATTTGGCATATCAATTTGGTCTATTTGGCATAGACTACGGATAGCTTGCCAGGCTCTGCTACGTAGCTCATTGGGCTACGCTAGCACGCAACCGGGATGAATGGAGACGTTACTGGCACCCGCTCGAATAAATCGATGAATAACGGGAATTAAGTGATTAAGTGATTAAGCTTTTTCACTTCAGCACTCACTGTCATCGATTGACTTGAGCAGACCCCAGTAAAGTCTCCTTCGTCCTAGACCTGAGATTTTAAAAAGTGCCACATTCAAGGCTCTATCAGGGTCAGGAGAATAAGACCCATCATTGTTACTAGTTTTTGGCATATTGAATATGCCACGGGGGGTTTTCTAGACTCTGCCGTGTGGGCAGGATACTTTTGGTAGCCTGCCAGGTTCACCAGAGTAAGACCTAGATAATAAGATGTCACGTGACTGGGAATCTAGCTGTGAGCTTCTGGGAGCAGCGTTTTACAGTTTCTGGGTCTTGGCCGTTGATGGGATTACACAGTGCTGGGAGCAGTTGGTGGGTGTAACGCCTGGAAGGTGGGGGATCTGGGTGGAGGAGGACCCAGTCCCAATCGGAGCAGGCTTGGAGACCTACGCCCCAGGTCCCGCACACCTGGGTTCCTCTGCCGGTCCCTTCATGCGTGAGGCTCGTCCGAACGTGTGGAGAGTGGTCTTAAGCATGACTGTGGCTGGAACTGGAGGTTCAGCACTCATAGTTTTCTTTTTCCTTTTTCTTTTACTTTATTTTTTGGTTTTAGGACCACACATGGCAGTACTCAGGGCTTACTCCTGGCTTTGGGCTTAAGAATCACTCCTGGCAGTGCTCAGGGATCTTATGGGATGCCTGGGATTGAAACCAGGTTGGCCACATGCAAAGTAAGCATCCTATCAGCCCATCATTTATAGTGTCTTGCATTCTGCTGACTCTCTGTGCTATCCTTTCTTTGAGCTCATTAAACACCCTCTCTAAGGTATCACTGAATCGACTTACTGAGCTGGCTAGTGCTGGTTGAGCCTTCTGTGTTACTGTTTTCACTAATTTAGCTTAGTGGACTTCTTTGCATCTTCCCCTTTGGGTTTGCTGTACTCATGGCTTGCTGAGGGTGAATCCCCGTAGTCAGCCCACCTGGGACTTTCTGAGGAACTAGGCTGAAAAAATTGCTGTTTTTCTTCTCCGCCTATCTTCTCCGAGTGATAGGAAGTATAATCGTAAATGCTGTGAAATTTGGTGAGTATCTGTTGCTTCAGCAGCTATGGCATTGAGCCTATTGAAATGAATGAAGATTTGGTATGGGCCTACCCAGAAGGGAAGGATCTGCCTGCAATGTAGTCTTCTCCCTCCCTACCCTCCATATAGAGCGGGGCCCTTTGTCACTGATTTTATTTCTTGTGTTCAATAATAATTGATTAATAACACTGATAAAATGCAGATAGGGTATTTGGGGTTTCATTCAAGGTACTCCATGAGGTGCTCATTTTATTATATAAATACTGGTAAATGTTTTTTTTTAATATACAGGGAAATCATTTTTTGTGATGATATAGGCTGACAACTATTTTTTAGTTAAGGAAACTAGGGTCTATGTTTCTCAATTGAAAATCTCAGTCATTACTGTGGTTTTATATAAATGTGTTTGCTTATAATATGTCCTCATATGTTCTTATAGTATTTAGGCTAGTGTGATACTGAACAAGCAAGATATTTACCAACTTCATAGTTTTAATTTGTTGGAAGCCTATCTTGCATTCTGAGTCCATTTCCTAATAGCTGTGTGATTTTGGCGATGATTTATCCTCTGGATAAACTCAATTTTATCATGAAGGATTGATTAAAAAATTAGGCTAGCTCTTGTTCAAGTTATATGACTTTCTTAATTTGATTTGAAATCACCCACATATAGGTAACCATAAATGTCACAGGACTGGATGAGTTGTTCCAAGAGAGTGAGAGTCAGAGGTCTATAGCATGTAGCGTATTTGGTTGGAACAATGTTAGCTAACTCTATTCAGGGCCTAGAGACAGTTAAGGAGCTGCTTTTGGAACACCTATGATACCAACTGTCTTTTAGGATCAGTTCCTGGAAAAACTGCACATATAATTCCTATAGATATTGAAAATCCTCTCAACTAGATATGGGAAGAAATAGACTGTGGCCCGCAATCTATCTCATTAACTCCCTGATTGTCAGAGATTTTCATTGGAGACAGAGGGAATTGAAGTGCATGACTGTTTAACTCCATTCTTGTCTCCAAAACAATAACTCTAAACTTCTTAGAGCCAATCTATTTTTATTTAAGAGTTCACTAAAGAAGAGGGTAAATTCAGCATTGTAAATGGCAGTGAAAACTACATGTTGTCTTTATAGAAATAAATGGAATCTTTCCCTCCTTCTTACCTGAGTCAGCTGGAGGTTGATGAAATGGAATAAAAAAATAAAACCCATTGGTAATTTTCAGAGAGCATCATATCTGATTTTTATAATTCATTCTAGATTTAGCCATGTATCACCTGGTCTGACTGAGATGAGAGGGCATCAATCACATCATGCCGTTTTCAACACTGGAAAAGAACTGTTCCTCAGAACAAGTGACAATAGAGGCATCAGTGGTGTTGGTGTCCTTGTCAACACGAACTTGGCCATGAGCATTGATTCATTCAAATGCCTAAAGACTCAAACCGGACAATTACACTTTAATAGATGTGGCTCACTGCCGGCAGTTTCTATCTTCGTTATCTATGCACCAACATTCAATTATGATGAAGGAGAAATTGAGAAGTTCTACATGGAACTGGAGAAGTTCTATAAAGAAGACCACACCTTCTACAAGATCATTGTCAGTGATTTTAATGCCAAGATAGGACCGAGAAGATCAGCCGAAGAACTCCACATCAGGACCCATGGCCTAGAATAGAACGGACAGGGTGAGAGACTGTCTGAGTTCATCATGTCCACCAAGACCATACATGGTAACTCACAGTTCCAGAAGGCCGAATCTAAATGTTGGACATGGGAGTCTCCTGGTGGATGGTTACCCAATGAAATTGACCACATCATATTCAACCGACAGTTTTGCCAGACTGATGTTGCTGTTGTCCCAAAATTCCAAATGGGATCGGACAACCGTCTCCGTTGTGCAAAATTCTACTTCATGAAGCGGGGAGAAAGGGCTACAAAGTTTAATAAGAGAACTCCCAGAACGACCACCAACTGGGAGCTCTTTGGCACTATTACAGCAACGTGGGAAGATGCCATCTCTGATAACATTGACAAAGAATATCACCAACTGATTCAGCACCTCCATGATTGTGTGAGGAACCCAAGAGACAGATCACTTAATCACTTAACTTCCCGTTTGTCGTCGATTTGCTCGAGCGGGCGCCAGTAACGTCTCCATTTGTCCCTGTCGCGTGCTAGTGTAGCCCAATGGCATCTCTTCGCTCCGGGAACATGGAGGGCCTCAAACCGATCGTTCATGATCTTGACAAAGAAGTCTGACCATCTGGTAGGTGGGCGGCCACGCGGTCTCTTGACATCCCGTGGAATCCAATCAGTAACAGCTCTAGTCCAACGGTCGTCTTTAAATCTCATTACGTGACCAGCCCATCTGATTTTCGACACCTTGGCATATGAGACAGCGTCCCTGATCCTTGATCGTCGACGGATGTCAGAACTCCGGATTCGTTCTCTCATTTGAGTGAAACGTGATATTCCAAGCATAGCTCTTTCTATTCTTCTTTGGGAGACCTGAATGGCGTTCTCATCTTGTTTGCGTAGGGCCCAGGTCTCTGAGGCATATGTTAATGCAGGAAGAACAGTGGAATCAAAGAGATGTGCCCGGAGCCAGAGGTTCTTCGTCCTCTTAGCTATTTCTTCGACGTTCTTGAAGGCGTTCCAAGCCGCTCTCTTCCTCCTGCGCAGCTCGGGTGCCAGGTCACTTGTCATGTTGACCTCTCGACCTAGGTACACATAGCTGTTGCATTCGGAGATGGTCGTTCCATTGAGAGCGAATGGGGCGTCAGGAACAAGGCTGTTTCTCATAAACATTGTTTTCGTAAGATTCAGCTGTAGTCCTACCTTTCCATACTCACGGTCAAAGATAGTCACAAAAAAATACCTGTCTTCAAACACTCTCGAGCTTATTTGCCAACGTGCCTTGGCCCAAGCCTCAGGCAACCACAAGCAAATGTCCGAACTCCAAAGCAGTACAGAGAAGCGATAAAGGAAGACCTCAAAGAGAGAAGAGCAACAGTGCTGGTAGATGTGGCCGAAGCTGGGAAAAGCATTCATGATGCCCGCCTGTCTTTTACCAACTGCAAGACCAAGATGACTGCCCTCTGACATTCTGATGGATCTATCACATCTTCCAGAAGGGCAATGGAGAAGATTATCCACGACTTCTACTTGGATCTCTTTGATAGTCATGTCCACCTGCCCACATACCGAATTCCACAGGATGAATATGTCGCTTCCAACATTTCCCCTTCCTAAATCCAACACGCCATTTCATTGGTAAAGACGCAAACTGCACCCGGCCCAGATAAGGTCAGACCCGAACACCTGAAGAACCTGCCATCAGTTCTCATCAGTATACTCGCTTGGCTCTTCACATGCAACCTATCTGAATGCAAGGTTCCATCCCAATGGAAAACCACAGGACTGTACTACTGTACAAGAAGGGAGACATCCATGACATTGGCAACTGTTGGCCAATCTGCCTGTTGTCTGTCATCTACAAGCTGTTCACTCAAGTCATCCTGAAAAGAATTGGTAGAACACTAGATGAAGGACAACCATGCAAGCAAGCGTGGTTCCAAAAAGGATTCAGTAGGATCGACCATGTCCACACAATAATCAGACTCATTGAAGTTTCTTGGGAGTTCAAGATGCTGCTCTGTCTAACGTTCCTGGATTTAAAGAAGGCCTTTGATTCTGTTGAGACTGAAGCAGTCATAGAAGCCCTAGACAAACAGAGCATTCAAACTCAATACATCAGGATCCTCCATGAGCTGTACTATGGATTCACTACCAGAATCTCACTATTCTACAAGGAAGTGATCATTCATGTCAAGAGAGGGGTTCGGCAGGGTGATACCATTTCACCAAAGCTCTTCAGTGGCATCCTCAAGAACATCATGTGACAACTAGAATGGGAAGGAATGGGAGTGAAGCTAGACTGTCGGCAACTACAACACTCTGCTTCACTGATGACATTGTTCTAATAACACCAAACACTAGCCAAGCGGCAAAAATGCTGGCCAACTTGGACCATGAGTGTGGAAAGGTCGGCCTACAGCTGAATCTCAGAAAGACAATGTTTATGAGAAATGCTCTCGTTCCTGACTTTCCATTCACTTGAGAGTGAATGAACATCTCCAAATGCAACAGTTATGTGTACCTAGGTTGAGAAGTCAACGGGACAAATGACCTGGCACCTGAGTTGTGCAGGAGGAAGAGAGCGGTTTGGAACACCTTCAAAAGCATCGAAGAAATAGCTAAGAGGACCAAGAACCTCCGGCTCTGGTCACATCTCTTTGATTCCACTGTTCTTCCTGCATTAACATATGCCTCAGAGACCTGGGCCCTACAAAAACAGGATGAGAATGCTATTCGGGTCTCCCAAAGAGGAGTCGAATGAGCTATGCTTGGAATATCACACTTCACTCAAGTGAGAGAAAGAATCTGGAGTTCCGATCTCTGTCAACGATCAAGAATCAGGGATGCTGTCTCTTTTGCCAAGGTGTCGAAAATCAGATAGGCTGGACATGTAACGCAATTTGGAGACTACCAGTGAACTAGAGCCATTACTGACTGGATTCCACGGGACATCAAAAGATCAAGTGGCCACCCATGTACAAGATGGTAAGACTTCTTCATAAAGACCCTGAATGATCATTTTGAGGCTCTTTGTGTTCCTGGAGTGAGCAGACGCCATTGGGCTACACTAGCATATGACAGGGACGAATGGAGAGATTACTGGCACCCACTCGAGCAAATCAATGAGTAACGGGATTTCAAGTGATCAAGTGATCACCTGCTAGCTTTCTAATTATGGAAACATGCCATATAATAGCTTAAGCTCATTATGAGTGATTTGAGGGAAAAAAGTGTAATCAACTATGCAGTCACTCAACCTCCCTGTGGATAACAGGGTCAGGTGAATGTCTCACAAAGTACTAATACTCATCTTGTACTGCTCCTTATTTTCCAGTGTTCCTATTGCCTACCTACCTCATCCCTTCCCAAGATCTACTCTAAGATATTTCACACCAAGTATTTACATTATATTTTTCTAAGAAAAATTGTTTTACTTTTTCCAGTTTGATGGAGATACATTTAACATACAACACTGTGTATTTTAAGGTATACCAGAGGTTGATATGATGGAGTGATATATTCTTGTGCCTTTTTTTCAAATAAATTTTCTGCAAATTATCCTGCTGACTCAAAAGATAATTGTGGAAATTAAGTGAGCAAAGTATGTATGTTAATTCTTATTCTTTATATTTGTGTTCTAAAAAGTTACTATGAACTCTAAATCAGAAAATTCCAAACTGCTGCTCTGAGAAGAAATATAGAATTAGGTTTCTGTGAAACTTTAGCTCATACATTTTTGTTAGTCATCTATTTTATGTATGGGTTTCTGTTTAAAGATATCTTGTTAAATACATATTGTTAATTCATTAACACTGAACTCACTACCATTTAAACTCAGTGCTGTAATCTTGCCCACACAGCAAAGCCTGGCAAGCTACCCGTGATGTATTCGATATGCCAAACACAGTAACAACAAGTCTCATGATGGAGATGTTACTGGGTTGCTCGAGCAAAAAAATCGATGAATAACGGGAGGACCATGACCGTGACTGTAACTAATGTGTTATCGCTCCAGCATGATAGCACAGCAGGTAGGTCGTTTGCCTTGCACGCTGCCAACCTGGGTTCAATTCCTCTGCCCCTCTCGGAGAGCCCGTCAAGCTCCCCAGAGTTTCCTGACCACATTCAGAGTCTGGCAAGCTCCCCGTGGTGTATCTGATATGCCAAAACAGTAACAACAAGTCTCACAATGGAGACGTTACTGGTGCCTGCTTGAGCAAATCGATGAACAACGGGAGGACAGTGCTACAGTGCTACTGTAACTAATACCTAAGCAAAGCTTACCTAATACATATACTGTCTCCATAGGGCACAGATTTCATGCTCCTAGAGATAGTAGACAACACATCAGCACTTTGGGGGAAGTGAAGTATCAGAATCATGAACAATACAGCACAACAATGAGAACGATGAGGCACTAGACTGCTGGTAAAAAGACATTTGTTTTTCATGTTAGATCTGAAGCAAGAGGACTATCAGTTCAACCTCAGTTGGGTTGTGTGAGTTGGGTGACAGCAATTTCCCACCACATCATGTATATCTGTGAATGACCACAAAAATACCATGAGTATTGGTTTTGGGGTCACAAATAATGTTTTCTCAGTAGGTGCACTTATAAATATAGAATCTGTGAAGAACAAGAATGAACATATAACCAAAAGACAGCATGTACAAATTTACACTTAGATATTTAGTGTTATGATCAGATGAAAACTAACCACCACATCATCTTTATCTATCAAATAAAAGATTATATCTTTGCCTATCAAATAAAAGATTATAAAGATTATTTATCATTTTATTTTATTTATTTAATTTGTTTTTAATTTTTTGGGGGGACCACACCTGGTGATGCTCAGGAATTACTCCTGGCCCTGCACTCAGGAATCACTATAGATGGTGATCAAGCGACAATATGAGGTGCTGGGGATCAAACTCGAGTCGGCCCATGGAATCGCCCTACCCTCTGTACTATCTCTCTGGACACCGTTTTATTTATCTTCATTCTTTACAAAGATATGCCAGACACAGTAACAACAAAGTCTCCAATGGAGACGTTACTGGGCCCGCTCGAGCAAATCGACGATCAACGGGAGGGCCTTTACCTTTACCTTTACCTTTACAAAGAAGTAAATAAAAAATGTATAGTTTTCTAAGCTAAATTTTCACATTTAGTAAATGTGTCTCCACTCAGGGTTGAGGTTAGATGTCTTTTCAAGCTTAATCTCATTATATTGAGCCACCAAAGGATGGATACTTGGGTTTTTCCTATCATTTAATTTATATATGTTTGGACTGGGTAGGGGATTGAGGAGATCAAAAAGCAGACCTGGGGATGCTGAGAATACTGAAGACCCCTGAGACTGAGCCCTCTTAGAAGAGAGTAAACTGAATTTTACCACTTTTATATTGCAAAGAGTGTGGAAGCTGATCTCTAGCTTGGTACTGAATGGCATTGCCTCCAGCCTAGACAAAAAGGAGAAATGGCCTCTGACCAACTGCAGCCCAAGTTGTGCAAATTTTCCATAGTATATTTACCATACATATCTTTAGAAAAGTGAGAGCTTTTAATTTCTTTAGTCCCTTTTTGTTTGTTTTTGGGGCCACACCTGTCAGTGTTGGGGCTTACTCCTGGCTCTGCACTTAGGACTCACTCTTGGAGGACTCAGGGGACCACATGGCGTGCTGGAGATTGAACTTGTGTTAGTTGCCTACACGACAAAAGCCCTACTTGCTCTACTATTGCTCCAACCTCATTTCTTTGACCCCGAAAGAGCCTCTAATATGGCAGCATTGGGAAAGACGAGTAAGGATAGGCTGCTAAAATCTCAGGGCTGGAACGAATGGAGACGTTACTGGAGCCCACTCGAATAAATCAATGAACAAGGGGATGACAGCAATACAGCGATACAGTGATAGGGGCTACACCAGACAGCACTTAGGGACAGAGATTTGCCAGTGCGGCCAGTGGGATTAGGGTGAGCCGTGAAGGACTTGGTGGTGCTTTGTGGTCAGTGGGATTCATCCCCAGCAGTACTGAGAGCAACAGGATCAGTCTCTGGTACTCAAGTCGCTACCCAGTGCTGAAATCAGAAAGTAGGGTTTGCCTATTGTATGAGTACTGCCACTTAGGCTACTTCCCTGGCCTGAAACTGGGGTCTTGGCTACTTAATTGCCAGGTTTCCCCAAATTCAGGGTCTCAGGTAGCTCTGTTGTCTAATACCTTGCAGGGAGTCATGTATGCAGCTAACTCTGTGCTTCCTGAAACCAGGCTGATTGCTTCAGTTTCTCCTGGAAGCTTTAAGACTGTGAAATGCGTGTGACTGCAAGTTTATGCCATCGATTTTCCTAAGTAAGGACACTGTCATCCTTTGCCACCCCTCAACAGCCTGCCTCCTTCTGCTTTCTCACATTTTTTGAGGTATGTTTTTCTGCTTCCCTGATTTCTGCCTCTTGCTAGCATTGAGTTTGCCTCTTGGAGATGTTAGGCCCCTTTGTCAGCTGATACTGTCCTTGAACTGAACAAAACCTTCACAAGCATGCCAGGGGTTGAGTCACTTACCTCTGTCTCTGGAGAAGCTGATCTGCCCCTGACAAGTTTTTTTCTGGTTTTAGCGGCACAGTTAGTGACAGCCCGTGCATGTAGCTGCATGTGACCCATCTCCCTGCTTCCAACTGTGTAGTCAGCAGAGCTGTCACACAGTCAGAACAAGTTAATTCCACGCCAGCAGAAGGGCAGGCTGTAATAATCCTGAGCCTCTGGAGAAGATGCTGGTAGTTGGGGCCAAGATGAGTGCAGGCGACTGTGTTAGTCCCTGAGAATGGGCAAGAACCTGGCGATTTTCTCTCCTTGCATGGTGCACCTGGGACTGCCAGCTGCAATCTTGGAAGGACGGTTTCAGCTCTTTCAGACAGAGGCAGAAAACTGCTATTCTCTTTCTTTCTTTCTTTCTTTCTTTCTTTCTTTCTTTCTTTCTTTCTTTCTTTCTTCTCTCTTCCTTCCCCTCCCTCCCTCCCTCCCTCCCTCCCTTCCTTCCTTCCTTCCTTCCTTCCTTCCTTCCTTCCTTCCTTCCTTCCTTCCTCCTCCTCCTCCTCCTCCTCCTCCTCCTCCTCCTCTTCTTCTTCTTCTTCTTCTTCTTCTTCTTCTTCTTCTTCTTCTTCTTCTTCTTCTCCTCCTCCTCCTCCTCCTCCTCCTCCTCTTCCTCCTCCTCCTCCTCCTCTTCCTCCTCCTCCTCCTTCATTGATTTGTCTCTATGGTAGCTAATGAGAATCATGGTTAATGAGACCCATATTTGTCCCAGCAGGATTGTTAATGGGTTTACTTCTGTCTTTCAAAGGGAGCACTTTCACTTTCTCATTGCATTCTTGAAGAAATATTGGGTTTCTGATTCTGGAAGATGGTTGGATGATTGCTGGAGATGTTATAATGAAGAGTTCACCAGTGTATGAAGGGAGAACGAGCACAGTGTGGAAGTGCTTCTCTATTGCAGAAGTTTGGGGATTTGAAGGAGATATGCTGACAGTTTTATAGAATGGGATGCTAGAAGCTCATGGCCTCTCAACAACACAATGGAGGCTCTTGATCAAAGTGGAGGACCCAGAGTCCTACAAAAGGCAGTTACTTCTTAGACTCAGATTGAAGATCTAAATGTTCCCATCCCCCTTTTAATTTCTTTCATAGAAAGGGAATATTCATGGAGTAGTACAAAAGATTTTATTTTATTTTTTGTTTCGGGCCACACTGGACGATGCACAGGGGTTACTTCTGGCTCTGCATTCACGAATCACTCAGGGGTTATTTGTGGCTCTGCCTGCCTGGGATCACTGGTGCTCAGGGAACCATATGGGATGCTGGGGATGAAACTTGGGTTGGCTACATACAAGGCAAATGTCCTACCCTCTGTACTACTGCTCTGCACTTTGCTTGTACTTGGTGGTGATGCAAACAAGAGAATGCTGGTGAAATGAGACTCATTAATTTGTGTGGGTTTTTTTTTGTGGTTTTTCCAAAGTGTTTTTAGGTCAGCAAGGGACAGGATTTTTTTTTCTTCAAAAAATGAATTGTATTTCTAAGACTTATTGCCAGATTTACTGATTTAACCCAGAGACTCACAGAGGTAGATTCAAGTTGGGCACAGCTGCAAGATCCCAGATATGCGGCCCTGCTTCCCCACATGACAATGCCCCGGGTTGCCACCCACAAACACCTCCTTGAGCTTCTGACCGACCGTGAATCCAGGGGCACACATACCAATCTTGGAACCCAGGGGCATCTGGCAGTAATACCTCTAGGTTTATTACTAAAATATTAGAAATCCAAATTCTTGTGGCCGCTATTGTGGCCACACAACATCATATGCTCTTCATAATCAACATTAGAAAACAAATTTTCTAATGATGTCTTTGTGGCAGGTCTGAATGTTGGGGAAAATTCCAAATAACAATGGTGGATCTTTTGTCATAATATTGAATGTGATCAACGTAGAGAGATAGAGAGTAAAGTGGAAATCTGCCACACAGGTGGGGGATGGGTGGGAGGGGGTTATACTGGGGTTCTTGGTGGTGGAAACTGTGCACTGGTGAAGGGACAGGTGTTTGATCATTGTATGACTGACTAGACTTGAACTGAAAGGCTTTGTTACTGTTCTCACGGTGATTCAACAAATTAAAAAAAAATCCCAGATATGTTGCTTTGGTTGTAAGAGTGAAACAAAGCAGGATTCAGTATATCCAGTTCTTCCTAGTAATTCTTATCTAAAGGGGAAGCTTTAGAATTCAGAGAAATTCTAAAAACAGAACAAAACAAACAACCCTATAATGTAATCCTAAATGATTCCAGAGTAGAGAAGTGAAAGGCAGTTAAATAAATCAAAATGATTGCAGGGGTTATTTTCCCTTACTGTAATATTCTATGAATTTACATATGCTGTGTCTCTTCTATGACACACGTTCTTTTAATGTCAAACTTTGCACATCATTTAAGATTTAAGTCAAAAGGCCTCTCCTGCACTAAATATTTCCCACACCCCTCTAATTCTTGTTTATGTGTCTTTAACTTATTTTTTGGGTGTCATTGAAATATATTTTTTTATAATTCTCTTTTCCACCAGGCTTTGAGTCATTGAAGTTAGGCGCAAATATTATTTGTCTCTTTATTTGCAGTCACTACAAAATAAGTAGCACAAATATATGCCAGAACAATAGTTTAAGGCATAATGAATGGTACTGGTTGACCAAGACTGGTAAGAGGAAAAAAAAGTAACAAATGAAAGGTGAAATTTTAGCAGACGTGAATTTCAGAGAGTTCTTATTTGCAATAAAGTGCATTAATGTAATAACACAACTCCTTAGAGACTTTGAGAATGAGTTAAGATATTAGAAAACTGGTATAAACTATTAAAATATTCAGAAGACTTAAAGCTACAATTTGGGCCAGAGAGGCAACTTAGTGGTGGAGCACATGTGTATGGTCCTGGATTCAGTTCCTGATGAGCCCCCATCACCATATGCATGTTACCACATGCACAAATATGTGCTTGTGTGTACACACACACACACACACACACACACACCACGATTAATTCAATGATTAGGAAGGACGGCACAGTGTTAGCAAATGACAGGGAGATGACAGAACTACTATAGTCAGTAGGAATGAACCATTTCCTCAAATCAGCATGAAACCATGGTTTAACAGACTCAGTCAGTATGGGAACTACCTATCCAATCTATTGGAACATCACAAGTAATCCCTAAAATTCATATGTGTTTTGTCCTCAGCATCCCATGATCAAGAAACGTCCATCCCTAAATTCAAAGAAGCATTGTTCAATTAAGTTAAAATTAATGACCTGTTCTCTAGGGTCTCAAACTGGCTCACTGAAATACTCATCTTCTTATCAATGAGATAAAAAAATCATAATTTAAAATTTGTCTTTATAATCTGAAAAATATCTCCACAAGAGACAGCAAGTTTTATGTTCTAGTTTGAAAAGCCATCAGCATTTAATTTATTCACTTAATATGTATTATTTCCTAGTATGTGGCCCTTAGCCTGTACATAGTTCTTGCTCTTTCTAATCCTACAAATCTGACTTTTCAGTCTGATAGAAGGCAACAAAACAAGGAAGAATTTTTGAGTATAGTCATACATACTAATTCATAATAGTATAATGTTTGTACAAGTTTTATATTCTAGGACCATGTATTTAAAATTTATTTTATTTTATTTTATTTTAGTTTGGGGACCACACTGGGAAGTGCTGAGAACTTTCTCCTGACTTTGTGCTCAGGGATCACTCCTAACAATGTTCCAAGAATTAAACCTGCTGTACTATCTTCCCAGCCCCCTGGAAGCACACTTTAAAAGCAGTCAGTAGGTCTTGTAGAAAGATTAAGAAGAGAACATTATCATAAAATATTGCAATAAAAATTAGAGAGAAAATCATATTAATTGGTGTAATCACCAAATTTATCAGAAGCTTTGAAGTATTGTGAAGCAGATGAACTGATAGGGAATGCATAATTTTTTATAATCATAATTTTTGCTTAAAAGCTCAAATTAAATTTAATCTGACTATAAAAGTTGTTACTTGGTTCTAAATTTAAAAAGTTTAATTGAGGCATTACTTTATAAGATTGTATATTTTAGGGGTATTGTGTTACATGTCACTCTGAAAGTACCAATATATATATTTTTCTTTTTTGGTCACACCCGGCATTGCACAGGGTTTTTCCTGGCTCATGCACTCAGGAATTACTCCTGGCGGTGCTCGGGGGACCACATGGGATGCTGGGAATTGAACCCAGGTTGGCCGCGTGCAAGGTAAACGCCCTACCTGCCGTGCTATTGCTCCAGCCCCGAAAGTACCAATACTTTTTATTGTATCCTTCCACCCTTTCATCCCCCACTCTCCCCTATCTTTGGCAAGCTTAGTTCAGAGTCCAATGTCTGTTTTCATTTGATTTTGCTTATTCCCTTGCTTTAGCCCATTATGTCCCACATTGAGTGAGATTATTTGTCTTTCTCTTTCTGACTTGTTTTGCTTAACACGAAACTGTCTCATTTCATTCACGATGTAGCAAAAATTCAATATTTCATCTTTTTCTCATATTTGGGTGATATTCTATTGGGTATACATGACACATATTTATTTAGTCATTTGTTATTGGGACTTGGGTTGTTTCCAGATCTTGATTATTATAAAAGAGTCCTACAATGGACACAGGTGTGCATGTATCTTTTTGAATCAGTGTTTCTGTATTCTTCAGATAGTGAGTGAGCCAGGAATGGAACTGTTGATCATATATGGTTGTTTTATTTTTAATGCTTTGAAGACTTTACATACTATTTCCCAAGAGGCTGGATCAACTTATATTTCCATAAACAGTGAATGAAGTATCTTTATTCTCCATACCCTTAGCAGCACTTGTTTCTAGTTTTTTTTTAATATAGACCATGCTCACAAAGATGAGATAATTATCTCATCATTGTTTCATTTTGTTTTAAACTCAAGTTTTGCCATTGGTAATAAATATTGCTAATTGACAGTTGAATTGGTTTAGGGATTACTAGACACTCTCCAAGTACTTGCTACTATACATTACTTTTACTGTCTGGTTGTTTATCAGAATAAAGACAAATGAGATGGTCAAAGGTACCTTGGAATGACCATACTGAAGAGACTTGACAGTGTTCTAAAAATGTCTGCACCCACTTGGAACTGTTAAGTGAGCAAGAAATAAATTTTTATTTTTTTGAGCTTCAAATGTTTAGGTTTATTTGCTATAGCAATTAGCCTACCTTTCACACTGACTTGAATAATAACCTTTTAATTAGAATCACAGTGATTCATATTCTTCAGTGACATGTAAATTGAGGCTGTACTAAAGGGTAACAGTGTTAATGACTATTTTTCACAGAGACAGTCTGAAAAAAGGACATACCTTTTTAAACTTATGTCAGCTTTTCCTTTTATCCTCTTGGGTAATCTTTGCCAAGGATCTCCAAATTAATGGACAATGCAAGATATAAGAAGAAACAGATATTTAGTCCCTTAACTATTTGGGAAAAATATTATATTGAACTATTTATTGCTTTATATATTTGACCTCAAAATTAATAGACTGATATCTATGGAAGTAGACAAGGGAATTAAGCAGGAAACTAGAAATATACTCTGGGAAAGATACAATGAATTAGGTAATTGAAGATGAAGTATTATAAATAGAATGACTCAGGAACTTGAAAACTGCTATTAAAAATGAATATAGTGTTTCAAGGGGAAGTAATTGAGTATATTCCAAATTTAAAATCCTTGGGGGGAGTTGGCTCTTTCTCTAATTACTGATCCTTTCTTCTTGGTTTGTGACTATGAAGCTAATTCCCCCTAGAGTAAGTTAGGGAGGCAATTACAAATATAATGGATGTGGGATCCAGTATGTTATTTAACTATTCTCACTTTGATCTCATTTGTATTCAATGCAATTCAGCATTTTAAGCAAATAACTGGGATATTTTAAAAAACATTATCATATCCCATGATGTGCTACAAGATTGATGGCCATGCAGTGGTGTTACTTCCATTGATATCACAACATCATTTTCTATGTTGTGACTTTCAGCAATCAATTTATGATTATTCTATCATTCTCTTAAAATATCTGAGTTGAATTTCCATTAGACTGATTAAGAAATTTATAAGTATGGTTTTGCATTAATTAAAGATTTACTGAGTGTATACCATGTGCTAAGCACTGTAGATATAAAGGCATATAAGTGACTCTTGATTTAAGATGGTCACAATAAAGGGGTTCCAGGTTATGGAGCAGCACAATCTCCCACATCTCAGAATCTGACATTTATCACCGGTTAATAGATAACATCCAAGTAAAGCCAGCAGAAATGATCCTAGGTCTGCTTAGTTGTTTTTTCCCTCCCTAACCCTAACCCTAACCCTAACCCTAACCCTAACCCTAACCCTAACCCTAACTGTAACCCTATCTCTAACCATATCCCTAACCTCAGTTTGAACCACAATCCTAGTCCTCGCTTCAGTCCTGATCCTAGCCCTAATCCTAACTATAACTTTTACCCCAAACCCTAAGCCCTAATCCTAACTATAGTTCTAGCTCTAACTTCAGTCCTAGGTCTAACCCAAGCCCTAAACCCTAAGCTAAGCCCGGCTGAGGTTTTGTCATGTGACCATCAGGTCTCTGTGAAAGAAGAAGGGACCTTGAGTGCCCGAGAACAGATGACTGGTTAAAGAAACTTTGGTACATCTACACAATGGAGTACTATGTAACTGTTAGAAAAGATGAAGTCATGAAATTTACATACAAGTGATACAACATGGAAAGTATCATGCTAAGCGAAATGGGTCAGAAAGAGAGGGATAGACATAGAAAGATTGCATTCATCTGGGGGATATAAAGTAACAAAATATGAGATTAATACCCAAGAATAGCTGAGATCAGCACCAGGAGGATTACTCCATAACTTAGAGGCCAGCCGGGTATCCTAGAGGAAAGGGCAGTTCAGATAGAGAAGGGAGCACCAAATAAAGGGTGTTTGGAGGATCCTCCCAGGAGGGGAGATGCATGTCGAAAGTAGACTATGGACTGAACATGTTTGCCACTCAATGCCTCTTTTGCAGACCACAACACCCAAAAGGAGAGAGAGAACACAGGGGATTGCCCTGCCACAGAGGCTGGGGGGGACGGGGGGATGGGGGTGGGGGGATATTATCCATGGTGGTGGAAAATGGGCACTGGTGGAGGGATGGGTATCTGATCATTGTATAATCGAAACCCAAGCACAAAAAATTGTAAATCTACAACTGTACCTCATGGTGTTTCACTAATAAAAAAAAAAGAAAGAAAAGATGAAGTCATGAAATTTTACATCCAAGTGGTACTACCTGGAAAGTATAATGTTAAGCGAAATGAGTCAGTAAGAGAGGGATAGACATAGAAAGATTGCATTCATCTGGGCAACATAAAGTAACAAAATAGGAGACTAACACCCAAGAATGACCAAGATTAGTACCAGGAACTTTGCTCCATGGTTTGGAGGCCAGCCACACATGCTTGGGGAAAATGCAGCTCAGGTAGAGAAGGGAGCACCAAATAAAGGGTGTTGGGAGGATCCTCCCAGGATGGAAGAAGCATGATGAAAGAAGACTATAGACCAAACATGATTGCCACTCAATATCTCTTTTGCAAACCACAACACCCAAAAGGAGAGAGAGAACAGAGGGGAATGCCCTGCCACAGAAGCAGGGTGGGGTGGGGGGATGGGGGTGAGAGGGATACTGGGATTGGTGGGGGTGGAGAATGGGCACTGGTGGAGGGATGGGTACTCAATCATTGTATAACTGAAACCCAAGCACAAAATTTGTAAGTCTACAACTGTACCTCATGGTGTCTCACTAATAAAAATTTTAAAAAAGAAAGTAATAATAAAGGGAAGAAAAAAAAAGAAGGGACCTTGAGAATTTGCACACTGAGTTTTAAAGCTTCTGTCCAAAAGATATAATTATTATTTTGTTGGCTGAAACAAGTTAGAAGGGTATTCCTAAAGGAAGTGGACAGTCTAAATTCTAAACTGTGCCCCGGAGGGAATGAGAAATAGAGTGTTTGTGAACTGCAAATAGGAACAGACAATCACAACACAGAGGAAGGGACTAGAAAATCAAAACACCAAAGGTCACTTACAGCAGTAAATGGGTGAGAAAGACAAGAGAGGACTGGAGAGATAGTGCAGTGGTTAGGGCACTCGCCTTGCACACATTTGACCCGGCTTCGATGCCATATATGTTTCCCCAAGCCTGCAAGGAGTGATCCCTGATCTTTGAAAAAAGCCAGGAGTAAGCCCCAAGCACTGCAATTAAGGAATGTTTTAAAGAAATTAAAGAAAACTAAAAATTAAATAAAAATTTGGGGGGCCAGAGCGATAGTATAGCGGGTTGGGCTCTTGCCCTGTACATGGCCAGCAGGGGTTCAATTCCTAGCATCACACATAGTCTCCTGAGCCTGCCAGGAGTGATTCCTAAGTACAAAGCCAAGAATACCAAGAATAATCCCTGAGCACTGCCAAGTGTGGCCCCCAAATTAAGGAAAGATAAAAAACTAACAAACAAACAAAAAACGTGACTTGCCTGTGTTCTCCCTGAACATACGTTGTGGACTTGTCTCTGTGCTTCTTTGTTTGCTTACTTCCACTCTGGAGAAGCCTGTGTTCCCCCTTGAACATATTTCTTAATGTTCCTCTCATATATTTCTAAGCAAATTTCATTCAATAAAAGCCACCTTGCTTCACACAGAGAGAAAAAATGAAACAAAAAAGAAATGAAGTTTTGCACAGGATAGGCCCAACAACTAGATGGATGAGCTTCAGGGAAATGGGGTCGAACTTGTGAGCCTCTTCTGTAAACATTCTTCCCTTGAAACAAATCCTGGCCTGGCGCAGTGCTTCCTTTCCCTCTTTTTTTTTTCTTTTTGGGTATACTCAATGATGCTCAGAGGTTACTCCTGGCTCTGTACTCAGGAATTACTCCTGGTGGTGCTCAGGGGACCATATGGGATGCTGGGAATCGAACCTGGGTTGGCCGGGTGCAAGGCAAATGCCCTATCAGCTCTGCTTCCGCTCCGTCTTCTCCCTTGTCACAGTGCTTTCATAGAGAATCTCTGTCCTGGATGCATTATTTCCACAAAGTGGGACTGTTTATTCCCCTCTTTTTCTTGGCCGTGTTTGAGAGGTGTTTGGAGCTGGCCTGGCAGTACAGAGGCACAGAAAGACTATTTGTTGGAAAATGTATTCAGGGAGCTAAATTTCGGTGAGGGCTGTGAAGTTAGTGCAAAGGAGACACGAGGGAGAACATTCCAGGTGAGAGCCATCCTGCACAGAGACGCAGGCACACGGAGGCAAGGCCTTTCCGAGAGAGGAAAAGGCAGTGTTGGTGCTTTCACTTGCTCCCTCCAAGAGGCTTTCTTCCTCCTGCAGGACTTAATCGCCACTTTAAGAGACTCAAGCCCGGTTCCACTCCTGAAACCCTCTGGGCTTCTACCCCTCCCTTTCCTCTTGTCTCGCTGCTTTGATGAGTTGTGACTGCCTGCTGGGAGAGGCTTCCACACTTTGGATAAATG
Source organism: Sorex fumeus (assembly GCF_029834395.1). Taxonomy (NCBI): domain Eukaryota; kingdom Metazoa; phylum Chordata; class Mammalia; order Eulipotyphla; family Soricidae; genus Sorex; species Sorex fumeus. The sequence goes on along the minus strand of NW_026606095.1, from coordinate 4,102,353 downwards.
TCCACAAGGGGCCCCAATCAGGACACCAACCTCATTTTCACTTGTGATTCAAGCCCAAACTTTCACCTTCCTCCAGAGGAGTAAGCTAATGCATTAACACCTCAAGCCACTGGCTCCCGGGCACTCTGGTTTCTGCTGTCTCCTGCGTCTAAGTGTATCTCCAGTTTGCTTCTGATGAGGACAGTCCTGCTTCCCCCCACATGATTTCAAACAGGAGGGAGGGGCTGTGAAGTGACAAGAGGCCCCTCTCATAGAGATGGAACCTTTGTCTGGTGCACTGTACTTGAGCTCATCTTCCTTTACTGGTGTCTTAAGGCAGATTCCAGAGGTATATGAGTCTCCTGTTTCTCCCAACGTGCCCTCAGCAAACCACCAAATGATCACTCTGGTGCTGACGAGCAAATTCCCAAGTAGCTTTGCTGAAGTTTGTGAGAATCAGTTTTCCAGGATGAGGTAAAGTCAGGAACTGGGCTGGGCATTGATTCTTGGTCAGGTGGCTTAAAAAAAATGCTTCGCTTTCAAGGAGAAAAAAAAAAGGAGATTCCCTTAAATCATAGCAGAATGGATCAAACAGAAGCAAACACAGGGAGTTCTCTCATTCCTTTGAACAACTTCCCTGACTCCCTCCCTAAGACCAGTTGCTATCTCCAGCTTAAAGGAGTAGACTGGGAAGCTTCTGAATATTTCATCTGACATGAGGATAAAGTGATTTAAAAAAAAAAGGCAATTGGGGATGATAGTAAATAGGTCCCTGGATATATGTTTTATTCATTACTGCACATTCTCACAACGAAGAGGAGTAATAACAAGTCTGACCCTTTCAATCTTCCCACAGGGGTTGTACCCACTTATTATTTTTTAAATTATGTTTTTTTCTTTTTGTTTTTTTTTAAATCGAATCACCGTGAGATACACAGTTACAAAATTGCTCATGATTTGGTTTTAATCATATTATATTCCAACCAATTGGTCTGTCCATTTTTTTTTTTTTGGCTTTTTGGGTCATACCCGGTGATGCTCAGGAGTTACTCCTGGCACAAGCACTTAGGAATTACTCCTGTGGTGCTCAGGGGACCATACGGAATGCTGGGAATGGAACCCGTGTTGGCCGCAAGCAAGGCAAGAGCCCTACTCTCTGTACTATAGCTCCAGTCCTGGTCTATCCATTTATACCACTGTTTGCCCCTAGTTAGTAGGGCCTAATTAAATTTAATTTAAAGTAATTTTTTTTCAATTAGCAATAATCGAAAATAATAATTGAATAATAATAATAATAATTCCCACCAACTGGGAACTCTTTGGCTCTGTTGCGGCAACATGGGAAGATGCCGTCATTGACAACATTGATGAGGAATACGATCGAATGATTCAGCACCTCCATGATTGTGCAAGGAATGCCAAGAGAGAGATAACCACAAAAAACCGTCTTTCTTCGAACACTCTTGAACTTATTCGCCAACGTGGCTTGGCACGTGCCTCAGGCAACCACAAGCAAACGTCCGAACTGGCAAAACAGTGCAGAGAAGCCATCAAGGATGACCTCAAAAACAGGAGAGCAGCAGTACTGGTAGATGCAGCAGAAGCTGGAAAAAAACATTCGTAATGCCCGCCTGTCCTTCACCAACTACAAAACCAAGATGACTGCCCTCCGACATCATGATGGATCTATCACATCTTCCAGAAGGGCAATGGAGAAGATTATTCATGACTTCTACTCAGATCTCTTTAATAGCCACATCCACTTGCCCACATACCACATACCACATGATGGATATGTCGTTCCCAATGTTCTCCCTTCCGAAATCCAACATGCCATCTCGTCTGTAAAGAAACAAAGAGCACCTGGCCCAGACAAGATCAGACATGAACACCTGAAGAACTTACCATCAGTACTCATCAATACATTGGCTCGACTCTTCACACGCTACCTGTCTGAATGCAAGGTTCCATCCCAATGGAAAACCAGCAAGACTGTACTACTATACAAGAAAGGAGACATCCACGACATTGGCAACTATCGCCCAATCTGCCTATTGTCTGTCATCTACAAACTATTCACTCGAGTCATCCTGAATAGGATTAGCAGAACACTAGATGAAGGACAACCATGTGAACAAGCTGGATTCCGAAAAGGATTCAGTACCATCGACCATATCCACACAGTAACCAAGCTCATTGAGGTATCTCGGGAGTTCAAGATGCCACTCTGTCTAATGTTCATTGATTTAAAGAAGGCCTTTGATTCTGTTGAGACGGAAGCGGTCATAGAAGCCCTAGCCAATCAGGGCGTACAAACTCAATACATCAGGATCCTTCGTGAGCTCTATTGCGGATTCACTACCAAGATCTCACCATTCTACAAAGAAGTAATCATCCATATCAAGAGAGGGGTTCGGCAGGGTGATACCATTTCACCAAAACTCTTCAGTGCCACCTTCGAGAACATCATGCGACGGCTAGAATGGGAAAACATGGGAGTGAAGATAGATGGTCAGCAACTACACCACCTCCGCTTTGCTGATGACATCGTTCTAATAACACCAAACATCAACCAAGCGGCACAAATGCTGAACGACTTTGACCGTGAATGTGGAAAGGTCGGACTACAGCTGAATCTTGCGAAGACAATGTTTATGAGAAACAGCCTTGTTCCTGACGCTCCATTCGCTCTCAACGGAACCACCATCTCCGAATGCAACAGTTATATATACCTAGGTCGAGAAATCAACATGATGAATGACCTGGCACCTGAGTTGCGCAGGAGGAAGAGAGCGGCTTGGAATGCCTTCAAGAGCATTGAAGAAATAACTAAAAGGACAAAGAACCTCCAGCTACGAGCACATCTCTTTGATTCCACTATTCTTCCTGCATTAACATATGCCTCAGAGACCTGGACCCTACGAAAACAGGATGAGAACACTATTCGGGTCTCTCAAAGAGGAATCGAAAGAACTATGCTTGGAATGTCACGATTCACTCAAATGAGAGATAGAATCCGGAGTTCTGATCTTCGTCAACGCTCAAGAATCAGGGACGCTGTCTCATTTGCCAAGACATCAAAAATCAGATGGGCTGGACACGTAATGAGGTTTACAGACAACCGCTGGACTAGAGCCATTACTGATTGGATTCCACGAGACATCAAAAGATCACGTGGACGCCCACCTATAAGATGGTCAGACTTCTTCGTCAAGACCCTAAATGATCGGTTTGAGGCTCTACATGTTCCTAAAACGAACAGATACCATTGGGCTACGCTAACACGCAACCGGGATGAATGGAGACGTTACTGGCACCCGCTCGAATAAATCGATGAATAACGGGGATTAAGTGATTAAGTGATTAAGTGATTAATAATTGAAAAAATAATTTAGGTAGTTTATTTTCTCAGTTGGGCAAATCACATTCAAGTACACAAGAGTCATATTAGTGGTTGCCATCTTGGAAATGCTTATCATTCCAGAATATTCTTTTGGGAACATTGGCATAGAGCGTTGTTGTCAGAAGTGATCCAGAGAAGAGAAACTTCTCTGAACGATTTGTAAGACAACTCACGATGGTGGGAAGAGAAAATCAGAATTTTTACTGATTTTAAGGTAAAAGGTAAAGGTAAAGGCCCTCCTGTTGTTCATCGATTTGCTCAAGCGGGCCCAGTAACGTCTCCATTGGAGATTTTTGTTGTTACTGTGTTTGGCATATCAAATACATCACAGGTGGCTTGCCAGGCTCTGCCATGTGGGCGAGATACTCTCGGTAGCTTGCCGGGCTCTCCGAGAGGGGCAGAGGAATCGAACTCGGGCCGGCCATGTTGGCTGCGTGCAAGGCAAATGCCCTATCGCTGTGCTATCGCTCCAGCCGATTTTAAGGAAGTAAACTTTTTAAAAAATTGAATAACTATGAATAACAAAGTTAGAAAAAATATTTTTGATTGTGTTTCAGGCGTATATTGTTCCAACCCAGTCCCCTTACCAGTGCCCACTACTCTCTACCAGTGTCCCTGGTTTCCCTCCTACTCTCTAGGCTGCTTCGGTGGCAGGCACATTGCCTCTCTCCCTTTGACCTTGTGTTCCTTTCCCTAATTTAACCCCTGTCCCTGCTCAAGTGTCACGCTTCCTACTGAAGACGGGTTCTTCCAAGAAGAAAAATTTGAGCTAGAGTTTACCATATGCTGTGCACTGGACAGTGCTCTCAGGATGAACTTCTCTGGGGAAGTGACGGATGCAGGACTCGAAACAGTCACTAGTCACCACAAACACAACTGCCACATAGGGAGCTCTGAAGTTTGGACTGCCCTTCTTAATTTGCATATAAATTATGTACTGCGGAATATACAGACTTTCTGTTCCTGTGATTGACCAAGAATAGAAACAGATTGTCCTGGAAAGGGATCTGATCTTGGGCAAGGGATTTCTGTCCAGTAATTGAGAGAGTCTTTAAGTACTGAAGGGAGATTATGAGTGGTGCCTTATAGCTGTGTTTCTCAACTGCGGGAGGGGGGTCACAGGTGAAAATCACATTAATAGGGCACAGTATTGTCTATAAGGCCAATTGATAAGTCAGCGAGTGAGAGGAAGGAAACACATTTGGAAAGAGGCCAGGGTCAAAAACAAAATAAAAGGTTGAGAAACACTGCTTTAGATGTTTGTTTGCCTTGTATTTATTTTTTAAAAAAATTCTTGTTTGTCTTGTATTTATTTAAGAATGTTCAAAATTCATTAATGCAGTGGTATATAAATTTAGTTTGCAAACAAATACATGCACCGCCTGCTTTTTAAAAACTTCACAAAAACGACTTGGAGTTTTCTGGGAGAGCTATATTCATACCTATTTTTTTCCTAGAAAACAACTGAGAGGTTTTCTGCATCTATGAATAGGCAAAAGAGATGGGTATCATATTTTTATGTTTAAAATAGTCTCTGCAAATTGGTAACCACATAATCTAACCCAGCAGCTGACCTCTTTGTTCATTCAAACTAGCATTAAAAAATGCATATATAGTGTTAGGCTGTGGCTTTCTACAGTTGACTAGAGACCTGATATCTTACTATTGTCTTATGCTCAGCAATTTCACACATTTACATAGATTTTTGAACCCTGAAGTTATTTGAATTTTCAGTCCCTGATTTTTACAGTTACTGAGGGCAAAAGAGAAAGTATCTCAAGGAATTGAGAGAAAAAGAAAAATCAAGTTATAGAGAAGGAACAAAGGAACAAATCAATATAAATAAATGAAAATGTATTATTTAGTTTTGGAGTTCACCATTGTCCTTAAAAATGAATTCAAACATTTCACTCTCCTTTGTAGGAAAAGAAATGAAGCTGAGAAAAACTTCTGAGACTATCAGAGACCTAGGTTATTTTCCTATGACAGGAATTAATATTTATTTAGTATGCATTTCTATTACATAGCAAATCCTTGAGTGACTAATTTACTGAGTATAGAGCTGTTGTTTAATTTTCTCAAATATCCACCAAAATAGGTTTAAGTATTGTGAGATTAAAAAGATGGTTTCACCAATCATAGAAAGATAGTGGTAAAAGTTTTAACATACAAATCCTATCATTTCTTTTTCCCACCTTTGAAAACCTGTACTCTGAACTTGACTCCCAAAGATTTTGCTGCAGTGAAATTAAGAAACCAGGGGCTACAAATTCGAGAGCCCACTGGAGGCTGACAGGCGATATGAATGGATGAATTGGTCTCCTACAGGACAGTAAGGACAGTGGAGATTGTAGTAATATGGGGATTTGTATTTTCTCTTCAGGAATAATTCACAGAAGTAGTATTCCCTCATTTCTCAGTCTTCTAGAAATTCCAAGCACATCACTGAATATACGAGATGTAGTAAAGCCCGAACTCTACATGTCCATAGTAGGAAAATTCCCACAAAAATGTCAAATCATTTAAAAAATGAATGAGGGAACAATTATTATAAAAAAACTGTATTACTTCTCTATTTTGGCCAGAATGAAAACAGTTGTTTTAAGAAACTACCAAGCTTGGCTACATCCCCATAATTCCTAAAGCCCTGGCAGCCACACCCACATTCCAGCACCACTGCCATGTAAGCTCGTTTACCGGCTCCAGAGACTCATAATTAAATCTCAAAAGAGATCAACTAGCTGCAAAGACACATTCTTCGATACACATATTTCTGTCTGAGACCACTCTGGGGTAACCTCAGGAGGTGGGTGGGTCAATTTCCCACCCTGCTGAGGTCCTAGCAGCCTCATTCATGCCCCTTCGCCTATGGCTGGATTCCACTGCCTCATGATTTAGCTCCACAGAGACGCCAAACTGCTGAGAATTTCAGGTACACTGGATTTTTTTGGCTGAAAATTCTGGGCCTTTTCTGAGTTGGGGTGGTTACCTTCCTTTACCTCCCGGTACTTTCAGAAACCCCAGCAGTCACACCAATGTTCCATGTAAGCTCACTTTCCAGTTAAATATTCTGGATTTTCTGGAGTACAGTCATATTTGCAGTCACATGACATCTTCAAACTCTACACTACTAACATCCCAGTAGGAGCACACCAGGTTGGATGGGAATGTAGCACAGAAGCTAACTAAGTTCTACTAAAAAAAAATTAACACAGAAGGCTAAGGTAGCAAACAGCTTAGTAAACCCTCAACAAGAACTTTATATCCCCGTGGTGAGATACAATGATTTCCAGAATTTTAAAATTATTTTTAATAATTCCTTTAGTCATTTAGTGGCAAAAAATATCACTGTATCACTGTCATCCTGTTGTGAATCGATTGCCTCGAGCAGGACCCAGTAATGTCTCCTTCGTCCTAGCCCTGAGATTTTAAAAGTGCCACATTTGAGGCTCTTTCAGGGTCAGGAGAATGAGACCCATCATTGTTACTGGTTTTTGGCATATTGAATACACCACGGGGAGTTTGCCAGATTCTGCCGTGTGGGCAGGATACTTTTGGTAGCCTGCCAGGTTCTCCAGAGTAAGAACTAGATAATAAGATGTCATGCAGCCACAAATGCAGCTGTGCACTTCCGGGAGCAGGGTTTTATAGTCTCTGGGACTTTGCTGTTGATGGGATTACACGGCAGCAGGGGCAGTTGGTGGGTGTAATGCCTACACACTGGAAGATAGGGGATATGGGCGGAGGAGGCCTCAATTACAATCTGAGCAGGCCTGGAGATCTACGTCCTGGGTCCTGCACACCTGGGTTCCTCAGTCAGTTCCTTCATGCTTATATATATATATATAAAATTATTTTGCACCTGTTACAGGGGTGGACTTGAGGAGTGATTGGTAAAATGGGGACAAAGAAGGAGAGAAGGTTACAATGCCGATGAGACTGGTGTTGGAATACTGAATACTTGTAGCAAATCATTATGAACAAATTTGTAAACCACAGTCTTTATCAGAGGAAGAAATCAGTAACCAGTTTTGAATTTTCAAGGATAGTTTCACAATTCTTGTTAACCTATTACTAAGCACTTTTAAAAACTATGTTCTCAATTTTTGAATAATGTGTTTGGAATTTTGGTGAGTATTGCATTGAATCTGTATAAAACTTTGGATGAGTCATTTTTACAATGTTGATTCTTCCAGTCAATGAACAGGGAATGTTTTTCCATATCCTAGTTATCTTTTATTTCTCTTAGTAGTGATTTATAGTTTGCACTATATGAGTCTTTCAACTTCATTATTAAGTATTTGATGTTTTGGGACACCATTAAAGGGATGATATTTTAAATTTCTTTTGATTCTAGTTCATTATTTGTGTAAAGAAATAGATTTTTGTGTATTGATTTTGTAATCTCTTCCTTATTGTATTGTTTCATTATTTTAGAAAGTATTTTGGTGGAGTCTTTATGGTGCTCAAGGTATAGTATCAAATAGTGATAACTTGACAATTTTCATTTCCAATTTGGATCCCTATAATATTTTTTTCTTCTTTGATTGCTATAGAGCGTGAACTTCCAAACCTACATTGAATAAGAATCATGGCAATGGATATCTTTGCTTTATGTCTGGAACCCAGGAGAAAGCTTTACAGTTTTTAATTATTTAGTATAATATTTGATGTGGGCTTGTAATACATACCCATTACTATCTAGAGTTATGTTCCATTTACCCCTATATTTTGAGTATTTTCTATCATAAATGGGTATTAGATCTTGTTAAAAGCTTCACTGCATCAATTAATACAGCCATTTGATATTAATTTTGTTTGGTGTATTACACTGATTGAGTTGCATATACTGAGCCATCCTTACATCTGTGGGATGAAACTCAATTGATCATCATGTATATAATCCTTTTGATGTATTGCTGGATTTGGTTTGTTAGAATATTATTGAGGATCTTTGCATTGATGGTTATCAGTAATACTGGTCTATAACTTTATTTTAATTACTGTCTCTATATGTCTTAAGTATTAGTGTAACCCTTGCTTCAGAGAAGCTATTAGAGGGAATTTCTGTTTCTTCATTACTTTGAAGGAGTGTGAGGAGTATGAGCACTAAGTCTTTTTGAAGTTTTGATAGAACCCACTAGTGGATCCTTATGGACCTGGGATTTTGTTATTGGGAAAATTTTAAATTACCATTTAAATTTCTTTACTTGATATTGGTATATTCAGGTTTTCTGTTTCCTTTTGGTTCAATCTTGAGAGTTCATATGATTCTAAGATTTCCTATATTTCTTTTAGGTTTTTGAGAGTTTGTTGGCATAAAATTGTTCGTAGTAACTTTAATATTTTTATATTTCTGAGATGTTTTTGCATTGCTTTTTTGCTTCTTATATAATGATTTTTTTTATCATTTTTTATTAGTGAAACACCATGAGGTACAGTTATAGACTTATAAATTTTTGTACTTGGGTTTCAGTTATACAATGATCAAGTACCCATCTCTCCACCAGTGTCCATCCTCCCCCACCACGGGTCCTAGCATCCCTCCCACTCCCCATCCCCACCCCTGTCCCACCCTGCCGCTGTGGCAGGGCATTCCCCCTTGTTCTCTCTCTCTCTTCTTTTGGGTACTGTGCTTTGCAAGAGAGGCATTGAGTGGCAATCATGTTTGGTCTATAGACTACTTTTAGCATGTCTCTCCCACCCTGGGAGGGTCTTCACAACACCCTTTATTTGGTGCTCTCTTCTTTATCTGAGCTTCCTTTTCACCTAGCACATGTGGCTGGCCTTCAAGTCATGGAGCAAAATTCCTGGTACTAATCTCAGCCATTCCTGGGTGTTAGTCTCCCGTTTTGTTGCTTTATGTTCCCCAGATGAATGCAATCTTTCTGTGTCTATCCCGCTCTTTCTGACTCATTTCGCTTAACGTGATACTTTCCATGTAGTACCACTTGTATGTAAATTTCATAACTTCATCTTTTCTAACAGCTACATAGTACTCCATTGTGTAAATGTACCAAAGTTTCTTTAACCAGTCATCTGTTCTCGGGCACTCAGGTTTTTTCCAGATTTTGGCTATTGTAAAGAGTGCTGCAATGAACAAACAATTGCAGATGTCACTTCGACTATACCTTTTTACCTCTCTGGGATATATTCCCAGGAGTGCTATAGCTGGGTCAAATGGGAGATCAAATTCTAATTTTTTGAGAATCGTCCATACTGTTTTCCAAAAGGGTTGGACCAGCCTGCATTCCCACCAGCAGTGAAGGAGTGTCCCTTTCTCGCCACATCTGCGCCAGCACCTGTTGCTTTTGTTCTTGTGGATGTGGGCCAGTCTCTGTGGTGTGAAATGATATCTCATTGTTGTTTTGATCTGCATCTCTCTGATGATTAGTGATGTAGAGCATTTTCTTATGTGCCTTTTTGCCATTCGGATTTCTTCTTTGCGAAAGTTTCTGTTCATTTCCTCGCCCCATTTTTTGATGGGGTTGGGTGATTTCTTCTTGTGTAGTTTAACCAGTATCTTGTATATCCTTGATATCAACCCCTTGTCGGATGTGTATTTGGTGAATATTCTTTCCCATTCTGTAGGCTGTCTCTGTATTTTAGTCACTGTTTCTTTTGAGGTGCAGAAGCTTCTTAGTTTAAGATAGTCCCATTTGTCTATCTCTGTTTTCACTTGCTTGGCCAGTGGCGTGACATCTTTGAAGATACCATTAACTTCAATATCATGGAGAGTTTTGCCAACTTTGTCTTCAATAAACATTATGGATTCCGGTCTGATGTTGAGGTCATAAATTCATTTCGATCTTAATTTTGTGCATGGTGTTAGGCAGAGATCTGAGCCCACTTTTTTGCATGTAGCTGTCCAGTTTTGCCAGCACAACTTATTAAAGAGGCTTTCCCTGCTCCATTTCACTTTTCTTGCCCCTTTATCGAAGATTAAATGATTATATGTTTGGGAGGAGATGTCAGTATATTCAACTCTGTTCCATTGGTCTGCAACTCTGCCTTTGTTCCAGTACCATGCTGTTTTGATTATTACTGCTTTGTAGTAGAGCTTGAAGTTAGGTAGGTTGATTCCTCCCATTTTCTTTTTCCCAATAATTGCTTTAGCTATTCGTGGGGGCTTATTGTTCCATATAAATTTCAGGAGTGTTTGCTCCATTTCTTTGAAGAATGTCATGGGTATCCTTATAGGGATCGCATTGAATTTGTACAGTGCCTTGGGAAGTATTGCCATTTTGACAATGCTGATTCTCCCCATCCATGAACAGGGGATATTTTTCCATTTCCTCGAGTCCTCTTTTATTTCCTGAAGTAGCGTTTTGTAGTTTTCTTTGTACAGATCCTTTACTTCCTTAGTTAAGGCGATTCCTAGGTACTTGATTTTCTGGGGCACAATTGTGAATGGAATTGTTTTCTTCAGCAGCTGGGATCTGTGCTTTCATTTCGAAGTCAATAGATGTCTTCACTCACCTTTGGTAGCCTTTATGACCCCACATATTTCCTGGATATTGCCTTCACATATTTTTAGAACACAAATCTCATGTTAGGCTTCAGATATGATTGCTGAGATAGTTCTTCTGAGTTTTTGGCTATAACTTCTGACTAGGATAGTAATTATCAAAACTAGGTATAATTAACCCTATTTTGGATGCAATTATTGGAATTTTTGTTGTTGAGTTTTGTGAGTGCTTTAATCTTGTTAGTGGATGTTAGCGCAATCCATTTAGTCTTTAGCAATTGCTATTTGACCTTTGACTTATATGGAGAGTAAAGCAAGAAGAGGGAAATAGGTGACCCTCTCTGGGCCTAAATTTCTTTTCATTTTTGGGGAGCCACACTCAGAGATTCTAGAAAACTACTCCTGGTGTAGTTCTTGGAGGTTGCTCCCAGAAGTGATTAAGAGACCTGGTGGTTCCAGGGTTAAACTTGGGGTTCCAGCATGCAAAGTCTACACTTCAACCCTTTGAGTAATTTCCTTGGCTCCTGAATCTCAACTTATGATGGTGATTTTGTGCCATCACCACTCTGATTATCATGTGTTATTCCTGAAGAGAAGGACATAAAAGAGTTAACAATTAACTCTTCCTGAAGCAGAATCTTCAGATTCTTTAGTATGCTTCTGAGAGCTAAACTTCTATGATTGTAGGCTGCAACCCCATATAGGATGGCACAAGTTTTTTTTAATGTTAAAATTTTTTATGCTTTATTATTAATAAATATTTGATTTATATACTTATTTTAACATACCTATATGTCTGGGGTCACATCAACATTTCTTGGGCAAAAAGGGAGTTGAGGAAAATTTTAAAAACCCAGCACTAAGAACTCAACTAAGAACTCAAGGCTTCTTCTCCTGGAGGGGAGCATAAAATGAGGCCCCCATAACCATGGCCCTGGACTCTGCACCAGGCTGTTTTCACTCAGGGAACCCCAGAGGTGGGTGGGTGAGAGCCTTCACTGCCCCAAGGGATCCAGCCCTGGCAGCTGACCTCCATAACCCAACTACCACCATGTTCCAGACCACTTTCTACATGTTGGGACTGAGTCTCACATATGAGTGAACATATTCCTGAACCATGTGGCCACTTTCATGGTCATAAGTCACTCCATACCCATTTTCCATAATGATCACACTATATTTAATGGAGTTCAGACAGTAGGCAACAAATCATAAATGGAAATATATATATGCATATATACATATTATCAGACATAAATACCAAATTTAACATCACCCAAACTTTTAACAATATGTTTGTGATATCCTATAGAATGTCTTAATGGCTCCTGCCAAAATAGAAAAATCTTCACACTGTTTTCTATATGAACACTTTTTTGTAAGCATTTTCAGCAGTTCTTCATAACAGATAATATGAAATATATTCTTTTGTTTGTGTTTTGGGACAGGAATTGGGGCTTGGGATGGAAACATCTTGAATTTGGTGGTGGGAAGGTGTAATGGTGGTGGGATTGGTGTTTGAATGTTAAATGTAATCAAATATTGTGAAGTAACTTATAAAATAAAAAGAAAATAAAAATATAATATTTTTATTATAATAAAAATTATATAATAAATATAATATTTTTATAAAATATAATAAAGTTTATGATATAAAAAAGAATGAAACTATGCTATAACTGCTGGGGCAGTCATTGTTCTCTTGAGCAATAGGTACTAAATGGAGCAAGACTCGGAAGTCAGAAATTTGTTCTTTTGTGAGGAGCCCTTGGAAGAATTTCAGAATCTTTTTGATTGCCTGGTGGTTAAAAGAAAACTTTCATGCCAATCATTTTGTCGAAGGTTTACTGTTGAAACCAAGCCCCTCAGCATACTTTCTGTGCAGTATCGTTTTCTAACTGTTAAACAAACTGCCTAGAATTATTTCTTTCATTTTAATTTAGTTTAGTTCTTCCTAACAAATACTTTAACCTGTATTTAGGCATTTCAAATGAAGAAAGTTCTATTGGTGTAGTGAAAGCTAATTATATTGAGCCCAAATGATGAGTAGTGTTCCATACCGCTGGAATAAGCGTCACTCTTCTCCACCTCTAGGAACCATGACCAGAGTGGGCCCTTTCTTCTCTCTAACTAATTCCCCCTATTATTAGTGGAACTGTTAAGCCGATGAGTTCTTTTATATCTGACAAGCATGGATAGACCAATACACATCTGCTCAATTAAGCTAATAAATACGGCTCGATAGCACAGCGGGTAGGGCGTTCGCCTTCCAAGCGGCCAACATGGCCGACCCGAGTTCGATTCCTCCGCCCCTCTCGGAGAGCCCGGCAAGCTACCGAGAGTATTCGATATGCCAGACACAGTAACAACAAAGTCTCCAATGGAGACGTTACTGGGCCCGCTCGAGCAAATCGACGATCAACGGGAGGGCCTTTACCTTTACCTTTTATGGGAAGAAGAAGGAAGAGTCTGCATTTTGTACATCTGTAACCCATCAAGGCTTGTTTTTTTTTTTTTTTTTTGGTAAGGAGGACATAAAATTTCAGAAGCTCTTTAAAGAAATGGGAGACAGGGTTTGGATAGATAGTACAGTGGATAAAGCACTCACTTGCCTTGTACCTGCCTGACCTGAGTTCAATCCCTGGCACTCCCGCTGCCCCCCACCCCCCCAAGCCCTGTCAGGAGTGATCCTGAGCACAGAGCCATGAGTATGCCCTAAGAACCACCATATGTGGCCCAAAGAAACAAAAAGGGAGGGTGTGGGGGGTGAGACATGGATGGATGTTTTATGAAATCTGTTCATCGATGCCATCCATCCATCCATCCATCCATCCATCCATCCATCCATCCATCCCACTATTCATTCATTCTGTAATCACTTATTGAACACGTGTGTAGAGTCACAGATTTTATCCATTAACCCATCTTTATCCATCCAACTAGTATTTATTAAGTCCCTGCAATATGAACTGATTAATGTATTTATCAAGATGATGCTAGCACAATGATGGATTGTAATTTATTCAAAACCATACTAACCACTATACCTACCTTCAGAGTCACCACCTTCCTTTTGGACCACGTTACCATCCAGACCCATCGCTGTTCTGTGTTTAGGCTAGTCTGTTCACACACTGCCCTGCCCTGCCCATTCTTAAGTCCCTGTTCAGTGTCCCATGGGTCGTCTAAAGAGGGCTCTGATATTAGCTGGCTGTGCCTTGTCAGTTCAAATCAAGTCAAAGCAGTGCAAGCCCACCCCACAAGCAGGCCCTTGACAGCTCTCCTTGTCAGCTGCCGCTGAAAGGCAACAGCAGCAGAGAGTGGGAGCCAGTTAATTGGCAGAGACAACTACCAGGTTGGGATTTTTTGTTTAATGCTCAGTTAATTTCACAGTAATTGAATTTAGACTCAGCTTACAGAGACTGAGGTAAAAGGTTCTCCATCAGGAGAATGACAGGGATATTGTTCCAAAGCCTGCCCGATCTCTTCTGAACTCTGTGAACAGTTGGGGACCTGAAATTTCCACTTAAGGACCTTTAGAGGCAGGCAAAGCCACGAGGATGCTTCATCTCTTCTGGTCATCAGAAGTTGACTTCAGAATGGTGGAAGCTTGTGTGTGAGAAGGCAAAAGCTTATCTTACCTGGGGTGACTTCTAGGTGCTGATCTTGATTGACTTTAGACTTGGGGATGAGCTCCTCACTCAGGACTCCTCCTTTCTTCATTTCCACCCTCCTGTGTTCAGTGTTTTTGTTGCCATGGTTGAGGTTGGGGAGAAGAGGGGTTCAGAGACATTGAGTAATATAGGACTATTACAGATCAGAAATCAGTTTAGGATTTGAACTTGGCTGTTTCTTTTCCCTAAACTTAAATTCCTTCAATCATTGATTCCCAAGTGTAACAGAGTGGTAAGGAAGTTCAGGAGTTCCATCTTTCACATGGAAAGTGGTGCAAAGAGTTTTAACTTCAATCAGTACAGCTACTAAGTAAAAAGACAAACCTTGGGGTGTACTTCTGTTATTTACTCTCCTTCTGGTGTAAAATTGTGTTCACATATTCTTATGGCTAATATATCTGATATGCTAATCAGAATATTTGGGTTGTCACCAACAGAAACCCAAGCACATCTAAGTTAGGTTTAAAATGAATGCTTTGACACACATAGTTGGGAAAGCTCTAAGTTAGCACATAGATATGAAATGTTATTTGAAAGAAGCTTAGGGATCAGGGACAGAAAGTAATGTTCTGAATCTGTCTCCCATCTAAGTATGGATCTGATCTTATCTGTCTTTAAGGACTTAATGTGTGCATTTCCTGAAATTCATATACAGCTGTCCTATCTCTCAGTGTGCCTTTGATGGGACATCCAGGCAAGTAATCAAGGTGAGATGAGGTAGCATTGATGGGGCTCTGAACTGATAATGAACTTGTAAGAAGAGATCTGAGAAAAGTTTTGTTCTCACTTTCTATTTCTACACACACACAAACACACGCACATACACACCTGTATGTGCAAGTGCATGCGCCCCTTTGTCACAACACACAGAGGTGATGTGAACACAGAGTACAATGTACAACGGCAGACTACAAGCCAAGAGAAGAGGCCTCTTGGAACCACGTAGTCTATGCTATTTCATTACAGCAACTTCAGCAGACTTGTGTATGTGAGACATGTGAGTAATGCATGTATATTGACTCATTTTCCCATCTGTATATTACCTTCTTCTAGCTGTCAAGGAAAGAAAGATAAACCCAAGTACTCCAACCACTATAGTCCCATTTAATGATTTAAACAGGAAGAGACTACCATCTTGGGATTGTCTGTAGAGTCAGGATCACGTTGGTATTACACTTCCATATCCTAAACCCATCAACCCATCACTTAATGGGTAAAGGGAGAAATGCATGACAAACTATGGTTGGAAAGGAAGAGGAAGATGAGAACATTTCCAGTGTTGGACAGGAGGTCAGATAGGTTCGTACGGTGCACTGCACTCAGGGAGAAACACTGTTTTGTGCTATTGCAAGGGAGTGAGTATTGGCCTTGGAAATTGCTCAGAATGACCAGAGTACTGACCATAGTGACTGATCATTATAGTGATAGCCTTTAAAGTTGATTGCTTAAAGGGAGTCCGAGACAAATTCTTTCAATGTTGTTGGTGTTATAGAGCACAGCCTTCGATAAAGGGTGCCCATATCTCCTTTTGTTATTGTGTTGGAATAGATCTTGGTGGGGTTACATGTAACAACAGAGTTGTAATTTTCTAACTCAGTAAAAATAGTTTCAGCAACCCTAGCATGAACACAGAGAGGAGGCATGTTTTTTAGGCTTACCAAGAACATTTCTGCCTTCTCCACCCAAGGTACAGTGCATGACTTAGGATGTCAATTATTCTGAGGATCCATTTTCAGAATAGTGGTGCCCCACCAGGATGGGTGAGCAGGCCCTCTGTAGCAGAAAGAAAAAAGAAAACTAAGAAAGCCTTTATGGATCAAGAGAGTGAAGTCTAAATGAAGCAATGTCCAAGTCTAAATGAAGCAATGTCCAAATTCCAAAATTGTCCAGTATGGGGCATTAAGATTATGGACATCCATTTAATAAAATTGATTGACAAATATGTACATGTTAACCTCTGATTTTCATTACGCCATTCATGTGTTAAACCAGTTCCTAATTAAAATGTTAACAGAATAATTGCCAAATGGAGAAATTGGTTTACACAGAGTTCGGTTAATTTGTCTAAGATCCCAAAACTTAGTAGGAAGGATTGTGAACAGTTTTGTCAATGACTTTTAACAGTAACCTAGGTCTTCCATATTTCTCCACCACAACACCTTTTTTTAAAAAAAAAACTTATTAAACTTGTAGGAGATTACTGCTGCAGTGCAATATCTATAATCAGTACTGGTGTTGAATTTAGGACATCAAATCTCTGAGTCTCAAGTTTCCAATCTTGAAATGGAATAATAGTTAGCTCCTTCTGTTGATGAGGGTTATTTTGAGTAGGGATTCAAATTCATTCTCATTTCCTCCCCCCTTCCTTCCTCACCCACCTCTTTTTATTTCACTTTTTGAGCCACACCCCGCCATGATCAGGACTTACTCCTGACTCTGCACTCAGGAATTACTCCTGGTGACCATATGGGATACTGGGGATCAAAACTGGGTCACTTCCTTCCCTTTTGAAATGCATGCTATCATACAATACCCCAAACCAAAGTATCAGTAATAGGTCATATCTATGATGACAAAATGAATCACGATCACGATCATCCTGTTGTTCGTCGATTGCCTTGAGCAGGCACCAGTAACGTCTCCTTCGTCCTAGCCCTGAGATTTTTAAAAGTGCCATATTCAAGGTTCTTTCAGGGTTAGGAGAATGAGACCCATCATTGTTACTGGTATTTGGCATATTGGGTATGCCACGGGGAGTTTGCCAGACTCTGCCATGTGGGCAGGTTACATTTGGTAGCCTGCCAGGTTGTCCTAAGTAAGAATGCGATAATAAGATGTTGCGGCCGCGTGCTATCAGGACCTGGGTTTTATAGTCTCTGGGTCTTGGCCGTTGATGGGATTACATGGCGCCAGGGGGCCAGTCGGTGGGTGTGACCCCTGCCTACTGGAAGATGGAGGATCTGGGTGGAGGATGCTCAGCTTCAATCTGAGCAGGCTTGGAGATCTCAGTCCCGGGACCCGCATGCCTTTGTTCCTCTGCCCGTACCTTCATGAGTGTGGAGAGTGGTCTCAGCCTGGTTGTGGCTGCTTCTGGAGGTCTTCGACTGCTGGAGCTCTACTCAGGGTGGGGAGGGGAACTCAACCCGCCCCCCTGCAAGGACAAAATGAATGAGAAATGCAAAACTTTTTACTACTCTTTAGTTTAAAAAACATTCAACTTGCTCTTTTGTCTGATGTGTTACTTTTTTTGTTATTAAGTCAAGGAAGATCACATGAGCAGAGGACATTCCTAATATATATTGGTTTTAATAATGAGTGCATGTTTTGAGTGGGCTGTGACACAGTAGTAATACTGTCCCAGTTTTCAGGGCTAATGGTTTCTACCTGTACATGGTAAAAAGGCAATGTGTTAAGGGTGATGATATGGGGGCATAGAAACCCTCATTCATTCCTGGTGAGAGTATAAACTCATTCTACTTGGTGGGATATAATATGGATATATCCCAAATAATGAAAATGAAACTACCTCATGAGTCAGCAATTCCACTCCCAGAAATTATTAACACACAAACACTACCTTAAAAATGTATGAATATCCGGGCTGGAGTGATAGCACAGGGAGTAGGGCATTTGCCTTTCACGTGGCCAGCCCGGGTTTGATTCCCAGCATCCCATATGGTCCCTACAGCACAGCCAAGTGTAATTCCTGAGTGCAAAGCCAGGAGTAACCCCTGTGCATCACCGGGTGTGACCCAAAATGCAAAAAAAAAAAGTATGAATATCTATTTTCATTGCAATACTATTTACTGCAACCAAGAAATGGAAACACTGGGGAGCAATGCTGAGGAACTCCACCTCACAGATCTGTAAGCAACCCAAGAGCCCTCAATGGATGAATGGCTAAAGATGCTGTAGTATATATACACAAAAGACTGCTATTGAGCAATAAGGAAAGAGGAAATGTTCTTTATGTTACAACATGGATGCAATGCCTAGAGGGCATTATACTAAGAAAAATAAGGAGAAAGACAAATTCTGTATGATTGCACATATATATATATATATATATATATATATAATAGATCAAGGGGCCAGAGGGATGGTACAGCAGGTAGGTCATCTGACTTGCATGTGGCTGACCTGGGTTCGATCCCTGGCATCCCATATGGTCCCCTGAGCACTGTCAGGAGTAATTTCTGAGTGTAGAGCCAGGAAAATCCCTGAGCATCGCTGGGTGTGACACAAAAACAAACAAATAAATAAATAAATCAAGAGGTGGGTAGACAATGCCCAATGAAAACAAACCCTTGGATTCTGACCACTAAAAGTAGAAAAAGGGAAAGGACTGCAGTGGCCTTATTTGCTATGGTAGAGAAATAATGACATTTTTGTAGTGGACATGGTGTGACAAAATTGCACCCCCAAGTGTATAAACATTTACACTCTTCTCAACCAATGTAGCATCAATAATAAAAATAAAGTAAGAGAACTTAGACCATATTGTTATTCCCTCAGCAGATTTTCAACAATAGAAAGGCGAAAGGCCATGTGACATTTCTTGGGAGGTTACATTTACTTTTTAGACACCATATGCTTTGAGTGTGAGTTTGTTTTGAGTTATTCCCCCTTTTGATTTGAGACTGTGTTTTTTATTGATTACGTAATAATTTATAAAGGGAAGCATTATACGTGTATAAATCCTGTAAATACAGTGTTTTTATCCCTTAGTGGGAGGAAGGAACATCCTCACCTAGGGGTCAGAGACTGAGACGGGGAAGAGATCTGAAGCCTGGGGTGCTTGCAGTGTTCTTCTCTCATCAAGCAAGGGGGTGCCCAGCAGGGGGCGCCCTTTAAATGCGCCAGTGGAGCCTGTAGTCAGTCTCTCTTTCTCATCTACCCTACTCTGCTCATCTAAAATGAAAGCTTAGTCTCTATACTAAGCTTTGAGGATTCTTTACTTATACTTATTTAGTTTTTATTTTATTTTTTAAAGGGTGGAGTGATAGCACAGCGGGTAGGGCATTTGACTTGCACACAGCCCACCGAGGTTCGATTCCTCCGTCCTTCTTGGAGAGCCTGGCAAGCTATGGAGAGTATCCTGCCTGCATGGCAGAGCCTGGCAAGCTCCCCGTGGTGTATTGAATATGCCAAAAACAGTAACAATAACGGGCCTCACTTCGTGTTCCTGGAGCAAGCAGATGCCATTGGGCTACACTAGCATGTGACAGGGACCAATGGAGATGTACTGGAGCCCGCTTGAGCAAATTCATGACCAACAGATGACAAATGGTACAAGTGATTTTTTTTTACAGCATTACAGAGCTGTTCATGATTGAATTTCAGTCATACAGTATTCCAACACCCATCCCTCCACCAGAGTACATTTCCCAGCACCAGTGTCCCCAGATTCCCTCTCATCACCCCCCGCAATCCCGCAATCCTGTCTCTTTGGCAGACGCTTTTCTTCTCTTGCACTTTGAGGATTCTTAACATTGAAAAGTTCTTCAAGGAAAAATGGCAATGCAACACCAGTAGAAGTAGCATAATCTTGTCCCTTCAATATATGAAGTTTTGCAAAATTCTCTGAGAATTCTTTCAATTTCTCCTTGGAAGATCTTTCATTTCATAGATTCCCTCTGAAACTATTAATGATAAGCCTAACATTTGAGTATTTAATTTCCTTGCTAGGCTCTGCATTTCCTCTCATTTTTGTTTGTTTTGACCTCTTGCTTCAATTTCGAAGTTTTTATTCAAGATATGATATCTTTGATTGCTTTACAGTGCATAATTCTTGGTGAGGGATGAAAATTGAAGAGGAACTCTGACATTGTGGGCCATTGGGAAACACTGACTTTGACCTAACCCCAATCAGTGCATATCCCTTGCATGCTTGGAACTTCTGGCTTTCTTTTCTCTAGGTTTTTCCTCTAGGGTACTCAGGCTCCCAAAGGAGTAGCTTCTAAATTCCTAACTGATAAATAGGATTAACTACTGACATTCCCTGGGGTGGGGGTGGGGAGGATAGAGCTGAGAGCTAGGGGAAGGAGGATAAAGGTTCAGAAATACCTGAGGGTATAATACAGTAGCTTATGTACATTATTATTTTTATTTTCCTTATTCAGTGGGACCTGAATCAAGCCCAAGAATCAAGTCTTACATATGAGGCACCAAACTCTACCACTGAGCTGCAACTATCTATAGTTTTTTGTTTTTTTAAAACATTTTTATTGAATAACCGTGAGACAGTTACAAGCTTTCATGTTTGAGTTACAATCACACAATGGTCAAACACCCATCCCTACACCAGTGGACATTCTCACAACCAACATCCCCAGTATACCCCCACTCCTTTCCCACCCTCCCACTGCCTCCAAGGCAGACAATATTCCCCATACTCTCTCTCTCTCTACTTTGGGCATTATGGTTTGCAATACAGATACTGAGAGGTAATCATGTTTGGTCCTTTATTTACTTTCAGCACACATCTCCCATCCCAAACGATTCCTCCAACCATCGTTTTCTATTCCAGCTGCCTTCTCCTCTGGGCTCATAAAGCAGTCTTCCAAATATGGGGCAATCTTCCTGGCCTTTGCTTCTACTGAATGTCTATAGGTTATTTAGCAGTACACAGACTCTCAACAGCACCAATTCACACATCCTTTGTTTTGCACAAAGAATGGCTTGGAGGCTTGGAGGCCAGCCACACATGCTAGGGGAAAAGGCAGCTCAGATAGAAAAGGGAGCACCAAATAAAGGGTGTTGGGAGGATCCTCCCAAGACGGGAGACGCAAGCTGAAAGTAGACTATAGATTGAACATGATTGTCACTCATTACCTCTATTGCAAACCACAACAACCAAAAGGAGAGAGAGAACAAAAGAGAGTGCCCTTCCACAGAGGCAGGGTGGGATGGGGGCGGGGGGGGGGGGGTGCGAGGGATACTGGGATTGGTGGGGGTAGAGAATGGGCACTGGTGGAGGGGTGGGTGTTCGATCATTGTATAACTGAAACCCAAGCACAAAAATTTGTAAGTCTACAACTGTGCTTCACAGTGTTTCACTAACAAAAATTAAAAGAAAAAAAACCCAGAGCACTGTAGCTGAGTTCTGTAGCAGGCTCCTCCACATGCAGCATGAGCTCCAGCTCTTTGAACCATCTCCCTGGTTCCAGGCTTGACATTCTTGCCTCACTCAGGGTTAATCTTTTGGGCTCCTCCTTCCCCTTTGCAGTCCCTTCTCTCCATCTCGGATTGTTCTCCTAATGCCTCGTACTTTGTTCTACTATTTCTGCTTTCCACCTTGCCAGTTCCCTTGCTTCCCACCTTCTCTTGGTGTTTGCGACAACTCTCCTGCTCACACTGTGCCTCCACTTGGCATAGTTTCATTCACCTGCTCCGTTTAGCTCATTTCAGCCCTATTTTTGATTGATTCCCAATCTACCACCTATGGTTATCTACCTCCACCTCTGGGGAGCCTGCCATGATCCGATCCATCCTGCCTGGAAAAAAAAAAAGATTTCTTCTCACACATTGTACACACTCTAAATCCCCCATACCATTTTGCACTGTTCATTAGAAAAAAAAATTGGAGGTGGGGGATGCACACTTGGTTGTGCTAAGGGCTTACTTCTGACTCTGCATTCAGGATTCACTCCTGGTGGTGCTCAGGGGACCATATCGGGTGCTGAGGATGGAACCTGGGTTAGTCACATGCAAGGCAAATGCCTTGCCTATTGTACTATTGCTTTGGCCCCCAGTTTTTGGGAGGGTAGACTATTTTTTTGTCTTTGTTTTTTTTTATTTTTATTTTTTAAACATTTTTTAAAACTTGTTTTTATCAGTGAAACACCATGAGGTACAGTTAAAGACTTACAAATTTTTGTGCTTGGGTTTCAGTCATACAATGATCAAGTACCCATCCCTCCACCAGCACCCATCCTCCACCACCACGGGTCCCAGAATCCCTCCTACCCCCAAGCCCCCACATCCCACCCTGCCTCTGTGGCAGGGCATACCCCCTTGTTCTCTCTCTCTCCTTTTGGGTCCTGTGGTTTGCAAGAGAGACATTGAGTTTGGCCCCCATTTTGTACTGTTTTTGAACGCTACTCATTTTTTTTTTTTTGCACATGTGCCTTGAAATTCTGGCTCTGGGATGGAAATTTTGTGTAAAGTATATCCAAGAAAATACATTGACCTAAAAAAATGGCTTAAATAAGTAAAATTGAAATGAACAAATAAGTAACTATTAAAAATGTGCATTTAACTTTCTCTGTTTCTTTGTCTCAATAGTTACATTATTAGGGGTTGGAGAGATAGTGCAGTGGGTAGGACATGTGGTGTCATTCTCAAGCACAGAGTCAGGGATATGGTTCCCTGTGCATCAATAGTTGTGGTATCTGAGCCCCTCAAAATATTATAACTAATTGAAACATTGACATAGAGACAAAGAAAATAAACAAATGAGACTACTTCAAACTAAAAAGTATCTGCACTGTGAAAAAATAATAGCTAAAGTTTAAAGATCAACTGTTGAATGGTCACGGTCATGGTCACGGTCCTCCCTTTGTTCATCGATTTGCTTGAGCTGACCCAGTAACATTGTGAGACTTGTTACTGTATTTGGCATATCGAATACGCCACGGGGAGCTAGCCAGGCTTTGCCGTGCAGGCAAGATACTCTCAGTAGCTTGCCGGGATCTCCGAGAGGGGCGGAGGAATTGTTTGCCTTGGACGCAGCCAACTATTGAATGAGAAAAAATATTTTCTGCACATATGACAGAGGGCTAATGTCCAAGATATATAATGTACTCATTAAACTTAACAACAGTAAAACCAGAGAGAGCAGGTAGGGTCCCTGCTTTGCACGCATCTGACCCAGGTTTGATCCCTGGTACAACATTTGTTCCCTCGGCCCCCACCAGAAGTGATCTCTGAGCACAGATCTAGGAGAAAGCCATTTGCATGCTTGGGTGTGGCCCCCAAACAAAAAACAAAATAAGCAAACAAACAAAACCCAACAATAAGCAACCCCATCAACAAGTGAGAAGCACCAAACAACTGCTCTATCAAAGAAGTCAGACAGATGGTAATCTGGCATGTTGAAGAATACATCATCATAGATTATCAGGTGAATTGTACATAAAAATGTCAATGACACCACCTTATATAAAGTCCAGAAACAATTAATTCAGGTGGTGAAATGCAATATATAAGGAACCTTCATTCATTGTTGGTGAAACTGTCATCTGGTTCAGCTCATATGGAATAAAATATGGAGACCTCTATTTAAAACAGAGTTAGATGAGGCAGTGATTCTATTCATACATCTATCACAAGAACACAAGAATTCATTTTTTAAAAAAATGTTTAATAGTGAAACACCATGAGGTACAGTTGTAGACTTACAAATTTTTGTGCTTGGGTTTCAGTTATACAATGATTGAGTACCCATCCCTCCACCAGTGCCCATTCTCCACCACCAATGATCCCAGTATCCCTCCCACACCCCCCCATGCCCCCTTCCTCTGTGGCAGGGCATTTCCTTTTGTTTTCTCTCTCCTTTTGGGTGTTGTAGTTTGCAAAAGAGGCATTGAGTGGCAATCATGTTCAATCTATAGTCTACTTTCAGCATGCTTCTCCCATCCTGGGAGGATCCTTCCAACACCCTTTACTTGGTGCTCCCTTCTCTATCTGAGCTGCCTTTTCCCCTAGCATGAGCAGCTGGCCTCCAAGCCATGGAGTGAACCTCCTGGTACTTATCTTGGCTATTCTTGGGTGTTAGTCCCCTATTTTGTTACTTCATATTCCCCAGATGAATGCAATCTTTCTATGTCTGTCCCTCTCTTTCTGACTCATTTTGCTTAACATTATGCTTTCCATGTAGCACCACTTGTATGTAAATTTCAGGACTTCATCTTTTCTAACAGCTGCATAGTACTCCATTGTGTAGATGTACCAACGTTTTTTTAACCAGTCATCTGTTCTCGGGCACTCTGTTTTTTTCCAGATTTTGGCTATTGTGAATAGTGCGGCAATGAACATAGAAGTGCAGATGTCATTTTGCATCTTTTTTGCCTCTCTGGGATATATTCCCAGGAGTGGTATTGCTGGGTCAAATGGGAGCTCAAGTTCTAATTTTTTTTTTGGCTTTTTGGGTCACACCCGGCATTGCTTAGGGTTTACTCCTGGCTTTGTACTCAGGAATCACTCCTGGTGGTGCTCGGGGGACCATATGGAATGCTGGGAATCGAACCCGCATCAGTTGCATGCAAGGCAAACGCCCTACCTGCTGTGCTATTGCTCCAGCCCCTCCAATTTTTTGAGAATCGTCCATACTGTTTTCCGAAAGGGCTGAACCAGTAGGCATTCACACCAGCAGTGAAGGAGAGTCCCTTTTTCCCCACATCTATGCCAACACTGATTGCTTTTATTCTTTTGGATGTGGGTCAGTCTCTGTGGTGTGAGATGATATCTCACTGTTGTTTTGATCTGCATCTTCCCAATGATTAGTGTTGTAGAGCATTTTCTCATGTGCCATTTAGCCATTCAGATTTCTTCTTTGAGAAAGTTTCCATTCATTTCGTTGCCCCATTTTTTGATAGGGTTGTATGTTTTCTTTTTGTGGAGTTCAACCAATGCTTTGTATATCCTTGATATCCACCCCTTATCAGATGGGTATTGGGTGAATATCCTTTACCATTAATGTAGATTGTCTTTGTATTCTGATCACTGTATCTCTTGAGGTGCAAAAGCTTCTTAATTTAAGTTTTTTTTTTTATCTCTGTTTCCACTTGGTTGGTCTGTGGAGTGTCGTCTTTGAAGATACCATTAGCCTCAATATCATGGAGAGTTTTGCCAACCTTGTTTTCAATGTACCTTATGGATTTTGGCCTGATATTAAGATCTTTAATCCATTCTGATCTGAGTTTTGTGCATGGTGTTACTTCTAGGTCTAAGCCCATTTTTTTTGCAGGTGGTTGTCCAGTTAAGCCAGAACCATTTGTTGTTGAAGAGGCTTTCCTTGCTCCACTTCACATATCTTGATCCCTTATCAAAATTAGATGTTCATACATTTGGGATTGTATGTATGGATATTCCATCCTGCTCCATTGGTCTGTGGCCCTGCCTTTGAAGAACATTCATTTTAAGAGATCATTGCATTACTGCACACAATAGCCAAGACACAGAAACAAGCCAAATACCCAAAAATAGATGAGTGAATAAAGAACTTTTTGGCATAAATCAATAATAGAATACTACTCAACTATTCGAAAGGTCTTTCTCTACAACTCAGATAGAACAGTAGGGGGTCATGTCAAACACAATAAGTCAGAGAGAGAAAATCAAATGCTGAATAATCTCATTCATATAGTATATTAGAACGAGGGACTGGACAATGGACAATGAAAACTTACCTTTGAACTCCTGCAACAGAACTGAGGTGATCAACTGAGAGTAAGGGTGTGAGGGGGAAGGATGAGGTAGACTAGAAATGACTGAAGAAAGCCAAGTGCCCGTCATGGTCTCTTCTTTCTCTGGTCCCAATTCAGACCATGTTTTCTTAGAAACAAACAATAAATAGATTAAGGTAAGTTTTCTAGGTTCATTAGTATCTAAATGAATGATACTTGTTTTTATTTCCCCAAATGAAAACAAACCAACAGTTCACCAATTGAAGAATGGAGTAAGTGAAATGTGGTATATCCACACCAGGAAAAATTACCCACTCATAAAAATGGATGTCATACTTCTACACATAAAAAGTATGAATGGACCCTAAAAGATTATGGTACGTGAAAAACAAAAGTGGGGGAAAGGCTATATATTTTATATGATTTATTTGATAGGAAATATATAGAACGAATAGTCCTTCGAGATATAGATTAGTCGTTGTTATGAGAGTGACTGACGTTGATTGGTAGAGGCTAGATAAAAATGTTTCTGGGATAAGGTTGTGGTGACAGTTATGCAATTTTGTGAACATAATAATATCGACTGAGTTCCAAGCTTTGTAAATGTGAATTTCATGATTTTTAAATTATACCATTAAAAAAGAATAATCCTTGAAGTAAATTTCAACATAAAATAATGTTAGGAATGTAATATACCTGCAGAAATAAAAAGTCAAATAGTGATAGGTAGAGTCAGCGATCAGGAGATTAGAGACCTAATTAAGAAAAAATTATTGCATTCTAGCAAAAGGGCCATTAGGCAAGAAGTCCAAGTGATTTCTGTAATCATTTTGGACCTTTTTCACTCACAATCTACTGATATCCAATATTGCATAGCAACGGGAGATGCTTGATGTATTTATATCGAAGTTTATATCAAAAGGGCTGTGTTGAAATTTCTAGGTGTGTGTGTGTGTGTGTGTGTGTGTGTGACTATATAATGCAATGGAGTGAATAGTAGTAAGTTTACTCTTCTCTGAAACAGAAGTTTGTGGTGGGAGACAAAATTAAATCCACATGTCATGGTCTTTTCATCCTTCAGCCATTTGCTCGAATGGGCTCAGTAACGTCTCCATCGTGAGACTTGTTGTTACTGTGTTAGGCATATCGAATACATCATGGTTAGCTTGCCAGGCTCTGCCGTGCGGGCGAGATACTCTCGGTAGCTTGCCGGGTTCTCCGAGAGGGGCGGAGGAATCGAACTCGGGTCCGCCATGTTGGCCGCTTGCAAGGCAAATGTTCTACTGCTGTGCTATCACTCCAGCCCAAATCCACATATAAGAATTAAATATTTTATTTATTATTATAATTATTATTTTGCATGCTCAGCTGTGCTCTGGCTTAACTCTTAGCTCTGTGTTCAGGGATCATTCCTGGAAATGCCTGAGGACACCACGGATTGAATCCGGGTCAACTGCATGCAAGGCAAGTGTCCTAACTGGTATATTATCTCTCTGACTCCAGGAACACAATTTTCTAAAAGCAAATTCAATTATGCTTGAATATTCATTAACAATAGTAAGAATAGCAATAAAGGAGACTATACCAATAACCCCAGTGCTAAACGACTCCAGTACTGATAGATAGATGTGCTTGCCATGAAAGGTTACCACAATTTTGCTTAGTTGAACATAAATTCTTTTAATGCACACAGTAAGTATGAATATTTATTAGATTATTCTATTTTTTCTATACATTATGTGGGACATTATAAATATTAGCTATCAATAATACCCAATATGTTGTACGCTAGTAATCACATGTAGTCACACATCTAATTTTATATGTATTAGTACTTACATATGGCTTACTATATTATACATACACGCATATATATGGATATATAAACACATATGTGTGATATAAAACTGGAGCAACTAGCATCTTATTTAAATTTGGTAGGAGTCTTTTTTGTACCCGATACTATTTGGAGATGCCCACATTTCAAATATGTTCCTGATTTTTAAATGTGAGAATATAAAAAAATTCTCTAAGAATAGGAAGTCAGTTTAAGGAATGAAACTTCCTCTCTTGCTTAGAAGGCTGTGTTTTCCTATGCAAATGTAGCAAAGCCCAGAAATTAGCAATGACTGCTAAATTAACACACTTGAAGAGCTTGGCTGGTTCTAATAGGCAGTCAAATGGTCTTGTTACATTGTAATGGTGCCAAGCTAATTGAAGTGATTACTGTTGCTCAGGAGCGGCGTTTTTGAAGTAGAAGTCTTTTAAATTATCCATAGACGTTAAATGTCAGACACTATTGTGTAATTATACTTTGTAAATGCTGAATGTCATAAGGCATCACAGGTAATTGAGGTTTACAGAGAAGAGCTTTTTCTAAACCTAATTGGGCATCAACTCTTTGTCACTTTTTAAAAATCTAATTGGGCATCAAGTTTTCGTGCCACGGGGACACTCCGATGCCTCACAGTCTCTTTCTTCCCCACCTTTCTAGGCTGGGCTTACTCATGGGGGTCCACATGTCAAAATGGTTCCAAGCCACTCAGCTTTCAAACCCTCTCTGTCGTATCGTCTTCTGGAATCTTCGGAGAAGGTGGCACACTGGTTCAAAATATCACAGGCAGAAGCTTTCTAAGAAGCCAGGTGTGGCTCTCTGACAACAGTGCGACCACCATCTGAATGAAACACCGGGTCATTGAACATCTGAATGATTCTGGAATATTCTGTGTGTTATAGGTCTTTCATCTCTGTGTTAGCCATGGTGTGACAGTGATTTTGAATTTTCATTACAGAGGTTTTTAGGACCCTAAAGAACCCAACCCAGGGACTGGAGAGATGGGACAATTGGTAGAGAACTTGCCCTACTTGAATTCGATTCCTGGTACTACATATGGTTTCCTGAGCACCACCAGGAGTGATCCTTGAGCATAAAGCCAGAAGTAAGACGTGAGTATCATCAGGTGTGGCCCTCCCCCACCCATTTCCCCCAAGAATCCAACCAGTTTGTCCTATATTTTTATTTCCTAGGTGCTGTTGGAAAACAAATCATGGCTCCAAGTTTTGTTTAAAGAACTCATAGAAGTAATTTCCTTCATTGCTTTCCTGATAATAATCTCAGTCATAAACCAAACTCTGGAATTGTCAACTGTTTCGTCTGGGTGAACTTTACAAAGGCGGTGACCACCAAACGGCCAAAGTTGACTGTACAATATGAACATGATGATGGTCTGTGATTTGCTCGAATTCTTCATTTAGGCTCTCTGAAAACAGTTTCCATTTCTGACAGAGCAGCTATCCAGGAACACACCAAAAAACCCACACACCACACTCTTATTGCATAACTCTTAATGTATGTGTTCGATTGGTCACCAAATTTGATGAAATAAAACGGTTATTATCTCTCTGTGATTTCCTGACAGGGCGTTCATTGTGTGCTTCCAGCAGGTAGCAATTTATGAAAGTCTTAACTTATTTGTAAAGCTATCTTTATCTGTGCTTTTTTAAAGCCGTCATTATTCTCTAGGATACATTGAGTTCTGATTAAAGTGTTTTCTGCCCCATACAAGGAGACTGCATGGGAGAAATGTCAATGAGTATAGGAAAAAAAGAGTCTGGATATTTGTTTTCCACAATGTGGGGGGGAAAAAAAGAAAAGGGGATAAAGTCTTGCTGAGTGTGTTCTAGAGATTTTCCATGATTTGTGAAGCTGGATGCAGAGACATTCACAGAGCTACTCTTAACGGTCAAACTTTATTATAGTCAGCAAAGATGCATTTCTATTCATTGATTATGAATTTTTTCATTGTGCTATTGAAAAGGCAAATTCAATGAGAGCTTCTTATTCATTATAAGTAGTGTACAGATACTTGTCAGAAATAACACGAGGCAATAAGTGTAGTTTTTCTAGCATCACGTTTGAAGGTGGCTTTTATGATGTTCCTGTCAGAGAATAATCAGGTTCAAGGATATTATTAAAGTTGTTAAAATTTTAAAGCAATAATATGCAAGATGCCACACAAAGTATTGAATTAGACATGGTTTTTGCACAATGAGCTTATGCATCCCCTTTCATTTTGTTTTCTTCTTGAGCAAATTACATCTCCCTTGATAAAGTTCTCACCTCTCTAACCTGGAAATCTTGCCTTTCTTATCAGTGAGTCTACTGCTTTAGATAAAACATGATGACTTATACCAGTGGGAAGACTCTTACTGACATGGTATTGATAGATAAGATATGTGGGAATCTCATAGCCAATTCTGAAGAATGATTCCATTACATTATAGGGTTCCTACCTCTAGGATACATTTTCTTTTGGCAAAGGCTTGGAATAGAAACTCTACTCACCCAGCTGAGGATCAAGACAAAGTCTTAGGTAAATGATCCCACTTTCTCTCAATACTTTCGGGAAAAGTTTGGCATTTGCAACGTCAGAGTTCTGATGCCTTCAAATTCTGACCATCAGTGTGGTTCCTTACTCATTTTCAGTTCTTTGTCCTCAGGAGCAAGGTGTGCTTGCTTTCCCTTGTGGTTTAATTTGGGACCCTGTGATCAAATTTGACTGATACAAGTAGAAGTTATGTGCCATATTCAGGCTGTACACTGAATCATGAATGTCTTAATTTTGAGATCACGGTCAATCAAATCATTCTGAAGAGTAAAAATATATGTCAAAAGGTTGATTCTACGTAAACTGACCTATATCCTCTTAAATCCATGCTTCACAAGATAACAAAACAACCCTCTGTTTTAAGTGCTTGCCTTTAAAAACAGGACATACTTGTATCAAGTTAAAAGATAAAGCATGATGGCTGGTATAAGTCATCATGTTTTATCTGAAACTTGTTCTTATTGCCAGGCTAATGAGAATAGGATCATAACAACCACCCAACAAGTGTAAGCTGGTTTCCTACTATATGTGCAGTACTGTGTTAGGTGCTAGGAGAGGTAATGAAAAAAAAAACCCAAGCC
This sequence comes from Sorex fumeus, assembly GCF_029834395.1. Taxonomy (NCBI): domain Eukaryota; kingdom Metazoa; phylum Chordata; class Mammalia; order Eulipotyphla; family Soricidae; genus Sorex; species Sorex fumeus. The sequence goes on along the minus strand of NW_026606095.1, from coordinate 4,071,452 downwards.
AACAACAACAGAAAATTGTCCCTAATTTTGGGGACATCACAGTACAACCGGTGAAAATAATGAAAAATATATTGTAGATGAAATATAAAGAAAACTATATTAATCAGAATTTGCCAGATAATTAGCGACAACAGGCACTTGATAGTTTGATAGTGGAATAGACAGTGGATGCATAGGCAGATAGATAGTTGATAGATATCTTATGCTGAATATGATTACCTGGCAAACCCTGACCCATGGTTAATATTTATACATACATTCACAGAAAAATACACAGATACACGTGCACATATATTTTTATATAAGTTTATATATAATATGTGTACATAGATACATTTGTGTGTTCACCTGGTATCTATACTGTCTAGAATATACACACATACGTTATAGCTAGAAAGAGCTTTTTTTTTTTAATTTTTTTTTATTAGTGAAACACCATGAGGTACAGTTGTAGATTTACAATTTTTTTGTGCTTGGGTTTGATTATACAATGATCAGATACCCATCCCTCCACCAGTGCCCATTTTCCACCACCATGGATAATATTCCCCCCACCCCCATCCCCCCATCCCCCCCTGCCTCTGTGGTAGGGCAATCCCCTGTGTTCTCTCTCTCCCTTTGGGTGTTGTGGTCTGCAAAAGAGGCATTGAGTGGCAAACATGTTCAGTCCATAGTCTACTTTCAACATGCATCTCCCCTCCTGGGAGGATCCTCCAAACACCCTCTATTTGGGGCTCCCTTCTCTATCTGAGCTGCCCTTTCCCCTAGAATGCCTGGCTGGCCTCTAAGCTATGGAGTAATCCTCCTGGTGCTGATCTCAGCTATTCTTGGGTATTAATCTCATATTTTGAGAAAGAGCTTTTTAAAACCATGGAATGACTCATAGATTATGGAAGCTGAGATGTTGGATGATGCAAGTTGGTGATTCTGGAAAGTGTGTGGTTTAGTTTGAGCTATCTAGTGGTGTAGATATTCATCTGAGTCTGAGGACATAAGAATTAGGAAGACAGTGCTCTGATACAAACAGGCAGAGAGTATATTGGACCTCCTCCTCCTTCATTTTTATTCTGTTTAGGTCTTCAACGCAGAGGGTGATGGCTGTCCACTTTGGGTTCGGCTTACCATTGCTCACTCAGTTCAGCAATTCATATATTGATCTCTCCTGGAGAAATCTTCAGAGAGACATCTAGAAATGTCATTAACCCACTGTCTGAACAGTATGGGCTCAGTAGACTTGTCATGCAAGTTAGTAATCACAGAAAATATGTAAGCACGTAAGCCAAGGCTCAGCAGGAGGTAAGGGCTAAAGTGTGATTAGAGGAGAATGGGTGAATAGGGCAGGTTTAGGAAGAATCTGGGATTGAGTAGAGTGTTAAATGGATGCGGTGGAAGGTAAGAGAGAAACAAGACACTACCTATGAAGAAGACCAACTCTTATGGGTACGCAAAGCAAAGAGGATGGTTCAGCTGAAGCTGAGGGTATCAGGGCACAGCCAGGTAGTGGGATTGGGAGAGTTTGGTGCAAAGGTACTATATGGGGAAGTGTCTCCCGACTCACACTAAGGAAATAGATGCTGTGGAATGCTGAGGCTCATGATTGAAATCAGCTCAAGAAGAGACTAAAGCTTAGATTTGAAGCCAGAATACAGAATCCAGCAGTGCTCCATCATATTAGGTCTTTCTATGTGACCCAAGACAACTCGTTTGGCCTCAGTTATCCCTAATTTTCACATGTTTAGTATAGTTTATCAATGTGGAACTAAAATAAAAATTAATTATAATAGAGATGCATATGTACCTAGTTCCCAACCTCTTTTGGTTGTTGTTTGTTTTTTGGATCAAACGCTGTGGTGCTCAGGGCTTACTCTTGACTCTGAGCTCAAGAATCAGGGTTTGGGGGACCATAAAAGGTGCTGGGAATCTAATCTGGGTTGGGCAAAAAGATTCTGGATGAACTTTATAGATTATTCTGCACTGCACCAAGAAGTAAATCACTGGATTGATAAAACTGAGGACTCTGAAACTCAATGAATTGAGAAGCAGGATGAAATCAGGACTGGAAGAGAATTTGTCTGGCATTGCTATGTAAGATGAATTAAAGGAAAAAAACAAATACATTAAAGCTAGTTTAATCTAGTTGCTATGTTATTAATGTTGCTCACTTATTCCACTTGGTTATTTTAATTTCGTGTGTGTGTGTGTGTGTGTGTGTGTGTATGTGTGTGCACACACTTGTGCATGTGTGTGTAGGTTCTTCTCTAATCATAAAGCATTAAGAATATGTATTGTTTTGTGTGCGGGGAGAAGTTAATTTGAGGTTAAAGTCTTTGTCTGCTTTGTTCTGCTCAAGTGCATTCTTCATTCTGGTCTTTGATTTCCAGACTGCAGTAAACATACGAACAAAAAATAAATCAAGGGGTGATGGTAGACCTTAGCTATGTCCCCAAATTCAGGTCTAAATTCTGAGTTGATTTTCATCTGTTTTCTTCCGTAAAATGATCACTTTCCAGAAATCTTCATCTAGAGGCAACTGTGTTTGTATCCTTGGCTGTGACATGTTCTAACGTGCTGTCAGAGACATCTTTTAGTCTCACATGCCTAACGAAGCCCCGTGCATGATTGCTGAAATTCAAGAATCAGAATTACATCTGATAGCTGTGCAGTCCCTGCAGGGCAGGAAGAAAGACTTTGCTGAAGGCAGAATTTACTAAATCATTGTAGTTGCAAGTTGTCAGAGCTGTCCAAGTCAGTGTTTACTTTTGTCAAAAGCAGGAATAAAGGTAAAACACGTGGGAGGAATTTCCAACAAGGAGAAATTAATGCTAAATTAAGATGCAAACATTTCCTGGGGGTGGAAAACAATTTAGGGAAATGAAACAATTGGTAAATATTGCTCGTTACATTGATAAATAGGATTTGGCAGCCATCCAAAGTTTGCATTTAATTTGAAGCCAAAATACTTTTGGATTTGACAAAGCAATTTCATGTGTGCTAGTGAAAGGGCACTCCAAGGTGGGTAACTGGCTATGCATATGACTGGGAAGGAAGCTAAGGACCATTGGTGTGTGTTGGGGTCCTGATTTCTCATTGGGGTCGCGATTTCTCAGGTCACCACCTGTTAATTTTTTACTGGATAAGGAATATGGTAAAATTCCTTAAATAAAAATTATATAAAATTCTTTGAGCTATTTATTCTGTGATTTATTTTTAATACACTCATATATTTAATCACACTAAGGACAAGGAAGCAATGATGGTAGATATATCATAGCAAATCAAAGGAAGGTCATATTTTTTAATCAATATCTTTTTTTTTTTGAGATATACTTGTTTGAGGCAAGGTGCTAAGTTTCCTGGGTGAAACAGGAAAAATTTAAGGTATGGCTCTAAAATTTTGTCTAAGGCCTCAAGACACTTTTTTTTCTTTCAAATCTCCCATGCTTCAATTTGGTCCTGCTGTGTGTAGGCTTGATGTTCTGGATTTTCTAGACCACACAAATTAAAGAGGATGGTAGGTGGCAGCAAGATTTCATTATATCACGATGAGGGACCAGTCTGTGCTGGGTGGATTTAGCGTCACACTAATTGATCACATAGCAGAACTTTGCATGAAATTCCCCTCTCACTGTCTTTCTTCATCACAAGAGATGTGAAATGGACCAGAATATTCTTAAATTTCCTTCTTAGCCTAATGGGTCCGTTGAATGTACATGTCAGACCAGTTCAGCTCCCCTTATCTAATTCCTAGACTTAAGTTAGATGTTGACCCACTTAGCAAAATCTTACAAAATGTTAACAAGAAAATAGAAAAATTTTATAATAAAAACAACAATGAAAAGTCATGTATTTATTTAATTGTGAATAGAACTCAGTCTCAGATCTATGACTTTTACATTAATTAACTCCTTTAATCCACAGAACAACCATAGAAAGCAACTGGTCACATTACATGAATTTATAAATATAAACAAACAGAAAGGTTGACAGAGTAAATAGCAAAGTAGGAGTGAAACCAGGTGGTCTGATTTTAGAACTAACATCCATATGTATATATATACACACACAAATATATATATATTCTGTATATATATATATATTTCACTCGAGTCATCCTGAATAGGATTAGCAGAACACTAGTTGAAGTACAACCATGTGAGCAAGCCGGGTTCTGCAAAAAATTCAGCACCATTGACCATATCCACACGATAACCAAGCTCATTGAGGTTTCTCTGGAATTCAAGATGCTGCTCTGTCTAACATTCATTGATTTAAAGAAGGTCTTTGATTCTGTTGAGATGGAAGCAGTCATCGAAGCCCTAGCCAATCAGGGCGTTTAAATTCAATACATCAGGATCCTCTGTGAGCTGTATTACAGATTCAATACCAGGATCTCACCATTCTACAAAGAAGTGATCATCGATGTCAAGAGAGGGGTTCGGCAGGGTGATACCATTTCACCGAAACTCTTCAGTGCCACCCTCGAGAACATCATGCAGCGACTGGAATGGGAAGCAATGGGAGTGAAGATAGCTGGTCAGCAACTACACCACTGCCGCTTTGCTGATGACATCATTTTAATAACACCAAACATTAGCCAAGCAGAACAAATGCTGACGGACTTCGACCATGAATGCAGAAAGGTTGGATTACAGCTGAATCTTACAAAGACAATGTTCATGAGAAACAGTCTTGTTCCTGACATTCCATTTGCTCTCAAAGGAACGACCACCTCTGAATGCAACAGTTATGTGTACCTAGGTCGAGAAGTCAACATGACGAATGACCTGGCACCTGAGTTGCACAGGAGGAAGAGAGCAGCTTGGAATGCCTTCAAGAGCATCAAAGAAATAGCTAAGAGGACGAAGAACCTCCAGCTCCGGGCACATCTCTTTGATTCCACTGTTCTTCCTGCATTAACATATGCCTCAGAGACCTGGGCCCTATGAAAAGAGGATGAAAAACTGAGAGCCTTCCCTCTAAGATCAGGGACGAGACAGGGATGCCCACTCTCTCCACTGCTGTTCAATATAGTACTGGAAGTACTTGCAATAGCGATTAGGCAGGAAAAAGATATTAAGGGCATTCAGGTAGGAAAGGAAGAAATCAAGCTCTCACTATTCGCAGATGATATGATACTCTACTTAGAGAACCCAATAACTTCCACCAAAAAACTCCTAGAAACAATAGACTCGTATAGTAAAGTTGCAGGTTATAAAATCAATATCCAAAAGTCCATGGCTTTCCTATACGCAAACAGTGAGAGAGAAGAAAGCAACATGAAAAAAACAATCCCATTCACAATTGTGCCCCAGAAAATCAAGTACCTAGGAATCAGCTTAACTAAGGAAGTAAAGGACCTGTACAAAGAAAACTACAAAACGCTACTTCAGGAAATAAAAGAGGACATGAGGAAATGGAAAGATATCCCCTGCTCATGGGTCGGGAGACTTAACATTGTCAAAATGGCAATACTACCGAAAGCATTGTATAAATTCAATGCAATCCCTATAAGGATACCCATGACATTCTTCAAAGAAATGGAGCAAACACTCTTGAAATTTATATGGAACAATAAGCCCCCACGAATAGCTAAAGCAATTCTTGGGAAAAAGAAAATGGGAGGAATCAACCTCCCGAACTTCAAACTGTACTACAAAGCAGTAATAATTAAAACAGCATGGTACTGGAACAAAGGCAGAACTGCAGACCAATGGAACAGGGTTGAATACACTGACATCTCTCCTCAATCATATGCTCATCTAATCTTTGATAAAGGTGCAAGTAATGTGAAGTGGAGTAAGGAAAGCCTCTTTAATAAATTGTGTTGGCATCACTGGACGGCTACATGCAAAAAAATAGGCTCAGAACTCTGCCTAACACCATGTACAAAAGTAAGATCAAAATGGATTAAAGACCTCAACATCAGACCAGAAACCATAAGGTACATTGAAGATAAAGTTGGCAAAACCCTCCATGACATTGAAGCTAATGGTATCTTCAAAGATGCCACGCCACTGGCCGAGCAAGTGAAAACAGAGATAGATAAATGGGACTATCTTAAACTAAGAAGCTTCTGCACCTCCAAAGAAACAGTGACCAAAATACAAAGACAGTCTACAGAATGGGAAAGGATATTCACCGAATACACATCTGACAAGGGGTTGATATCCAGGATATACAAAATACTGGTTAAACTCCACAAGAAGAAAACATCCAACCCCATCCATAAATGGGGCAATGAAATGAACAGAAACTTTCTCAAAGAAGAAATCCGAATGGCAAAAAAGCACTTGAGAAAATGCTCTACATCATTAATCATCAGGGAGATGCAGATCAAAACCACAATGAGATACCATCTCACACCTCAGAGACTGGCCCACATTCAAAAGAACAAAAGCAACCGATGCTGGCGTGGATGTGGCGAGAAAGGGACACTCCTTCACTGTTGGTGGGAATGTCCACTGGTTCAGCCCTTCTGGAAAACAGTATGGACGATTCTCAAAAAATTAGAAATTGAGCTCCCATTTGACCCAGCAATACCACTCCTGGGAATATATCCCAGAGAGGCAAAAATGTATAGTCGAAGTGACATCTGCACTTGTTTGTTCATTGCAGCACTCTTTACAATAGCCAGAAACTGGAAGAAACCTGAATGCCCAAGAACAGATGACTGGTTAAAGAAACTTTGGTACATCTACACAATGGAGTACTATGTAGCTCTTAGAAAAGATGAAGTCATGAACTTTACATACAAGTGGTACAATATGGAAAGTATCATGCTAAGCGAAATGAGTCAGAAAGAGAGGGATAGACATAGAAAGATTGCATTCATCTGGGGTATATAAAGTAACAATTGGGTATATTCTTAATACCCAAGAATAGCTGAGATCAGCACCAGGAGGATTACTCCATAACTTAGAGGCCAGCCGGGTATCCTAGAGGAAAGGGCAGTTCAGATAGAGAAGGGAGCACCAAATAAAGGATGTTTGGAGGATCCTCCCAGGAGGGGAGATGCATGTCGAAAGTAGACTATGGACTGAACATGTTTGCCACTCAATGCCTCTTTTGCAGACCACAACACCCAAAAGGAGAGAGAGAACACAGGGGATTGCCCTGCCACAGAGACAGGGGGGATGGGGGGATGGGGGTGGGAGGGATATTATCCATGGTGGTGGAAAATGGGCACTGGTGGAGGGATGGGTATCTGATCATTGTATAATTGAAACCAAAGCACAAAAAATTGTAAATCTACAACTTTAAAATAAAATAAAATAAAATAAAGGGAAAAAAAAGAAGGAAAAAAAAAAGAAAAGAGGATGAGAGTGCTATTCGGGTCTCTCAAAGAGGAATCAATCGAAAGAGCTGTGCTTGGAGTATCATGCTTCACTCAAATGAGAGAAAGAATCCGGAGTTCCGACCTCCGTCAATGCTCAAGAATCAGGGACGCTGTCTCATTTGCCAAGATGTCGAAAATCAGATGGGCTGGACCTGTAATGAGATTTAGAGATGACCGTTGGACTAGAGCCATTACAGACTAGATTCCTCGGGATGTCAAAAGACCGCGTGGCCACCCACCTGAGATAGTCAGACTTCTTCGTCAAGACCCTTAACGATCAATTTGAGGCTCTTTGTGTTCCTAGAACGAGCAGATGCCATTGGGCTACACTAGCACATGACAGGGACGAATGGAGACGTTACTGGCGCCCGCTCGAGCAAATCTATGAGTAACAGGATATCAAGTGACCAAATGATATATTCTTTTTGGGGGATGTATGTGCATACCTGGTGGTGGTTGTGCTCAGGGCTTACCCCTGGCAGTGCTTGGGGGACAATATATGGTAGTAAACATTGAACTTAGGTCACCAGTTTGAAAGACAAATACCCTAATTCATGTACTGTATTTCTGGAGTATAGGTATCCACATTCTCTTATCTAAGAGTTGGAGAAATAATTGTTGCTTATCAAAACATCTGAGATTTTGTCACTCCCTCTCCCACCCACCACTCATACACTTTCCTCCCTACTTTTCCTATCTTTTCTTCATCTCTGGTGAAATAATCTGAAGGGGGTAACTATGAAGTCCAACTCCCTTTAAGTTATGCTGTTGTTTTATTTTACTGGTGTATGGGTCATACCTAGCAGGGCTCAGTGCTAACTCTTGGCTCTGTGCTTACAAATCACTCTTGGCAGGACGCGGGGAACTATATAGGATGTTGGAGATTGAATTCCAGTTGACTGTATACAAGACAGGCACCCTACCCACTGTATTTTGCTTCAGCCTCTATAATTTACATTTTTGTGGATTTTTACTAAAGTCAAGGGAATGTTATAGAATGGGAAGTGGTGCAAAATATGAAAGATGCTATGTAAGTGATACAATTGCTCTGTCACAGTTCTATTTCAACTAAAATCATATAATTTTATCATAATATAAGCCAACATATTACATTAATCTGGGTTAAATAGTGAATTGAAATGTAGGGATTTACAGAAAGAGATCAGAAGTTCACAAGAACCATGGAAATACTTCTCTTGGAGTAAAAAAATGCCAATTTGCAATTTTCACCTATTATCTGGTAATTCCCACCTCCTGCTGGATTTACTTAGCATTTCTCATAAAATTTTCTGTATTCAAGCATTTGAAGAAGAATTGAGATACCAGCAATCAAAGTCACTTAATATAATGTAAAAGCAATGCAAAACCCAGTCCACCATAAAATAAGATTTCAGAATAGGCATGAGCTCATGGTGTGTTGTTTGAAGGACAGAGCTGTTATGGAGTGTGAATTTTAATGACATTGATGATTGCACCTAATTACTCAGAAAACTAAAGTTGATTCCCCATCATTGAGCAAAAATCATACTCCATTTCTGATGACCATTGAAAGAAATAACTGATCAATGTTTTTCTGAAAGCATTCTGTGTTGTTATTCTCTAATTATGTAAAGATATATTGGCAAAAATGTTAGAAAATTCTCATAACCTTGACTTAATTGACAAGCTAAATGAATATTTCAGGCTCTATCTCCAGGACTGGGTGCCTTTGTTCATTTTTTTAAATTAAAAGCAGCTTAAAATTCCCAATACAGCCAGAGTGTTCTGGGTATTCCCCATCATTTTTTTGGTCCTCATATTTAATTTCTAGTCAGGTGGGCTGAAAAGCATTTTGTGGCTAGTCTTCCCACATCCTGTTTCCACTTAGCCCCCCAAAAGAACAGCTTAATAAACACTGAATTCCTGAAACTATGGTTCAAATAATACGTGTTGAAAATCCACTGCACAACCGTGGTAGGAGCTATATAAAAGACAAAAGTAGGATTGACAAGATTTCCTATGTTAAATGAAATTATTGTCTTTGTTTCTTTGAACCCTTGCACTCTGAAAAACAAAATGATAGTTGAACTTGGAACAATTTTGTTATTTGTATAGGATAGCATTTTATATTTCTAAGAAGTTTATATGTGCTGTCTTTTGGGGTTCTTCTAATAATCCCGTGAGGTAGTTGATATTACTATTATTGGAGGGCATGGGTTGGGCCGCACTCAGCTCTGTTTAGGGCTTATTTCTGGCTATGCACTCAGGATTCACTCTTGACAAGGCTCAAGGAACCCTCTGCGGTGCCGGGGATCAACTCCAAGACAAGACAAGAGCTTGGCCACATTTAAGACAAGAGCTCTAACCGATTGTACTATCTCTACAGCCCAACTATTATTTTATGACTGTAGAAACAGAGCATCTCAATGCATAATGAGCACAATGACTGATATTTTGCCTCCAACCAGACTTTTCCACTGTAGCAGGATTCCCTTCTGGCAATTTTTGCTGGGGGAGCTGTGTAAAACCAGCATTAGATTCTGACCAAAGTGTCAAGTTCATGACTGGTGCCCTGAACCCTTTTGAGATCCTGGTGTTTGCTACAGTTATGACTTATGAGTTGGGAGCTATTACTTGAAGAATATGCTGGAAACACTGTTTGCAAAACTTGTGTTTGGAACTCAGCAGTAGAATGCGTACTTTGTATGTGTGAGACAGTTGGTTCCATCCCCAACATGGCTGAAAAGAAGAAAATTGAAAACAAATGCCTTAGTTTAATCAGGTTGAAAGTAGTTATTATGGGCTAAAGTGTCCCTTAAAATGTCTAAGTTGAAGTGTGAAAACCCAGGTGATGCAAAATGTGATCTTATTTGGGAATAGTGATTTTCAAGAGGCAAGTAAGATTCAATAAGGACATTAGCATGGTCCCTAATCTAATTGGACTTTTGTCCTTTTCAGAAAAGAAAATCAGAACATGGACAGAGAGAAAATGTGAGGACACAGAGAAGAATTTGAGGGCCATGTATAGCCAAGAATCAAGGTCCCTGAAAAAAATCTCACTGATGCTTTTAACAAAATATTGTTTAAATTAAAGCACAGTTATTTACAAAGTTATTCAGAGTTCAGTTTTAGACATACTATATTACAGCAATGATCTCACCACCAGAGTCAACATTCCTCCATCAATATTCCCAGAATCCCTTTCATATTCTCCCCCTTCCCTTGTCCCTAGCCTATCCTCTTGACAGGCACCTTTCTAAGCCTGGTTGTTGAAGTTGGGGTCTCTTAATTTCAGTACTGTTTACTCTGTGGTGTGGATATTTGACTCTATCTGTCATTCCTTAACACCATCTTTGTATCTGAATCCCTTAACCTGACCCTTGTTGCTTTTCATCTGTCTTTTCTTCCTCTCCCCTCTGCTCTTTCTTTCCTTTTCTTCTCTATACTCTGCGGTCAAGGTTGATCGGTGAATCCCCCATTTAAAACATTGCATTCCATTATTCAGTTATTCTAAATACCACATGCAAGTGATATTATTCTGTGTTTGTCCTTCTTCTGGCCTACTTCATTTAAACATGATGTCTTCAGTTGCATCCATGTTGCAGCAAATTGCATTATTTCATTATTCCTCACAGCTCTGTAGTATTCTATTGAGTATATATACCACATCTTAATGATTCGTTTATTTGTATTTGGACATCTAGATTAATTCCAAATCCTATCTATTAGCATGGTGGTGGCTGGTTCTGGAGGTCTTCGGCTGCCAGAGCCCTGGTTGGGGCAGGGAGGAAAACTCAACCAGCTCCCCTCCAAGGGGCCCCGGCGAGGACAGCCAGGCGCGGGGGCAGGAGACTGCGCTGTTCTCTTCTGGGAGCTGGGTTTTATAGTCTCTGAGTCTTGGCTGTTGATGGGATTACACGGCACCAGGGGGCCAGTTGGTGGGTGTGACCCACGCCTACTGGAATTTGGAAGATCTGGGTGGAGGATGCTCAGCCCCGATCTGAGTAGGTTTGGAGATCTCAGCCCCGGGATCCGCGTGCCTATCTATTATACTGAGAAGTAATAAATAGTGGTGAGCATACATTCTTTTGAATGAATGTTTTTCTGTGCTGGAGATAGGTACCCCAAAGTGAAATTTCTGGGTCATATAGGAGCTCAATTCTGAGTTTACTGAATACCCTTCATTGCCTTCCATAGCGGTTGGACGAGACAACAATCCAACCATCAGTGGATGAGGATCCCTTTTCATCACATCCCTGCTAACAGTAATTCTTTCCAGCATCTTTGATATGCACTTTTTTCGCTGGTATAGAGGATATCTCATTGTCTTCTTGATTTGGATTTTCCTAATAATAAGTCTCACTGACACTTTTTATCTCAGACTTCTAAGTATCCAGAATCATAGGAAAATGGCCTTGTTTTCTTGGCTTATTTCATGGCTATAATTGCAAATGAATGTAGAAAATATCATCTAGAATTATTGACTCTGTCTATTCTCTAGATTTTTGTCAATTAGGGCTGGGGTGATAGCACAGCAGTAGGTTGTTTGCCTTGCACGCAGCCCTGCTGGCCTGGCCGAGTCAGGTTTGATTTCTCCACCCCTCTCAGACAGCCCGGCAAACTACTGAGAGTATCTCGCCCACCTGGCAAAACTTGGTAAGCTCCCCGTGGCGTATTAATATGCCAAACACAGTAACAAAAAAATTCACAATGGAGACGTTACTGGGCCTGCTCAAGCAAAACGATGAGCAACGGGAGGACAGTGCTACAGTGCTTTGTCAATTGAACTCAGTTAGCTTCAAAGATTTGTTAGAAGGGCTACTTTGAATGATGTGGGCAGGATGAAAGAAACTAGAGGTTAGCAACCTATTGTAACTAAAGCTAAGAGACCAGGGAGGAGATGGGGTTCCAGGATACACTGAGAATGGTTGGTAGCTGTGGGTAAGGAGCTGACTAGTAGCATGTGCTGTTAAAGGAAGACAGACTGATGTGGAAAAAATTGAGGGAGTGATGAGGGGAAGAAATAGAGGGAGTTATGAGGAAATACCCCATATCTCTCAACTGCTGATTCCTTGTTGGAACATTCCATTGGCTCAGTCAACAGGAAGATAGAAAACAAGAAATGTGGATGATGTTTTCTGTAGTATCTGGCTCGCAGAGGTGCTACATAGGTCAAGAAGGATGGGGAATAATTGGTGGTAGTGTTGAAATAAAAACCTTTTCTCAAACGGGGGCAGGAGTGAACATTTCCAGGTACACACAGTCAGCAAATACCAGGACCCAGCATGCACTGATTCACCATTGGGAAGTGATGTTTTCTTACCTCAGGAGGATTTGCCTTCTTGCATAGTAAATGCCCTCTATAGAAGAGGGTGCTAGCTTTTATTCTGGGGAAACACATTTTTATCTTGCTGTGAGATTACACTTTTCAAAATCACTATAGCTTGTTTTGATTTTTGTTTTTGGTATTTAGAGATCCAGGCCAACCACTGGGCTGGAGCGATAGCACAGTGGTAGGGCGTTTGCCTTGCACACAGCCATCATGGCCGACCCGAGTTTGATTCCTCTGCCCCTCTCCGAGAGCCCGGCAAGCTACTGAGAGTATCTCGCCCACATGGCTGAGCCTGGCATGCTACCCGTGATGTATTCGATATGCCAAACACAGTAACAACAAAATTCTCCAATGGAGACATCACTGGGCCCGCTCGAGCAAATCGATGAACAATGGGAAGATAGTGACAGAATAGTGACAGATTTAGAGATAAGACCCAAAGCCTCACACATGAGAGGCATGTGCCATTCTGCTGAGCTCTGTGCCCTCCTTCCCTTCCTTTCATTGCTGTCATTGCAATGCCTGGGAATTGCAAATGCTTGGCTCACTTGCTCATATTCTGCCAAGTTGATTGCAACTTTTTGTTGTGGCCCTGCTGCTTGGACTTGCTAGAGCTTGTGCTCGTTTAGCTGTAGGTGTTGGGCACGTGTGTGTAGTGCTCGTGCCTTCTGAAGGCTGCACTCCTGGTACCATCCTAGCACATCTTTTTCTTATGGTGCTCATACACTCCTGCTTGCAAAGGTGACACTTATTGTGGTGTTGAAACAGCCAGGTAGTAGAGCCTCTGGGATCTGAGCTCAGGACATGTAGTGAGGTTCTACCTGGAATCAAAGTCTCAGTCTCAAGTTTTCAATGGGCTATTAACTCTTGAGTGAGTCACCTTCTATGCCCCTGCAATTGCCTTTTAACTATTATTTTTGGATAAAAACATTTTTTTCTTGGTAAAAATTTTCTTTTTGTTTGTAGTCCATGGAAGAACATAAACATTTTTTTTTGCTTGTAGTCCATGGGAGGAACATAAAATACCTGTGTAGGAGGTATTATACAGCATTATACAAGAGGAGAAAAACACATGCTAAGTTACTTCTTTCTCCAAGAATGGTCAAGTCAATGACAAAAGTAAATGACCTTGTCGCTATGCTTTGACAATGTGTGATATTGTGTGTGTGCGCGCGCGCGCGTGTGTGTGTGTGTGTGTGTGTGTGTGTCTTATGGGCTGAGCAAGGACTCTGCAGGCTTTAGTCTTTCAGAGTGGAAAGAGGCATAAGTTATTTCATATGTTTCACCTTCAAGCTGAGAAAACAGCAGTGTAGAGAGGCGGAACCGCTTTTCCTGGGATTCCCAGCAGGTCGCCAGGAGAGCTGTGCCTGGATCAGAGCTTAGCTGTCACTTAGCTGATCAATCCATTGACCTCACTGGTTGTTACACTGTTTTCACTAATCTCCCAGGCTACTCTGCTGGATTAGTAAAATATTTGGAGCGCAATGCTTTCTTTTTAAAAAAAGTAATTGAGAAACTATTGATGCAGGAAAGGAGAAAATATGAGGTTTTCTACCTTTCCTTTTCAGGCAGGATTGAAGAAAGTCTATGTGATGAAGAAACAGGCAGGGGCCAGAGAGATAGCACAGTGGGTAGGACCGTTGCCTTCACAAGGCCAACTGTTTGCTTGGCTTATTTCATGGCTATAATTGCAAATGAATGTAGAAAATATCATCTAGAATTATTGACTCACCCTGTAGAGTCCCCTTAGTCTCACCAGGAATGATCCCTCTGGGCAAAGTTAAGAGCAAGCCCTGAGCACAGCCAGATGTGACCCCCCCCCACACAAAACAAAAGCAGGCAGATGGCCTACATTCCATTCAGCACTGGTTAGACAACCTGGTTAAAGGTCCACTATGCACACCCCAACCCTGGGTGTCCATCAGGCTCATCGTCTCTGCATCCTTGGTTTATCCTTCGTGTTTCCTCTCTTATCAAATATTTATTGTCAACAACGGGCAGTTCTGTTTGCACACAGTGTGATGGGGTAATGAGATAGTTAGGTTTCTTCCTGTCATTGATGGGGACTGCTGATGGCATGAATTATTTCCTCTTTTTATAAATGGGAATTTAATTATTGATGCCTTGTTTAGGCAGTGACAAAGGTGTTACCAACACATACCGCAGCTGGAGGTCTTGGCTGGAAGGAGACTCTGGGTTTACTGGGAGGTCTTGAAATAAACTTTCTTCATTGTTTAGAAGAGAAACAGTGTCGTTAGCCATTAGTCTACCTACATGTATATACATATATGAAATATATGTTCACATTCTACATATGCTGTTTGAATAAACTTATAACAAGGAAAACAAACCTCAAGAACTAGATTCTAAAAAGGGCAAGCAAATCAAATCAGTGACAAACTGTCCCTTTTCCTATGCTCATAGAACATTGATTGAATTCTTGGCATTGCTGGCGGAATGTTTATTCCTACAGCAAGGATTTCAGGGACTAACAACTCACATTAGCTTTTGAAAGAAGACAAAAAAATGTGAGTTCTCTAGCTCAGTCTTTTGACTTTTACAGCTTTCTCTTAAGGATTCAAGGCTCTCTAAACACCAACCCCCACCACCATGCCCTCCACCCTTTGAGAGAGAGAGAGAGAGAGAGAGAGAGAGAGAGAGAGAGCACAGCAAAGCACTGTAACAGTACATTTCTCAAGGAAAAGAAATTTTCCAGGCAGCTCAGATAGAGAAGGGAGCACCAAGTAAAGGGTGTTGGGAGGATCCTCCCAGGATGGGAGATGCATGGTAAAAATAGACTATAGACAGAATATGATTGCCACTCAATGCCTCTTTTGCAAACCACAGCACCCAAAAGGAGAAAGAACAGAAGGGAATGACCTGCTACAGAGGCAGGGTGAGATGGGAGGGGTGGGGGGTGTGAGGTATACTGGGATCCGTGGTGGTGGAAAATGGGCACTGGTGGTGGGATGGGTACTGGATCATTGTATAACTGAAACCCAAGCACAAAAATTTGTAAGTCTACAACTGTACCTCATGGTGTTTCATAAATAAAAATTTTAAAAGAAAAGAAAAGAAAAGAAATGTTCCGTGCGCGCGCGCGCGCGTGTGTGTGTGTGTGTGTGTGTGTGTGTGTGTGTGTGTGTGTGACTGTGTGTCTGGTTTCCTGCAAATCCCATATAATGTTTTTTGTTTTTTCAAATTTCTGGGGGAATCTGAGAGAAGAGTTGGTACTCTTGTTCTTATGGAAGCAAGAGCAGGTAGGGCTCTTACCTTGCATCCAGACAACACAGATTTGATCCCTGGCAACCCTTAAGGCCCTCTGAGCCCAGGTATCACGAGGAGTGATACCTGAGCACAGAGCCAGGGATAAGATAAGCTCTAAGAACAGATGGGTGTGCCCTTTCCCCTCCCTCCAGCAAAAAAAAATTGGGCTTAGCATAATATTTTTTAATATTTCAAAGACTGAAAACCACCTTAGATCACGTGGCTTCAACTATCATTTCACTATAGCCAAGGAATCTCAGCAGGTTTTCAACCTACTTGGGTAGTCAAAGATTCTTTGACCCTTTCTTCCTTCCCGTAAAGTCTCCTGCTGCTTCTCTGAACTTCCTGATCCAATCTATGAGCTGTCAGAAATAAGGGAAAGCTATTATTATGATTTTCATCTGAGCAATGGTCCATTCTCCAAAACTGACCATGTTAGCTGCAGCTCAGCAGCATTTCTTGAAGTTTCCCAATTTTCACCCACCCCTCAGTGTTAAATACTAAATCTCTGAGGCAGATGGGGCCATTATTTCAGATACATAAGAAGAAATGAGTTGAGAGAAGGGGGAAAATCAGCGTGGTAGCCCCCGACAGGAACACGGGTGAACTGAGCACAGATGCTGTGTGGTGATGCACGCAAACACCAGCTCAGCCATGCAGAGGAACTAGTGCTCTCTCTCTCCACCTAGCACTTCTTCACTACGAACCAACCCTGGAGACTGGCAAGGCTCTCCCTGGGACCCAGCCGACCCTCCAACCCTGGGGCACCCCTAGAACAAAGGAGCGCCAAGGCAAATCCAAGGAAGAGCACATGGACCTCCTCACTCCCTCTCCCACAATGGGAGGCGGCTCTGCACCGCAGAGGATAAGCTGCCTGCCTACAGCTGACAGGCACACTACCTTCCAGAGGGTTCTCAGAGATGGGGATGTGAATGGTCCTCCTGACCAAGAGCTGAAAGATCAATAATAATTAAACTATATATTTTTTTGAAAATGGGAGAGAGGAGGAATGTGAGAGAGGGAGGAAGGGACCTCAGACCAATTATTTTTCTACAAAATACTTTATGTGACAACAGCGGCAGCCCCCAAAGAGCAACGTGTAACAACAGAGCCTAATTAGAATGATTTCAGTGTAATCATTAACTCGCATCTAACACCTACGAGAGTATTTCTGTTTAAACTAAAACATGACCTGCATGGTGGAGAGGCCTTGTAAACTGTCTCTGAAATAAAATATGTGACAGGAAAGGTCAGAGTCGTCTTCATTTGAATTTCAAGTAGGGAGCTGGCTCCGAGGTGGCCGGCCAGCATCTCCACTTTCTCAGGCCTTCCTGCCAGCCAGAGCAGTTGGAGAAATCCTCTAGGACTAATTACTGGGATTGCAAAACAAGGATTTTTCTTCTCCCACCTCTGCTGGCTTCCCCTTCCCCTCTCCTGACTAGGGCGGGAAGCAAGGGTCCCTAATGATGTTTGGAGAGAGAGAGGTGATTTCTTTTGTTGTCGCTTTGAGACTGAAGGTCACCACTGAGTGGCCTGATCCTCCTGATCCAGACACCTGCTGGGCGGCCCCTGGGCCAAGCCGTGCCTAGTCTGGCCTTCCTAGCATGTCCTCCTGCCAGCCAAGCAGGGGAGGACTTGCTAATAAATGCTCTTCCCAGCAAGAGTGATGCCAAGGCATTGCCTTCCGCTGGGCTGCGTAAAAGCAGCTATCAAATCAGCAAGATGCAACTTGATTTGCAGGTCTCCTGTGAAATTTAAGAAGGCGAACTGTAAAACGTTCAGGGAAAAGGAAGCCTGAAAACATTTTTAAGGAAAGCATTTAAAAAGTCAAAGACAGACATAATAATAAAAAAAAAAGATTGGCAGGGAAGGTTTTATTTATTCATTTTGAAACATTGCAAAGAGCTCTGTTAGCAGCATTTATCTGTCTCTGTGTCTCTGTGTCTTTGTGTCTGTGTCTGTCTGTCTGTCTATCTGTCTCTAAAGGCAGCACCAAAATCAAATGACTTGAATTTATTTCCTTTTTTCTTCTGGCTTTTTAAATCATTATATACACAGAGATTTTTTTCAGGGAATTTATAAAGCTATAACATTTAGTCTATAAGCCTGACTTGGCAAAACCCTCTTCTTTTCTCTTCTCTTTTCTGTTCCTTCCCCTGCCTTTCCCCACCAGTCTTTAAAGCTTTGTCTTTCTTTGTTCTGCGTAATAATTGGTCCCTTCTTGTTGGTTTCTTATGCAGTATTTTCTTCATGTTTTTCATTTTTGTTTCTTCAAATTTTTTGGCTCTCTCTTTAATACAAACAACTGAAAAGGATGAGAAAATTCAAGATATACTTGGTAGCAGCAAAAGATAATAGACTTGGCAAACCCACAGCCACGTTATCATGGAAACAGTTCTTCTCCTTTTAAGTAAAAAATGTTACTGGGGTCAGTCCGTGGAGTAAGAGAGAAATTATTCACTGACACTTGTTAAAGACTGCAAGACAGGTTTTATTCAAGACTATTGTAATAGGGGAGAGAGGATTAAACTTAATCCTGACTACAGCAAAGATAGCTGGGGTGTATAGCCAGAAGGAGACCAGAAGATGGAGAGGAGCTAAGAAGATGCTTCTAGGTAAGTGAAGTCTTGTTAAACTGGCTTCACAAGACTCTTGTGAAATGCAGTTCATTGATTTCGATCTTGAGAAGGAGAGGAGGAATTAGTTAGACTGGAGTTGGTGGGGTCACTTAGGATTCTTCATAAAAGCAGGCTAACTTTTGAGGTCTGATGTGGTGGTTCAGAGAAGCCTAAGTTTGTCATTACTGACCTCTCAGTGTCCTCATGAAGCTGGCTAGACAGAGAGGTCTCTTCCCGTCAATTTCTATACTACAGTGGATGAAGTTATAGAAAAGTATATTGATTTATAGTCCATGTGAGAAATTCCTATGTAATTCTTAAACAGATCTTGATTCTTGAACCAACTATGTCACTGCTAAGAACCTTGAAGTAAGATGTTTCCAAAAGACCTGTTTAACTCTCGCTTAGACGACCTGAATCGGCCCTGATTTCTGTCCCGTGGCAGGAGAAAACCCCACTGCCTTATGAGACAAACAAGGAAGTTCAAACTCCGTTTTAGCACAGGTGGACTAAGTCTGATGGGTCAGAGTTAGAAAAGATTCTTTTTTCTAATTTATCCTCTCATCTATCAACCAACTTATGTAGAAACTTCTGTTTTTCACACCTTAGTATTCCACAATATATTAGTACATTTTGCTTGTCAGCATTTATTTTGATGACTAAGTCTCAAATTCAAGCTTTCAACAGAAATACTAAAGAGGCTTATTTATTTTATTTTATTTTTTTATTAGTGAAACATCATGAGTTACAGTTGTAGACTTACAAATTTTTGTGCTTGGGTCTCAGTTATACAATGATCAAGTACCCATCCCTTCACCAGTGCCCATTTTCCACCACCACGGGTCCCAGTATCCCTCCCACACCCCATCCCCCCCATCCAACCCTGCCTCTGTGGCAGGGCATTCCCTTTTGTTCTCTCTCTCCTATTGGGTGCTGTGGTTTGCAAAAGAGGCATTGAGTGGCAATCATGTTTGGTCTATAGTCTACTTTCAGCATGCTTCTCCCATCCCATCCTGGGAGGATCCTCCCAACACCCTTTATTTGGTGCTCCCTTCTCTATCTGAGCTCCCTTTTCCCCTAGCATGTGTGGCTGGCCTCTTGTTTTAAAACACGAAGCTCACATGTAACTCGAAGCTTTCTCTTTCTTCTCTCAGATCTCAGCCCAATCAGATTCTACCTTAAGACATCTACTGTCTTCGTTCCTTCTCCCTCCCTCACCTGTGGCATCTCCAAGGTTGGGGCAAGTGGCGCAAGATAGAAGAAAAAATACCAAGTCTGGTGGGTGGAATTGCAGTTTTTCCTGGGCCACCATGGCACGTAGCACGTCTCCATGCTTCTAGGTCTTTTAGAGGCTTTCTGTTAGGACTCTGCAGCATATAGGAGGTGCTATTCTCTTCAACCTTCCTTTGATTGGTTACACCACAGCCTCTTCCTGTTATGGTCTTCTTGCCATAATTAGAATTCCACTTGGGTTCTGTGAAGACAAAATTTGCAACCAGGTTTTTCCTCTCAATCTGGGCTGGGCCCCTCGCCAGAGGGCCACCCTTCCTACCCTACCAGGCAGATGGCTCTGAATACTAATGCTGTCACCATTGTCCTAGTTACCCATAGCAATCATATCACGGTATGCTTGGCTACAGACACTGAAGAACAAATGTCCATTCATCCTCAGTATTTTCTAAGAACTTTATGTGGCTGCAACAGGATGGGTCAATTCTTTGATATAATAAGGCAACCAAGGGCTGGAAACCCATCCTGTGCCTTGTGTACCCCATGATGACTTTCTTAACAATTCTTTTCTTTTAAATATTCTCTTTTATTGGTTGAGGTTCCCTGGTTAACAATACTGTTAGTGATGGTTTCCCATGCACATAATTTCCAAACTGTATTCATTACCAGTGTACCTGCATCTCTCCCCAAAGCACCAAAATAGTCTTCCCTCTCAATGCCCCACATCAACTCAGTTATGTGGATCACTTTGTGTTGCTTTTGGACTTTTGTTGCTATCTCACTTGGTATCTTTAAGTCACACATACAAGAGAGATTTTTCTGTATCTCTCCCTTTCTTTCTGACTGATTTCATGAAGCATGATATCCTCTAGTTCTATTCATGTTGCTAAAAATTACATGTTTTGTTTTCTTAGAGCTGCATAGTATTCAATTGTGTATATATATTCCATGACTGAATAGATTTTAGATTCTGTTGTATAAAGCAGAATTCATGTGATGGGTGTTACTTCATAGCGAAATGTGCCAGATAGGTCTACCAATTCATCTGAGAATGTGAGGATGATCAGTCTACTGTTCTAAGCCTTACTGGCCTTTTGAGAAAATAGAGCATAAAATATCTACCACAGAGAGAAACCAATTACCCTTATTAAAACTAAGTATTTTTATTGTAAAATGGAAGTAGATAAAACTCTTTCTTAGTACTAGAGAGACAATACAGAGGTTATTGTACTTGCCTTTCGTGTGGTCAACCCTGATTTGATTCCTGGCACCATATTTGGTCCTTTGACACTGCCAGGATTTACCAATGAGCACAGACACAAGAGTAAGTCCTGAGCATCACCAGGGCTTGCTCCTGAACAAAAAAAATATGCAAAAATTTGTTTTGGATTTTTCCTAAGCACAGGATATGGAAGAGTCTGTCAAACAACCTCTCCATTTTGTCTCCCTCTCCCCTCTTGTTTTCTCACTGTTTCTTCTATGCTCTTAATTGATAGGTTGAGAAAGGACCTGATGGAAAGATTGGGATCTCAATTTGGAATTTCTTTTTAAAGAAGTCTGTCTTTTCTGATTGATGGAAGAAGTGGAACATCTGTAAGAAAATAGGGAACTCTCAGGCATTAAGGTTGGGAACATTCTTTCTATTCTCAGCTTTTCATGTGTGGTATAGAGATATCCCAGTAAATTGCAAAGAGACCTGCTTCACCCCCGATCTCAGCAGGAAAGGTTGTGGCTAAATGACTGCTGCCTTAGTACTTTGTTCCTCAGTGAAATTCCAGTTTATAGCTTGGGGGTGAATAGGGAAGCATCTCAGAGAGTGCATGCTATGAGTCGCCTCAGTGCTGTGTCTTTTGCTTGTCTGTGGTGCTACTAAAGATGGATGATAGTTTGGGGTGTAATATCTGCTGTGATTGATCACAGAGGAGTATGAAAATTCATAAGGCATCATTGTGTTGTATATCATAGGGCTGTGTCTCTCTCTCGTGTGTGTGTGTGTGTGTGTGTGTGTGTGTGTGTGTGTGTGTGTGTGTGTAGTTACACTAGCTCTCAGTATTTGCATAGTTATACCATCTTGACAATTTATTGTTTTTCCTGCTCCAGTTTTCCATGTATGTGCTAGAGGGCGATTAGCACTTGTTCTTAGATGCATGGTGATTGGCCAACAACCCCGTTTATTGTTCTTGAATTTGACTTGAGAATACCAAGATATCTTTGTTCATTGCTGTTCTTGCCATTCTGGGATGCTCTTTGATTCCCATGATACTAGATGCTGCTGCCATGGAATAGTACTATTGCCTGGACCTTCCATAATTGGCAAGAGGGTAAGTCTGGTATTCAGAAGAGTTTTCCTATCCAAGAGAACATATTACCAATGGACTATAGAAACATGCAAAGATTTTTTTCCTGTTTAAATTCAGTGACATGTATAAACAGTCCCATTGTTGTTCTAAGTATTATTTTACAGCAACTGGGGCATCTTCTGAAATTGTTTAGGAACTTCGTTATCATCTTCTCATCTTCTTTAATCGGAAATGCATTTTAGTATGGCAGGAAAAGGACACAGTAGCACCAGGTATAGCTTTAGTTCCTGGAACATTCAATTTTATTCAATGACTATGATTGAAATATTTATTCTCTCCTTACAAGAAATGATGCTATTGGACAGGAAGGTACTGTGGATAGGACAAAGTCTTTCCTATCAGTGAGAAGCTATAGGGGGAATCAAGCTCCCAAGAGCTCCGTGGCTGGTTTACGCAAGTGACCTATCCCATAATTCATTTTTTAGAGAGCAGAATGATTAGAAGTCACTGGCACTAAGGCAAAACTTTTAGGGCCCAGAGAAGAGTCCCCTCCTTGCCTCATGATCTGTGCTGCACCTCCAAAGGCTCATGAACTGAATCTTGCAACTGGCTAACTCGAATTTTTATCAGGCTCAGCATGGGGTGGAAGGCAGGATTACTTAATTGGTGGACACCTGGCAGAACTTCCAGTAATGTTTAACTCCATCAAAGTGGAGCTCATTCAGGATGCTGGCCAAGTATTTAGGCAATATCTGAGAGCTGTTTCCCTTTAATAGTGAAAGGAGGAGGAAGAGGCCTTTGCATAGCAACATTCTTATTTTTATCCTTCAGACCTTTCCACCTTTACAGCGTGAGGCATTGTCACTTATGCACGCAGGTCACTGAGGGCCTTTGGACCGACTGATCGGCGAAGAGACTCCTGCCAAGGAGATCCCGTTGCTTGCCGTGACTGGAGAAGCCAAATCACTTAAGACACCACTTTAACTTCTTTCCATTTTCTCAGCTCCCCTTGGCGCCAGGCAGGGTTCTGTACAGAAAGCAAAAGTGGAAAAAGCCCCCTTGGCTTAGGTAGAAAAGCAAGTTTGCTCTTTCCTGCCAGGCCGATGCCAGGCTGTGGGAGTGCGTGGATGTACTTATGCTGCAGGCAGCTTGCCAGGAACATTCTAGAGAGTTTGAGCTAATGAAAATGGAAAAAAAAGGGGGGCTTAAAATGGAATTGTCAGCATATATTGCCCAATGACTACAGGGTCACTTGGAAAGGGTTTATAGATATTATTGCCTTCTTAGTCATCATTAGCTCATTTAGAACTAATAGGCTGATGATAGGCTCTCTTTAGGAAAGGTCTGTGTTACACATTGTCGCTTAACTGATGCGGAACATTTAGGAAGTAAATGCGTTTGTTCCCATCCGATGGATAAAGAAACTGAGGCTTAGCAAATACCATTTCCAAAGTTCCAAGGCACCCGATACTGATGTCCTAATCTCCAGAATGCGGATAGGTGGAGTGACCCAGTTTGGTAAAGAGGAATTAAAACTGTTGATGAAGGTAGCACTATTAATTTAACGGAGAGACAATTATACTGTAATCAACTGGGTTCAATGTAAATCAAATGGTCCTTAAATGTGAACAACAGAGGCATTAAATGAGCTGGTGTTCAAGTGATAAGATGTGAGGTAGATGTGATTGACCATTGCTGGCTTTGTGGGTGAAATAGGATCACCAGTCAAATGGATGAGCCCAAGCAGGTTAGGACAAAGACACATTGGGTCCCTGAGGCAGCGTGACCCTGTTGGAATTTTGAAATTAGCCCAATGAGACCTGTCAGACTTCAGATCTACAGAACTGGCAGACAATAGATCTTAAAATTAAACAAATTAAACAAATTAAAATTCGTATTAATTTGTTACCGCAGTGGGGTTGGAGACAAGTATGGGGTAAGGTGCTTGCAATACTTGAGGGCGACCTGGTTCAATCCACAGCACTCCATATGGTCCCCTACCAGGAGTGACCCTTGAGTAACGAACCAGGAGCAAGCCAGGTATGACCTGAAAAAACAAATAAACAAAAAATTGTTATAGCAGCAGTAGAATACTCTTATAACACCTAAGGGGCCAAGCTGGGATTAAAAATGAAATCCAAAAGTTTAGTTTCTTTCCACTATATAAAATGACCTCTAAATGGCTTAGTATATATATAAAAAAAATGGAAGCTGAAACCCCCCTGGCTGACTTCCTAAGCAGTTTCCTCTCTCCATCTCTTTCCTCCTTTACTTTAGGCTCAATCTAGGTGCTTTCTCCCCTCTCTTTCTCTTTAAATTAACAGATTCTTGCTGTAAAAGAAATTGATTCTTCACTCCAAAGTAGGTCATTATAACAAAGGTTTTAAATCATTTGGTCCTCCCATTTGTGAAATATAGACTTCACTTTAATCTTCTGTGCATTACTAGCAGTAAAAAAGGCCCATAATTTGTGAAAAATGGGATTTTCTCTTGCACCATCAATCATCTGGGCAGATAAGTAACTTTTCACTCCCTGACTCACACCTGGAAGTGGGAAGGACAGGGTTCATCTGGACAGAGCACCTCATTCTCATTAAAATTCTAGGACCAAATTTAGAAACAATGAAATATTTGGTCCCAGCAGCCAGATTTGTAAGATCCTCTATTTTGTCTTCTCCTGGAATTTCTTTTAATCTTTGTCTTAGTGGTCTTTATAGTTCACTAACTTCTGATGGCTGACAATTACTGGATGTGCCAATCTAATCTTGCATTGTTAGGAAAATATTTACATAGCTGGAATTTCTAGTATTTTTCATGAAGTCTCGATGCATTAAGAAAATTCATAGATTCTCTGGGATTGTTTCTTCCCTCAGAAAATCATCTAAACAAGCAAGATGGACTTACCCTTACCCAGAAAATAACTTACATTGGAAACTTTAAAAATCTCTAGAAACACTAAGATTTCGGGGTCTAGTAATTACAAAAGAGGGGCCCTCTATGATGAATTTATTATTCTGTAATATTTATTGTCTTGTATGTTTTCCTTTTCGAACAGGTGGAGACAATATTTTTTTCTTTTTGGGTCACACCCTGCGATGCTCAGGGGTTACTCCTGGCTAATGCACTCAGGAATTGCTCCTGACAGTGCTCGGGGGACCATATGGGATGCTGGGAATCGAACCTGTGCTGGTCATGTTGGCTGCGTGCAAGGCAAACGCTTTACACGCTGTGCTATGGCTCCAGCCCCAGGTGGAGACAATTTTGGGTAGTAAAAGCACATTATATTTTCCATGAATTCTTTACTTCTAGCACAAGTGCTCAGCATACAACTTTATATAAACTGTGGTACCTAACAGGCCTAGGTAAATCCTGCTTCTGTACCTTGCTTGCTTTGTGACAATAGTCTAGTTTTCCTTTTTGATCCACTCATCTATAAAAAGAGATGTAGGAATCTATAGTTTTCTGAGGACTAAATAAGATAAATTTTAAGTGTTTGTCGAAGTCTGAGCATGCCACAGAAGGAATGCACCATTAATTAATGGTTCAAAATGTGAAGCTGCATTTCACAGATTTACATTCTAGCTTTCTCAAATATTAAAAAAGCTCTGTGGTCTTGATTCTTCTGTTTTTTTTTCCCATCTATAAAATGGGTATAATGAGGGCCAAAAAGATAGTTCAGGGGTTTAGTCACTTACTTTGCACAGGGCCGACCATGGTTCAATTTCAAGACACTATATGTGGTCCACAGAGCACTGCCAGGAGTGCTCCCTTAACATGGAACCAGGAGTAAGCCCGAGCATCACTTTGTGTGGTCTGCCCTAAATGTTTTTGAAAAAGGGGTATAATGATATCATTTACTTTGGGAGGTTATTTTTAGGACTATATAAATTAGATCACATAATATATGAGGAGAAAATTAAAACACACAGTAATTATAAGAAGCACTGACAATTATTAGCAACTGGCAATTATTAGCAGCAATAAATAATAGCACCTTACACTCTTTCTCTGATGTTCATTCCATTTTATTTTAATTGCTCTGTTTTTTTGTACCTTAAAATAGCACACGGAAGGAAAAAGTTAGCTGCTTCTAAAGATTAGTTCACATTTATGCCCTGCTCTTTAAAATGTTGTAACTTATGTGAGCAAATACCAAAGCCAAATATCCATCAATATTTTCATGGAGTCCAAAGAAAGGATACTGTAATTTTGAAAAAATTACATTTCATAGTTAATGGAAATAAGATTTTTTCATGGCAGAAGAAAATAGCCCCCCTCAGCCACCTCCTACTCTGGATCAGACCCAATGTTTGTAGCAAATACCACTGCTGTAGGCTTTACACTTAAAACAACAACAACAACATCTTTGTTTGAAAAATTCTATATACATATGCTTAGTTTTCTAAATAACAGCATTGCAATATGGTGTGTCAGAAATTACAGTCAGCTTGTGGTTTTTTTTTTCTGCAAAGGAAAATTTGCATAGCCTAAAACTACACTTGTGTTGGAAATTAAGACTGTCAGACTGATTTTTAATTTTTAATTTTCTCCTCATGTTTCTTATTTTCTTGTGATGCTCTGAGCTTCCAGTCTCAGTAGAGGACCACACTTGTATTGGTCAATAAAATGTGCCTTCAAGTCTTGTCTATCTTTTTTGTTAAGAACAAAAATGAGGGTGATTCTCTTCCTGGCAACCCCTGTTCCCCATCAATATCACAGTAGGTTTGAAGGGTTAAAACAAATCTAAGTTTGAGTTATCCAGTCACAGAAGGCATCTGAAAAATGTCTGAGCAGGTGAAAAACACCCCCTCTACATGCTCTGCTAACTCTGAAATGTCCAGATGGAATTTGGGCTGAGAACCAGCATGAAGAATCACAGAATAAGTGGTAATTGTTTGCAGCAAGTCAGAAGTGCCTGAAATCAGTGTACCTTTGACCAGTATAATGTTCTGCTCCTCAATAGGCAGAGAACAAGTTTTTCAAAGTGATTTTCCACTTCACTCAGACACCCACTTCTGAAAGTTCTTCACATGGTTGGAAATTCTTTATGAAACTTATGTGGAATACAGTGAAAGCACTTGTGGAATGGGAACAAGACATAAAATTAGTTTGATAAGGTGATGTGATTCAACTTGTGGTGACTTTTCTAAAGCCCATGGCAATATTGCATTAGTATGACATGGACCGTGAGTGCATGACTTTGAAGCTTATGGAGAATTAAGGGCAAGGAGAAATGGATAGACCTGTGGTCTAATCCTCACTTCGCATATAAAAAAAAATTCTGAAGGTCACAGAGATGTCAAGGTCATTCCTGTAGAATTTATTTTTTTGTATTTATTATTTGTCGTTGGCCTCTGTCAGGAGCTCAGTGTTACTGTACTTTCTACCTCTCTCCTGATTTTCCTCCTCATTGAGACAACTGAGGATCCAGGTCGTTTTCATTTACAAGGAGGAGGAGACTGACAGAACACTTAAATATCTAGAACTAGTAGCATAATTGCCTTTGCGTATCCCTCTTTTAGGTATTGTTCTCTTCCATATAGAAGCCTGGGGATTCATAAGAGCACTAGCACATATCAAACAATACTATTAAGACTATTATAAAAAAACAATTAGAAGACTGGGAAGATTGGAGGGATTTGCATCTTCCTTCTCTTCTCAGAACCTTTCAGAAATTGCTGTCCAACTCAGAAAAGACCTGACTTCGTTGTTTACTCCAATTTCCTTCTGTTGAATGTAAACCAGAAAACTCTTTGTTTCCTCTAGAAGGATGTGCGTGTGTATGCATGTGTGTGTATGGGTGCATGTATACAATGTGTGTGAACATGTATATGTGCGTGCAAGAAAGACAAGGGATGGAGTATGGGTCATGTGTATAGTGGGATTGGCATGAAATCTTGTCCCTCCACTATGAGGTCTACAGCTGAAGTTCAAGTTTTAGTTCTTGGGGAAGTTTAAGTTTTAGGTTTTACAAGATTTTGCTGTATGATTGCTAGTTTGATTCCAGACCAGGTGGAGCTACAAGAGGCTAAGGCCACATGGGACTCAGCAGACTTTTGTTCTCCAGAGCAAACAAGTAATATAGTTTTAGATTGTCTAGACGAAGACAACCTTGGGCTGGATATTCATCTGCCACAGTCTCTTGCTAAGTGTGTCCCAGCCAGTAACAAATTGCTAATTTGCAATTGTCCTTTCCATACTCTTTCTTTGATGTTGCTGGGGTACATTAAGGAAGGATAACAATAAAATTAGATCCATATCTAGAGACCTCAGATTTCCTCTGCTTTTCCAACTCTATTCATTAGCATCCACCACATTGCTTAGTCCTTTTAAATTAGAACACTAGTAAACCCCTGTAACATAAATTATATTGCAAGGAATGTTTTGAAGGGTCTAGGTAACTTCTTGTTTAATCCTCACAACTTACCTCTGAAGTAGCTTTGTTGCAACCACTATTTAACAACAGAGAGTCATTGAGACACTGAGAGTTTAAAGGATTCATTCAAAGTGACATACACATCAGTGAAGATATCAGGATTTAAATCCAGACAATCTGACCCAGGTAACAATGTGGATCACTCTACAACACCATTCACGTGGGGAAGCACACTGGATTGTAGGCCATCTGTGGTAGCTAGCTGACTAGAGGGTGTCTAGTCAAAGCTTGCTTCTGATCTTGTGTTTGTATTTGGAAGCAATAAAAGCCCAAGTGACAGTCTAAAAACTGCATTTCTGTCAGCAGATGGGATTGAACAACTTTTCAACCAGAACTGGGAAGAGGGCAAATGAGTGCTCTTAGGATGCTCCCATGAGGATAACTAGAACTGATAATTATGATGAGAAAAAGTTGGGAAAATGCATTCTTTAGGACTCAGTAGTTGCTTTGAATTTATCAAATAGTGAACGGCCCACCTTGTATGGAGAACCAAGAACTCCCAACCAATGATCAAACATAGAAAAAAACAGAGCAAAGGAGAATTTTAGATATGATCAAAACTCTGGGCTTGTAGGACACGTGAAACATCTCATAGTTAAATTCTGATCGCATTTTATTAGTTCAAGGGGATAACTCAAGGGGATGGAGAAAAATGAGGTCCAGAATTTGATCCTCAGCATGGAGTGCCTTCCTTCATCTGGGTATAGTTCTGGTGTCCCCCAACACCATTCAGCATCAGCAAGTCCAGACACTGAAATCTCAGACTTTACTGCATGGTCAAAGGCTCAGAGAGTGGTCTTGAGCCCTCTTGCACTGTTGGTAGGGGTCTCTCTAAAATGTTTTGTCACTAAATTTTAAAAATGCAGAGAACTTACAGAGACTATGTGGTTAAGATAGATCTGGCAACACTAGACAATTATTCTCATTTTCCAACAATTGCCTTTACTAGGTAGTGACTC
The DNA here is from genome assembly GCF_029834395.1 of Sorex fumeus. Lineage (NCBI taxonomy): Eukaryota > Metazoa > Chordata > Mammalia > Eulipotyphla > Soricidae > Sorex > Sorex fumeus. The sequence goes on along the minus strand of NW_026606095.1, from coordinate 4,041,995 downwards.
CTTTGTTTAGTATGGGACAAATAACATTCATTTCTGGAAGTCCCTACCTTTGACTATGGCTATTCCTTAATCCTATCTGTCTTTTGATGTCAGCATTTGAGTGCTACTTTTACTTCATTTTATAAATGCAAAAGCAGAGATTTTGGGTAGATAAGTGAGAGATAAGTCAGCTCTCATTTTTGAGATGCTGTATGAACCTTTCCCAAATAATTTTTCCTGTTGTGGTGTTCACTTCCCTCTGTCATAAGGCAGCCATTTGTACTGTGATCTAGACCATCTGGCCGTGGGTGAAATGATTAGTGATGTTTCACTGACCACCCAAAATTACTTAAATTTTTTCCCCATTTTTATTTTAATTTTATAAGTTGTTCACAATAATTTATTACTTCAGTATTTCAATACCAATCCCACCACTATTACACCTTTCCACCACCATTACTTTGAATTTTTCCACCAATACCCAAGCCTGCCCCCCAAAGTAGATCCTAAATAATTTATTTTGTATTGCTTGTTATGAATAATTCATTAAAAATGATCCGAAAACTTTCCTTAGAGGAAAATGTATGAAGATTGTTGTATCTCACTCTGGAGCCATTGAGTCCTTGTATAAGAGATTACCAGCATACTGTTACATATTGAGCCTTGCGTACTAATATTGATTGATTGATTGATTGATTGAGATCGGTTGCCTTCTACCTTACACCCTATCAAATGTGATGTGCTACTCTTGGTACATCAGTGGAGTAGAGTATGAAATATTACATGGCTCCAGGGATTCTAAAATTTAAAATAGGTTGATACAGCTGGAGATGACTTTGGGATCTGGAGGCATTTCTGCAGCTGGTGGCTCTCTTCTGAGATTTATTTGTGAGTCTTTAGATCAGGACCATTAATGAACTTATATGGCACTGGAGGCAGTTCATGGGCCTGGCCCCCAAGTTCCCAGAAAGACAGGGAATGGGGGGAGGTTGTCCATTCCCAACTCTCTAAGACCCTGAAAATTTCAATTATAAAAGCCACATACCTGGGTTTTTCAGCAGATTCATTTTCATACTTGCCCCAAGCCTGTGAAGATCACTCGTGAGCATGGTGGTGATTAGGTTCTGGAGGTTTCGTTTGTCAAGGATCATTTGGGGCTTCTGCTGGGCTCACCCCATGCTTCTGGATTGCCCCAGAAGTGAGGTTCAGCCTGACCTGGCATCTGGAGGCACACCTGAGATTGCTTTAATCACAAAAGCAGCAGATCTGGATTCTCTCTCTTTTTTTTTTTTTAGGAAGCCACTTTGCTGCTATTGGTGATGGCTTTGACATCAGGATGAGCAGTGACACAGAGCAGCTGTAAGTCCAGAAAGTGAGAAATCTCGGCCCTCAAAAATAGCTTGACCAAGTCATCCTCATTGCTTTGATTGTTTTCCCAAGGAAATCCACCTTAATAACAGACTGATTTTTATCATGTAACTACAAGGAATTCCTTCAGTTATTTTTTTTTGGAATCTGGTGGTATTTCTTAAGCCTTGGCAACCTTTCTTTCTATTTTGACTTTTCATGCTCTTCTCCATTTCTAAACCTGAACCTTTTCCTTCGTGCTACAATGACCTCTGCTACTACCAATTAGAGTATGATTAGCATGTGATCTTCATGCAATGGGTCATGAAATGATTGATAATCAGAAACTTTTAATTTTCCTCAAACTTTTTGTAAAGGGGTCACTGTCACTGTCCTCCAATTGTTCATCGATTTTGCTCGAGCAGGCCCAGTAACGTCTCCATCCTGAGACTTGTTGTTAACTGTGTTTGGCATATCGAATATGTGACAGGGAGCTTGCCAGGCTTTGCAGTGTGGGTGAGATACTCTCTGTAGCTTGCTGGGCTCTTCGAGAGGGGTGGAGGAATCGAACTCAGGCCAGCCATGTTGGCTGCGTGTAAGGCAAACGCCCTACCCGCTGTGATATCGCTCCTTGTAAAGGGGTATTTAATTTTATTTGACTCAATTTCAGAAAAGAAATTTGTCCTTTTGCAAGCTTTTTTTTATTGTGTTAAATGAGTCATTTATTTTTCCATTTTGTCTCATTTTTTAAAAATTTTTATTAGTGAGACATCATGAGGTGCAGTTGTAGACTTACAAATTTTTGTGCTTGAGTTTCAATTATACAATGATCAAATACCCATCCCTCCACCAGTGCCCATTTTCTACCACCATGGATCCCAGTATCCCTCCCACCCCCAACCCCCCATCCCACCCCGCCTCTGCGGCAGGGCATTCCCTTTGTTCTCTTTCTCTCATTGGGTGTTGTGGTTTGCAAAAGAGGCAATGGGTGACAATCATGTTTGGTCTATAGTCTACTTTCAGCATGCTTCTCCCATCCTGGGAGGATCCTCCCAACATCCTTTTTAGAATCAGCCAGAGCAGGGCTTGCTCTCCACTCTGACACTTTTCTAATTCTCAGATTTTACATTTTTTTTGATGCTGAATTGTAAGATCTGGAATATGGGAACAAAGACTCTTGCTGCAGAGTTATGAGAGATAAGCAATACACTCCCAGAACTCCTAGTTCATTATGCGGGTTCACAAATTTTAGTTCACTACTTTTCTATATCCTTTATTTTTGCAAGTTGATAGGGTGTATTTGATTATAGTATAGACAATGGACAGAGAGGTTATTATTTGGGAAACTGAGAGAAAGGATTCAGAGGGGGGTCAAAACACTGATCAGAAGTGTTGCTTGAACAGTTGGAGACAGGCAGCAGGGAAGAGTGGGAGAAAAGGAAGAATTCTAAGTATCAAAAATAAAAAAAAACAGAGGATAAAATTTTATAAGTAGGAAAGTAAAACACAATATGCTCTTTTCTTTTAGTCTCTCCTTAGAGACCAACTTAGTGGCCAACTTAGAGACCGACATCCTTTTCAGAGTGGACGCTCAATAAATGTTGTTGACTGACAGACCCTGGAATGTTACAGAAAGTGAGCAGAGCAGGGAATATAATATTAATATCCATGTAATGTTTTTACGTTTTAATTTTGGTGGAAGAAGCCTGAAGCCTGGGGGCAAAAGCTACTATTTTCATTTGCTTCACCTGAAGTTATATTGGAAAGGACCCTGAGGGTAAAGAAGCAAAGGATTAGGTTTGGGAATGGGAAAGGGTATGAAGAAGTTGTAATAAAATCTATAAGTGCAAGAGCTCGAGGAATAAACACAGATGAATTTCAGTCAATGAACAGAAGGATATGGCATAAAGACATTTTGAGGGGGCAAAATACACCCATAGGGTAGGCTTTGCTGAATCGGAGAGAGAAAGTGAAGAAAGTAATGAAAAACTTTTAATATCATGGCGCTCCCTAAGAGGTGCACAGATATTGTGGTTTTATGTTGATTGAGCTCACCATGTTTGGGGCCATATCTGCTCGAAAATCTAATGTATGAAAATGTGGTCGAGGGAAAAGATAAATCTAACACATGTGGAGGGAAAGGTGAATTTTGCTCTGACTTGTATAAGAAATAAAGAAGAATATTTTAATTGGTACGGTATTAATAAAAAGCACTTGTAAATCAGCTGAATCAATTATCAAAGTCTGTTATTTACACTTATGTAAATGCAGCCAAAAAGAGAGACAGAAAAGGGGTTTTGCAATTTTCATGATACAAGGAAAAAAGTGTAATTTTTAATACTAACATACACTGAGGTTACTAATATATCTTGTTTCTCAGAAATTTGTCAAGATCTCACAGAGTTATAATTAAAAATGAATATCCTGAATATCCTTTGCCTCCATATGAACCCTGCTGATCTTCACTTTATCTTTGATAGAACAATTGAGACTTCTTATCTTCTTATCACTTAATCCCCGTTATTCATCGATTTATTCGAGCGGGTGCCAGTAACGTCTCCATTCATCCCGGTTGCGTGCTAGCATAGCCCAATGGTATCTGTTCGTTCTAGGAACATGCAGAGCCTCAAACCGATTATTTAGGGTCTTGACGAAGAAGTCTGACCATCTTATAGATGGGCGTCCACGTGATCTTTTGATGTCCCGTGGAATCCAATCAGTAATGGCTCTAGTCCAGCGGTTGTCTGTAAACCTCATTACGTGTCCAGCCCATTTGATTTTTTTTTCTTTTTTTATTAGTGAAAAACCATGAGGTACAGTTATAGACTGGGACCCATTTGATTTTTGATGTCTTGGCAAATGAGACAGCGTCCCTGATTCTTGAGCGTTGACGAAGATCAGAACTCCGGATTCTATCTCTCATTTGAGTGAATCGTGATATTCCAAGCATAGTTCTTTCGATTCCTCTTTGAGAGACCTGAATAGCGTTCTCATCCTGTTTTCGTAGGGTCCAGGTCTCTGAGGCATATGTTAATGCAGGAAGAATAGTGGAATCAAAGAGATGTGCTCGTAGCTGGAGGTTCTTTGTCCTTTTAGTTATTTCTTCAATGCTCTTGAAGGCATTCCAAGCCGCTCTCTTCCTCCTGCGCAACTCAGGTGCCAGGTCATTCATCATGTTGATTTCTCGACCTAGGTATATATAACTGTTGCATTCGGAGATGGTGGTTCCGTTGAGAGCGAATGGAGCGTCAGGAACAAGGTTGTTTCTCATAAACATTGTCTTCGTAAGATTCAGCTGTAGTCCAACCTTTCCACATTCACGGTCAAAGTCGTTCAGCATTTGTGCCGCTTGGCTGATGTTTGGTGTTATTAGAACGATGTCATCAGCAAAGTGGAGGTGGTGTAGTTGCCGACCATCTATCTTCACTCCCATGTTTTCCCATTCCAGTCGTCGCATGATATTCTCGAGAGTGGCATTGAAGAGTTTTGGTGAAATGGTATCACCCTGCCGAACCCCTCTCTTGATATGGATGATTACTTCTTTGTAGAATGGTGAGATCTTGGTAGTGAATCCGCAATAGAGCTCACGAAGGATCCTGATGTATTGAGTTTGTACGCCCTCATTGGCTAGGGCTTCCATGACCGCTTCCGTCTCAACAGAATCAAAGGCCTTCTTTAAATCAATGAACGTTAGACAGAGCGGCATCTTGAACTCCCGAGATACCTCAATGAGCTTGGTTATTGTGTGGATATGGTCGATGGTACTGAATCCTTTTCGGAATCCAGCTTGTTCACATGGTTGTCCTTCATCTAGTGTTCTGCTAATCCTATTCAGGATGACTCGAGTGAATAGTTTGTAGATGAGACTATTGAGACCAAACTTTGATAACTGTTTAATATTAGACCATCACAATACTTTCTTTCCCAAGTGTCATCTGATGATGGCAGCCCTGGATCAAACAGGTTAGTGACATAAAAAGACACCTGTTAACCCTGGTACCTTAGGCTGAATGTGCGGTGGAACTAAGGATTCAATGTTACACAACTTTCAAAGTAAAGAGCTATTAGAACTACCTAGAAAAATAGGCTGATTGAGTAGTTCTGACTCATACAGTATGAAAGAATTTCCTGTAAACTTATTTACTGCAGTCCACTAAGGTGAGATATCTGGGGAGGAGTCTATTTCCTTAAGATGGTTATTGGTTGTTTTAAATATTAGCAGGGTTTTTCTTTCTTTTTTTTTCTATTTTTGTCTCCATGACTTGAAATCTACCTATTAGCACCACAAGTATATTTGAGAATATTCCAGGAGAAGTCGGCTTTTCTTATTTGCAGACAGTTGAAGGTAGCTGTCACCATTTTTGACTTGGAAAAGAAACTTCTTTTCCAACAATTTCACTCAGAAATTGTTTCCTTTATATCATCTGGACACCTGTGTCGCTTATTTGAAAGCTAAGATATGTATGCAGACTGAGGAAAAGAACAATACTTTGCTAGCTATGGAATAAAAGAATAATGTTCTTTTGTCATGTGTTTAGTTGATGTTATACCGCTTCCTTTTTCTATTTTCTCTGAATTGAAAGATTTTGCTGAATGTGGATTTTACCTCTCTGTCTAATAAACTGCATTTCCATAGTGTTGTTCCCCTCACACCAGGATTCTGCCTTTGCTGTCACTTCTATCTGAAAGCTTCTTCCCCTAGATATCTTTGTGACTCCCTCCCTCACAATATCTAGTTCATTATTCAAATGTCACCTTCTCAATAAGGTCTGTCTCCAGCACTTGATCTAAAATTGCAAACAAACAAAAACAGAAGAAGTGAACTCTTTAAACTTATGTCTGCTAAACATTCCCGTTTCTCTCTCATTTTAGGCACTAACGTTAACAGAGTGAAAGGAAAAGTTTTATTTCTAACAGTAACTGAATAATATTTCATCGAGTATATATATACCATGGCTTATTCAGTTAGGATTTTGTGGATGAACATGAAAAAAATGTTTCCATGTGCGGGCAATTTTGAGTAATGCTTCAGTGAACATAGGGGCACATCTCTCTCTTTCTCTCTCTCTCTCTCTCTTGCTCACTCTCTTCTTCTCTCTCTCTAGCTCTGCAATCAGGAATTACTCCTGGTGGTGTTTGGGGGACTCTATGGGTTGCTAGGGATTGAACCCTGGTCAACTGCTTGCAAGACCAGCATTCTACCCACTGTACTATTGCTCCAGTCCACATGTATCTTTTTAAACCCATGGTTTAATGTTCATTGATTAAAGACCCAATACTTGATATTGCTGGGTCACATGGTATTCTTTTTTTTCTTTTCAGGAACGTTTGTACTAACTTCCATTCCTACAAAAGTGCACTGAGATTGTTTTTTTTCACTTGCTATTTTGTTGTTTCCAAACTTTTTGCTATAGGCCACTGATGTAGTGTGAAAAGGAAATGAAGAAGAAGGAGGGTAATGAGGATGGTGTTGATCTTGGGAAAAGTATCTCAAAAGAGAGAAGTGTAGACCGTGTTCAAGAACTAATGAGTGGATAAATGAACTGAGTACATATACACAATGGAATACTTCTCAGTTATAAGAAAAGATGAAATCATGAGATTTTCAGGTCAGTGATTGAATCAGTAGAGTATCCTGCTGAATGAAGTTAGTCGGATGGAGAAGGACAGTAACAGAATGATCTTCCTCATATAGTAACATAATAAAGAAACAACAAATATGTAAGGCAATAGAATCTGAGATTTTTTAAGAAATAGGAAGCATATTCTTCTGGAGGCAATGAGGTGATAGTGGATGGCAGTTGGGGGGTGGTGGGAGAACACGGGCATATGGTGGAGCGAAGCTATCACAAGTAGAGGGTGTGATGTTGAAATTTTTTTTGCATAAAACCCTGCTATTATTAATATTGTAAATCATGGTGCCTAAAATAAAATTAAAAGAAATTCTGTAAAACATAATAAAATAGTGTAAAACAAAAAAAAAGAAAGAGGAGTGTAGAGGCTGGGAAAGGGAAAGGGCAGGAAAAAATGCTGGTTTCCTATTTGTTTGCTCTTGTATTTTAATACACAAAAGTTTTATAACATCACACAATGCTAACTTGGTATTATGTCTTTTAGGAAGTAGAAAGGGATTTTTCTGTATGTTTCAGGGTGATAGGGAAGCTTCTCTCAAATTGCTAGAGCCTGTTATCTTTCTCTGCTGTGAATTTATGCAAGGGTTACAGGAACCAGTTCAGATGAACATGGAAGTGGGGGATGTGGTGAGGTGGGATCCCAAGTTGACACCCCTGCCCATGACACCTTCTGTCATTTCCTTCTGTAATTGAGGAAGTTAGTCTGTCCTCCTAGTCTCCCACTGCATTCTTGTTGTGACTCGGTATCTTTGCTAGACTGAACAATCTCTTGCTTGTCCCTGCCAGCTCTAGCTGGGCTCTAAGACTCTGTCTAGCTATTGTGAAGGTTGTTGGCAATTGGGCTATGGACTCGAACTTCTTACTAGATGAAAAGAAAAAGGAGCAGAGGGGATTAGTCAAAAAACTGTGATGTATGGTTTCATCTCTTGTGCATCTGATAGAGAACTGAGAGAAATGGAATTTAATAAGAGCAGGAACTGCCCTTAATTATCCATGGGGGTCAGGCTGGGTGTGTCTTTGGATGGTTCACAACTGGATGCAAGATTCCTGCTGTTCTATGCAAGTGGATTTTTCTCCTTTCAAGTGGTGCTAAGATGTAATCAATACAAGAGCAAAGGGGGAGGGTGATCTGGGAGATAAAGGAAGGAGGGAGGGGATCTGGAATATAAGGCCAATATCCTGGGAAAGTTGGTCATCTTATTCCCTGCTTTTCTGGTTTTGTTGCACCAAACAGCCACTAAAATACGACCCAATTTCAAGTAAACTATCTCAATATTTATGACAGTACAGTGACCAAAACAAGGACACACCTAAGTAAAGGTGTGGAGGACTGTGATGGGCACTGGAGCAGTAAGACCTGACCTTGCAAAGCGGCCTGGAAGTGAAGCCCTGAAAGAGGGAGACTCTGAGCAAAATTGGCAAGAACAGGATGTCAGCCAGCACCAGGTGTTCGGCCTTGAGCCTCACTCAACCTCCTAGTCACATGAGTCCAAGATATAGAAATGTGTGCTTAGGAAGTCATCCTAACTGCAGCGTCTAGCCTTCATTGGATTGGACCCGAGCAAAGCAGAGTTGGAAAGGTGACAGGCTAATAATGCTGAACTTTCTGTGATTGGACATTTCTGTAAGCCAAGATCCTCTATAAAATATGTGTGTATTTTGCAAGAACGTGAACAGCCATTAGCTGCTCCTGGAAGGTATTTCTCTGCACGCCCGTCATCCTTCACCCCACGTCTACCTGGACCCTATGCACAACATGTCTAGGAACATGTTCCCCAATAGTAGGCAGGGTGGGGTGAGGAGGGCTGGGGTGGGAATGGTGAAAGGGATAATGGGATCATTGGTGGTGGAGAATGGGCACTGGTGGAGGGATGGGTGCTTGATCATTGTATGACTGAAATGCAAGCACGAAAGTTTGTAAGTATGTAACTGTACCTCATGGTAATTCACTAATAAAAAAATAAAAAAATGAATAAATAAATGTATGCTTATATATTCACCTTCCTAACAGTTACTATTTTTATTTAATGCATCATTTGCTTATCAGTTCTCAGTCTTTGGTTTTGCTTTCTCTTTCTGAAAGTTGATAGCACAGCGGGTAGGGCGTTCGCCTTACAAGCGGCCAACATGGCCGACCCAAGTTCGATTCCTCCGCCCCTCTCGGAGAGCCCGGCAAGCTACTGAGAGTATTCGATATGCCAGACACAGTAACAACAAAGTCTCCAATCGAGACGTTACTGGGCCTGCTCGAGCAAATCGACGATCAACGGGAGGGCCTTTACCTTTACCTTTACCTTTTCTGAAAGTTAATCCATAATGTTATTTTATTTTATTTACTTATTAATCGGGCCATACTTAGCAGTGTTCCGGGTTTATTCCCAGTAGTGCTGGGTCTCAAACCAGGGACAGTTCTATGCCAAGGCAGGTGACTTAATCTTGTACTATCCTCCAGGGCCCGCCTTTCCTCTCTTCATTTCTTCTATCCCACATTGATTGTTGCTTGTTTAAATGAGTTCTTTTTGAAGTGCTTTGATGTTTAGGCATTGGCCCTGCAGGGGTCTCCCAATAATTGTTTTCTGTCCCTCCTCTGGCCTACTAGCAAGGGATTGCTCACAAAAGGGCATTAAGTGCTCTTCCCATGATGTGTGTTGGGAACAACCCCAGTTTCTGGCAACTGGAAAATATCAATAAATATGCTGTGCTCCAGTTGTCTTCGAGAAGATGTTTAAAAGAATCATTATAATGAGAGTGTAGGGAGGGAGCAAGTACCAGTCCTGGAACGGTGCAGATGCCTGGGGACGAGCATCCTTCGAACGGGGCTGAGTGTGGACCTGGCTCCAGATTCACCACTACAATCAGCTGTGCTTTGTGTGCTGCAGAGTCACTTCCGTGAGTCTGAAGGAGGCAGCTGCTGTAAATTATAACTGCGGATCTAGGGGATAATTCTTGGCTTGCATCATGCTGCGAAGGCTTCAGCAATTAATTTCTTCTGTTCTTCTTGCAGCCAAAGATTCTCCACATTATTCATTTCTTTGGGCGAAAGCCATTGGTGGCTTCTGAGTTATTTTCTCATTAGCTGTAGGATGGGAATTACCTGATTGGGGATGACTTGCCCTTGTAGTTCATTTTGCAGGTGGATTCTGACTAGGCTCGACCTCAGCAGTAACTTAATCTTTCTTCAGCTCGAAGAGCAATGCAGTTCAGCATGGCATTTCCATTTGACCTGAAAGTACCAGCTTGGCATTTTCCAATGCAGAGGCCCAACTTGCTGCTGCTTTCACCTCTCAAGTGCCTGGTTTCCCTCTGCGCCCTCAACAAGACCTCCCTGGTTTCATTCGAGGGCCAAACTGGGCTTTTATTTCTGTTACTTTTCAGAGAAACAAAGAAAATCCAAACCCAAATGATCCAAGTACCTAAACACCTACTTTTCCCACTGGGAGATTTAACATTTGAACAAGTTCCAGGGACTTCAGCGGACAAAGAAAGAGAGCTCACAGGATCAGTTAGCATGGTTCTTCTGATGGCTTATTTGTGTTTTGGGGGGTGGGGGAGAGGCTAAATGAATTTCCCAGCACAAATAGTGGCATAGCCATCTATTTCCTCCTGTTGGCAGTGTTCCTTCTGCAGAGTCCCCTGCCAGGTCCATGCGGCTCTCCTAGCAGCAGGCCAAGAACACAAATGTTGCTTGATGAAAGGGACACTGGGAGTCCTTCAGGCTTAGTTCAATTGAGAGGTGGCCGAGGCAGGTGCTGCTTTTAAAGGTTCGGAGTAGTCTGTTTCTCTGAAGGCTGGATTGGATGTCTTGAACCCTGAGATATGGGAGCCAGGGCCTTCCTCCTCCAGAGGGGGGGGGGGGCACTGTGAATTGGGCCAATTTGGCTGTGAGAGTTGTTGGTCTTTGTGATCAGGAATTTAACTGTGTCTCTCCGACTCTGGACTCTGAGCACCATCCATGGGAGAATAGGCTCTTACTAAATATTTGATGCATGAATGAACGGATAAACTGCCCATGCTGGGAACCCATTATTTGTGGTGCCTGCTCTTTATTATGCAACTTGACCCCATGGGTTCCCTTCTTTTGCCTCCTTAGCAAAATGTTCTGCTTGTTGTGGCCCTATTGCTGAAGTGGCCATCTCATTGGAATGTAACATGAGCACCTCATTCTCTCTGAGGTGTGATTGTGGATAATGAATAATTTAATGTGATATCTTCCAAAGGTTATGCACATTTTTTTGCAGGTAAAGGGTAACTGAAGGTAAATAGTGAGTTCATATCAAAGGAAGAATTTCAAGTTGATCTTGGGCACCCACTTCAGTCAGGAGAGAGCAGGTCTGTGACTCCCCTCACACCATGCCCAGGAGGGAATTTTCACTTCTTCCCTGACATCATTTCATTCCTGGAGAGAATCACTGATGAGCACACAAAGGTCATCGATCCGCTGGAGTGTCTGAGAGTGTGTCTTTGTGTCTCAGTGAAGGATAGTCCTCCAACTCCTATCCTGGTCCTGGCCTGTGCCAGGGATGGAAGCAGCAAGGCATGGCACTGGGAAAGTATGGACCAGTTCAAAGTTTTCCAACAGATGAAATGTGTGTGTGGGGAATGGGTGTGGGGGGTGGGAGAGGTGGTAGTGTGTGGTGTGGTGGGGTCTGGAGTGATAGTACAGGACGTTGGGTGCTTGCCTTGCATGCCGGGTTTGATCCCTGGCACCCCATATATTCCCCTCAGCACTGCTAGGAGTGATCTATGAGCACAGAGCTTGGTGTAAGCACTGAGTGCAGCCAAGTATAGCCCAAAAACTTAAAAAAAAAAAGCATATGGGGGCCTAATGAGTTTTGAAAATAATTGCAGTTGGCAAACCTCTTCTTATGAAAGGCACTTAGTGAACACAAGTCATACTCATTAGTTCTTCCTTAGCTGGAGAGAGTGTCCTGATGCCCTTCTGGCAGAGGTGTGAAGTTGAGCTGCTTAACTGACAAGGCAATTTGACTCAAGGTCATTCAGTAAGTAGTCAAACGGCTTCCCAATTCCTATGACCAGCCCAGCTGGCCATTGTCCCACATACCAATTCAAAAGCAGAGCTCCATCTGAGTCAGTCGCCCTGGAAGGGCTGTGGGGAATGTGGGAGTCAGCAGTTTGGGCTTGCAGAGGCTCTTAAACAATACCAGGTATTTTGTCGCAGGTATGTGCTGAGTATTCTTCTCTCACTCTGTGCATTTGGGACATTCAGCATATAATCCTACAATTAGTTCATTAAAAAAATAAAAACTACTTGCAGGTCACCTTTAAAACAAAGGGAGAAGCAATTTTGAATTTAGCAATTTTTCATTTTTGACATCAAGTACCACCTCATGCTCTGCAGTTACAAATAATGCTGGTCGGGATGGATCCTTTTGTGCACATCTGAAGAAAGAAGGGTTATATATTATGAATAGAACAAGGATAAAGGAATTGGCTGTGTAGTGCAAGATATTTTGAGTGCATTAATCAGCCCATCTCTTTTGGAGAATCATTTTTAAAAAATGCAAACAATTTGTGCAACTCAAGTCCACTTGATATACAGCGGATATTTGTGGTGAGGAGGAAAATGGAAAACACAGGAGCAAGACACTAAGGAGAGAGTGTGTCGTAGGTGGGGTATAACAAAACAAAAGAATGAAGCAGAATCTGGAAGAAGTACCAAGGGGCATCAAGTGTTGCTTTTGTTCCTGCAGTGCTGGTCTAGAAGAATTCTCGTGTTAGGAATGCTTCCTTTTATGAACAACAGAATGCACTGTTCACAGTGGGTTAAATATATAGAGTTATTTCACGTGTCACTAGACATCTGGAAGCAGACAGCTGAGGTGGGGATTTAACAGCTCAGTGACATGAGAGTGACAGCTCAGTGACCTGGCATCTCTAGGATTTTCCTGGATCCTCCCTCAGGGTTTCAAGGGAGCAGCCATGCACCCACTTTCCAGGAGAGGGGATACCGGGGAAAGACCAGCTGGCTTGTTGTGTAAATAAAAACTTCTCATAAACTGCATGGCATATTTTCACTGACATTGCACAAGCAGGGTCAAATCTACTCCTCCACCAATGGCGTGGGAACCAGAGAATGGGAAAACTTAGTTTTTCCAGGGGTCTCAGCTAAGCCTTGCTCTCTATATCAGAGACACTGACAGCTACGAGATCAGAGTCCCTTGTCTGGGCTTTGCACTAGGCAATGGGCATGCAGGTGAAAATGAGGAGAGGCTTTGATTGGGTGTCCTCTGACTTCCTGAGTGGCTGTGTCAGGCAAGCTGCTCTCAGAAGCTCCTAGAAGGTGGTTCTCATATTTTGGCTACTGTACTAAATGTGGTGACGTGTATGATAACATTGGTCTGTCCTTTCTCCCTTGCTGCAGGGAGCTTAGATTTATTGGTTTACACTCATCACGGTGCTCCCAAGGCACTCCCATTTCTAGTGTTTATCTTTAAATTCCCTGTGCTCTGCTTCGCCTATCTGTTAATCACCTTTATCCTCAAATCAGACCCTGTGACTTGTAAGGTCAGATCCTTCTAAGGACTCTGGAGTTTGTATCTGTAAGTGAAATACTGCTTTTCTCTTTCATTTACTTTAAAGCAACGTCCTTTTAGTATAAACACAGGAAGATAGTTAATGCTATGCTTTTGTAATTTGGGAGTTAATTGACTCCGGATAATGTTTACTTCTGGGCATCTGTCATACTTACTTAGGAATCAGTTGCCCTTAGCTCCTAGCACCCCCAAAGCAGGGTCCTGACGAAGGGACTGGATGGACCGAGGGCAAGCTGTAAACTACTAGGGCATCAAAAAGGGACAAGTCAAGTACCATAAAAATTAACTATAAGTTAAGAGCATGGTCATGGACAAATTCTGTCACAATTGAAAGAGAAGTGACTGGACAAGGACACTGCAGAGATTAGGAAGGACTAATCTGGCACAGCAGGTAGGGCATTTGCCATGCATGATGCTGACCTGGGTTCGATTCCTCCATCGCTCTCAGAGAGCCTGGCAAGCTACCAAGAGTATCCTTCCCACATGGCAGAGCCTGGCAAGCTGCCCGTGGCGTGTTCGATATGCCAAAAACAGTAACAACAAGTCTCACAATAGAGATGTTACTGGTGCCCACTCAAGCAAATCAAAGAACAATGGAGGACAGTGCTACAGTGCTAATCTGGCCTGAGGACTACAGTCTGGGATCTATAGCGAGATGTCCTGAGGAGATCCACTCTATAAGCTTATTATATCTCTTTCTGTGTCCATACAAAATGACTAGAAAGTTTATTAAGAAGGAAGTAAATCTACAATGATTGTTTATGGACTAAGGAAAAGAGAAGTATATCCTTAGATGAAAGGACTTTCATCCTTTCGTCCTCTTCTTGGAGGAGATCTTTGTCTTATAAGAGCTTCCCAAAGGAAGGGAAGGGCTTTACATATGTTGATTGTGCTATCTGACCTAGGTGTAGTTGCGACCCTCTAAGACCCTCAAACAAACATGGAGCTTGGGCTCTTGACTAGACTTTGAGATTGGGTGTGCGAAGAGTAGCTTGAGGAAAATAGGAGATAAGAATGATGGGCGGTGTGAGACTGGAGTGGGCCTCGGGTGTGACTGGAACAGGCAAGTGGAGAGAATGGATTTGCAACTGATCACCAACCAGCCTGGTGTCCCCGTTTCCTCCCTTATGGACCTGTTGGCGGTGGCTGCACGTCGGGGTGGAGAAGCAGCTCATGGTCACCAAATGCACGTGGCGGGAGAGAGCCCACATCACATAATGTTGAATACACAGTTATGGACATAGCTGTGCATATATCCTTATTGCATGAATGTTTTTGTGTTTTGGGAATAGCTGCTAAGAGGTGATATGGTGTAGTACCATTCCTTTTTTGTTTTTTTCTTTTTTTGACAGATCGCCATATCGCTTTCCATGAAGGCTGAATCAGATGACATTTTCACTGGCAGGGGATGAGAATTCCTTTTTTACCACATGGATGGGACTAGAGAATACCATGCTGAGTGAAGTTGATTAGAAGAAAAGGGACAGATACAGAGTGATCTCTCTTATAGGTCAGGCTTAGAGATACACAGTGAGGTAGCAACATAGGTCAAAGGCAACGTAATGGGAGAACAGATCCATTCAACTGAGTGGGAAGGGGATTTGGGAGGGAGGGTTCTTGGGGTATTTGGGTGAAGGAAGGGTCTTAGAGTTCTTGAGAGAAGAAGGGGGCACTCTGATGATAGCTGTGGTGCTGGAACTATGTATATAAGAAAGCATTATTAATAGCATCGTGCATTGTAAACCACAGAATCTCTCTCTATATATTTTTCTTTTTTTTAAATAGGAAGTTATTTTTTTCCTTTTTTAAAATTTTTTAATTTTTAAAAAATTTTTATTAGTGAACCACCGTGAGGTACAGTTGTAGACTTACAAATTTTTGTGCTTGGGTTTCAGTTATACAATGATCAAGTACCCATCCCTCCACCAGTGCCCATTCTCCACCCCCACCAATCCCAGTATCCTTCCCACCCCCCATCACCCCCATCCCACCCTTTCTCTGTGGCAGGGTATTCCCTTTTGTTCTCTCTCTCCTTTTGTGGTTTGCAAAAGAGGCATTGAGTGGCAACCATGTTTGGTCTATAGTCTACTTTTAGCATGCTTCTTTTCTTCATTATGCAACCGGTTCTCCCCCACTCAGGTCTAGCAGCTCCCCGAACTTGCTAGTAAAGCCCTCCCTCCTGTCCTGTCCTTAGCATGTGTTATGATGCCCGTAACTGTCTGCTGCCACCACTTTGTGAAGAGCCCTTTTGGGAAACTCTTCTCTTTCCTAACTATTTTGATTTGCGTAAGTTCTACAGTGATACGTGTCTGGCAGATCTGGGCTTGATAGTTCAGTGTTTGGCACTACTTGTGCAGGGTGGGGGCATATGGAGCTGGGGATCAAATTCAGGGTTTTGCACGTGCCAGGGCTCCTCCACTTTGAGTCTCTTCCTGGCCCCTGTGCAGCTCTTCTTAATGAACCCAGCTGGAATTGCCTGAATATTGTGCTGCACCCTTTAAGAATCATTGTTCTATTCAACACCCAACATTGTTTGGAAAGGCACCTTCTTCTCTGGATGGGGGTAGGCGTGTGTGTGTGTGTGTGTGTGTGTGTGTGTGTGTGTGTGTGTGTGTGTGTGTGTTCAGTAGTATTGACAGAGGAACTCATGTTTGAGGCAAATGTAAAAAAAAATCACAAGGATTTCAGCAGCTAGAAAGTCTGGAATAGTGGAGATGTGAGCTTTCTAGTCTGAGAAATAAACACACACGGAGCACAGATGCAGGGGACAGTTTAGCAATGGCTGTGCAGAATCAGGGGAGGCCGGTGCAGCTTGTGATGAAGCAGCATATACCATGGAAACCAACTAGCCTAGGAGTATGGGCTTCATCCTGGGGGAGATGAGACTGTAATGATTTTTAAGAAAGGTGATTTATAAGGGGGTTCTAGTGGCAGGTAAATGTTAATAGAATGGCCCAAGAAAACATCTGGGAGGGGCTTTAGGAAGTTCCTATAGTTTTTCTCCATAACATAACAAAACTCTATACAAACTATTTTTTTCTACATCCCCAGCAGAATAAAATTCTTCTCACTCCAAAAGCTCTTACTTTCAGAGCCCTGTGATGCCTTGAAGCACAGAGTAATAAGGTATTAAAATATAATAATATGAACACTACAGCTCACACCATTATTAACTTTTCCATGTCTCGATGTCTCTTTGTCTCGATGACCCCAGTCTGAGATATGGGGTCTATAAGCAGCAGTCTTCAACAATTATTTGTGGAACTGAATATAGGAACTGGGATTGTCACCAACTGGTACCAATCTACTTTACATACAAACTGATTACCTGTAGTGACTATCTGAGAGCTTGATTCTCACCCCCTAAAGACATTTTCTTTCTGGCTTAAACAAAATTGAGATGGAGGGAGGCAAGGAGAGAGAAGGAAGAAAAGGAAGGAAGAGTGGGTTAGTCTGGGTTTCTGAATGATGTGGAAAAGAAAGCAGAAGAGTAATGGTTAAATCAATGAGTACACATAGAGCTTTGCTGCAGACCAGACTCCAGATTTAACATCCAATGGAGAAGTCAGATTCTACTTTGTTCTGGTGAAATGGAAGGGTGCAGAGCAGTCTGGGTAACAACAATATACACCTTGACTGCTTGAACACCTCTGGGTTGTTCTTGCTGGGCTGGAAATTACTGCTCACAGGAAGTCCTTCCTGAAAGCACAGGAAAGACATGCATCTGCCCCTAGCCCTGAGATGTCTCTAGAAGACTCTAAATGCTACTGCCCTTCCGTGATCTGGTAGATAATGGAAGGCTCCCCACTAACTTTTTTCCTTGATAAAGTTGAAAATGGCTGGAGCAGTAGCACAGCAGGTAGGGCATTTGCTTTGCTTGCGGCCAACCTGGGTTCAATTCCTTTGCCCCTCTTGGAAAGCCCGGCAAGCAACTGACCGAAAGCATTCCTCCCGCACGGCAAAGCCTGGCAAGCTACCTGGGGAGTATTTGATATGCCAAAAATAGTAATAACAAGTCTCACAATTGAGATGTTACTGGTGCCCTCTCGAGCAAATCGATGAACAGTGGAAGATAGTGCTACAGTGCTACAAAGTGGAAAATGAAATCTGATCAATTAAGTTCACTGGAAAATATTAGTGTGGGTAGGATAAAACAATACATTTTGGAGGATAACTTACTAATAATGTTTTATATGGCTTAGGTAGTTGGCATGAATGAGACTGAGTTTAGTTCCTGACACTGCAAGTTTCCCTGAGCATGGCTGGAATTGTATGGTGGCCCCAATCACAGCAGCACCAGATCTGAGCACTGAACATTCAATCCCAAATAGGCAACTAAGCTATAATAATATTGAAATATTTTTGAGAGCTATGAAAGATGTGACCACAGATCAGAGAACTCAAAATGTCCTTAAAACTATTGGCTAACTTAATACTCTGGAGTCGCATTCATGCCCACTTCAATCAGCTTAATCAGTGGCTGAATAAATAGCAGTACTCCTACATTAAGAAAAAGAATAAAGACCCGAAAGTTCGGGATGTTATTCCATGGTTGTGTGTAGCTGCCCTGAATGTGAGGACTCAGGGTTTGATCCCCCACCATCCCACATTGCTGAGGGAAGTTTCCAGCATGTCAATGCTATCTCTGGTGCCACAAAGAATGCGGTTCCTAGCATACACCAACTGTGTGGTCTCCTGACACAGACACAACAATGACAACAATGACAATAAAGGGAAGAAAGGGAAAAAATAGTAACATTTCCAAAAAGAATGTATGACAAAAAGGTGTCAGAGAACCATTACACTTACACTTGTCTTTAAATCAAGATTTTAATGTAGGAAAAGCATTGCTGTGGATCATGGAACTGCAAAAGAAAGTTTTCAGTAGTTTCAAGTGTCCACTTCAAGAAAGCTGCTATGTTATTTAAATAGTGCAAGTGCTTGGTATTATTTTATTCACCCTGAAGATGAGGAAACAGAAACATAAAATGGTTTCGAATCTGCCTAAAGCTACACAGAACCGGATGGAGCTGGGCTTGTACCCAGTTTCTATCTGGTCTCAATGGCTGAATTTCACCGGATACAACTCGTGATAATTGTGTTAATTTGTCTGTGTGAACCTCCCACTAGCCCATATTCTATTATTTAATTTCATTCCAGTTGCCTGATCTTACAAGTGGCTAATCCTCATTCCCAATGAGAGTAGTTATTTAGTATCTTGTGGATCCTTCCTTGTAGAAGACCATCAAGACTCTTGAATTAATCTTTGAAATCACCTACCCCTCCACACCATCCCCAGCATTTGGTAAAGTTCTGAGGACATTTTTGTGTATTTGTAACCTTCGGCAATTGGGCCTGCAGTTTCAGTCACTTCTTTTGTCTTTCAGTGAAAACTGTGTGAGCATTTGCTCTTTGCTTGTTATCAAGAGTAATCTTAGAGCCCTGTGAAGCAAATGTATATGCATTAGCAATGGATGACGTGTTTGCTACTTCTTTTGGTGCTGAAATGTGGAGTTCTGTGGCAAAGGCAAACAATGGCCATGAGCCTCAGTACCTGCCGTTATGGGCTTTTCCATGGGTGATTAGTACTCTTTGAGAGAATGGAATCTTCTGATGGTAAAAAAGGATGAACTTCTATGTTTACTTCGGTAAGCTCTTTCTCTCTGTACTACGATCGCGAGTAGACTCCATGTATTGGTGAAGGAGGTGTCCTGTGTTTTAAATCTTGTTGCCTTTCCTTTGGAGCATGTTCCTTTGTCTTCAATGAGCCTTTGGTGTTTTCTTCAACCTAATGAGCTCTAATGCAGGTGGAATTCAGTTTCTTGGGTACCTATGCCCAAGGCTATAAGAATTTCCATAAAAGGAGTAGGGCTGGTGTCATAGTATGAGTAGGGTACTGGTTTTGCACTTGGTTTGATCCAGGTTTGACCCACGTTTGATACCTGGCATCCCATATGGTCCCCTGAACATGCTAGGAATGATTTCTGAGCTCCAGAGTAACCCTTGAGCACCACCAGATGTGGCTAAACCCTGCCTCCCTCCCATCTCCCGCCCCTCCCCCCAAATAAAATAAAATAAATTAAAATAAAAGGCTTGGAGTAATCTTTCCAGCACAAATTTCATGATGCAGTTCATTCCTTAGCATGTGGTACATTTTTTTTTGGTTATGGGGCTTGTTTTATTACTTTCATATTACTTGCATAAGACTCTGGGCCCTGTGGTTTTGGTGCTGACTGTAGTGAAGCATGTTTGCTCTCATGCCTTATAAAAATCATTCACTTTTCCTTTGTTTATTTATCAGGTGCAGGAAGGGGATCTGTCATCAAACAAACAGCTTAGGCAAGAATTGTGCTGAAGACACAGGTATTTATGTACTACCACTGATAAATGTTGCTGAGTTCTTATTAAGCTGATTTCCCAGTTACGACTTTGAAAAACCCTTTCTATCATCCCTGGGGGAAATTGTATTATCTTCTGCTATTCCCAAAATACAGAAAATGTTTTCTGTCTATGGTCGTTGACAAGCAAGACTGTGGGCATAGGTTATAGCGAAGCAATAGTTATTGGTTGGCAATAGATATATTTGGGCTGAGAATTCAACATAGGGAAATTAGAGCTGAGTAGGATAAGCATAAACCTTTTCTCACCTCTATGCCAGAATTCCCAGAGGTTTTTAAGACAGAGCAGGTTTCCTATATTATATTTAAAAGGGGATTTAAGAAATTTTTGGAAAAATCTTTGTACGAGGCGGTTACTTAGAGTAAAGTGATAAATTCAGGCAGCTGATATTTTTGAGTTACAACTAATATATATATTTTTTGCTTTTTGGGTCACACCTGGCGATGCACAGGGGTTACTCCTGGCTCTGCACTCAGGAGTTACTCCTGGCGGTGCTCAGGGGACCATATGGGATGCTGGGAGTCGAACCCGGGTTGGCTGCGTGCGAGGCAAACGCCCTACCTGCTGTGCTATCTCTCCAGCCCGAGTTACAGCTAATATTACTTATAGAATAAAGAATTCCCAAGGTAATTGTTTTCAGGGATGAGCAGGGAAACTTAATTAGGTGTATCTGCTTTAACAAACATGCTGTGATTTTTTGTTTATATTTACTTAATACTCAAGTGGGCCCAGTAACATTGTGAGACTTGTTACTCTGTTTGGCATATCGAATATGTCACGGGTAGCTTGCCAGGCTTTGCCATGTGGGTGAGATAGTCTCGGTAGCTTGCTGGGATCTCTGAGAGGGGCGTAGGAATCGAACTTGGGTCGGCCATGTCGGCCACATGCAAGGCAAACGCCCTACCTGCTGTGCTATCCCTTCATAATATTGGGGATGGTGCATGGAGTTTACTTCTGGTGGTAACTGAGGTGTCATGAGGTACTGGGAATTGAGCCCTGGGCTCCTGTATGCAAAACACCAGCTTCAAGTCTTGGAACTTTTTTCTTGCATGACCCTAAAAATCTTTCGGATGACCCACTTTCGCTCTTACAACTCACCCTACCTTCAGAGTTTTGCTTATATGTGCTCTTTGAAATGAGGGTTTGGGGGTGGAGAAGGGGAAACTTTTTAATAAGAGTTATGGATGTACAACTTCTTCAACCAAACAGAAATTAAATACCATGTATAAGTAAATGGTGCTTTAAAGAAATGCAAATGGAAGTAAAGTAAGTAGGAGGAAGCAAACTCTAGGAAAAATAGTTGCCTTGGTGGGGGAAAAATCACCCCTAATTGTGCCAAGTCTTTATGAGTGAAACATATTATTCACACCAAGGGGCCCGTTACTCCATTCTTTCTCTTCTCCCTGCTTTCTGACCCAGGCTTAAATTCAAATTGATAGAAAGCTTTTGCTAGTTACATTAGTGCAATAAACACAGAACTGTCTGCCATCAGGACATACTCTTATTCTTTTAGAAAAACAAGCAGGAAATGATGATGGAAACCATTTGGAAACTGAAGAGAAAAAAGGAAATAAATAAAAATAATAAAAATGTATTACTGCAGGCGATTCTTGAGCTGGAAGGAAAAAAGTCAAAAGATTTCTGGTTTGATTCATACCTTCAGAGAAGTTTCCTTAATGACTGCTCTTTTGTGTCGCCAAAGCAGTGCTCATTTATCAGTCTGTGGTTTTAATCCAAACCTATCAGGATGAAAATTCAAGGAGGATGAAGGTTAAATGACAGACATCCTGACTTGGGAACTACAGAGCTGATAAATGTCGACAAAACTTGACTCAAAGGCTAAGAGTTAAAAATATCTCTCTTTGGAGTCACTGAAAACAAAGAAGGGTTTTTGTGGGGATGATGGGTTGGTAGGTAGGGAGAACCGAATTCTGATGCAAAAGAGCACATTTTTATCTCAGTTGTGCATTTAACTAATTGTGAGCCAGAGAGAAATTCTGAATTGTGTCTTTCCTATTTATCAATGCTGATATTTATGTGGTGATCAGTAGCCCAAAGCAGAGTTTGAGCATGGAAAAATGAATTTTCATAAGACATAAGGTCTGTGTTTAGCAAGTTATTTGGCTGGTCTCTAATTCTCACTTGGAAGAGGTAGTGAGTGGAGTCTCTACCTTTCTGACACCTTCTAAACAATAACTCATAGTGTGACCACCTCCTTTTTTAAATCACTGAATTTGTCCTCTCTAAAGTGCTCTGAGACTAAGGAATGGTTATTCTGACACATATAAGCTTGTCTAGTAGATAATAATTGTTCAATAAGCATTTGCTTAATTGAATCAAATTTTATCCACTTAGAAAATACTGATAACACAGCGAGTAGGGCATTTGCCTTGCACGTGGCCGACTGGGGTTCGATTCCTTCGCCCCTCTCGGAGAGCCCAGCAAGCTACTGAGAGTATCTCGCCCACAGGGAAAAGCCTGGCAAGCTCCCCGTGACTATTTGTTGGGCTGGAGCGATAGCACAGCGGGTAGGGCGTTTGCCTTACACGCGGCCAACATGGCCGACCCGAGTTCGATTCCTCCGCCCCTCTCGGAGAGCCCGGCAAGCTACCGAGAGTATTCGATATGCCAGACACAGTAACAACAAAAGTCTCCAATGGAGACGTTACTGGGCCCGCTCGAGCAAATCGACGATCAGGGCTGGAGCGATAGCACAGCGGGTAGGGCGTCTGCCTTGCACGCAGCCAACATGGCTGACCCGAGTTCGATTCCTCCGCCCCTCTTGGAGAGCCCGGCAAGCTACCGAGAGTATTCGATATGCCAGACACAGTAACAACAAAGTCTCCAATGGAGACGTTACTGGGCCCGCTCGAGCAAATCGATGATCAACGGGAGGGCCTTTACTTTTACTTACTTTACTAGAAAATACTGGAAACCTCTGGCATGTTACCTTTTGACACACCTCTGGGAAGGATTATGCCAGGCATGGTGTAGTGGTTGAGAGCAAGACTCAACCAGTGTTGTAGAAATTCTCCTGGCTTGTTCTCAGAATCACATCCAGCAGTACTTGGAGACCATATGCAGTGTTAGGGATTGAACTGGGGTTGGCTGCTGCAAGGCACCTTTAACAAGACACTTTAACTCTGTACTATTTCTCAAATCCCATAATATTTGTTTTGTTTTTGTTTTTGATGTAGGCTACACAGCCCTGATTGAGATGCTCAGGGCTCATTCCGGGATCTGTGCTCAGCATTTACTCCTGCTGGTGCCCAAACAACCATATGGAATACTGGGGATCAAACCTTGGTCGGCCATGTATAAGGGAAGTGCCCAAACCATTGTACTGTTTCCCCAATCATTGGCTCCATAATTTCTTAAAAGGTTTAAGAAAAATGAGTAACTTGGAGTGAGTGTTTTGTAGAATAAAATCAATCTCAGGAAATATATTGAAATCAAATCAGCATTCAATATTCAAATATTATATCCAGAAAGGATTTCTAAAGAGCCTAAAAAAATCACCCAGATATTCTGAAGACTTACATAAAGAAGTGACCTTTGGCTTGGAAAGGAATGAATGGCGATAATGACAAATCATGAGAAGGCTTTCCCCAGATTTTAGGGCTAACTTCTCAGTTGGTTCACACTATGTAAGTATCCTCCCGTTGTTTATCGATTTGCTCCAGCGGGTCCAGTAACGTCTCCATTGTGAGACTTGTTGTTACTGCGTTTGGCATATTGAATACATGAAGGGGAGCTTGCCAGGCTTTGCTGTGCGGGCGAGATATGCTCGGTAGCTTGCTGGGCTTTCCAAGAGGGGTGGAGGAATCGAACCTAGATTGACTAGGTCAGCCTTGTGCAAGGCAAATACATGCTACGTGCTGCAGCCCCACTATGAAAGTGGACTTCTTAATTTTCCTCTTTTCCTAATTGAAGGCTGTCTAGCAGAAGGACCAGATAGAGTAATGAAACATTTATTTGGTATCCAATGTACCAAACTTATCGTCTTTTTTTTTAAAGGAAGCTTTTCATTCATAGCATGTATCACTTCCCCTCCACAATCCCCACCTCCTTTCCCTCCTCCATCCCCACCAGTAGAATCTGTAGACCAGTTCACAGATTCTGTTGCTTTGGGATATTTGATATCCATTACGATACTTCTTTGTTTGTCATTTGTCACATATGAGAGGCATCTTTCTGTATTTGTCCTTCTCCTTCTGATTGACTTCACTCGGCATGATACCCCTAGTTTCTGATACGAAGCAGCAAGACATACGTATTCTAATAGCCAAGTTAGTTTTCCAGGATGTATATATACCACAGTTCTTTTTTTAAAATTTTTATTAGTGAGACACCATGAGGTACAGTTGTAAACTTACAAATTTTGTGCTTGGGTTTCAATTATACAATGATCAAATATCATCCCTCCACCAGTGCCCATTTCTCACCACCACGGATTCCGGTATCCCTCCCACCCCCATCCCCCATCCCACCCTGCCTCTGTGGCAGGGCTTTCCCCTTTGTTCTCTTTCTCCTTTTGGGTGTTATGGTTTGCAAAAGAGGCATTGAGTGGCAATTATGTTTGGTCTATAGTCTACTTTCAGTATGCTTCTCCCATCCTGAGAGGATCCTCCCAACACCCTTTATTTGGTGCTCCCTTCTCTATCTGAGCTCCCTTTCCCCCTAGCATGTGTGGCTGGCCTCCAAGCCATGGAGCAAAATTCCTAATATCAGCCATTCTTGGGTGTTAGTCTTCTAGTTTGTTGCTTTATGTTCCCCAGCTTAATGCAATTTTTCTATGTCTATCCCTCTCTTTCTGACTCATTTTGCTTAGCATGATACTTTCCATGTAGTACCACTTGTATGTAAATTTCATGACTTCATCTTTTCTAACAGCTACATAGTACTCCATTGTGTAAATGTACCAAAGTTTCTTTAACCAGTCATCTGTTCTCGGGCACTCAGGTTTTTTCCAGATTCTGGCTATTGTAAAGAGTGCTGCAATGAACAAACAAGTGCAGATGTCACTTCGACTATACTTTTTTGCCTCTCTGGGGTATATTCTCAGGATATGCCACAGTTCTTGATCTAGTCATTTTTTTATCATCACTTAGGTTGTTTCCAGATTTTTGGCTGTTATAAGTAGTGCTGCAGCAGACATAGGAGCACAAATGTCTTTTCTGAACAGAGTATTTGGGCTCATGGGGTAGATGCCCCAAAGTGGAATTGTTAGGTCATATGGAAGCTTAATTGTCAGTTTTGTGAAACATTGTCCATAAGGTTTCACAAAAGGGTTGAACCGGGTGACATTCCAGCAGTATATGAGTTTTCTTACCCACCTCTCAACAATGATACTGTGTACCAGCTTACTGGTATGAGATAATATATCACTGGTTTTTGATTTATATTCCCCTGGAAATCGGTGATGATAAGCAGGTTTTCAATAAGCCAACAAGACACTCATACATCTTCTTCAGGAGAGTGTCTGTTTATTTCCTCTCTACATTTCTTGATGGGTTAGTGGTTTCTTTGGTGAGCTCTGTGAGTGCTTTCTATATTTGGGATATTAGCTCTGATTCTCTGGAGCAGTACTGCCACCTGAGAGAGGTGTGGAACCTCATTTGTTCTGAGTTTTGAATTTGTGTAATATGGATCAAAACATTGCCACTGACTCTTCTCTCATTCTATTCTCAAGTCAGGGGTGGCCCTGTCTTGGGCTCCATCTGGACAGCATGGGGGAGCCTTTCCGGGTACTTTCACAAAGAGGCTGTTTTCTCTATCCTCTTACTCTGCTTCCTGTGTCTTTACTGACAATGACCTGCTGGGGTCAGAACTGGAAGCGTGTCCTTTGGCTGGTCCTCTCTTTCTTCAACTTTGTCACAAGATTATATTCCTCTAAATAGTTTGCCAGAGACAAAAATCTGCAAGGATGACTTTCCAATATTCTCTTTTAATTTACTTCACGAGCTTTATGTTCCTATAGTCTATTCACTTCACAAAAAGTGTTTAGCTTATTTTGAGGGTTAAACAAATATTATGACGATAACAGCAGCCAATGAACAAATGGCAATGACAGCAGAGGCCTACGTACAAAATTAATTAACGAGAAACAGGCAACGGGCCCAGCTGTCTTGAGCAATTTTGAAGGCATAACTTGAAATATGGAAGATATTCAGAGAAAGACTTAAGTAGAGAGAAACAGCACATGCCATTAACATGTACGCTGCAGATGTGAGCTTTGTCAGCAGCATTTCTCCCTTCTTACGGTAAATCTGAGAGGCATTACAAGAGCACATCAATTACGTCAAATTAAAAAATACCACATGACCCAGGAGGGATAGAGGGAGAAATTCCACTAGTAAAGGCAATGTTCATAATTTTATTACCCTCGTCTCCTGTCATGTGATACTTGTTCTGCTGTCCGGTTGTAAGGGGAAACCTATTTATACTTTTGTGTAACAGATGGTATTACAGTGAGATGTTTCCTATTTGCAGAGAAACTCTTTTTCCCCTTCAGAGAAGTAACAGAGCATGTATAATCCAATGGAAGCCCTTTATAAGTAGCATGACCATATTATTGTTCAAACTGGGTCACTTTGGAGAATGAAAGATGATGCTATTAATAATTATGTGGGGATAATAGGCAGGAACTGAAATTGTGCTAGGCAGATCAGGATGTGTGGTTATCCAATTTAGGTGGCCAGGGTACAGAGGCTAAATTTATATTAGTATTAGGAAAATAACTAAAGGTTATCAGATTTCTTCTTTATATCTTAGTGTATTTGGGAGCTATCGATTCATTTACGGTATAGTTGATTTTACTATGCTTTACAATACGTAGGCAGTTATTAATGAATGAGAACTTTACTGTTGTTCTTAAACATTTTTCAACAAACTTGGTATCTTTACACTTGATTTCAGTTCCACTAAACAAGTTTTCTCTCCTAATTTATTTTATGGGAATATTGGACTAGTTTCTCCTCAAGATTCTCTTGTATATCTGATCATGTTTGAGAGTCTCATTATAGTAGACACAGGACTTGCACTTAGAATTTCTAGAATGATATTCATAGGTTTCTAAGAATTATAGCAACTGATTTTTGTGGAGGTGAAAAACAGAGTGCTCCATTCTGTTTGGCTATCTATTCCGCTGTTCAGTGATGAATGAGGTCAGGAGGTGGCTCTTCTTGGGCCCTGAGAGTATGTACCATGACCGTATACACTTGGCTTCTCTTTCATCTCACTGTGAATGTAGAATCCAAGATGTCAGTTCATGAAAAACTCCACTAGTTCAGGACAGTCCTATTTGGTTAGGTTTAGACCCAGTCAGTGCAATTCACTTAATAAAGAAGTTGAAATTTCCCCTGGATACTGAATGAGTTTAGCTTGACCTCTCTCTCTTGAACTCTGGTCTTTTTCATTATTTCCAATGGGAAGAATGTGGTTGACTGCATGGTATTGCTGACCAACTCACACACTGAGAGGCACTGGCCTCTGAGAATCACACAAGGACAGCCAGTTCCTTCAGGATGGCATAATTTTCTATTGGTTACTCTTGTCCCAGAGCAATCCTACAGTGCTGACTTTTCTGCACACCTGGATGTACTTCTCAGTGAAACTTCCACCCCAACTAACCTTGAGCTTGGTGCTACCCATACCTTTGAGACTTCTGGGGCTTTACCTCCAAGGACCCCTTTTTAGAGAAGCTGTCCTCTTGGCTGAGGGGAGAAAGTTCCTAGACTTTCTTTTTAGACTTCTGGATAGTTAAAGCTGGCAAAGAAACATTCAAACTTAGACATAAATAATTCAGTACTGATTTTCCTTGAGTCTCATAACCAATATTAGTCCAATATTAGTTTCTTTCTTTCTCTCGTCATTGCTCCCATGTCCTTTACTGGGAGGAATAACCTTCCCCTTGTACCCACTGTAGACTTGATCTGGTAGCATATTTGGGCTAGCAGCAAGGAGAAATTGATGATAACCTTACTGGCTACAACCTTTTGTGGCCTTCCAAGTGCTTATGAGATTCTCCTTCCATTTTAGGCTACACGCCATAGGGGTTGAATTTTTTCTATTTAAAAAAAATTTTTAATGTTTTATTATGCTGTGTTGCTGGGGCCATTTCCCCCCCAAGAAAAGGCACAGCTGTAATAAAGATCAGACTGCTTTTTAATGAAAGCTCCTTCCCACTAGGGCTGGATCTCAGCTATTAGGTCGCTGCCAGTTACTTCTTTTTTTGGTGTTAGTAACATGAGTAACCAAATATATTCCTTCTTATCTCTTGAATTTCCTTTTATAGTTAACTTATTAATGAAATATAAATAATTATGAAAATTTGGGGAGGAGAGCTAAGAGGAAGAAAGGAATATGCTTCTGTTTCATCAACCCGCTATGAACTCTTTCCTTTTATATATTACTTGCCAGCTTAGAAAATCATTAACAATTTCTGCATGACTCAGTGAGAAAGATTTTGAATTAATTCTTTAAAAGGAAGCTGTACTTACCTCAGGAGGGGAAACAATGGTTCCAGATATTTTTTGAAAAATTTGATGGGAGTCAAAGCTGCATAAATTTTCTGTTTTCTTTCTTCTTTCTTCTCTTCTTTTACTTTCTCTTTTTTCTTTTTTGGTCTTTTCCATGATTACTCAATCCGATATATGCCAGAAATTCTAGTAAGAATAGAGCAGATTGCTGGCGGAAGTCAGGGGTCCAGAGAAGAGGACAAGAAAGCCACAGACTATCATTCACAAGCTCTCAAGAAAATGAATCAAACAGCAGTGCTGTTATAGCAGATGCTATCATAGAAATTGAGCTAGGTACCAGGAGATTAAGGTCAGGAATTGGAGGGAAGAAGAGGATGAACTTTGTCACACACAGGACAAGTTTCCATTGAGAAGGTGACATTTGAGCTAGTTGTTGACTGTTAAGTAGAAACTACCGAGGGCTGAGAGGCTCTGTTCACAAAGGGGAGATGTCCTGGTCAATCATTGATACAGCAAGAGAAGCACAATAGATCCTGCAAGAGAAAGTATTGCTGAGTTAGAAGAACTTATTTTCAAGAAGTGGCAATGTGGGATGCTGAGGGACTGTCCCGGGGATGGAGGAAAAGCAGAGTCAAAGGCACAATGCCTGGAGAACGCACAGAAGTTTTCAGGTGATGGGCATCTGAGGTAAGGAGTGCTGACTGCCATCAAAAATCATTGCCAGTGCTTATGACATCAGAAAAGGTTCCTAATTATATACATTTCAAACAAGGAAATGGAGATGGAAAGATTACCAGTGATTTATCCGTCCTGTATCTCCTACCAGCCCACAGTACAGTGGGTAGGTCGTTTGCCTTGCACGCAGCCAACATGGCCCACCCGAGTTCGATTCCTCCGCCCCTCTTGGAGACCCAGCAAGCTACCGAGAGTATCTTGCCCACACGGCAAAGCCTGGCAAGCTACCTGTGATGTATTCAACATGCCAAACACAGTAATGAGTCTCACAATGTTACTGCGCCTGCTAGAGCAAATCAATGAACAACGGGAGGACAGTGACAGTGTATCTCCTAATTAGCAGAGCCAGGACTCATGCTCACCTGCCTGACTCCAAAGTAATCACTCTTCCTTCATTCTTCAGTTCAATAGCAAGTAGCAGCCTGGAAGGGGAGCAGTCTTTCAAAAGACACAACTGTGTCCGGGACAAGTCAACTCCAAATCACAGTGCTCTGAGCTCTAAAGAATCACAGTTTCTGAGGAAACTAAGACCTAATGGCTCATAACCCTTTAAATTTTTGTTTACCTGCTTATGTATTATGCCTCTAACTTTCTTCGACAGACTTTAAGCAAGGAGGGTAAGGAGGGTGTTCTACAGCTATTTGAACTAAATAGCTTATAGAGGAGAATATCTACCAGCTAGATATGAGGGACTCAATATGTAAGGGTCAAAAATAATCTTCAATTATCAATTCCTTAAGACAGGAACAATTTCACAAAGCATTCATACCACATGTGCTGTGGGGGCTGGAGATATGTTATCCTCCATAAAATCATTTATCAGGGACTTAGATGGAGAAAATACCATGAACTTCTTCCGGCAATGACTTCTCAACATGGTGTGCTGGGATTTGCCTCAGCAGACTAAGCACATGCTGGAGAATTGAGCATTGGCACGTTCTTTCGTTTGATAGTGACATATATGCTCATGCTGTTTTACCCAGGGCAGATGGCAACATTAACTTTTATTTATTTATTTATTATTAATTTTTATTAGTGAAACACCAAGAGGTGCAGTTGTAGACTTACAAATTTTTGTGCTTGGGTTTCGATTATACAATGATCAAATACCCATCCCTCCACCAGTGCCCTTTTCCCACCACCACGGATCCCAGTATCCCTCCCACGCCCCATAACCCTCATCCCACCCTGCCTCTGTGTCAGCGCATTCCCTTTTGTTCTTTCTCTCCTTTTGGGTGTTGTGGTCTGCAAAAGAGGCATTGAGTGGCAATCATGTTCGGTCCATAGTCTACTTTCAACATGCATTTCCATCCTGGGAGGATCTTCCCAACACCCTTTATTTGGTTCTCCCTTCTCTATCTGAGCTGCCCTTTCCCCTAGAATGCCTGGCTGGCCTCTAAGCCATGGAGTAATCCTCCTGGTACTGATGTCGGCTATTCTTGAGTATTAATCTCCTATTTTGTTACTTTATGTCCCCCAGATGAATGCAATCTTTTATGTCTATCTCTCTCTTTCTGACTCATTTCACTTAGCATGATACTTTCCATGTAGTACCACTTGTATGTAAATTTCGTGACTTCATCTTTTCTAACAGCTACATAGTACTTCATTGTGTAGATGTACCAAAGTTTCTTTAACCAATCATCTGTTTTTGGGCACTCAATTTTTTTTCCAGATTCTGGCTATTGTAAAGAGTGCTGCAATGAACAAACAAGTGCAGATGTCAATTCAACTATACATTTTTGCCTTTCTGGGATATATTCCCAGGAGTGGTATAGCTGGGCCAAATGGGAACTCAATTTCTAATTTTTTGAGAATTGTTCATACTGTTTTCCAAAAGGGCTGAACCAGTCGGCATTCCCACTAGCACATTAAGTTTTAACGGGGTCAGGTGCAGAGAGAGAGTGCAACAGTTAAGTTGCTTTCACTGCACACATGTCTGATGTTCAGTCCCTGGCACTGTGCAAAGTCCCCAGAGATTCAGTAGAAGTGGCCCCCTGAGCAAAGCTGGATGTGACCCCCAACTAAAAAAAAATAAAGTAAAATAAAAAGTGAAGGATCATACTTCTCTATGTTATGGGAAGGAGAATCTTAAGTCCGTTTACCCCGTTTATTCTTATCTTTGTTTGATTGTTTTTTGGCACACCTGGTGGAGCTTACACCTGGCTCTGCTCAGGGATCACTCTTATTAGGGCTTGGGAAAACAAGTGTGGTATCAGGGATTGAACCCAGGTCAGCTGCTTAGTAGAGAGGTACATTACCTACTGTGCTATCTCTTCAACCCCACTTCAGCCCCACTATCATTTTCTCTTTGATTCCATTACCAGAACTGGGGGCTGATCTCTTCGTTACTCTGTCACAAACACTCCCTGTTTCTTTTTAAGTTATCCAAGACATTTTGAATCAATTTTCTTCATTGAGATCTCTATTAAAAACCAGTGAGTTATTTATTTGTTGTTGGTACCCAAACTTCAGAGACATCACTAAAACACTTCATTTAACTAAGGCAAATATAAAGTAACAGGAAATTGAGAATGTTACCAAAACGAAATAGCAAAATGATGATTGCTTCCCAGTACTACTGATTCCAAGTGTGCAGAACTGGGCAGGAACACTGAGCTGTCCAACTGCCTGACCAGGCCCCAGGCACTCCCACTACCCCCAGCACTGCTGGGCAGGGTCCCTATTGCAAAAGCGCTGATTGAATCAGATAACTATGAAGTTAAACAAAAATATCCTCCTTTTACTTTATTTTTATTTTTAGTTGAATCACCATGAGATACAAAGTTGTTCATGATTGGGTTTCAGTCATACAATGTTCCAACACCCGTTCCTTCACCAATATACATTTCCCATCACCAATGTCCTGTTTCCTTCCCAACTCCCTCTACCCCCAGTCTGCCTTGATGGCAGATATTTCTCTCTCTCTCTCACTCACTCTTTCCATTTAAGCACTGTGGTTTGCTATATTGTTACTGAGAAGCTGTAATATATATAACTTTACTTCTTTCAGCACTTCTTATTTTTGAATGTTAAAAAGTTAGTTTTATTTATTTTCTTTTGTGTGTGTGTCAGGTATGCTTTTTTTATTATTGGATCACCGTGAGGTACAGTTATAGGCTTACAAACTTTTGTGCTTGCGTTTCAGTCATACAATGATCGACTACCCAACCCTCCACCAGTGCCCATTCCCCACCAACAATGGTCCCAGCATCCCTCCCACCACCCCCACCCTGTCCCCTCCAACTTACCCCGCCTCTGTGACAGGGCATTCCCTCATGCTCTCTCTCTCCCTCTCTCTTTCTCTCTCTCTCTCTCTTTGGCTGATGTGGTTTGCAATACAGGTATTAAGCGTCCATCATATTTGGTCTATAGTCTACTTTCAGCCCGCATCTCCCATCCTGAGTGGGTCTTCCTAGCACCATTTACTTGGTGGTCCCTTCTCTATCTGAGCTGCCTTTCCCCCCAGCATGAGAGGTCTGCTTCTAAGCTGTGGAGTGATCCTTCTGATACTTATCTCTACTATTCTTGGGTGTTAGTCTCCCATTCTGTAACTTTATATTCCACAAATAAGTGCAATCTTTCTATGTCTGTCTTTCACTTTCTGACTCATTTCACTTAACATGATACTCTCCATGTTGATCCACCTATATGAAAATTTCATGACTTCATCTTTTCGGACAGCTGCATAGTATTCCATTGTGTAGATGTACCGAAGTTTCTTTAACCAGTCATCTGTTTTCGGGCACTCTGTTTTTTCCCCAGATTTTGGCTATTGTGCAGCAATGAACATAGAAGTGCAGATGTCATTTCCACTGTACTCTTTTGCCTCTCCAGGATATATTCCCAGGAGTGGTATTGCTAGGTCAAATGGGAGCTCAATTTCTAATTTTTTGAGAATCATCAATACTGTTTTCCAAAAGGGTTGAACCAGTCGGCATTCCCACCAGCAGTAAAGGATAGTCCCTTTCTCGCCACATCCATGCCAACACAGGTTGCCTTTGTTCTGTTGGATGTGGGCCAGTCTCTGTGGTATGAGATAATTTCTCATTGTGGTTTTGATCTGCCTCTCCCTGATGATTGATGATGTAGAGCATTTTCTCATGTGCCTTTTTGCCATTTGGATTTCTTCTTTGAGAAAGTTTCTGTTCATTTTGTCTCCCCATTTTTTGATGGGGTTGAATGTTTTCTTCTTGTGGAGTTCAACCAGTGCTTTGTATATCCTTGATATCAACCCCTTATTGGATGGGTATTGGACGAATATCCTTTCCCATTCTGTAGACTGTCTTTGTGTTTTGGTCACTGTTTCTTTAGAGGTGCAGAAGCTTTTTAGTTTAAGATAGTCCCATTTGTCTATCTCTGTTTTCACTTTGCTTGGCCAGTAGTGTGTCATCTTTGAAGATACCGTTAGATTCAATGTTGTGGAGGGTTTTGCCAACCATGTCCTAAATGTACCTTAAGGATTCCAGTCTGATGTAGAGGTCTTTAATCAATTCTGATCTTACTTTGTACATGGTGTTAGGTAGAGATCTGAGCCCATTTTTTTTGCATGTATCTGTCCAGTTATGCCAGCAAAATTTGTTAAAGAGGGTTTCCTTGCTCCACCTCATATTTCTTGCTCCCTTATCAAAGACTAGATGATCATATATTTAGGGGGAGATGTCAGTATATCCAACCCTGTTCCATTGATCTGCGTCTCTGCCTTTGTTCCAGTACCATGCTGTTTTAATTATTCCTGCTTTGTAGTAGAGTTTGAGGTTGGGGAGGTTGGTTCCTCACATTTTTGTTTTCCCAAGAATTGCTTTAGCTATTCATGGATGCTTATTGTTCCATATTTCAAGAGTGTTTGCTCCATTTTTTGAAGAATGCCATGGGTATCATTATAGGGATCACATTGAATTTGTACAATGCTTGGGGAGTATTGCCATTTTGACAATGTTAATTCTCCTGATCCACAAGTAGGGGATATCTTTCCATTTTCTTATGTCCTCTTTTATTTCCTGAAGCACAGTTTTGTAGTTTTCTATGTACAGGTCTTTTTCTTCTTTAGTTAAGTTGATTCCTAGGTACTTGATTTTCTGGGGCACAATTGTGAATGGGATTTTTTTATGTTACTTCCTTCTCTCTCATTATTTGTGTATAGGAAAGCTATGGACTTTTGTATATTGATTTTTATAGCCTGCAACTTTACTACAAAAGTCTATTGTTTCTAGGAGTTTCTTTGTAGAGGTTTTAGGGTTCCCTAAGTATATTATCATATCATCTGCGAATAGTGAGAGCTTGATTTCTTCCTTTCCTACCTGAATGCTCTGAATATCTTTTTCTTGCCTAACTGCTATTGCAAGTGCTTTCAGTACTTATTGAACAGCATGGAGAGAGTGGGCATCCTTGTCTCATCCCTTATCTTAGAGGGAAGGCTCTCAGTTTTTCCCCATTGAGGGTGACGCTTGCCGTAGGCTTGTGGTAGATGGCTTTAACTATGTTGAGGAAACTCCCCTATATTCCCTTTTTGGCAAGGGTCGTAAACAGGTGCTGGATCTTGTCCAATGCTTTTTATGCACTATTGATATGATCATATGATTTTTATCTTTTCTTTTGTTGATATGATGAATTATGTTGGTTGATTTCCGAATGTTAAACCATCTTTGCATCCCCAGGATGAATCCCACTTGGTCATGGTGTATAATCTTTTGGATGACTTGTTGAATTCTATTTGTTAGTATTTTGTTGAGAATCTTCACATCTGTGTTCATCAGGGATATCGGCGTGTAGTTTTCTTTTCTTGTGATGTCTTTGTTTTCTTTTGTTATTAGAGAGATATGAGCTACATAGAAACTGTTTGGGAGAGTTTCTGTTTCTTCAATTTCTTGGAAGAGCTTGAGAAAAACTGGCAATAGGTCCTCTTTAAATGTCTGGAAAAATTCGCTAGTGAATCCATCTGGACCTGGGCTTTTCTTTTTGGGAAGACTTTTGATTACAGTTTCAATTTCCTTGATGTTAAAAGGCCAATTCAGGTACTCTAGAACTTCTTGTTTCAGCCTTGGGATATCATAGGAATCCAGGAATTTATCCATTTCTTCTAGGTTCTCTTGTTTCATGGCATACAGACTTTCGAAGCAGTCTCTGATGATCCTTTGAATTTTTTTGGTTTCTGTTGTGATATCCCCCTTCTCATTTCTGATTTGGTTTATTAGGTTGATGCTTGCCATAGGCTTGTTGTAGATGGCTTCGCTCTCTCTTCTTTGTGAATCTTGCTAGTGGGCACACACTGAGTATTTTTATTTCATCTACCAAATTTTTTCTTCATGACATTTCTGAGCATAGCTTTCCAATTTTTGCTCTCATTTCTTCTTGGATTTTCTCGATTGTCCAATCCATTGTTTCTTTCATGTCCTCCTTCAATTTACTGGATATCTGTCTCACTGTTTCACTGAGTTCATTGAACATGTTCAATACTTCATATCTGAATTCTTTCTCAAAGAGGTCCCTTAGGTGAGTAGCACCTACTGAGGCTTCTGGACTCTTTTCATCATGCTCCCCTCATGGTGGGGATTTGAGTTGTTTCTTCATGATGGTGTGGAGATATGGAGACTGATATGTTACAGGAGATTGCTGGGTATGAGTAAATTACCTGTGGCTGTGTGAGCACCTGCCAGCCCATAATTAGGCCACGCCCCATTCTAAAGAGGCCACGCCCACTTCTGAAAAGGCCAAACACCCTAAGGATGCCTGGTGTGTGTGTGTGGGGGGGGGGTTACAAACTGAGGGATGAAGAAGACCAGACCCAGCGTTGGGGACGAACAGTAAGAGGCTCAGGGATGGTGAGCATCCCAAGGTCCTCGAGGACGCCTGAGGCGCGGATGTGGGGAAATCCAAGTCCCGGGTTCGAGTAAAGACTGACCTGAGGGAGGAAGAAGACTGGGCACATCGTTGGGGATGAATAAAAAGCCATAACAGAAATATTTTTGAAAATAAATATCATTTACTAATGAAAAATCTGACCTCAAGTTTATATGATGAAATACTTAATTTCTTTTTTTTTTTTTTTTATTTTTTTTTTTTTTATTTTTTATTAGTGAAACAACATGAGGTACAGTTATAGATTTACAAATTTTGTGCTTGGATCTCGGTCATACCACGATCAAATACCCATCCCTCCACCAGTGCCCATTTTCCACCACCAGGATAATATCCCTCCCCCCCATCCTCCCATCCCCCCATCCCCCCCTGCCACTGTGGCAGGGCATTCCCCCGAAATACTTAATTTCTTATTGACATTTCCCAAACTTGTGCAGGTATCTCTTATTTTGCTTGCCTCATTGCTGAATCATCAAAACCTAGACTAGGATGTGGCATGTAGTAGAGGATCAATTCATTTGTGAAGTGAACAAATACATAGTAATTAATAGGGGAACACAGATTCCAAAATGCATTGGGAGCATCTTATTCTTATATCTAGAATTAAAGTGGCTAATATTATATGGGACGAACAGCATCAAACAAACTAATATGCAGTTCTTTGCCAATAAATAGGATTTGAAAGAGCAGTTAAAAACAGAAATGATCATTTGAAGACAAGCATATTAACAAATGCACCATGTTTGCTCTTTGTAGCTGCCTCAATTTACAGATGGGGCTTATTAAAATTTTATTTTATTTATTTTTTATGTAGGAGTATAAAATTTTATTTGATTTAAAAAGTTAAAAAAACTGGTTCAAAACATATATTAAATAAGATATTTTACATAGCATAAATAAATTGAAACAACAATTTTCTGGAAAATTTGGTAAGTGTAGTTGAT
Organism: Sorex fumeus; assembly: GCF_029834395.1. Taxonomy (NCBI): domain Eukaryota; kingdom Metazoa; phylum Chordata; class Mammalia; order Eulipotyphla; family Soricidae; genus Sorex; species Sorex fumeus. The sequence continues at coordinate 4,005,066 of NW_026606095.1, read as the reverse complement.
TTTGACTCCAGTTATGAAAAGAGGAGTATAGGATATAAAATACAGAAGAAAAAAAATAAAATTTATTCTCTACAACACTGATGAGCAGAAACATGTCATGAAAGTGTTAAAGCTAGACAGGGCCAAAGCACTACTTGACTTTATTGGTGTGATTATTTTCTTTTTAAAGTAATATCTTTAATATGACATATTTATAGTGTTTGTAATCAGATGGAAAGTGTGCATAAAGATCATTTTAACCACATGGAGTTTATTTATTTATTTTTTTGCCTTTTCAGTCACACCTGGCGATGCTCAGGGGTTACTCCTGCTGGCTCTGCACCCAGAAATTGCTCCAGGCGGTGCTCGGGGGACCATACGGGACGCTGGGAATCGAACCCCAGTTGGCTGCATGCAAGGTAAATGCCCTACCCACTGTGCTATCACTCCAGCCCCATGGAGTTTATTCTTGATTCTATGGAAAATTACCTGAGAGATGTAAAACTAAAATATGGGCTTTATTTTATTCTCTCACAAACAGACAAATACTCCAAATCTCCTGACCTTTCATATGATAAAAAGTAACTCTTCAATATGCACCATAAAATATATTTTATGGATACACACTCTTAATCAATCCTTCAACACAAAGGCGATATTTTCATAGTGACTGAGGAAGCAGATGCTTTCCTAAAGATACTCCTGTGTTAGGAAGAGCATTTTGAAAAATGAAATTTAGAAAGGTTATTATTGTATGTGATTTCCCCCCTGAAAATGGCCTAAACAATATTCTAGTATATATAAAATAAGAAAGAATGTTTTTTTGACTAGCTGAACATTTATATGTATTCAAAATAATTGGAAAGAAAAGAGCGCAACACTTTTCAATTATTTTGTAGAAACAAATAATTGAATTTAGGGAGGATGGAAATTTACCAGCTAAATGTCCAAATAAATTTTTGCCCTAATTGGGGAGGAGATTGAAAATGTTAGATTTATTAAGTAGAAGGAGCAGTGTAGCTCTACAAATCTTACTGATATGTAATTTTAAGTAAAACAGCCAAATAACAAAGTAAACTTAAGTTTACAATGAGATATTCTAATTGTTATATCTCAAAATATTAAACTTAGATTTCCATTGGTGATAAAACTCTTTCACCACATTGCGTCACTAGTGTCATTTACATTATGCTATAGTGAGTTTAAATCGTTTTAGAGCTCTAAAAAATGAAATATTAAAATATAAATAAAATATAAGGTAAATGATCTTAGTATATGCTCTCAAAATTAGATAAATAACAAATTAAATAAAAAGTTATTGAGTGGGGAAAATAAAGGTATACTCATAAATATATAAAATACAAAAGTGATATAAAAAATGGAAGAAGTCCAAGATCAAATTATTTTTGAGGAGACTAATAAAATGTATGAATCCTCAACAGATTGTTCAAGTGTCAAGAGACAGAACAGGCTCAATGGATAATTCATGATAAATCTGTAGTACCCCATCAAACATTTAAATTCCTCATTAAGGTTAAATTAGAAATCAATCATAAAAAATAACTAGAAAAATCCCCATATGTTAGACAAATACTTTTAATTATCCATAGAATCAAGGCAGAATTAGCAATGTAAACTACAATATACTTTAAACTGAATTACAGTAAAAATGACGCATCAGAATTTGTGGAATAAAATCATAGCAAAACATGAAAAATATGGGGTCCTAATTGCCTGAATAAGAAAGGAATAATGATGCAAGATAAATGACAGGGCAGTAACAGGAAGAAAGAACAGGAAGACATCCAGCAAAAATGCATGTGTATGCATGTGTATGTGATGAAGTTAGTCTGAAGGGACAAACAAAGAAAGTTCTCTCATATATGAGGCATACAGAAACAAAGTTGGGGTATAACAAATGCCAAAAAAGAGCAGAAACTGACAACTGATGTTCAGTGAGAATCTTCCCACAGAGGAGGGAAGGGGGTGGGGGGAAAGCCTGGGGGATGGTGAGAGAGGGACACTGAGACAATGGTGCAAGGAAGTGGACACTCTGGGAAGGCCATTGTACTAAATTTTGCTGTGCGGGAAACCCTACCATTAATAGTATTACAAACCATGGTGCCTAAAATGAAATAAAAATAAAATAAATGTGTGTATATACTTGTAAAGAAATTTAAAACTGTTTATAGCAACATTTTAGTACATACTAGGAAGGATTCTATCAATAATAAATAAATATATTTGTGACATATTAAATTCAATAGGATAAAGACAGTGAAGGGAACACTGCTGTGTAGGATGTGGACTGATCACACAAACTTAAGGTTTGTCAGAGCAATGATGCTTAAAGAACATGTACTGTATCTTTAAGAACAACTAAATCTAATCTGTTGTATGAGATGTCAGCATGCCCATTCTAATTGATAAAATAAAATTTTCTGATCTCAAGGGGAACAGGCATTTTGAGGCAAAGGATTGTTTTGTTTCTTGACTGGGGTTGGAATCATATGGATTTGTCCAATTCTGACAACTAATGAAACTATAAATTTTGACTTGGTCATTTTTTTCTGTGTATAATTATTCAAAATGATGATTATAAAAGAAGAGAAAGGAGGGATTACAGGCATTTATGTGAACAAATAAATTCTTCATCATAACCCTCATCAATAATCCTCATTCAGTTGATTGTGGTTATTTAATGTATTTTTGTTCTTGGAAAGTACTACTGAGGTGTTTTTGTCCTGATGATACAAGTTATACCTACAAAAAAAAAGGAGTAAAACTTGTTCTCTCTTTAAGAACTGGATAAGATTTGGTAAAGTTGACTAAATACATTCCATTTGGTCTTGGGAGACAGTGATACAGTGCTTATTGCATTTAAGAACAGTTTTCTTGCTCAGCGTTTTTAGTTTATTTGTTTGTTTGTTTGTTTGTTTGGGTCCATACCCAGTGGTGCTCAGGCCATACACAGTGTTGCTTCTGACTCTGGGCTCAGAGATCACTACAGGCATGTTCCAAGGACTATATAGGATGCTGGGAACTGAACCCAGGTTAGCCACGTACAAGGCAAGTGTCTTACTCACTCTACAATTTCTCTGTCCCCTATGTAGCAGGTTTTATTTGTTTATTTTTAGATCTTTTTATTTTTTATTTTTATTTATTTATTTATTTTTGCTTTTTGGGTCACATCCGGCAATGCACAGGGGTTATTCCTGGCTGTGCACTCAGGAATTACTCCTGGCGGCGCTCAGGGGACCATATGGGATGCTGGGAATCGAACCTGGTTTGGTCGTGTGCAAGGCAAATGCCCTACCAGCTGTGCTATTGCTCCAGCCCCAGTTCTTTTAATTTTTTCACTGTCACTGTCACTGTCCTCCCATTGTTCATCGATTTGCTTGAGCGAGCCCAGTAACATCTCCATTGTGACACTTGTTACTGTGTTTGGCATATTGAATACATCACAGGTAGCTTGCCAGGCTTTGCTGTGCGGGTGAGATACTCTCAGTAGCTTGCCGGGCTCTCCAAGTGGGGCAGAGGAATTAAATCTGGGTTGGCCAGGTCGGTAACATGAAAGGCAAATGCCCTACCCACTGTTTATTTTATTCTTATAAAGTAGTTCACAATATTTGATTATATTTAATGTTCAAACACCAATCCCACCACCATCACACCTTCCCACCACCATATTTCGGATGCTTCTACCCGAACCCAACCCTTGCCCCAAAGCAGAACCGAAATAATTTATTTTGTATTATGAATAAACTCCTGAAAATGCTCCAAAAAAGTTTTCTTAGAGGAAAGTGTGTGAAGATTGTTGCTATTCACTGAGGGGTCATTAAACCCTTCTGTAAGAGATCACTAACATGTTATTAAAGGTTAAGCCTTGCGTGCTTTTATATGTATATGTATATGTATATGTATATGTATATGTATATGTGTGTGTCTGTAAAATATATTTCTTTTTAAGATTGGTTGCCTTCTACTTTAAACCTCATCAAATGTGGTGCACTACTCATGGAATTTTAGTGGTGTGAAGTATGAGTTTTGAGGCTGCCTGTGGTCCAGGAATAGGTTCACTCATGGGTGAGGCTCAACCCAAGCATGTGTAGAGTGGCTGTGAGCATGGCAGAGACTGAGTTCTAGAGGTTTTCAGCTGCCAGGGCTGGGCCCCTTGGGGCTGGTGCCAGATAATCTCATCAACTCTCATGATCCAGAGACGACTTATAAATCTCTCAGAAGAGAGCATAAAATGACTCACCATAGCCGGGCTGTTTCATTTGGGGCACCCTGGAGGGGGGCGGGTTTTCAGCAGTTTTTAATCAGTTAAACATGTAGTGTAATTTAAGAAGAGAAAACAAGAGAAAACAAAGGCAAGAGAGATGATACAGCTGTTATTTACTTTACAGGCTGAGAATCTTGGTTCAATGCCTGGCATTGCAAACGGTTCCCAGAGCACTGCTCAGAGTGATCCTTCAGCAAAGAATCAGGAGTTATCTCTGAGTACTGAATTTTTTTTTTTGCGGCTTGACATTTGTTTATTCATCTATAAAATAAAACATCAATATAAAGGGGGTTCAGCACTGGCTTGATCTACTCAATCTTCAGAGGGAAAAAACAACCTCCTAGACTATCAACTACATATTTGCCCTCTGAGAACACTGTATGACTGAAACCGATTATGAACAGCTTTATAACTGCATATCTCAGGGTGAGTCAATAAAAAATTAAAACCAAACAAACAAACAAACAAAAAACTATAAACACCGATGAATCATGAGTGGAATCTTTCCTTTTTTTTTAATAATTTATTTATTTATTGCTCGAGCGGGCCCAGTAACATCTCCATTGGAGACTTTGTTGTTACTGTGTCTGGCATATCGAATATGCCACAGGGAGCTTGCCAGGCTCTGCCCTGCGGGCGAGATACTCTCAGTAGCTTGCCAGGCTCTCCGAGAGGGGCGGAGGAATTGAACTCGGGTCGGCCATGTTGGCCGCTTGTAAGGCGAACGCCCTACCCGCTGTGCTATCGCGCCAATTTATTTATTGAATCCCTGTGGGAAAAGTTACAGAGCTTTCAGGTTTAGGTTTCAGTCATGTAAGTATCAAACACATTTCCCTTTACCAATACTTATTTTTACCCGCGAACCCCAATAGAACCCCACCTCCCACCCCTCCCAATTACTGTGAGGCAGATGAGTTCTAGTTAACACTCTATCTACTTTGACTAGATTTATTGTTTCAATAAAAGATGCACCATTATTATTTAGAGTTTACGACCCACCCCCCAAATCAGACATGCTGAAAAAGCATTGTGAAATGATTTGCTTTCTACGGCTGGGTTTAAGAATTAAATGATGTCGCCGCGTGGTTTTGGATTTCTGCTATTTTACTTATTAACCCTGGAAGTATTTCTATTAAAAGTTAGATAGTTAAGAGATTGGTTTCTGTGCTCTGGATTCGTGGCCGTGCCGGAGAGACGCTCGTGGGGGGCAACTGGTGACCTCGGTTGGGCGTGAAGGACGGACTGGAACACCCCCCTTCCCATGAGGTCCCTGCCGCCCCCACCCCCGGCTCAAACCTGCTGTCCACAAGGTTCCCGTGCGGCCACCATCTTTCTTTCCCTGAATTTTTTTTTTAACAAATCAAAGAAAGATGCTAAATTCTTAGTATGCTCAGTTTTACTAAAAAAACAAATATGATGTACTGGAATTATCTTCTCCCCCTTTAAAAAATTGATTAAAGTTCTGTGATTTACAATACTGCTGCTGATGGTTTCTCATGCATAAAACCGATTTACAGTGCTGTTGATGATGGTATCCCAACATCACACCCATCACCAGTATTCCCACCTCCCTGGCTCAAGGACCCCAGGGCCCCTCCCTCTCAATCTTCCACTGCACCCCACCAATACAATTATGTGAATCAGTTCTCCTTTTGTGTTTCCTTTGGATTTTTGCTGCTATCTTACTTTGTATTTTAAGTCCCACATCTGAGAGAGATCATTATTTTTCTCTTTACTTGTGACTGACTTTACTCAACATGATATCCTCTAGTTCCACCCATTTTGCGTTAAATTGTAAAATTTTTCTAAAATCTGAATAATATAAAATTATGTCTAAATGGATCCTGGTTATAAGAGAGTTATTATCTGTCACTGTCACTGTCCTCCCGTTGTTCATCGATTTGCTGGAGCGGGTCCAGTAACGTCTCCATTGTGACAATTGTTAACGTGTTTGGTATATCAAGTACATCACGGGTAGCTTGCCAGGCTTTGCCATGCGGGCGAGATATTCTTGGTAGCTTGCCAGGCTCTCCAAGAGAGGTGGAGAAATCGAACTCAGGTCGGCCATGTTGCAAGGCAAATGCCCTACCTGCTGTTCTATCGCTCCAGCCCAAAGAGTTATTATCAAAAGTTACAAATATAGATGGGCTGGAGTGATAGCACAGTGGTAGGGCGTTCGCCTTACAAGCGGCCAACATTGCCGACCCGAGTTCGATTCCTCCGCCCCTCTCGGAGAACCCGGCAAGCTACCGAGAGTATCTCGCCCACACAGCAAAGCCTGGCAAGCTCCCCGTGACATATTCGATACCAGACACAGTAACAACAAAGTCTCCAGTGGAGACGTTACTGGGCCCGCTCGAGCAAATTGACGAACAACGGGAGGGCCTTTACCTTTACCTTTTTACAAATATAGATAAAGCTTATGAAAATTCAAATACAACTTTGAACTTAAACATAAAGTATCCTTCGTCCAAAAGGTATTGAGAAAAAGAGAAATTCAAATTATCAAACAAAAGTGGTCGATGGATTGCATAACTCAAAGAAAACAGAAAAGTAGTCATTTAATGTGTAGATTTCCAAATACTATGTCTGCCACAAATATTTGGTCTCTCCCTATTAAGTGCACTGTTCTTCTGGAAGTAGGGCTTGTCTCATCTGCTGTGGCTGTCCCACTCCTTTCTGCCCATATTTACTTGCCTCGTTTCCAGTTTGAGGTCATTGGTGCTCATGTGACCACAGATATCGATCATGGGAAGAGGATTTTATTTCAAATCCTTTTCTCTAGGGACATATGTGCATCCTGAATTTCCTCAAATCCATGGTTATTTTCCACCAACATGTATCGTTTGTAAAAAAATTTTTTTAAAGTCTTTATTTTTAGTTATATAGACATTTTGTTATACAAATAAAATTGCTCCAGGAACCAAATATCTTTGCATATCTTAGACATAGCTTCCAGTATTTTCACTAGTACCGATATACATATCCCAGGTTTCATTCACTTTTGAAGACATTAGTTTTATTGTCACTTTGGAGCAGAGTAATTGGTGCCATCCCTAGGGAGACAAATAGTTATTGATTTAATCCTTATATAATAAAAATGTTATTAGAAGAAATGATTCTTTAACTTTGTAGTGAGCACATTTCTACTTTGCAAGGCACTTGGACTTTGTGTAGAAACACTGAAAAGTCTTCTAGATTTTCATTTTATGCCTATGAAATAAATCAGAAGTGGTTTATTTCCCAACACATTCATAAATCATTTCTTGTAAATATATTCCTCCTCCCCTCTCGGAGAGCCCAGCAAGCTACCGAGAGTATCCTGCCTGCACGGCAGAGCCTGGCAAGCTCCCCGTGGCATATTTTATATGCCCAAAAGAGTAACAACAAGTTTCACAATGGAGACGTTACTGGTGCCCGCTCAAGCAAATCGATGAACAACAGAAGGACCGTGCTACAGTGCTTTATTCTTAGTAGTTCCAACAGCAGAGTATTAGGCTCAATTAGGTAAGGCAATAGAGACGTTACCATCTGAATGATTGGAAACAGTTTTTATTTTCAGTGTTTCTTAAAAATTGTGGTTTAGAAAGTCACAAGAGTGCTAATTTATGGGAATGACATACAGATTTATCCCACCTTCCCCATCACCACCAAAGTGCCCAGGACCCTCCACCACTGTCTTTATGTCTCTTCTAGTCTGGTCCTTTTTCCCTCTCTTCTTTCACCTGTGTTAATTGGTTCTTATTCTGATATAAAGAGCTTGTCATTTCTCATTATTATGTACACCCACCAGCATGTTTTCTAACTCACTTTATCTAGTCTTTGTAATGAGATATTGCTGAGAAAGAAAATTTTCCTCAATATCCTCACCCTCCCGACCCTCAAAATCTAAATTTAGAAATGAATTACCAGCTGAGTTGATCTCACTTTCAAATGAACTAATTAGTAAACATTAGAACCCCAGCAAGAAGCATAAGATTTGGGGCAGTGGGTCTTGCTTCAAAGAGAATTTATTTATTTATTTTTAGTTGGGATTCTATAGTTTATGATGCTGTTAATAATGATCTCTTATAACCATAAATTCAACAGTGTATCCATCATCTGGCGTACCCGCACCTCTCTCTTAAGAACCCTAATATACCTGCTTTAAAACCCCACAACTCAGTTGCATGAATCAGTTCTCCCATTATGTTTACTTTGGATGCTACCTTGCTGTGACTCTTTAAGTCCCACATATGAGAGAGATTATTCTGTGTCTAGAATTGTGTATTTTACTATTTGTGTGCGAAGATAACTCATATTAGTATTTAAAATGATTTGTACTTAAATATATACATGAATCTTCTTCTCTCAGCTGTTTGTTGAAAGTTCACACAGCACATCACTTCTTATATATAAATTATAATTATTTACAAACCATATTTGTAATTGCATTCTATTCTCTATTTTCCAAGACTATTATTTATACACTATTATTTATACAGGAGCCCCACCCTACCCTGCCCTGTCTGCTTCCATCAACCACCCAGGGATCGAATTGTGCACAGGAGACCCACCCTACCCAGATAAATATCCCACTGGCAGACTTCCACTCTCGACACTACTTCCACTACCCAGCCGTCGCCATACTCCAGGACGCTTTCCGGACCCGCGCGGCAGCTCCGGCCGAGACCCACGCACAACTGAAGACCCACAGAACAAGGTAAGCGGAACTCTCTGAGACCTTGGACTCCAGGCTCGGCGGACCCAGGGACAGAGCTTCTCTGCTTGCTCCCACCACCACAGGTGACAAAGGGATTCTAATCAGGAGCCCCACCCTACCCTGCCCTGTCTGCTTCCATCAACCACCCAGGGATCGAATTGTGCACAGGAGACCCACCCTACCCAGATAAATATCCCACTGGCAGACTTCCACTCTCGACACTACTTCCACTACCCAGCCGTCGCCACACTCCAGGACGCTTTCCGGACCCGCGCGGCCGCAAACGGCCGCGCGACACATCATAAGACACTAAATACCCGTCTTCTGGAATTGTCGTACCATATTTGATAGGGTTCAAATATGGTAACACCTACAAGGGTGATTAGAGGTCACCCCAAAAGCCTCTATACCTCTCGGAAAGATTGTCAAGCTACCGAGAGTATTCCGCCCGCACGGAAGAGCCTGGCAAGCTATCCGCTGTGTATTCGATATGCCAAAACCAGTAACTACAACTGGTCTCATTCACCTGACCCTGAAGGCTTCACCGACATGGCAGCACTGAGAAGGATGAGAAAGGAGAGGCCGACAAAATCTCAAGGCCGACCTAGGCTGCCACAACGAAGGAAGACAAAAATGATCGTCTGTACTTTCAATGCACGTACGCTAGCATCAGATGCATCCATCGAGGACCTGATGGTACAAGCGCGAATGATCAAGTACGACATCATTGGTCTGACCGAGACAAGAAGACACGAATCTCACCATGCCGTTTTCGACACTGGAGAAGAATTGTTCCTCGGAACATGCGATAAAAGAGGTGTTGGAGGCGTCGGTGTCCTTGTCAACACAAACTTGGCCAAGAGCATTGATTCATTTGAATGCCTAACAACCCGAATCGGACGTTTACATTTGAATAGATGTGGCTCACTGCCTGCAGTTTCTATCTTCGTTGTCTACGCATCAACATCTCATTATGATGAAAGAGAAATCGAGAAGTTCTACATGGAGCTAGAGAAGTTCTATAAAGAAGACCACACCTTTTACAAGATCATTGTGGGTGATTTTAATGCCAAGATAGGACCGAGAAGATCAGCTGAAGAACTTCACATCGGAACCCATGGCCTAGAATGGAACGAACAGGGTGAGAGACTGTCTGAGTTCATCATGTCGACCAAGACCATTCATGGTAACTCACAGTTACAGAAGGCAGAATCTAAACGATGGACATGGGAGTCTCCCGGTGGACGATTCCACAACGAAATAGACCACATCATATTCAATCGACGGTTTTGCCTGACTGATGTCGCTGTTGTCCCAAAATTTCGAACGGGATCGGACCACCGTCTCCTTCGTGCAAAATTCTACTTCACAGAGCGGGGAGAAAGGGCTGCAAAGTTCAAAAAGAGAACTCCCAGAACGACCACCAACTGGGAACTCTTTGGTACTATTGCGGCAACATGGGAAGATGCCATTGTTGACAACATTGATGAGGAATACAATCGACTGGTTCAGCACCTCCATGAATGTGCGAGGAACGCCAAGAGAGAGATAGCCACAAAAAGTCGCCTATCTTCGAAAACTCTTGAGCTAATTCGCCAGCGTGGTTTGGCGCATGCCTCAGGCAACCGCAAGCTAACGTCCAAGCTTGCAAAGCAGTGCATAGATGCGATCAAGGAAGACCTCAAAGAGAGAAGAGCAGAAGTACTGGTAGATGCGGCAGAAGCCGGGAAAAGTATTCGTAACGCCCGCCTGTCCTTCGCCAACTATAAGACCAAGATGACTGCCCTCCGACGTCCTGATGGATCCATCACATCCTCCAGAACGGCAATGGAGAAGATTATCCATGACTTCTACTCAAATCTCTTCGATAGCCATGTCCACTTGCCGACATACCAAATTCCACAGGATGGGTATGTCGTTCCCAACGTTCTCCCTTCCGAAATCCGACACGCCATTTCGTCAGTAAAGAAGCAAACAGCACCCGGCCCAGACAAGGTCAGACCTGAACACCTGAAGAACCTGCCATCAGTACTCATCAATACACTGGCTCGGCTCTTCACTCGCTACCTGTCTGAATGCAAGGTTCCATCTCAATGGAAAACCAGCAGGACCGTACTACTGTTCAAGAAGGGAGACATCCATGACATTGGCAACTATCGCCCGATCTGCCTATTGTCTGTCATCTACAAGTTGTTCACTCGAGTCATCCTGAATAGGATTGGCAGAACACTAGATGAAGGACAACCATGTGAGCAAGCAGGGTTCCGCAAAGGATTCAGCACCATCGACCATATCCACACGATAACCAAACTCATTGAGGTTTCTCGGGAGTTCAAGATGCCGCTCTGCTTAACGTTCATTGATTTAAAGAAGGCCTTTGATTCTGTTGAGACGGAAGCGGTCATTGAAGCCCTAGCCAATCAGGGCATTCAAGCCCAATACATCAGGATCCTCCGTGAGCTGTATTGCGGATTCACTATCAGGATCTCACCATTCTACAAAGAAGTGATCGTTGATGTCAAGAGAGGGGTGCGGCAGGGTGATACCATTTCACCAAAACTCTTCAGTGCCACCCTCGAGAACATCATGCGACGACTGGAATGGGAAGGAATGGGAGTGAAGATAGATGGTCGGCATTGTTGACAACATTGATGAGGAATACAATCGACTGGTTCAGCTGTCTCATTTGCCAAGGTGTCGGCAACTACACCACCTCTGCTTTACTGATGACATTGTTTTAATAACACCAAACATCAGCCAAGCGGCACAAATGCTGGCCGACTTTGACCGTGAGTGTGGAAAGGTAGGACTACAGCTGAATCTTACGAAGACAATGTTTATGAGAAACAGCCTTGTTCCTGACGCCCCATTCGCTCTCAATGGAACGACCATCTCCGAATGCAACAGCTATGTGTACCTAGGTCGAGAGGTCAACATGACAAATGACCTGGCACCCGAGCTGCGCAGGAGGAAGAGAGCGGCTTGGAACGCCTTCAAGAACGTCGAAGAAATAGCTAAGAGGACGAAGAACCTATGGCTCCGGGCACATCTCTTTGATTCCACTGTTCTTCCTGCATTAACATATGCCTCAGAGACCTGGGCCCTACGCAAACAAGATGAGAACGCCATTCAGGTCTCCCAAAGAAGAATAGAAAGAGCTATGCTTGGAATATCACGTTTCACTCAAATGAGAGAACGAATCCGGAGTTCTGACATCCGTCGACGATCAAGGATCAGGGACGCTGTCTCATTTGCCAAGGTGTCGAAAATCAGATGGGCTGGTCACGTAATGAGATTTAAAGACGACCGTTGGACTAGAGCTGTTACTGACTGGATTCCACGGGATGTCAAGAGACCGCGTGGCCGCCCACCTACCAGATGGTCAGACTTCTTTGTCAAGGTCATGAATGATCGGTTTGAGGCCCTCCATGTTCCCGGAGCGAAGAGATGCCATTGGGCTACACTAGCACGCGACAGGGACAAATGGAGACGTTACTGGCACCCGCTCGAGCAAATCGATGACTAACGGGAAGTTAAGTGATTAAGTGATTAAGTGATTATTTATACACATACACTGCAGTGCTTTGAGATGCTTTGTTATAAACATATGATGTATTTCCTACAAGCATAGAATCTCTTGAAGATTCACAGGGAACATTGACAGCTCTAAAAACTATACGGTGAGGACAACAAATTAGTTACCTATTAGCACAGGGTTTCCAAAAATATTTGACATTAACTTTTTACTTATCTTAATTTTGGTTTGAAAAGTGCTTTTTTAGAGACAAATTAATCAAGATCATTTGGATGCTAGATCTTTTATGACCAGGGACCATGGCTTCAAATGTATCATCATCAATCTGAGGGAAATTTTTTAGTAAGAATTCAAACTTGTATTTTCCTCATTTAGAAGCAATGCATAATTATGGGTTACAAGTAAATCAGTTCAATTATTGAATTCATTGCAATGATTTAGACTCTTCTTAGAAATGTGTTACAAGTATATTGTAATTGCCTTTTTCTAGTGGTTCCAATGCTTTGGGCAATGAATCTTATTGTAAGTCAGTTCACTTTTAGAAAGAGTAAGCTTTTTGTGAGGAGTAGAACACACCTATGGGGAAGCAATACACACCTCATTTCATGCTTTCCAGATCATGTTCCATGTAACTTTCATCCTGTAAAAATTTCCAAAAGACATGGTGATGAAATTTTATAGAATGTTTGTTCACTATCTTGTAACATAACTGTATTTTTATTTTCATTCTTTGCCTTCTGTCATAAATAGTTAGCAAATACCATAGTCTCTTAAGGATTTTTTTCTTAACACATATCACTATATATTAAAAACAGAGCTCTCAGAGTATATGCAAACCTTAAGCTATAAAAGGATTGTAAACAATAACATCTAATACTAGCCTAGACTTTAATTTTAGTTCTGCGTCCCTAATATCACTTTGAATGATTCATGTGACAAGAACTAACTATGGACTGAGAAAGCCAATCTACTTTATAACTTATCTTAATGTTAGAGAATTTTCATTTATTTGATTCGTAATTCATCTCCTTGTAATTTCTACTCACTGGTTCTATGAATGAGATCTGATTCTACATAAAAAAGACATTTTCTTTTTCACTTCAGAGTTCTGTAGTAGATGCAAAGCCACGATATAATTCTCTTTAATTTCTTCTTCTTCTTTCCAGCTCAGTGACTTCAAACATCCTTTAAAATTTACTCATATGACTCCTTGCCAAAGTATAGATCTTGTCTACATGCATTGCAGTTTGTAATAATCACTCTTGATTTGGCACTCAGGACCAAACTAAATACTCCCAAGGAAATTCAGTTGGTAAATTGTAGAGGAAGGGCTGGAACTATAGCACAGCAGGTAGTGCGTTTGCCTTGCACTCGGCCAACCCGGGTTCGATTCCCCTGTCCCTCTTGAAGAACCCGCAAGCTACCAAAAGTATCCCGCCCACATGGCAGAGCCTGGCAATTTCCTCGTGATGTATTCGATATGCCAAGAAGATTAACAAAAAGTCTCACAATGGATACGTTACTGGTGCCCGCTTGAGCAAATCAGTGAACAAGGGGAGGACAGTGCTACAGTGCTATACTGTAGAGGGAAATCACTGATTTAATTTTGTGAGACACTGAAATTCTTTTGCAAACTTTAAATAAAATAATATTAAACCATAGAATTACAGATAAGGTTTCTAGCATTTGACTTTGTACTCTGACTACTAACTGAGATATAACTTTTCCATATGTCAATTTATGTCTGATAAGAGTTGACCCATGAAATCCAAAGCATAAGAAGCAGAATTAAAACTAAATAAGTGCATTAAAGAAATGTTAAACTTCTACACACCAAAAGAAACCATCAAAAAAGTGAAAACAACTGAAAAGAATAGGAAAAGTATTTGTAAACTTATATCTGATAAAGGATTATTATTCAATAATCATAAGGAAGTCACACAACTCAATAGCAAAATGCCAAATATCCAATTAAGAAATGGACAAAAGCCCTGAATAGACTTTACTGTAAAGAAGATAATCAAAAGACTAACAAATACATGGGAAATTGCTTAATATCATACATAAATAGGGAAATATGAATTGAAACCATAATGATATATGACTTCATTAGATCTACATTAGAATAGACATAATCAAAAGGACAAGAGACAGCAAATACAGGTGTGGTTATGGAGAAAACAGAACCCTTATGCATTGTTTGGTGGTGTTGTAAATGAGTTCATCTGTAATGAGAAACAATAAAGAGGCTCCTTAACAAGTTAAAAATAGAACATAGAATCTAGCTATTCTACTCCTGGGAATGCATCCAAAGGAAATCCCCAACAACCCCAACAACTTGATATCTTCACCCCCATGTTCATTACCATGGCAGTAGCCAAGATATTGCAACAGAACAAGAGTTCATCAGTGGATGAATTAATGAAGCTATTGTGTTATATGCACACACACAGAGGAATATCATTCATTTATTAAAAGTTAGAAGATCCTACTATTTACAACAACATGGATGGACCTCCAAGGCTTTCCTTATCCTGCAGGAGTATGCTATTTTGCCATAAGACTATATTATGCTTATGGAAACAAATCATCCAGAGAACGATAAATACTGAATAATATCACATAAGTGGAGTCTAAAAATAAAATAAAATGGATCAGAGATATTACTGCCTTGCACATGTAAATGCCAGTTTGATCTCAAGCACCACAAAGGGTGCCCTGAGCACTACTGGGTATGGTCCAACCCTTCTCTGTATGCCCATTCATCTATAATAAAGTTAAATAGAAAAAAACTCATAGAAAAGTAGATCAGACTTGTTACTATGGGCAGAAGATGGGAGGAAAAAAATTGAGGGAAGGTAGTTGAGAGGTACACAATTCCAGTTAAAAGATAAGTATAATATGATAAATATATAACATGATCTAATGTACATGGTGACTATAAAGATAATGCCGATCTATAATATGTAAGAACTTTATTAATAGAATAAATTCCGAGTTCTTAGCAAAGGAAAAAATTTTTCTCTTCTTTCTGTTTTCTTGTATGAGAAAATGAGTGTAAGATTAATTGTAATAATATTTCATAGGGCTGGAGCGATAGTACAGCAAGTAGGGCATTTGCTTGCACTCAGCCGACCCAGGCTCAATTCCTCTACCCATCTCGGAGAGCCCAGCAAGCTACCGAGAGTATCTCGCCCACATGGCAAAGCCTGGCAAGCTACCCGTGATGTATTCGATATGCCAAACACAGTAACAAGTGTCACAATGGAGATGTTACTGGGCCCGCTCGAACAAATCGATGAACAGTGGGAGGACAGTGACAGTGTGTGTAAATTAAACCATCATGCCATAGCCTAAAACTCATAAAATAATAAATTTTAATTATGTCTCAAACTCTGGGGGAAAATGGCCCATCATCAATGTCTATTATTTTTTCTTCTAAGAACTTACTTCTTCCATCAAACCTATTGCATTTATTTCATCTGCAGATTAGATCACCTGACATGATTGTCTTTGTTTGAGCGATTAATGAAGACATTAAACCTGAGAAATTACAACGGTATTTTACTTCTCATTCTATATTAATGTGAAGCATATCAATATAGTCAGAAAGAATATTTATAACCTATGGTTTTTATTCTACTTTATGACATTATGTAGAAATTGTATTAATAATTTAAATATTTTATGTGTCTTGTACTCTCAAACATTGTTCAGTTTCTACCTCAAAATGCCTATTATTCATGAGGTATTAGAATTCAACTATTGAAAAATTAAAAACTAAATAAAAATTAGTAAATATATTTATTAATATTTCAATAGGCATAATGCCTAGAAATATGTATATAGTTAAAAGTAAAAACTTCCATAGTAATATTTATAATATCTTTTGCACTAAATTTGCTAGGTACACTCATCAGGTGATCTCATTCTCTTCAACAGGTTTCATTCTATATATTCGATTTTTTTTGTAGGGTGGAGGTAGTTGGGTCATAGCCAGCAGTATGGAGTGTTTTCTCCTGGCTCTGTGCTTAGGGATGACTCCTGGTGATGCTTGGACCAGATGTGGTGCCAAGGAATCAAACTTGGGCTGATCACATGCCAGGCCAGTGCTAATCCCTATACTCTATCAATATCCCCACTTCTATATATACTTGATAATCCAAAATCTATGTGTAGATCTTCTATTCTGATATATCCTATCATAAATGTACATATCTATTTGATATATCTGCTTGGATGTTTCATAAACTACTCAACTGAATCAGTTATCTTTCTCCATAGGCAGGATCCCTTTCTAAGTTATCTCAGAAAATCTGTATTAATTAGTCAATTTATTTAATTATTTAACTGTTTAACTATTTAATTAATAAAATCAAAGTCTGCAAGTAGCCTTCAATTTTCCCATGAATCCCGCCATCCTAATTCCATTCAATCTCCATGTCTGGTGGCGTTTGCCTTCTTAGAAATTAACTTCTTAGAAACTAATCTACCATCTCTATGTCCATCCCTACTGTCAAGTCAAGACACTGTTTTCTCTGGGTTGGATCACAGCAGTAGTCATTTTACAGGCTTCCTCCTCGTGAACCTTAAAATCTATCATTGAAATTTGTTTCCTAGGGGTATGGTGCCGCCAGCAGGTCAGCCTGTACCTGTGGGGCTAATGCATAAGAAGCCTGTGCCTTCAGTCTTCCTGACACCCCCAAATTGCTGCTGTGCCTATGGCCAGACCCCAACAACTTAGGACCAAGTTTACCAAGAAATTGAATGGCCAAAAGTTAGGTATGTGGGAGCCACACCCACAAACCACCTCTGGTTTAGCTATACAAGTTCATTTATTGACCTTATTTCAGAGACCCCTAAATAAATCTCGAAAGAGATCAAAAGCCGCAGAAAATATCGGATCTTTGTATGGCTGAAAAGACTGGGGTAAATTGGAGGGGGGCAGGTTGGCTTGGTGGCCCACCCAAGCAGAGCCCCAAGCAGATGTTGCTTTCACAATCCAAAATTGCCACAGTATCTCTGGTCTGACTCCACCATCTCAGAATGGAACTCACCAAGATATAATCTGCTGAAAATTTTGTAATATAGATCTTAGCGCACCAACAACCCTGAATCAGAGACACAGCAAGTCCTGGGAGATACCACAGCACCGGAGATCTCTCCAGGCCCCATACCAGGCCAATTTCACCAGAGCACCCCAGATGGAGCAGGTGCAGTTCCCACACCTACTCCAGATGGAATCCCAGTGACCAAGAGCTTCCACAAGCAAGGCCCAGTAATGAGGGTTCCAGGATTGAATCTCTGCATGGTGGCAGGCTGCATGGTGGCAGAGGACTTGTGGTGTCCCTCTCTGGGTCCCCATCCAACCAGCAAACTGGCTGTTAAGCCTCTGGGCGCCATTTTAGCACACTAACAGCCCTGGCCCTGAGACACAGCAGCAAGTCCCAGAAAACACAGCGCCTAAGATCTCTCCGGGTCCCATTCTGAGCCAATTTCACTAGGGCACCCTAGATGGAGCAGATGTACTCTCCCTGCGTTCTACAGATGGAATTCCAGTGACCAAGAGCTTCCTTAAGCAAGTGCCTCCCTGCCCCCGCCCTGCTCATATGTGGGTTCTGAAACAAAATCTCCAGGTGGTAGATGATTGGGCTGCCCCTCCCTGGGTCCCTGCTTGCCAGTAGACACACTGTCATGACCACAATTTGCCTCCATGTGCCATCTCAGCGCACCAACAGCCCTGGCCCAGATAGTCCAATTGAATTCCAAAGTGGACTAGTGCCATACAGAGATATCTCTGGAACCCAACCATTTACAATCTAGAAATTTACATTTACAATCACGGCCGTGCGAGCTGTCATGATATTCAATGGAAAATAAATTATCTAGTGTCTGCCCCTGGCAGGTAGGCTTGAATAGTGGTGGGAAATTTCGAGCAAAACGTAATGCCCAAAATTAGAGAGAGGGTATTGGGGAAATTGTCTGCCATATAGGAAAGGTTAAAACTGAGATGTGGAAAATGTGCACTGGTGGGGGGTGGGTGGGTGTTTCATCATTGTCTGGCTGAATCTCAAACATGAAAGCTTTGTAACTCTATATCACGGGGATACAATTTTTAAAAGAAAGTAATGCAGAGTTCATGCCCAATTCAATTAGCTTAATCAATGGCTGAACAAATAGCAGTACTCCTACATTATTTAAAAAAAAAAAGAAATTTGTTTTAGCATCTCCGAAATGTGCTACATGATCTTATGCTTCACAGTTCTCATGACATTCCATCTTTTTTTTTCTCTAAAGAAAAATTAGCTACATAGTTACGAAGTTGTTCGTGATTGGATTTTGGTCATACAATGTTCCAACACCTATCCCCTCACCAGTGTACATTTTCCATCACCAAATGACATTTCATCTTACATCTTATTTAAGTCAGAGTTTTTTACCTAGCACTATAACCCTCTTCTCTTGCCCATTTTACCAGGGCAGAAAATCTCTTGTTCAATTTAGTGTTTGTACTGGCAATTGGGATCTATTATAATTGTACAGGTTGCCATTACTACAAATCTGATTATTGGCCTACCTTGGGTTTTAGATCTATTTTTATGAGCACAAGACTGCCCTTAGCGACTAATGGGAGAGGGCCACAGATTCAGGCGAGTCTTCAAAAGGGATACTAGTTACTGGAGGTCACAAAGAGAAAAAATAGATACTGGACAAGCACAAACAGCTGATGACAACTATGACTGCAATTACCAAATTGAACTTTGCACCACCCGAACTGTCACTTAAAAAAAAAGCACTCAAAGGATTCTTATTCATTTATATGCTCTTAATGGTTAGTTCTGTTAGCAAAGTGATGACACCTAACAGATAATCCATAAATGTCCACTTAAAGTAGGAAGGAAAACCTAAATAGGTCAAAGTAGATGTATATGTTCTAAAATTGTTCCTATAGTTGCTTGAGCATGCATCACATTACAAAACAAAATTGGAAGAATTTTAACAATCATTATGCCAAATAAATGTAACTCTAAATGAATATACTATTTGTGTAGTATCTAAACACCTTGAGGATAAACCATTTGTAATATGTTCTACCTATATAATGCCTGATAGAGAATCTATACCAAGAGTTCTCTGAACGAGTATTGAATCAAGACTTTTATATTCTAGTAGTAATATGATATTAAGAATATCCTAATGCCTCCTCTCTCTATTTTGCCTTTGTGTGTATGTGCTGTTTCAGTTTTTAATACCACTAATGGCTTTGAAATGGGACATTGACTCAGAATTAGTGACAATCAAGTGTTAATGGTCCTTGCCTCTGTGTCCTATCAGCAACTCATCTCAGCTGATCATTAGTTCCCAGAAAATAAGCTGGATCAGGCTTTCCCAAGATGCGGCTGTTTAGAAAGATTCCTGATTGTGATTGGAACTTCTCGCTCATTTTTTTATTGCTTATTCTATTTTTACATCTTCTTGGCTGGTGCTTTTGATCGAAGGAGGCACAATCTATGCCAGTTACAGTGGGTAGTAAATGAGAAGAATAAAAAGAAGGGAAGAAATAGAATCAAGTATTCAAACTAAATTCACATACACCATAATAAAATCATGAAACTTAATTGCTAGAAACGACCTTAGAGATTATCTAATTAAATTCCATCATTTTTCATATTATAAATGAGGAAACAGATCCAGGAAGGCTGAATGACATTCTCTAGGTCTGTAAAAAGAAAAAACAAACTGCAAGAAAATCTAGTTTTTCTTTTCAGTCTATTATTGGGTCTTCCATCATAGATTCCTCAGGATGAATTCATTTGTGAAAAGAAAGTGTTAGTGAAAGTAAAAACTTAAATGGAGCAAAATCACTAGTATAGTCTGTCTTTCTAATTGTTCTTGATTTTCTGCAGGTTATCATCATAAAAAGAAAATAGTAAATAAATTAAAAAGTACAATCAATAAAAAATTTTAAATGACACCACTAGTGGCGATAACACAGCAGTAGGGCGTTTGCCTTGCTTGCGGCCTACCCAACTGATCTGGGTTCAATTCCTTTGGCCCTCTCGGAGAGCCTAGAAAGCTACCGAGAGTATCTTGCCTGCATGGCAAAGCCTGGCAAGCTACCCATGACGTATTCTATATGCCAAACACAGTAACAACAAGT
The DNA here is from genome assembly GCF_029834395.1 of Sorex fumeus. Taxonomy (NCBI): domain Eukaryota; kingdom Metazoa; phylum Chordata; class Mammalia; order Eulipotyphla; family Soricidae; genus Sorex; species Sorex fumeus. Next base: position 3,984,404 of record NW_026606095.1, on the reverse strand, counting down.
CTCATGATGGAGATGTTACTGGGACTGTTCGAGCAAATTGATGAACAACGGGAGGACAGTGACCGTGACCATTGGGATCAGCTAATCTGTATTTTCTCCTGGAAAACATTTTGTATACCAAATTATTATTTATCTAACCAGGGTTTATCAAGGAGTCAGTTACAGTGATGATAAATTCATTCTTGTTGGAGAGGTTTAAGTAATTCCTTATCTGTTTGGTTTGCCTCAATTTAGAATATACCTGTTCCAGACCCTCTTACCTATCTGTCCTTACCTTCGTTTTCTGCTCTTTCCCTGCTGTGTTCGTTATCATAGGAGGTGACCCCAATTTAGGCTGCTTTTTCCAGCCTATCTTAACCAGACAGGTTTCCTGGATGTGACTTTTAGTGTGCAAACACAGATAGTTAAATGTTCAGAATCCCTGGAACTAGTTATTAATGTCATTTACATCCTCATTAAACATTAAATGATTAAAAAAACCCTTAGAGTTAAATAAATTCCATTCAAAAGCATACTCCCCAAGTGATTTTCTGCTAATTTTCTTATATTTTTGTGATGTTTCCTGCGATTGCAATTACTACGGCATTATATTTATATCGGGGAAAATATAATCATGTGTGATTGTACATCTGTGTTCATCTTCGCATTCAGGGTTGAACAAGTGGTAACTTGAAATTGCTCAGGTGAGAATATTTAGCAAATGCAGCAAATCCAGGGTGTTTTTTTTTTTAAAGCCAGTTGTTAATTTGCATTTTTCCAGTGCTTTTGGCCAGTGGCAAGCACCAAAAGGAATTCTGGTGGTGAGGCTTAGGTTGAAGTCAAGGGTTTTCATTTCTCCTGTTGCCTGGAGATTCCATTTGCCTTCTCCAGCTGCACTTCAATTGGAGGATGAGAATGGCATCCTGCTGTTGTTAATCCCTATGTTGCTTCACTGGCTGCCATTTGCCATTGAGTTTCTCATCTCTTCCATCTGCAGTGTTATCAATTCCCTGCATTAAATTTCTTCTGCTTGAAACTGCCTGAGTGGCTTCTGTTTCCCTATGCAGACCTTGTCAGATACACATAAAAAATTTGTTTACATAGGTGTACACTGCTTTCAAAGGCATTTTTTGAGATAGAGTTCATATCATTTAAAATGATATGTAGCATTAGACATGGAAAACCTTCCCTTTTATCAGCCGAAGAAGTAAGTACCCAGAGAGGCGAAGCAACTTATCCAAGGACCCACAGTGTGTTAGTCAAAGGCTTGGTTATTCCCAAGATGAGATAGGTGAGCAAGGACATTAACGTTTGAAATTAGAGCTGATAAAAATGAATTAGAATTGTTCAGTTCTTCCATTATTTTTTGAAGATCTGATCTTTTCCCCCCATGAAAATAAATTCAAATAAATCAAAACCAATTTTTGACCTGCTCGCTGACATGCTGCCTGTATATGGGGCTTGTTTGTTTGTTTTTGGTGCCATGGTGGGTCAAATCTGCATGATTTTAAAACATTAAATTGATTTTTGAAAATGGAATTGACAGTCAGCAGGCTATTTTGCTGTCTTACAAAAATAACCTATTGGCTGTGTAGCGGCAGTGTCTGGGTTCTCCATTTATGAAGGTCCATTAGCTTATCATTTCATTATATTGACTAAAATACACGCATTTCTATGGGACAATGAAAGAGGATGATGTGAGGGAAAGACGGTTTTTCCCTTACCCTTATGGGTTTGAATAATAAAGAGAAAATGGAATTTGCTTAAGGAATGACTGAATGGCTCCATATTTCATCTCCTAAGGAAGCACAGATTTTCAAATTCTGCTGAATTGTCTGAGATTAAAAACACTCCTCATGTAACTTTCTATCCTGTAGGTCTCTTAGTGTTCTGTTAGTAAAATATTATGAAAGGGTGCTGATTAAATTTGCCTCCATGGATACGTTTGTATTAATTAATGATGATTAATTACGTTAATGAGACCATTCAAAAATATTTTAAGGTGACTGAATGAGAAGGCTGCTTTTATAACCCTGCACAGCCCTTTATTAACATTATCAAATGCCAGATGTGAGGCTCTCTGACGCATTTTCAAGTGTGCTGGCAAACCAAGCTGGCGTCCTATTAGTGACATACTAATATTTCGCCACAAGATGCCGCTCGAGATTCCATTATGACTTAGGTCTTTTGTTACAAATCAAATGACATTTCCATTTATTTTGCATGCTCTCCAAATACATTAAAACTCATCGTGGGTGGGTTGAGGGAGGAAAATACCCCTACCCCGAAGGCACTTTTTAACTTGTGTGTGGGAAATACATGAATCACTTCTATAAGATACACAAATTCAGGGTGGGAATTCGAACAACACAGAACTGTTGCCGATTCCGTTTCTGTGCTTACGTGTGTTCGTGTCTGTACACGCCCTGCCACCCACTGAACCTTTTCTATTTAGTCACCAGCACCATCTCCCCCCAAATGAAATAATTTCCTGCTGGCCCCTGCTGGCAGAACACAAAACAACCTATTTATGTAACGATTCAAAATGTCAAAGGATTACCTTAAAATGAAAACACAAAATCAGTTTTCTGTGTTTCAGGCAGCAATTAAGTGGTCACAACATGACAGTCCATAGTTGAAAGCTCCAAAAATTATTGTTTGCACAGGTAATCACTGGAAGAAGATAATTCTATTTCTCAAGTCTTTGTTTTAAGTTGGGATGTGTGTGTGGAGGTTCAAGGGCGGGGGGTGGATGGTGAGGTGGAAACCCTAATATATTCTCTTTGATAGAGAAAGTGGTGGTCTTTAACTTTCATATTCAACTTGCCCTAGATTTAAATGTGTATTTCTTATTTTTTCCATCAAGGAGGCAAAGCTCCTTCCTTGCTAGTTTTCTTTATTTTATGACCAGCGTCTATAAAAATAAAAACTTATGACTATATGTCAAGAGTGGTCATAAGAGAAAACAATCTCTGGAAAGTAAAAGAATCAGACTTAGATAAGAAGCAGCTACATAAATAAGGAAATCTCCTCTACAAAAGGCAGGTTATTTTGTTCCTTTCTGGTATTAATTTGGCATCAACATAAAGGATTTGGCTCCAAGATCAAACAGACTGTGTAGGTGGTTTGCTTTGTGGAGGGAAATAATCTTTAACATATTAAGTCCTTAGTTGTCACTTTTATTTTAGTATGAGTTGGTTTGTGGACCTTTTGTTTCAGTTGGCTGGGCACATGAGCTTAGAGATGGGCACTGATGATAAATAGAAACAAATGAATGAGATTCTGACTAGTGGGGAGAAGAGAGAAAATAATCAGTAGTAATGAAACAAGAATGACCTAGAACTGGACATAATAGAATCTTCTAGGAAAATTCCCCTGTGGGAATGTTCTTCCTATAACCCATTTTTAGGGTGGACTGGGTGGACTGGGATAGTGGTGAGACCATCTTGTTATAGTAGGAACAAAATGAATGGCTCACCCTATTCACTGTTCAGCCCCGGGACCCAGCATTTTCATTTCATATCATTTTGCATTAAACACGCTGGCTCGTTGGATTATTGACAGAATATTTGCGTTCTTGTCTTCATTCTCATTCATTTGTTTGTTCTTCTAAATCGTTTATTAATCAACTAGTCATTTGTACTTACCAGATGTCAAGTAACTGGGTCAGAGATTCTGGCTATGAAGATAGCAAAATTTTTAATTGTCAGATCTATAAGAAGAAAATAACTCAAAGCATTAGGCAAGGAATTCTCATAAAACATATTTGTACATATATCCATATATGTTATACATCCATACCCTGGAAATGTTAAAATTGCTTTATCTAGTATAAGCCTTTAGTTTGAAAATATTAAACCCTAAACATTAACACTATGTTGCCCATGTTATGGAAACTAGAATGAAAAAGGAAAAAAATTAGAAGTCATCATAAAATACATACAGCAAATAGAAGGCTTCTTTAAATGGGTATCTCTCAGATATTCACTTGTATAAAGCTAAGCAGAGAATTCTGATAAAATGTAGATTCTGAATCAGTGAATCTGGTGTAACATTTGAAACGGCGTTTCTAACACACTCTAGCCGCTGAAGTGCAGACCACAGTTTGAGTAACAAGGCTTTAGCTGGTCCTACTGCGGATGATTAGATAGCAAGAAAGAGAGAAGTTTCTTACAGAGAAATAAGCCTCTTGTAACACCAGAGAGGGAGGAGGGAAAAGGGACGGCCATGCCAAAGTGGAACTGGGAGGTTCTGTGGATGATGGATCTCACCTGTCACCTGACTTTCTGTGGGAGTTTGCAGGATCAGACCCAGCGTACATACTGCACATCAGGACACAGGTTTTCTCCCTGAAGGAGTACAGATCATCAGCTGCATCACTGTTTTGAAACATCACAACTGAAATGGCTTTTATGTTCCTAAAAGAAGATGACGAAAAAGGCACCGCTTTTGAAGGGGGAAAAAAAAATAGTTTTTCCGATAACCCCCATTAACTCCAGGGGTCATTGTGGGCAAAATGAATGGGATTAGACATCTGCTAAAAGCTGCAGTATCTGGTATGCTGTGACTGACAAGTCTTGCGCTGAGTAGTTACAAATGGGACTAATGGTTTAAACTTGTTAGTCATTGTCAGAGGCTCTGATCCTGGAGTCAGCCGTGGAAGCTGTGGCAGAAATCGATAAGGCACCACTTTCTTCAGGGAACTGCTAGACCATATAGATTGCCTAGAGGGAAACGCTGACTTCCCTCCCAGGCTGCCAGATGAAAGCAGGCAGCTAAATCTCCAGGAAGATTGACCACACTGCTCGGGGCAATTAGGCCTTTCACCACTTTTGAGCGATGATTATAAACGGGGGAGAGGCCTGGGAGAGGGGAGAGGAAGACAGCCCTGCATGACAAACTGAAAGCCGGAAGCCATTTTGGGGAGCCTTGTCAGTCTCATGGCCACTGAGAGCAGTCCCCCCCACCCCACCTTCCCCTTGTTCAGGTTGTTATCCAGTGAATGTTCCTGGGCTGCCTTTTTTCTTGCCTTTATTTTTCTTTAGAAGCCGGAGAAGGGAGGACAGGCTGCAAGAGCAACACTTGGCTAATGATAAACTGTAAACTACAGCTGAACTCCATTAATCCCTCCAATCCCTGCAGTCTGGGGCCTGAAAGCCTGTCGAGGGCTTCCTGTTGGGCACCATTCAAAACAATCACATCCCATTGTTTAGTGCCTTTTTGGGGAGAGCCCTGTGCTGGTGCCAAAATCATCAGCGAAAGAAAGTGCATGTTCACGCAACAATTACAGACAAGCTGCAGATTATCAGCAGGCAGCAAGGGGTGAGGAGCTGGGGCCCATTTGGCAGCTCGCTCTGCTTTGGAGAGGAGCCCTGTATCTGATGCATGAAAGCTGCACCAGCATTATAACTTTGAGCAGCTAAGTGCCCCATGACTGCCCAGGCGGCGGGCAACCCAGATGTGCAGGAAGAAAGGAAAACTAGAGGAGAGGTGCAAGGTTTTGCTCTGGTTCTCCAGGGAAAAACAAGATAACTCCGCCCTGGTCCTGGGGAGCATGGGCCTCTTTCTGCCTCACCAACTTGGCATTTCTGTTCACATTTCAAAGGGGGATGCATTTCCTTCCCATTGTTCCTGTAGCTGAATCAGGCTCCTTTTCAGCTTCTTGACGGACTGATTTTTTTTTTCCTTTTTCTCACTAGACCCTGGCTGTTTCACTATGGACTTTCATTTATACTGTAAACCATGTTCTGCTAAGTACCATTTAACTGTCAAGTGGTTGGGAAGGCTGAATGTCTGGGAGTTATCCCAAATTGCTCTGTGTGTGTGTGTGTGTGTGTGTGTGTATTTGGAGGGTGGGAGAGCTGCTCATCAGAGGTACTTGGATCAGTTCATCACTCTTATACAGTGTTGAAAAGTTTACTTTTAGAAGTTTGTTTGGATGCTGGTAACAGAGGAATGATTTGCACCTTAAAGACGTATAGACCAAGAAAGAAATTCTGATGGTCACTAGAGACAAGTGGATACTTGGAAGTGTAAAAAGCTTCCGGTCCTTGCTCGATATAGCTGGTTTCATCTGGGGGAGGTGGCAATAAGGAGGAATTTTTGTTGCTCTTGTTGCTTGAATGAGAACTCAGCCTCCACTGGGCTAGATAACGGGGAGTGTTCTTTGCTGGTTTCCAAATACACTTACCATGCATGGGCCATCCACTCACAAGGAACACTCAGTTCTTCACCCAATCAGAATTTCCTGAGGACCGGATCATCACTTAGTAAAACAGCAGGGTAGTGCAATTACCAACTGTCTTTGTCACAGTCACACGTAAAATGAAACAGCTTTGTATATTTGGAAGATTCTTTCATAAAGCAGACAGGACAATTGCAAATCTCCTTCCAGGCCTAAAGTGGAAATTGCTACTGCAAATCAAGTCCATCTAAAGGAAGACATTAACTGTCTTGCAACAAGGGGTCACTCAGGTCACTTCAAAAGCAAAGCAAAAATACCAAACTTAATTGAACTGTGAAGTATAAGTGTAAGTTCACAAAGTAATCCTGGGGGGGGGGGGGGGGGTTGCTGCTGTGATGTGCCTGGATGTGCCTGTGTGTGTGTGCGTTTGGTGACCCTGAGTCGCCTCTCAGCCTCCTCACCTCCCCAGGGCTCCCCAACAGAGACACAGAGAGACAGGGAGATGGGGAGACTGGGGACCACAGCCTGATGGTGAAAAAGGCCCATTTAATGCCGAGTTGCTAGCAGACGTATAGAACATCTGAAGGGGGGTTGAGGTAAGGACATAGGTGTGATTGATCATTTGCATAGATGAACATTTGGCATTTGGCAAAGGAAATTCTCTTGGGGAGATCAACTCAAGAAGACACTGTCTCCCAGGGACAACTATGTTGCATTTATGTTTTCCTCTAATTGTATACAATTGTAGAAGCTATCAATCCTTGCAGTTGTTTGGATAAACACAGTAAGAGATAAAGATCCCAATACTTAGTTCTCTGGGCTGAGAGCTAGCAAGGCTTTTTTTTTTAAAATTTTATTGAATCACCGTTAGACAGTTACAGGCTTTCATGTTTGGCTTCCAATCACCAATGATCAAACACCCATCCCTCCACCAGTGCACATTCCCCAACACCAATATCCCCAGTATAACCCCCTTTCCCACTCTCCCCCTGCCTCCATGGCAGACAATGTTCCCCATATTCTCTCACTACTTTTGGGCATTATGGTTTGCAATGTAGACACTGAGAGGTTATCATTTTTGGTCCTTTATCTACTTTCAGCACACATCTCCCAACCTGAGCGAACTAGTTCCTCAAGCCTTCATTTTCATAGTGATCCCTTCTTTATTCCAGCTGCCTTCTCCCCTTTGCTTATGAGGCAGGTTTCCAGCTATGGAGCAATCTTCCCGTCCTGTGTATCTATTATCCTTAGGAGTCAGCCTCATGTTATGTTGTTTTACACTCCACAAATGAGTGCAGTCCTTCTAGGTCTGCCCCTCTCTTTCTGACTCATTTCACTTAGCTTGATACTCTCCATGTCTATCCATTAATAAGCAAATTTCATGATTTCATCTCTCCTGACAGCTGCATAGTATTTGATTGTGTAGATGTACCAAAGGTTTTTTAAACCAGTTATCTATTCTAGGGCACTTGGGTTATTTCCAGATTTTGGCTATTGTGAACAGTGTTGTAATGAATATATAGGTACAGATGTCATTTCTACTGTGCTTTTTTTTTGCATCCTTGGGATATATTCCCAGAAGTGGTATTGCGGAGTCATATGAAAGCTCAATTTCTAGTTTTTGAAGGACTGTCCATATTGTTTTCCAGAAAGGCTGGATTAGTGGGCATTCCGACCAACAGTGAAAGAGTGTCCCTTTTCCCCCACATCCATGCCAGAACTGGTTGCTTTTGTTCTTTTGAATGTGTGCCAGTCTCTGTGTTGTGAGATGATATCTCATTGCTGTTTTGGTTTGCATCTTCCTGATGGCTAGCGATGTGGAGCACTTTTTCATGTACCTTTTGGCCATTTGTATTTCTTTTTTGAGGAAACTTCTGTTCATTTATTCTCTCTATTTTTGCAAGCAATGCTTTTATTTTATTTTATTTTTTTAATTTTGGTTGAATTTATTCATTTAAAGTTTTTTTAAAAATTTTTATTAGTGAAACATCATGAGGTACAATTGTAGACTTACAAATTTTTGTGCTTGGGTTTCAGTTATACATTGATTGAGTACCCATCCCTCCACCAAACACTTAGTTCTCTGGGCTCTGAAAGCAAGCAAGGCTTTTACTGTAAATCCCAGACTAAGCCTCAGGCCAGTTCAGTTAGTCCTTCCCTATGGGGTTCTATCTCTTAAATTGTAACAGTTTGCATCAAGACCATGCATTTATGCTTTCTAAAAATATACCATTTCAATGCTGGATAGCTTTGCCACTCGCCCTGGATCCATCCCAGTCCCACAGTGGTACCTCCCTTTTGGGGTGTCAGGAACTACAGAAACTGAAGCCTGAGTCAGGTAGTTATGGCCAAATAATTTTGCCCAGGAGCAGATACATTTCAGACTCAGTCAACTCCCAAATATTAGGAGAATAGCATTAATGGTCTTTCTGTGTTTAACCAAAGAACATTGCTCTATAGTAAAATATAAAAAGAGTATAGGGGAAACAGAAAAGCAGGTACAAATATACAGCACTTCAAATACAAAGCAGTACAAATACAAGTTCAGAATTACCAGAAACTTTTGGTTTACAAGCAATCAAGACTGACTTGGGGAACTGTGACAATGAGAGGTAAAATACAAGGGAAAGTTTAAGGATAAACTGTAACCAAATTAGGGATGTCAGGCAGGGCATGTTAAACTTCTCTAGGAGGAAGAAAGGGGGAAATTCACTGAGGAAGCCTAAAGCACTTAGGGTCAATATCCAACAATAGGAATGTACAGAATCTGGGAAAACTTTCTAGTCTTTCATTAAAAAAAAAAAAAACAGCTGCTGAATATCCTTTCTGGCTATAAGTCTTATTTGGAAAGGGGCTTTGGCTTCATTTCAAGATTGAACATGGAGTAGTGATTCTGACCTCAGACTTCTGGTGAGCCCGAAGCTCCTCTGGTATAGGGTAAAACTGAGTGATAACTGGACAGCTGTGGACAGAGTCAAGATGCCCCAGTGAATTCAAACACAGCTCCTGCTTCGCATATATCCCCTGACTAACTTCAAGGTGAACGAAATGTCAGCATGGATTTGGAAACAAATTTTAGTTGCAGAGAGATATGGTCAAACCTTTCCAATGGCATGTTATCATAGACATTTTTACTAACACAGTTATAGATGGTTGAAACACACAACCTTCTGATCTGGAGGCAGATGGGCTGATATTCGGGCAGTGGGGCTCCGATAAAGAGCTTGACCCTTCCAAAATGCTTAGAGGCCAGCTTGCTTATAGTAAGCTGAGGCTGGTGAGATAATACAGCAGGTAGGGTTATTTGCCTGGCACTCAGACCCCCTGCGTTCAGTTCCTGGCACACAGTATGGCCCTCTGACCTACAAGGAGGGTGTTCTCCTCAAAAAAAACCTAAATAATGCCAGCATTCAGGTTGTTTTGGTTATGGAGGCATCATGGGGTAGATTGAAAAGACTATCATAGCCATGAAATTATCTCCATCTCCAGTGCCTCAAAGAGTCCTAGTTTCTTGTAGGTGCTCAATAATATTCGCCAGACACAGTAACAACAAAGTCTCCAATGGAGACGTTACTGGGCCCGCTCGAGCAAGAAATTAGATACCATTAATAATGAAGGACACAATAATTTGAAAATTATGAAAAAAAACAGCTAAATAATCTGTGTAGATGGATTTAATTGAAAATAAGGCACACATTAAACCTGGTAGTTTTGATTTTCCTTTTTATTTCTGATTTGAAAGCCTGGGGTATCTGTTAATATATTCAAAGGATTTTTTTTTCTGCTTTAGTGGGAATTTAGATGATATGTGGAAGTCCCTGTATACTTTTCTTTAAGTAGCCTGTGAAATCACTGGGAAACTAGGCAATCCTTGCCTATTTTTTTGAAAACTACCTGACACTTTTTCCTCCCGGGCAAACTTAATGAAGTTTTGTGGATATCTGTAACCTCCTAGTAACACACAATGTGGAGGTTATGTCGGGCCCTGAACAATTAATCAGCATTATGGTGTAACAGCTTGAATATGGAAAATCCAAAGGTTCTGTATGTTGATAAATGGCCAATTTATGCTAGGATCCATCAAGTGTGTTGGGGCATTCGGAGCTATCACTGCACAATCATGACATGGTCATTATCAGACAGCAAATCGTCCAAAGAAATGACATGCCTCAGGAAGCAAGATTTGCCGCCAGAGCCTGCCTCTTTCTAAACTCAGTGTGAGGCCAGCTTGCTGTAAATGAAGCCATACAGCATGTAGATTAGCTCATGTGCGGCAGCTGCATGGCGGAAAGCAATTATAACACAGAGGCAACTCCACACACAGGAACTAGCACCTTCTGAAATATGATCACCTCCGCTTCACTATGGAGGGAGATGCCAAGCTGAAATACACACACAGCCGTAATAGAAGAGACCTGAATAGATTATAGCAGCGAGGAGTGGAGCTGGGGTTGAAGTTAAGCAGTTGGCAGTGGCTCTTGTGAAAACTCTTTTAGCTCCTCGGAACTCTGAAATAAGATTCTTCTAGGATATTGTGGTTCACCGTTTTCTTTGTTTAATAGGGAGGGTATTGATGTGAAAGTTTTATTGTCTTGATTATAGAAGACACGACAAGCACTTCCTTCTCATCAGCATACTCTCATCAGCATCCCCAATGGCCCGTTTCTCAGAAATGAATGGGCACTGGATTAGGAGAGCAGTGGATTGAAAGTTCAATAGACACTGAACCTAGGCTGCATTAACCATGATTCAACCTGCCACTGTTCAGCTTTGGGATTTAGGGTGGGCGTAGAATGGACACTTCTGCATATTCTCAGTGAAGTAGCAGTGACTAGTCTCCAAAACCTTAGGATATACATGGGTATAAGGACCATACAAAACATAATCTGAATCCAGCCATTTTCTTATATTTTATCTCCTGGTTAGTCTCTTGTAAATCCCTAATGTAATTTATTTTTATGATTTCTAGAGGGCTGGAGCGATAGCATAGCAGGTAGGGCGTTTGCCTTGCAAATGGCCAACTTGGCCGACCCGAGTTTGATTCCTCTGGCTCTCTCAGAGAGCCTGGCAAGCTACTGAGAGTATCTCGCCTGCACGGCAAAGCCTAGCAAGATACCCGTGACATATTCTATATGCCAAACACAGTCACAACAAAGTCTCACAATAGAGATGTTACTGGGCCCACTTGAGCAAATCCATGAACAACGGGAAGACAATGACAGTGATAGTGATTTCTAGAAAATATTTTTATGGTTTTTCACAAATGCTTCTTTCCCTTTATTCTATTTTGAATGACCTTCTGTTTCTGAGACTGATAAAATGAATACCATTCCTTCCAACCCCCAAACACAGCTCTCTCTGTAAGATTTGACTTAACACTTATCATATAAAAAAATCTGGGGGACTGAAGATGTGGATAGAGTGGTAGAACACAAACCTTATATGTCTAAGGCCCTGGTATTATTCCCAGGCATCTTACGCTGATCCTGGCATTGCTGAGAATGACCGGGGACCTACAAGCACTTCTACGTGCTCCTCCAGAATAATTTTGGTAATTTAAACATATCTTATAATTCAGTACTTTCCCCAACATTCAAAGGCAGATACAGTTACTTCATTTTTTTCATGAGGAAATAGACTTAGAAAGGTTAGATAATATCTCCAAAGTCACACAGTTGATAAGTGGGGGAAGTGGTGATTTCTATTGAAGTTGCATTTGCATTGAAATTGATTTTACATTTTCTGTGAAATCATTAAACCACCTACTATATAGTAAATGATTTATGCTATAATTTGAGAACAGAATCTATGTTGAATTACTGAATCAACTTGGGAATATGACTAGAAACCAAATCATCTTTATTTAAAAAGCTAACACTACCTATGTTTACCTGAGAGTTGAAAACTTGCACAAGCCTTAAAGAAAATAGACTATGTATGAGGATTTCTCTGGGGGTAGAGGTTTTTAAAAAGTGTTACCAATACTATATCCTATTCTATTCTATAAACTATTTGTTTATAGTACGCTATTATATCAATTTTGTGATGTTGGAGATGTAGAAAAAGACCAGTGAATAAATTTTGAATTGTTCAACTTAGTCACAGATGTAGAGAAGATAATTAGATCATTAGATTGACAGTATTTTACCTAAATGATATTGTTCTGATGCCCATCTTTCCTGGTCTTATGTTATAAGAAAATAAACTTATTCTTTAGTTTATAGCCTTTACTATCTTTTTTCTCTTTAATGTTTATTTTGCCTTTTACCTTGATTTTCACTTTACCATGCTGTTTAAGATGAATCATGATCTGGATGCAATAAATGCCTTCTTTGTGGCTATTTCTATTACCACATGTACAATATTCCAAACTCAATTGTTTGCAGTTTCCCATGCTTTTGTGCACTTGGTCTGCTCTGCCTGGTAATTTGTCAATCCGTATCACCCCTCTTTTAAACAAATCTTACTCATTTTTCAAATACCCATTAACATATCTCATGATGATTCAATTAAAAAAAAGAATAACATATATTGTTCTTTCAGGGAGCTGGAGCAATAGTACACCAGATAGGGTGCTTGCTTTGCCCATAGACAACTGGGTTCAATCCCTGGCATCCTATATGGTACCCCAAACATTGTCACAAGTAATTCCTGAATACAGAACCATAAGTAACCCCTGAGCACTGATGAGTGTGACCCAGAAAACAAACAAAAAATATTGCTCTTTCATAATAAAAAGTTCCTTGATTACCACAGGGTGTAAACAATTTCATCCTTATCTGAACAGCTAAAACATTCGAGCTACACCATGCTTAAGTTTAATACAAAGTTAGGTATTATACTACACAGATTTTCTCTTAACTGCACAGAAAACAACTTGAAGGTAGGATCAGTCTATCAAATCTGTATGTCTCTCTTAACCTTACATGAAATGAGTATTCGGCAAATACTTTTTTAATTAGTTTAAAGCAAATCTTTTTCAATGAGCAATTTAAACTTATTTCTGATCTGCTGTTTGTGATTTTTTTTTTTGGAGATGGGGGTACTAGGGCCATACCTAGTAGTGCTCTGGTCTCTCTCCTGGCTAAGGAATCATTCCTGGTGGTGCTCAGGAGACTATGTGATGCCTGGTGTCAAAGGGAACTTCATTAGGCTCTGGAGAGACAGTACAGCAGGTAAGTCGCTTTCCTTGCACTTGGGCCAATCTGCTTTGATTCCTAGAACCTCATATGATCCCGTGAATCCAGTCAGGAATGTTCCCTGAGCACAGAGCCAGGGGTTATACCTGAGCATTGCTGGGTGTAGTCTAAGGACAAAAACTGAAGAAAAACCAACAACAGAAAGAAACAAAGTGCAATTAGCCACATGCAAGGCTAAGTACCTTAATTATATCTTTGTTTCTCTATTCTTTGGGGATGGAAGAGCATGTGCCTTAATCTTTGACTATCTCTCCAGCCCCTGATATTTGCATTTCTTACCTCTTGGGATACTAAGATGTCTGTACATATTTGTATACGTTGCACACTTTTTTTTTGGGGGGTGAGCATCTTCATGTGGGCTGGAGCGATAGCACAGTGGGTAGGGCGTTTGCCTTGCATGCAGCCAACGTGACCAACTCAAGTTCGATTCCTTCACCCCTCTCGGAGAGCCCGGCAAACTACCGAGAGTATCTCGCCCCCATGGCAGAGCCTGGCAAGCTCCCCATGACGTACTCAACATGCCAAACACAGTAACAACAAGTCTCATGATGGAGACGTTACTGGGCCCGCTCGAGCGTATCGATGAACAACGGGAGGACCGTGACCGTAATCTTCATGTACTTAATTTAGTAAATGAGAGGAAAAGAAGAAACTACTCAAATTCTTTTTATTTTCATTTATGTGGAAGAAGACACACCAAACTGCTTTTTAATATTTCTGTCCTTTTTGAGTACATGGAATTCACTTGGTCAAAAAAGACCTTACAGGCTAGCTCCCTTCCTTATGTGTACATGCTTGGCTCCAATTAATATAAAACTTTGTCTGAAAGTGATGTAAACAAAATAGAAAGTTATGAATACACTTTATAAGAAATCTGGAGATGAGTACCACCAAGATCAGTAAAGTTTGTGTTTCAACAACATCAAAGACCCAAATTTTTCACTCAGCTTGTTGCCTTTGTCTCTAGGCTAGCTAAAATCTTCATGGCTTAGTGCTTCTAATAATATACTAGTGAATTATCAGCCATTAAATCAATATCAAAATATTTAATCAAATTACCTAGTCAGCCACTTAGCAAGACCCTAGGGAAGTGGATGTGATTTATAGCAACAAGTCTGACAATGAGTCTGCAGTCAAATAAAGAAAGATTACTGGAGACCAATCTGTGGCAGGTACAGTCACCATTGCTTTTCACTGAAAGCAGACAGAAAATGACTATAAGCCAAGAAAAAGAGAAATATTTATTTGAGCCCCTCACATTTTTCACAGAGTACCCAAGGAAACATACAATATGTATTATAATATTTTTCCATCCGAGAATACTGAGTAAAAGAAATATTAAAAGAATGGTTGAGAAAAACTATTATGTTCAAGATTAAAAGTGCCTTTTGAGAGAAATGTGTTTTCTCTATAGGCATAGCTTTCAATTTCTGAGTCAGTGAAGAGAATTAATTGACCTCGTAATTTAGGAATAATTTGAAATATACCAGGTAAAACTTCAAGACTGGCTAGTTCCCAAAACAATGCTTGTCATGTTTCCTTTCCATAATTTTACTCTCTTGTTTTATCCTGGAAATTGTAGCTGCTTATGTAGGTTAATGTCTTAGATCATAGGATATAATTTTCCTTCAAAACTGCAGTTGGAATTACTGGTATTGTTGCCCACACATTTGTTTTTGGCTCTTTGGGTCACACCCAGTGATGCTCAGGAGTTACTCCTGACTCTGAACTCAGGAATTACCCCTGGCGGTGCTCAGGGGTTATATGGGATGCTGGGAATCGAACCTGGGTCAGCCGTATGCACGGCAAACGCCCTACTAGCTGTGCTATCACTCCAGCCCCTCCCACATTTTATAGCACAATAAGCTACACACAGGCATAATGATTATTTCTTAATATTTTGAGTTGTCTAAACTCCAATTCCCCTTGTAATTGGAAAAGAATCCATCATTGTGTGGAGAAGTGGGAGTGCAGATAGATCTTTCTATCTACACCAAAAGATCTACAAGAAATCAGAAGGATTCAGACTTTACCTCTCCCTGCCCTCTTGTCTCTAAGGCAAGATGCATGTGCCCTGAGCATCATGAATATGAGGTTCTCTGCTTACTTAGAGATCTTGAAAGACAAGAATTCAAAGATATAGTTACAAGATGGAAATTGTATGAGCCCTTAAATAATTGCTTAGTGGGATAGTTCCTCGGTGGACTGCATGACCTACACTGACTTGAGAACAAGTCATCCCAATGAGATTTCATGTATTTGTTACTGTAATCTGATCAAGTCCATCTTGACTAATAAAGGTAAAGGCCCTCCCGTTGATCGTCGATTTGCTCGAGCGGGCCCAGTAACGTCTCCATTGGAGACTTTGTTGTTACTGTGTTTGGCATATCGAATACTCTCGGTAGCTTGCCAGGCTCTCCGAGAGGGGCAGAGGAATCGAACTCGGGCTGGAGCGATAGCACAGCGGGTAGGGCGTTCGCCTTATAAGCGGCCAACATTGCCGACCCGAGTTCGATTCCTCCGCCCCTCTCAGAGAGCCCGGCAAGCTACCGAGAGTATTCCATATGCCAGACACAGTAACAACAAAGTCTCCAATGGAGACATTACTGGGCCTGCTCGAGCAAATCTTGACTAATGTGTTGGAAAATTATTTTTCAGTAAAAGTGCTTAATAACAATGACCCTATGAATAGGGAATTATGAAGGCAGTTTAAAATAATGAAAAATAAACAACAAATGTTTCTATTCCGATGGGACTCCAACTTATAATTCCAGTTCTATCATTGACTTATTGGGTGTCTTCCGGCATTAATTGGTGGAAGTCTGGAGATAAAGACTTCTGCTGTTTTCTCATATATGCTAAAAAGAGGGACAAGTGGCTCCATTACTTGAATGAGAGAAATGCCTTAAAGTTTTTCTGAGATCTCCAAGCCTGCTCGGATCGGGGCTGAGCATCTTCCACCCAGATCCTCCATCTTCCAGTAGGCAGGGGTCACACCCACCAACTGACTCGCTGGTGCCATGTAATCCCAGCAATGGTCAAGACCCAGAGACTATAAAACCCAGCTCCCGGAAGTGTGCGGCCGCATTTGCAGCCATCTTATTATCTTATTATCTCATTCTTACTTTGGACAACCTGGCAGGCTACTGAATGTAACCTGCCCACATGGCAGAGTCTGGCAAACTCCCTGTGGTGTACCCAATGTGCCAAATACCAGTAACAATGATGGTTCTCATTTTCCTAACCCTGAAAGAGGCTTGAATATGACACTTTAAATCTCAGGGCTAGGAAAAAAGAGACATTACTGGGGCCTGCTTGAGGCAATCATCAACGAACAACAGGATGATCGTGATTGTGATCTTTCCAGATAGTTGCAAAACTATTCACCTAGAAACAATCTTGTTTTATTTTAGATTCCCATTGGCTCCTACCTAAGTTGCTTTTTAAAAGTATTCTGTTATGTTTTCTTATACGAACTAATCATGTGAATTAGGAAAACACAAGCATTAGGACAAAAGACCTTAATCATATCTTTGACAAGCTGAAATGTCATATTGAACGTCTGTCAGCTGCAACTTTAAAATTCTCCAGTTTATAGAGTGACCTCTTGTCCATCTATCTCTCCCCTATACTTGCTGCAGGTTCCTGTGGTGGTGCCCCTAGTTGGTTATTCAGATTCAAGCATTACGGACTATTGCCCCCTTATATTACACCCTCAAAGCTGCATATTGGAAATTCAGTGCTATGTGACCTGAAACAAGCATTTCACAGACATTTTTTTTTCTTTCTGCCAAAAAGCTTACGCTAATCTAATGTCCAACATTACCCCAATTATCACATTTTCGTTCCCTGCTAAGCACTCTGAAGCATTTTTGCTAAGTAGTTATAGAGCTGCAGTGGAAATAATCTTGGTCTCCAGTGGTCAGATTTGCAAATTTATCCCCATCCCATGTACATGCTTCACATATGCAGAAAACCTACTGTTATGCCAAGCAGGTGAGTGGGTTATTCCGGGGTGCCCTCTCTGCCATTAGTTTTACTGCAAGGGGATTGTGGTGCACTGGACTAGAACTTCCAATGGCTTCAATTGCTGCCTGCTGCCTCAATGAATTTTATATTAGCAGGCAAATGAAACACTCAACCAAGTGAAAGGAATTCATAATGCTGAGTCTTCCTAGGATCAGAATGTGCTGTGCATTTTGTAAAAAAGAATTGTGGCTATCAGTGTGTGGTGACTAATTTAGATAAATTGCCCCTTTACAACACATCTGGCCTCGAGTCATTTAAATTAGTGGAGTTCAGCTGTAGAACAGCAGCTGAACTCGTGCCTACAAATTCCTGTTTCCTGCACATGCATGAATGCTAAATGACGAACCTGGTAATGATTGGTTACCCCTTATTTCTGAGGGACCGAGAAGTCTGAGCTGTCTTTCTCAGCATAGCATTAATTATAGTAGTGTGGCAACGCTTCGGCTGTAGTTTTTTAAAGCAAGGTAGTTTGATTTCATATTTATGAAAGCTTGGTATTAAACTTAAAATATACTCTAAAGGAAATATGGAAAAAGCTCTTTTCCTATTAATATAGCATTGAGTCAATCCTACATATCTTTCCATTTTGTGGCTATTCTCACATAACTAGGATCAAAGATTTTTAATTTCTTTTTGTAGCACTGTAGCACTGTCACTGTAGCACTGTTCTCCCGTTGTTCAATGATTTGCTCGAGCGGGCACCAGTAATGTCTCCATTGTCAGACTTCTTGTTACTGTTTTTGGCATATCGAATACATCACAGGGAGCTTGCCAGGCTTTGCTGTGTGGGCGGGAAACTCTTGGTAGCTTGCTGGACTCTCTGAGAGGGATAGAGGAATTTCTTTTTGTATGGGGAAATCTCAGTAGGCCTGCGATCTCCAAGCTTACTCGGATCGGGGCTGAGTATCCTCCACCCAGATCCTCCGAATTCCAGTAGACGGGGGTCACACCCACCAACTGGCCCCCTGGCGCTGTGTAATCCCATCAACAGCCAAGACTTAGAGACTATAAAACCCAGCTCCCGGAACTGCGCGGCCGCGGTTCTTATTATAAAATCTTATTATGACATCTTATTATCTCATTCCTACTTTGGACAAACTGGCAGACTACCGAATGTATCCTGCCCACATGGCAGAGTCTGGCAAACTCCCCGTGGCATACCCTATATGCCAAATACCAGTAACATCGATGGGTCTCATTCTCCTAAAGAGCCTTCAATATAGCACTTTCTTAAAAATCTCAGGGCTAGGATGAAGGAGATGTTACTGGGACCTGTTCAAGGCAATCGACGAATAACAGGATGGTCGTGATGGGGAAAAATCCACTATTGCGTTGAGAGACATAATTATCTACCAGGAAAGTTGAAAGTCCCAGACTCTTTCTCTGTCTTTCCTATAGTTATGAGGTCATCTTACCCAAGCACCACCAGCTTGATGTTCTTGACTTGGATATTATATTAAAGACATCATATTAGCCATCTACCCAATTTGTTCACCATTATTTTCATTCATGCCACTCTTAATATAGCTCTGGGACTTGTTGATTGTCTTCAGGGGATACTCTGTTGCAGTTTAGAATTAGGAGGGTCTTTGAGATCCTCTCTCCCATCTTATTCTGCAAAGTAGAAAGTTGAAATTCTTACTAATGCAAAGTACCACCATATTCAGCCCTCCCCCCCCCGAACTCATCCAATACCGAGTTGTACTGAATCAGAATCTGAGTGGGCCAAGAGGTGGTGATGCTACCATAATCTGAACTCTTCAGTCCATGCCATTAACATTGTATTTCTTCTTCTTTTTCTTTTTTGCTTTTTTTGGGTTACACCTGGCAACGCACAGGGGTTACTCCAGGCTCTGCACTCAGGAGTTACTCCTGGGGACCATATGGGAATCGAACCTGGGTTGGCCGCTTGCAAGGCAAACGCCCTACCGCTGTGCTATCTCTCCAGCTCCCTATATTTATTCTTAGTGCAATCTAATGGGTTAGATTAGAAGAACATTGGAAAAATAATCTTATTAATAGAAATAAGTCCATGAGAGTAAGAGATCTTGAAAGCATGCTGAAAAGCAACAAAAATATAACTCTATTGCCAGAACTGTGCACAAAGGAAACCTCAAGAGGAACCTGACAACTGCCTTTGAATAAAGAAAGAAAGATCACTGCCAGTTTTATCACCAGGAGTTAAAGGAAATCTGAGACGCTCCTGAGCTAAGGGGAACACTTATACTTTGGGATAAAATGAGTCTCATAGACTAAAGACAAAGATGCTATACCAAGATGTTAGTTTGTGTGTCTAACAGAGATACAAAAATGGTTGCTAGCTCTATCAGAAGTAAAATTTGAAAATAAAATGGTTTACATATGTGCTGGAGCGATAGCACAGCGGTAGGGCATTTGCCTTGCACACAGCCAACATGGCCGACCCGAGTTCGATTCCTCCACCCCTCTTGGAGAGCCCGGCAAGCTACCGAGAGTATCTTGCCCACACAGAAGAGCCTGGCAAGCCACCAGTGATGTATTCGATATGCCAAACACAGTAACAACAAAATCTCCAATGGAGACGTTACTGGGCCTGCTCAAGCAAAATCGATGAACAACGGGAGGGCCTTTACTTTACTTTACTATGAACTGGTTTATCTCTAGGTGGACAATCACTTGATATTTCCTTTCTTTTCTTTCTTTCTTTCTTTCTTTCTTTCTTTCTTTCTTTCTTCCTTCCTTCCTTCCTTCCTTCCTTCCTTTCTTTCTTTTTTTCTTTCTTTTTTGATTTTTTGGCCACACCCACTAGTGCACAGGGTTTACTCCTGGCTCTGATCTCAGAGATCATCCCTGGTAGTGCTCAAAGGACCATATGGGATTCCAGCAATTGAATCCAGGTTGGCTTCATGCACAGCAAAGTTCTGCCTCTGTACTATCCCTACTGCCTCTCACTTGATATTTCTAAGTCCCAGATTTATCAGCAATGGTCTAGAGAAGATTGGTGAATCAGGACAGAGTTTGGCTAAACTACTAGTGTTCATAGTATTTCTAAAACTTAGAAATACTATCCTGTAATTCCAGATATCAAACAACTCTTACCAACCATGAACATATATTTAGATGTGGATACCAGTTATATGCATTTATTTCTCATTGTTTTCCTGACACTGATATCTTCTTACTTAGTATATTTAGTTCAAAGATCTTTGACAAAAATTACTCAGGTACTGAAGGAATTCCATAATTAGTAAAGCGTAGTTTTAATTTTAGTTAGTTTATCCTATCTGAAAATATTCTATATGCAGGAATATTTAGGTTAAAGATTCTCAACAAGTCACTCAACTATTGAAGGGATTCCTTAATTAGTGGAAGGTAGGTTTAACCTCAATTAGTTTATCCTCTCTTTGAAAACTTTGACGATATCTGTAGCACTGTAGTGCTCCTCCCGTTGTTCATTGATTTGCTCAAGTCTCTCAAATTGTGAGACTTCTTATTACTGTTTGTGGCATATTGAATACATCACAGGTAGCTTGCCAGGCTTTGCCGTGTGGGTGGGATACTCTTGGTAGCTTGCCGGACTCTCCAAGAGGGGCGGAGGAATCGAACCCAGGTTGGCCATGTGCAAGGCAAACGCCCTACCTGCTGTGCTATTGCTCCAGCCCTTGACAATATCCAAATATTAAGTTAGGATATCTTATAGAAATTTTTCTTCATGAAGCATAGTAAGAACTTCTATTTGGCTGAGAAAATTAACATGCCTTTTGTAGATTTATTGACAAATTAGAAAGTAATGAAAATTATTAACTTTTCACTATTCTATATAATTATACTTACATGAACATGAATCCAAATGTTTTCTGTATGTTAAACATAAACCTAATGATGTTTTCACTTTTAAAGTTTTGTTTTGGCTGATGACTGAGTTATCAACATAGAATTTAAAACTTCAGTTAGCTTTACACATTTATAAATATGTAGTTGTTGCAACTTCCTCCAACTAAAATTCCAGTGCCTTTTTATAACTAAATAACCCTTTTCTTCATTGCTTTGACCCCCCAAACCTCTGCCATCCCATCCCTCTTGTAACACCATAGTGTTCACAAAATCTAGGAGATAGTTTTTAAAGAGTAGAATATAGAGCTTTATAGGCATTGATTTACTTAATCTTTACTATACAAATAACTTTACTACTTCTCCTGATGTTACACACACTGACTTTGATTTTCAGTGGACGTCTATAGAAATTACATGACTAGCACTTTTTGGGGTTAGGCTTTGAACAATGTTTGATTCATGCTTCAGCTGTTAACTATTCTAATTTTCCTTCTTCACTTTCACTGAGCAACAATGCTGGTTAGATGAATTGAGTACAAAGGTGTGATGATTTTGTAAAGTATCCATTTTGCTAGGTTGAATCACACTTCCCTCTGTGTATCCCGATGGGCAACCCTTGCATGTAGCCGACCCAGGTTCGATTCCCAGCATCCCATATTGTCCCCTGAGCACTGCCAGGGGTAATTCCTGAGTGCAGAGCCAGGAGTAACCCCTGTGCATTGTCAGGTGTGACCCAAAAAAAGCAAAAAAAAAAAAAAAGAAAGAAATAACTTTGGGAACAATTTGGAGATGAATGTAAAATAGCAGCTATGTTGCAGGTCATGTGCAATCTCACCTTCTGCTGGCTCACCTCGACAACAGGAGGCAGTGACTAACCCATCAGCTACTTGCTATTTCTACATCCTGCTTCAGTTTCTCTAACTCCTTGGCCAAGTGTCTGAGTTTAGCTCCATGACTTGTCCATTTACCTCTTGTCAGTTTCTGAAGGGGTCTCATCCTGTTAAGGTCAGAGTCAATAATAATTTCCCACGGTTTTCTATAGTCTGGGGTTCCATTTTATCCTTGGATGTTCTCACTTTTCTAGCTTTTTTCCCTTTCCAATAGCCTTTCTTACAGACTTCATAACTGAGTTGCCTCTCTGCAATCTCTTTTCTGTCATTGCTGAACCAGTTTTGTCAATTGCATAAGTCAATTCCCTGCAACCAAGTATACAGACATGCAACTCAACCTATTTCTCAGTTGTCTTCAATTTTATTCTTACTTGATTTCATACTATCTAGGTTACAAATTCTGGTTGAAATCCAAGTAACTGATACCAGTTCATTAGGGAATGACCTTGGTTTGTCTGTTGAAACTGGAATGTTTCCTCGCTTTTGTGGTTACAGGCCTTGTTCTGGACCCTGTGAACATTTACTACAATCTTTGAAATAGTCTGTATTAACCACAAGACACAGAAATAGGGGATGTAACAGAGAGTGAGGGTAGTAAGGACAATGATACACACTTCCACCCATAGAAGGCCATTTTGAGAGCAAAGTTAGTTTCAAGTCCTGGTTCTTCTGCAATTTAGAAGCTATGTGTTGCTGGCCAAATTGTTAGCTTTTTCTGAACTGTCTCTCATCCACAGAGATAATATTGCTATCTTTCTCACATGGCATATGAGGATTATATGATTTTACTATGTGTGAAAGGCTTCAGTCAGTGTAAACTTTGTATTAATGCTTTTTATTATAACAGGAGAGGGAAAAAAGTCTATCCTTTTTTCTAAAAGTCTTTTTTTCTATAATCTTGTGAAGAACATGAAAACCCATGCTCAAGATGTTCATAAACATTTTTCAGGTCTTTTCCAAACATTCTTAACATGTATTTATTTTCTCTTTAATTCTCTATGGTCTTTCTTAAAATTTAAACTTCCTTTTTTTGCATCAAGTAAAGGAAACAGGTGTCTGAAGAAGACAATACAGGTATGAAGAATGAAATCGAGTTTCAGTGAGTGTCTCTCCTTATGTCTAGGCTTGTTGTAATCATAAGAAATAAAGATACACTATACTGGAAAAAATTACAGGGGTCCATGTCAGAGGGAGCCCTCACAATGACCCTGGTGTGGATACCCTGCACTCAGACATACTGAACAGCAGAGAATAGTGGCCGATAGAAAAGCCCATTCATATCATACAAAGGAGTTCTTTCATTCTCTCTTTAAGAAACAAATGCTTCTCCAACCCCTACATTCTGGTACATTTTTCTCTGACCTTCCTTGGAACAGCTCACCTTTTCTGGCTCTATAAGATAGGAGAAACCTTTCAAATGCAGCTGCTTGCTGGGACTGATGCAGGGGCCTGAGCAGACATTTATTCGTTATTTTTAGAAGACAGCCTCTATCCTTCCCTCCGGAGTTACCTCTTGCCAAAGTGGCTTCTGTCTGGCAACCAGGCGGTTTAGGATGGTCAAGTTTCAAATGTCACCATGCAAATGGCAGTTCCAGGGACTGAAGTCAAGGTTTGCAATGCCAAACCTTAAATGTCCCTCAAATACATCGTTTCCCATCTAGTAACTCACCACAGAAATAAGTAGCAAAAGTTTTCCCACCTCCCTGCATCTCCACTTCCCTCCCGGGGATCCAAAACCATCACACAGTTCTTTGTGATAGAAAGCTGTGTCAGTGTGGCCCACTTAGTGTTTTGAAGCACTCGAGTGAATGACAGTAGGGCACATGTGACAAAGAACTACTAAATGACAGTATCATCACTGGCCTAGTTCTTTTTTTTTTTTTTTGAGTCACTGTGACAGACAGAAGGAGGTTACTTTCAAAGCTGCTGATAACTTATCTAGAAGAGACAAGAGGATACCTCTGTTTAAGAAAGGAGATTAGAGCCTTAGACTTAGAGACTTGGACATAAGTTTTGAATACAAACTTTAAACTACTTTAGATGATACAGAAAAAAAAATAAAGACAGAGTAATTACCTGAACATTCTCAATAAAGACACTATACCAAATGACCCATGATACACCAACAGAGAAAATTTGATACATGTTCTGCTGTTTAAGGTGCTGGGGGTGGCATTAATTATTGCAGGAGAATTTTGTCACAGAGTAATGAGCCAAATAAAAAATTGCTATTTAACTATTATAGTTTGCTATAATTCAGTCTTCCCACCACTGACAGCATATGAGTCAAGATAACTAATGAATAAGGTGAAACTTGTTTTCTTTTGAGGATCCCCAGGACAATTTCTAACATAACTCAGTTCTTCTCTTGCTTGGCAATTTATTTTTCGTCCCTGGATTTAGATGGGAATGAGAGAAATGAGAAGATGAACACTAAGTATTAACCAGGTCAAGTTTTAATATTCTGAAAGATGAGAATGCTTCTGGAGGAGGTCATCTCTTGCCTTTAATACTTGTCACATGGCAGTTAGAGTCATATGAAACTAGTACTGTCCTCCCCTTGTTCATCGATTTGCTCGAGCAGGCCCAGTAACGTCTCCATTGTGACACTTGTTGTTACTATATTTGGCATACTGAATACATCATGGGCATCTTGCCAGGCTTTGCCGCGCGGGCGAGATACTCTTGGTAACTTGCCGGGCTCTTTGAGAGGGGTGGAGGAATCGAACCCGGCTCGGCCAGGCTGGCTGCATGCAAGGCAAACGCCCTACCACTGTGCTATCACTCCAGTCCATGAAACTAGTACACATCTCTTAAACCAAAGGGGAAAAAACCCATAACGATTCAAATTCTTCCATAGAAGCAAATCTCTATCAATCAACATATTAAATAAATACATACTCTATGCCTTGGCTGAGTCACTGCATCAGTAAGTGTCCCTAGAATAATAACCTTTGGAGATTGTTTCTTTTTCTTTAGTTTCTTGATTATTTTTTAAATAGGTTTAAGTTGGCAGATTTTAAATGCAAAGTAGACTGAGACAATGCGAAAAGTATAGTCAAAGTGACATCTGCATTTGTTTGTTCATTGCAGCACTGTTTACAGTAGCTAGAATCTGGAAAAAACCTGAGTGCCTGAGAACAGATGACTGGTTAAAGAAACTTTGGTACATCTACACAATGGAGTACTATGTAGCTGTTAGAAAAAGTGAAGTCATGAAATTTACATACAAGTGGTACTACATGGAAAATATCATGCTAAGTAAAATGAGCCAGAAAGAGAGGGACAAACATAGAAAGATTGCATTCATCTGGGAAACATAAAGTAACAAAATAAGAGACTAACATCCAACAATTGCTGTGATAAATACCAGGAGGTTCACTCCATGGCTTGGAGGCCAGCCGCACACTCTAGGGGTAAAGGTGGCTCAGACAGAGAAGGGAGCACCAAATAAAGGGTGCTGGGAGGATCCTCCCAGGATGGGAGATGCATGCTGAAAGTAGACTATAGACTGAACATGATTGCCACCCAATGCCTCTTTTGCAAACCACAGCACCCAAAAGGAGAGAGAGAGAGCAAAAGGGAGTGCCCTGCCACAAAGGCAATGTGGGATGGGGGGATGGGGGGTAGGAGGGGTACTGGGATTGGTGGGGGTGGAGAATGGGCACTGGTGGAGGGATGGGTACCCGATCATTGTATAACTGAAACTCAAGGACAAAAATTTGTAAGTCTACAACTACCTCATGATGTTTCACTAATAAAATTTTTTAAAAAAGACAATGCAACACTTTAAATGTTGATGTCAGATGCAGTCATCTTAATTTGTGGGTGTGTGGGGGAGCTGCAGCGATAGCACAGTGGGTAGGGCATTTGCGTTGCATGCGGCCAACCCGGGTACGATTCCTTCATCCCTCTTGGAGAGCCCAGCAAGTTACTGAGAGTATCCCATCAGCACGGCAGGGACTGACAAGCTCCCCGTGGTGTATTCGATATGCCAAAAATAGTAATAAGCCTTACAATGGAGATGTTACTGATGCCTGCTCAAGCAACTGTAGCACAATGTTATAGTGCTACTGTGTGAGGGGGCTACACCAAGTGATGCTCAGGGTTTACTCGTGGCCTTTCTGTATTCAGGCTGACTTAGGGAACCATATCAGACACCAGAGATCAAACTGGGGTCAACCTCATGCAAGGCAAACACCCTACCTTCTGTACATCTGTCTCCTCACCTTAAATTTTAATCCTAGATAGCAGTGGGTTGGTTTTGAATTTAAGTAAATCCCATATATTCTATGGGCCATGTCTATGCTAAAATGTTCATTATTCAACTGAAATTATTCTATAAAACAACTGTACTCACCTGAATTTTTATTTCATCCTGAAGTCTAAACATAAGTGTATAAGATATACTTATCTTAAACTATAATTAGTGTTCAATAAACTCTTGGATAATTTTGAAGATATTAGGTGGGAGTATATGAAGAATTCATCTATTTGTTCCCTGCCATCCTGGTTTCTGAATATCAGGCTTATTCTACATAAGAACTACTTTTGTCTTTGTAATAGAACTTTCATGTTTGACAAAGGTCAGTACTCTGAGGCAGCTGGAGGCTTGGGTGTCTGCTCTTGGCTGCAAAGATACCTGTGAATGAGGAGCTGTTTCTCCACAGGTTCTTTGGACGCTTACACACAACCAAAGCAATGCCTCCAGTTCTGTCAGAATGCCACACGTTCTACTGTGAGTGATGAGAACTTGGAATGTTTCTCTCCTTTTTGGTTAAGAATCTTCTCCTCTGTTCCTACTTGACTAAAAATATTAAAGCTGCATCAAGACTTAATTTTGGATGTGCTCACAATCTGTGTTTCCCACATAATAGCAGGCCAGCAAATTCATCTTTAACTAGATCCATAGAGATACTCATATATGACACAGTGATATCAGTAGAAAAGTGAGAAGTTGGTCCACAAAAGAGTTGTTTGATATTGACTTCTACAGGCTTCAGGGGAAATTATTTTGTGGAAATTTGAATGAATTAATCTTTTTAAATAGTGTAACTTGGGAAAGTACATATATGCCAGATTTTAAAGTGAGAAAGCAAAACTGGAAGCAGAATTTTTTTTTTCCCTTTATTTTATTTTATTTTTTTTTAAAGTTGTAGATTTACAATTTTTTGTGCTTTGGTTTCAATTATACAATGATCAGATACCCATCCCTCCACCAGTGCCCATTTTCCACCACCATGGATAATATCCCTCCCACCCCCATCCCCCCATCCCCCCTGTCTCTGTGGCAGGGCAATCCCCTGTGTTCTCTCTCTCCTTTTGGGTGTTGTGGTCTGCAAAAGAGGCATTGAGTGGCAAACATGTTCAGTCCATAGTCTACTTTCGACATGCATCTCCCCTCCTGGGAGGATCCTCCAAACATCCTTTATTTGGTGCTCCCTTCTCTATCTGAACTGCCCTTTCCTCTAGGATACCCGGCTGGCCTCTAAGTTATGGAGTAATCCTCCTGGTGCTGATCTCAGCTATTCTTGGGTATTTAATCTCATACTTTGTTACTTTATATCCCCCAGATGAATGCAATCTTTCTATGTCTATCCCTCTCTTTCTGACTCATTTCGCTTAGCATGATACTTTCCATATTGTACCACTTGTACGTAAATTTCATGACTTCATCTTTTCTAACAGCTACATAGTACTCCATTGTGTAGATGTACCAAAGTTTCTTTAACCAGTCATCTGTTCTTGGGCATTCAGGTTTCTTCCAGTTTCTGGCTATTGTAAAGAGTGCTGCAATGAACAAACAAGTGCAGATGTCACTTCGACTATACATTTTTGCCTCTCTGGGATATATTCCCAGGAGTGGTATTGCTCGGTCAAATGGGAGCTCAATTTCTAATTTTTTGAGAATCGTCCATACTGTTTTCCAGAAGGGCTGAACCAGTGGACATTCCCACCAACAGTGAAGGAGTGTTCCTTTCTCGCCACATCCACGCCAGCATCGGTTGCTTTTGTTCTTTTGAATGTGGGCCAGTCTCTGAGGTGTGAGATGGTATCTCATTGTGGTTTTGATCTGCATCTCCCTGATGATTAATGATGTAGAGCATTTTCTCATGTGCTTTTTTGCCATTCGGATTTCTTCTTTGAGAAAGTTTCTGTTCATTTCATTGCCCCATTTTTGGATGGGGTTGGATGTTTTCTTCTTGTGGAGTTTAACCAGTATTTTGTATATCCTGGATATCAACCCCTTGTCAGATGTGTATTCGGTGAATATCCTTTCCCATTCTGTAGACTGTCTTTGTATTTTGGTCACTGTTTCTTTGGAGGTGCAGAAGCTTCTTAGTTTAAGATAGTCCCATTTATCTATCTCTGTTTTCACTTGCTCGGCCAGTGGCATGGCATCTTTGAAGATACCATTAGCTTCAATGTCATGGAGGGTTTTGCCAACTTTATCTTCAATGTACCTTATGGTTTCTGGACTGATGTTGAGGTCTTTAATCCATTTTGATCTTACTTTTGTACGTGGTGTTAGGCAGAGTTCTGAGCCTATTTTTTTGCATGTAGCCGTCCAGTGATGCCAACACAATTTATTAAAGAGGCTTTCCTTGCTCCACTTCACATTACTTGCACCTTTATCAAAGATTAGATGAGCATATGATTGAGGGGAGATGTCAGTGTATTCAACCCTGTTCCATTGGTCTGCAGTTCTGCCTTTGTTCCAGTACCATGCTGTTTTAATTATTACTGCTTTGTAGTACAGTTTGAAGTTCGGGAGGTTGATTCCTCCCATTTTCTTTTTCCCAAGAATTGCTTTAGCTATTCGTGGGGGCTTATTGTTCCCTATAAATTTCAGGAGTGTTTGCTCCATTTCTTTGAAGAATGTCAGGGGTATCCTTATAGGGATTGCATTGAATTTATACAATGCTTTCGGTAGTATTGCCATTTTGACAATGTTAAGTCTCCCGACCCATGAGCAGGGAATATCTTTCCATTTCCTCATGTCCTCTTTTATTTCCTGAAGTAGCGTTTTGTAGTTTTCTTTGTACAGGTCCTTTACTTCCTTAGTTAAGCTGATTCCTAGGTACTTGATTTTCTGGGGCACAATTGTGAATGGGATTGTTTTTTTCATGTTGCTTTCTTCTCTCTCACTGTTTGCGTATAGGAAAGCCATGGACTTTTGGGTATTGATTTTATAACCTGGAAGCAGAATATTTTTGACAGTCCAATACTTCCCTCACTAACTTGTACTCGCTCTGCACTCAGGAGTTACTCCTGGCAGTGCTCAGGGGACCACACGGGATGCTGGGAATTAAACCCAGGTTGGTTGTGTGCAAGGCAAACACCCTACCCACTGTGCTATCTCTCCAGCCCCTGCTAATATTTTCTTAATCAAGGTTGTTTGCCTTCTGCTTTACATCACATCCTATGTGGTGTGCTACTTCTGGTATGCCAGTGATGTAGAGTTTGAGATGTCAGGCGGCCACAAATGTGACTGCACTCTCCAGAAATTCTAAAATTTTGAATGGAGTAATATATCTGCAGTTAAATTTTTAACTTGATCGTGATTTTGGGGTCCAGACGTATCTCTGTGGCTTGTTTATATCTTCCAGAATTTATTTGTGAGTCTCTGGATCATAGCTGGTCAATGAATTTATATGGCACCAGAGGCAGTTGATGGTTGTGACTGCTAGGCTTCTGGAAGAAGCGGGATGGGGGAGATCACCCATCCCCAACTCTGTGAGAGCCTGGAGATTTCAGTCACAGTACCTGGATACCTGAGTTTTTCACAGATTCATTCCTGGATGAGGCTTGTCTTGAGCCTGTGGAGTCTGATCGTGATCACAGCAACAATTAGGTGATGGAGGTTTTCAGCTAACAGGGTTCTGTTTGGGCTGGTAGTGGGCTCACCTGTCCCAACATTTATATGCCCTGATTTCTTGTTCTCTTACCATTTTCACTTTCATTATATGCTTCAAATATAACAGAGATCTATGTTTTCTTCAGGGATTCACATGACATACCTATTTTATTAATCATTACTACTTTCTATCCTGGGTAATCTCTGCTTTCCTTTTTGAAGTTGAAAGAATCTCAATGGATCTTGTCAGCCCATATTTTTCCTCGGCAAAATGTCTTCAATACTTTTAGTGAAAATTATGGTAGTAGACATCATAATACCACCCTAGGCAGACGAGATAGTACAGGGATTAAGAAGCTTGCCTTAATTCAGCAGATCCCAGTTTCATCCATAGTGCTGCATATGGTCCCCTGATCAATACCAGTAGTTATATGAACAAAAAGTTTAGACTAAACCCTTAGCACCACACGCACACAAACAGAAACACATAACAACTCCTCTATTATGAGACATAGAGCACTGAACTGGGGTTGAACACTCAGTTTAGGAGTCTACATGAGCCTTCATAGTGTGGAACACACTATCTAATTTCTCGCTCCTTCCACATAATACCTACTCTTCCATATGGTGTCATGCTAGGGCTGGCAGGTACATTCTACATTTCCCAGAATTACTTGCCAACTATTGGCATCTATCTGTATGCGGCACTGGTAAGTGATCAAAAGATGAGAAGAAGAAAGTGGCAGGGTCTTCAGGGTGATTCACTGTGACAGTTTCTGGGGTGTGCTGATCTTCTTCTGAGATTGTGGTAGTGCTATTACAGTGCTCCTAGCCAACTGAAAAACTTCTTGTGTGTAGACATTGTTGCCTATAGTCCTGACTTGTAGTTTCACTCAATCCCATGGTATTAGCAGCATCTGAACTTTACCTCTTTCTTTTGCAGGTTCAGTGTCCTTCTCATCTGTTTTTTGCAGTCTTTAGTACCCCCTAAATCAACTTTTTGAATTTTATTCCCTGTGGTTGTAATAATTAGAATGCCTTGTATATTATGACTGGATGCACAAAAATACTAAAAGGCAAAAATATCTCTTGTGCAACTCTCTTAAATTTTAGTGGTAGGTTTCATTATTAAAGAAAGGAAATATTTATATGACTGTTCTCTCAAAATACACACTTCGGAACAACTTTATGGGTATCTGTATAACAGCACCACTTGGGTATCAGAAAACAAAATGTCTTTGATGAGGTCAAACTATCCTACAAGGACAAATTAATTTTACTTAAATATCAGAGGTCAGAGATGAAATGTTGGTACATAAGGAGAACAGTATATTTAAAAAACTTATTAGGTTCATTTTATTTCTGTTAGTGGGAATGTCATATGGCTCAAACTGTATGGAAAACATTATAGATATTGTTAAAAGAGAAGTAGGAATAAAACACCATATGAAACAGAAAAACTACTTCTTGGCGTTTACCACGCAAACAAAAACCATTAATTAAAAAACATTTTGACACACCAATGTTCATTGTGGTGCTGTGTGTAATAGTCAAGATATGAAAGCAACTCAAATGCCCAACTACCTATGAATGGATCAAGAAGTTGGAGTATATATACACAGTGAAATAATATGCAGATGTAGAAAAAGACAAAAATTATGCCATTTTCTGTGACATGCATAGATTAAGAGGGTACCATGCTGTGTGAAGTCGGTCAGAAGGAAACGAACAGATAAAAATGATCTCTTTCATATG
This sequence comes from Sorex fumeus, assembly GCF_029834395.1. NCBI lineage: Eukaryota > Metazoa > Chordata > Mammalia > Eulipotyphla > Soricidae > Sorex > Sorex fumeus. The sequence continues at coordinate 3,952,697 of NW_026606095.1, read as the reverse complement.
TGGGATTTAAAACTATAGTATGGAAATAAGAAAGGGCCAAAGGCAATTGGAGAGTTGGTCCCAGAACTTTGTTTCTTGTAGGGGAGTAGAGTGGGGATTTTGAAGGTTGAAAGGAAGTGATATTTGGGAACTTCTTGGAGGGAAATGAACACTGTCAGGTAGGCATGGTATTGGATTTATGTATGCATGAAATCATCAAAAACAATATTGATGTTTTTTGATGATTTCACCAAAATCACAGAACCCCAACAAAGACTTTTAAAAATTCTTTGGATCACCATAAGACCGGAATCCATAGGGTGCATTGAAGACAAAGTTGGCAACACCTTCCACGACATTGAAGCTAATGGTATCTTGAAAGATTACATGCCACTGGCCAAGCAAGTGAAAATGGAGATAAACAAATGGGACTATCTTAAACTAATAAACTTCTGCACCTCAAAAGAAACAGTGATCAAAAATACAAAGACAGTCTACAGAATGGGAAAGGATATTCATCCAATACCCACCCAATAAGGGATTGATATCAAGGATATACAAAGCACTGGTTGAACTCCACAAGAAGAAAACATCCAACCTCATCAAAAAATGGGGTGATGAAATGAATAGAAACTTTCTCAAAGAAGAAATCTGAATGGCTTAAAGGCACATGAGAAAATGTTCTACATCATTAATCACCAGGGAGATGCAAATCAAAACAACAATGAGATATCATCTCACACCACAGAGATTGGCCCACATCCAAAAGAACAAAAGCAACTGGTGTTGGCATGGATGTGGGGAAAAAGGGACTCTCCTACACTGCTGGTGGGAATGCCAATTGGTCCAGCCTTTTTGGAAAACAGCATGGACGATTCTCAAAAAAATTAAAAATTGAGCTCCCACTTGACCCAGCAATATCACTCCTGGGAATATATCCTGGAGAGGCAAAAAAGTGTAGTTTAAATGACATCTGCACTTCTATGTTCATTGCTGTACTGTTAACAATAGTCAAAAACTGGGAAAAAACCTGAGTGCCTGAGAACAGATGACTGGCTAAAGAGATTTTGGTACATCTACACAATGGAATACTATGCAGCTGTTATAAAAGATGAAGTCGTGAAATTTGCATACAAGTGGCTCTACATTGAAAGTATCATGCTAAGTGAAATGAGCCAGAAAGAGAGGGACGGACATAGAAAGGCTACACTCATCTGGGGAATATGAGGTAAAAAAATGGGAGATGAACCCCCAAGAATGACTGTGATAAGTACCAGGAGGTCTGCTGGATGATTTGGAAGCTGGCAGCACATTCTGGGGGAGGGGAAAGCTTAGATAGAGAAGGGAACAAGACATCAAGAAAATTCTGGGGGTGGGGACAGCTTAGATAGAGAAGGGATAAAGACATCTACAAATTATGATTCTACTCTCAAATAAAGGGTGTTTGGAGGATTCTCTTGGGATGGGAGATGAGTGCTGAGAGTAGACTATGGACCAAACACAATGGACACTCAATACCTCTATTGCAATCCACAATACCCTAAAGGAAACAGAGAGCAAAAGGGAATGCCCTGCCACAGAGGCAGGGATGGGCTGGAAGGAAGGGGAAGGGAGTGAGAGGGTTACTGGGATCATTGGTGGTGGAGAGTGGGCACTGGTGGAGGGATGGGTACTCGATCGATCATTGTATGAATAAAACCCAAGCATGAAAGTTTGTAAGCCTACATCTGTACCTCATGGTGTTTCACTAATAAAAATTAAATTAAAAAAATCTTTGGATCAAAGCTAGCTCTGTTGATTTACTAAGGATATAATGATGGGGAAATCTTGTAATAAACCCCCGTTTCCTCATTAGGAAACTGGTGACATCAGCATTCAGTGTGACTCATAAGGTAACAGTGGAGGTCAAATGAGAAATGACTGTAAAAATATTTTACAGATTTTGTATTTCTATAAAGATGTGATTATTGAAGATATTGAAGAAAGCTGGATCCTAATATCACTATGATGCCCATATTTGATGATTTTGTATATAGATCTGTGCAATTATAAATAGGTACTTAAATATTTGAGATCTCTGCTCATGAAAAGTCATTCTTTGTGTTTTTTTTTGGGGGGGGCGGGAACTACATCCACTTGTGCTCAGGGCTTACTCTGGGCACTAAGCTCAGGGATAGCTCCTAATCATTATCCGGGGATCAGTTTCAGGTTGGCTGTACGTAAGGAAAGAACTTTTCCTCTGTACTATCCTTCTGGCTCACTTAATCATTTAATCACTTAACTTCCCGTTAGTCGTCGATTTGCTCGAGCAGGCACCAGTAACGTCTCCATTTGTCCCTGTCACGTGCTAGTGTAGCCCAATGGCATCTGTTTGCTCCGGGAACATGAAGAGCCTCAAACCGATCGTTCATGATCTTCACGAAGAAGTCTGACCATCTGGTAGGTGGGCAGCCACGCGGTCTTTTGACATCCCGTGGAATCCAGTCAGTAACAGCTCTAGTCCAGCGGTCGTCTTTAAATCTCATTACGTGACCAGCCCATCTGATTTTTGACACCTTGGTAAATGAGACAGCGTCCCTGATTCTTGATCGTCTATGGATGTTGAAACTCTGGATTCTTTCTCTCGTTTGAGTGAAATGTGATATTCCAAGCACAGCTCTTTCAATTCTTCTTTGGGAGACCTGAATAGTGTTCTCATCCTATTTGCGTAGGGCCCAGGTCTCTGAGGCATATGTTAATGCAAGAAGAACAGTGGAATCAAAGAGATGTGCCCGGAGCTGGAGGTTCTTTTTCCTCTTAGCTATTTCTTCGACGTTCTTGAAGGCGTTCCAAGCCGCTCTCTTCCTCCTGCACAGCTCGGGTGACAGGTCATTTGTCATGTTGACTTCTCGACCTAGGTATACGTAACTGTTGCATTTGGAGATGGTCGTTCAGTTGAGAGCAAATGGGGCATCAGGAACGAGGCTGGTTCTCATAAACATTGTCTTCGTAAGATTCAGCTGTAGTTCTACCTTTCCACACTCACGGTCAACAAACAGTGATTTTTAAATTTTTTTTTAAGTTTTTTAAAGATTTTTAAGTTCTGACCCACAAACAGTGATTTTTAAGTAAGATCAAGACATCAAGCAAATTCTGATTCTACTCTCATTTGAATAAATTGACTGGAAATGCTTTGTCCTTTTGAGACCACAATTTCTTTATCTGTAACTAGGGACCAGAATGCTGACCTACCTTTTGAGTATGTTATATGAATTAATTAACTGCATATGATTGAATAGCATTCTCAAGACGAACATGTAAATGCCAAGTGTTCTCACTGATAATAAAGCAGATTCTTTCTTGATGGAGTTGTCATGAGGATTAATGATTTAATTGCAACAGAGTGCTCTGATAGTCTTAGATGAAAAGTGGCATATTACTTTGAAAAAAATAAAATAACTTCTGCTTTGATTCTGGAAAGAATAACTAGAAATATGTCAATGTTGAGATCACGTATCTTAATTTTCCACGTCTTTTTATTTTATTTTTTAAAATTTATTTATGGAATCACTGTGAGAGCAGTTACAAAGCTTTTGGGTTTAAGACTCAGTCATACAACAATGAAACACCCATCCCTTCACCAGTGCCCATTTCCCACCAACAACAGGCCCCTAGACTCCCCATCCCACACTCTCCCCCTACCTGTGTGGCAGGTGATGTCCACATTTCTCTCTCTCTCTCTCTATTTTGATTACATTCTATATTTTGACGCCAGCCTCACCATTGTTATTTGAGACTTTTTCCCAGCACTTAGATCTGCTGAAGAGACAACATCAGACACTTTGTTTTCTATTTCTAATTATGAATAGCATATGATTTTGGAATTCTGGAATTTTAATAATTAAATCTGGAGGGATTTCTGCCAAAAGCCACTGGATCCCGAGATTTGTTTCTGAGTCTCTGGGATCATGTCTGTTCAGCAACTCAATCAGGAGCCAGAGAGGCCGTTTGTGGGTGGCGAATCAGGGTCTCATCTGGGTGAGGGAAACGGGGAGAATGGCCTGCCCCACCCCCACCCATCCCATGAGGCCCCCTGTGCCTCCTCACTGTGAGCCCAAAACTGTCTGTCCATTGGCCTCTGAAAGATGGCGGCCCCCAAGCCGCCAGGGGGAAAAAGTTTCACCTCTTTTTAGAATAGCCAAAATTTGGACAATTGAGTTTTGAGATGGGGTTCAGAGGAGGCCCATCTCAGTAACTAGGAATTTCTGCTTTTTATTTTCTAGTGAAGTTAGAATTCTAAGATAAGTTTTTAAGTTTGCCCACAAAAATAAATAAAAGCTACTATTATAACTTGGAAAATCATCAGTACAAAAATTGTTTTCTATTGAGGACAAAATATAGCCTTTACAATTTTGTAACAGTTCACATGACCATAATTTCCTACACTCCACCCATACTGATGTACTTACTTTTTCCTTTCAAGTCTCTAAACCTTTAAATTTTATAACGTTTATTTTGCATTATTATCCCTAGATTTAAAAAAAAATATGGGCATTTATTTTTGAGGGAAGAGAGTAGGTCACACACAGCTGTAACCAGTGCTTACTTTTGACACAGGGATCATATCTGGCTGTTCCCAAAGAACCAAACGTGATGCTCAGAGCCAAAAGGGAGTGACCAAGTACTAGGTGGCTTCCTGACCTCCTGCATTATCTCTCTGGCTCCAGACATGGTAAATTTATCTCCCCAAATCTCAGATTACACCCTGGCTGAAAGAGACCACGTTCACAGGGACTCCTTATTCTAAATAAAAAATTTGTAATGCCAACTTTTAAAAATCACCATTAGTACTGATTGGTAAATTGATTTTTTATCAACTTCTTTAATGTTACACTGTTTGATACCTTCACGAAAATATGAAGGCGTAGAAGTAGGTTTAATTTATTTTTCTTCTGCTTTTCACTATTGACCAGAACACAATAATTGCTTAATGGAGTTTGTTGAACAATAAATACATGATTCATATTCATTGCCAGAATTGTTCCAGTCATCATCAGAAAATTAACCTTGAACTACCTGTAATATAGGCATGAGGTAAAAAATGAAAATTTTTTCTAGGCAAAATTCTATAAGACCTTGAATATTAACATATAAATATGAATAATATATGATACATACTCTAATGATGGGAGACTTAAAATATTTTTTCAACCTAATGGGTCATATTTTTGTTATTTCTTTTCTATCTACCTAATTCTTTGGTTCTGTGCCTTGGGACTTTGAATCCTTGAGAAAAAAATATAATATCATAGTTATATATATATATTTTTAAAGTATATAAATGTGACATCCTAGATTATAAGCAGGGCTTAAGCTACATCTTTTTTTTTCTTTTGGAAGGAAATCTGGAGCCAATTGCCTGTTTTTTTTTTTTAATTTTTATTTTTGGTCACACCCAGCAATGTCAATGCTCAGGGTTTACTCCTGGCTCTGCACTCAGGAATTACTCCAGGCATTGCTCGGGGGGACTATATGGGATGCTGGGAATCGAACTCTGGTTAGCCATGTTGCAAGGCAAATGCCCTACCTACTGTACTATTGCTCCAACCCCATCAATTGCCTGTTTTGTGGATAAAGTTATTCTGAAGCCCATTAAAGATCATTCCCAATTTTCTACATAAATTTTGGAAAAGGACAGAATTGAGTCAGTGAAGCCCAAAATATTTACTTTCACAGTTAAATTTGCTTAATCCTATTCCAGAGCACTCTCTCCACTTTCTAAAATTTAAGTATATTTGACATATAATGTTGTTGTATACATTTAAGATGTGCATGCTCATTGATTTTGTTGTTTGATTCTGTAATATAATTGTTGTTGTAGTTAATGATTTTTCTGCTTCTTTGAGAGCTATAAAAGTTAATAGTACTAAGGCAGGTAGGTAGATAGGGAAGATAGGAAAGAGTTCCCATGGCAATGGAACACCTAGGAAGTAATAACCAATTAGTCCTAAGGCTGACAGGACCTATTTTGTGGACACAGGAAAACTAAGGCCTGATAAGACCTTTATTTGGAGCCAAAACAGACCAGAAAAGGCTGGACACCTCCTCCAAGAGAAGCACCAGTAGGAACAAAGGTCGAAAGAATTTCAAAGAAGACCATTAACTACTCCCGATTCTGCCCCCTTGACAATGACAGTAGCAATGGACTCTTACCTAGATAGAAAACCCCACATGGATCAGCTTGGGAAAAACCCTACAAAAGCCAACTTGAACAAAGGAAGCATGTGCATATGCTGCCTAAGCCCGTGTACTGCTTGTGTTCCTGTCATGGCTAAGCATATGTGGTGCCCGAGCATATGTGCTGCCCACAGCTCCCTTCTTGAGATGTGTGTGTTCAGAACTTCACACTAGGATGTGTACTGGGGCTCTCTCTGCCTTTGCAGAAGCCTTGAGTCTCTCTTGAGTGCATTATTGTCTTTTTCTTTCTCTCCCTCCTTCCCCTTCCTCAAAAACCTCCAAATAAAATTTGTTTGTTACTTCAATGCTTGTATCCTCCTGAAATTCTTTTCTGTGAGGCAAGGACTCAAAAGGCTAGGACTGGCTTTCCTTTCCTGCGAAGAGAAGTTCCTTGCTCCATGCTGAGTCCATGGCTCCCCTAGAAATTGAGTGGTGGGGATTAATTTCTGTGCTTCACATAAGCAAGTGAATGTCAGTGTGGTTTGATGGCTACTTAGTGGGGCTGGTGGGACCTGAGGTCCGTGCTGTGCAGGAAGATAGACTATCAGTTCTAGCCTTCCCAGCTGGTCCTGGGGTGGCAGAGTGAATTGGGAGAAAGTGGCTGTCTCTCTCCTCTCTGTTTTACATAAGTATTTGGGGGCCCATTGATATTATTACCTTCAGGTATATGTATTTGATTCAAAAAATTCTTAGTAGATGGTCCTATTTGAAATAATTTTGTGCTATAACACTTCACTATTTTTAGAATGAGATAAATGAAAAGAAAAAACAATTAAAGAACAACTAAGTCAGGAAAAACCTCTTTAAAATATCCTCTGACAGAAGAGAGCACCAAATAAAGGGTGTTGGGAGGATCCTCCCAGGATGGGAGAAACATGCTGAAAGTAGACTATAGACCAAACATAATTGCCACTCAACGCCTTTTTTGCAAACCACAACACCCAAAAGGAGAGAGAGAACAAAAGGGAATGCCCTGCCACAGAGGCAGGGTGGGATGGGGGGGATGGGGTGTGGGAAGGATACTGGGACCCATGGTGGTGGAGAATGGGCACTGTTGGAGGGATGGGTACTTGATCATTGTATAACTGAAACCCAAGCACAAAAATTTGTAAGTCTACAACTGTACCTCATGGTGTTTCACTAATAAAAATTTTTAAAAAATGCCTCCTTACATGAGCTGTTGTGATAGTAACACAAAATAATGAGAATTGAAGTGATTTTCTCTTGTTAAAATTAAAGTAATAAAATCGGAACTCTACAAACTGGAAATTATTTTAAAATAAGTCATATGCAGCCAACTAAATTAGAATTTCATTTCTCAAAAAAAAAAGAAAAGAAAAGAAAATATCCTCTGACAAAATTTGGAGACTTCAATTCCCAAAAAGGGGGCTGGTTAAAGTAAATAAAATACTGTAGTTTTTTTGTGCATTTACACCAATCTTTGTTTATAGGAAGTAGGTTCTTCATCAGTATGGCAGATTGGAATCTCTAGGTTTTGAATGGAGAACCTGACGAGAGAAAAGAATAGATCAACCCATGTTGATCAAGACTGCAAGTTGTTAATAATAGCAAAAATGATTGTCATTGTGTGCTTTCTTTGAAAATCAAAGATTTTCTGGCTGCCTACCTGGATATTTGACACTTGTAGTGACCTCCAAGACAGAGACCAGTTACTTCGTTTTACAGGTAACTGCTCTTGGGGTCAGAGGACTAACGTAATTTCTATTATGATCAGCGGTGCCCTTGGTTTATTTGTCCAGGTTTATTTATTCTTCTTTTGGAGAGCAGAAATAGGGGATAGACTTTGAATGCAGGAAAGGTATGTTGTAGTCTTTAACATAATTTAACTCTATTAAAATTGTATTTGTCAATTACTATTCAATAGAACTGGGGGAAAATAAAATACAAAAAAGGCGATTGACTTTGCTAAGGAAACTTGATTTCTGAGTCCTTTCCTTCTGAGTGAGCTGGACTGAGGGTTCCCAGTAGAGTGCACTGGTCAGTCGGCCAGAGCGATGCCCTGACTTCAAGAGAAGACAGAAAACCTCTTCTCCCACCATGAGTTCTGGATCTTTTATCTGGAGTCCTCAGGAGTGGCTTTGATAGAAGAGGAGAAAAAGAAGAAGAAAGTGCTCTCTCTGGCACTAACTTGTTAATTTGAAATGCCTCTAGTAAAGTCTGCTAGTTGCAAGTTTTTAAAGGCAAAACACTTTCCATTGCATTTTCTTTGCAAAGACAGTTTTTGAGAAAAAGTCTCCTTTTAAACATTCCAAGACTTTGGTCAAAGAGTGGGGAACTTGGTATTAAAGATTTCAGTACTGTCAGAAGCCTCCACCAATGAAATCACTCCTGTCATTCACACTGGTGCTTGCTCAATATTTCCTGTGTTCCTTGCTCTCACACTGACAGCTTCCAAGTCTCAGGGGGACTGGGGAATTTTTCTTTATCTTTTGATTTCCTCTCCAAAGTGTGTATATTTATGGGGAGCCTACTGGGTGGGGTGGATGGGGTGAGAGGGTTGTGGAGAATAGATAAAAGAAGGACAAGGGTTGAGCAATTTTTGTGCCTTCTCTGGTGACTCTTGACAAAATTTGAAATAAAAATATTGACAATTGGTTCTGTCTTTTGCCCTCGCTAATAACTAAAAGCATTCAATTAAGATTTTTCGAATGTGTCCAATGAGTTAAACTGCCCCATGGTATTAGAAAAATATTGCACATATAAATAAAGTACGTCAAAGCATTAAAAAGCTATTACACACACTGAACATAAAATGGCAGAATAATGATGGATCCTGCCATGCAGGAAACATATTCAAAAATATTATCTTCCTGGTAATGAAATGCCATCCGTTTCATTTTAAGCTAAATACGTTAGACATATCAGTGGAGTCTGTGCTGACACAGCAGTGAGTTGAAATTGAAAATCTGAAATTATATATATGATTGGACACAGTGTTAAAGTAATTTATAGGAAAAACCACGAATGTGCTGGGTCTGCACCTTCTGGTGAACTCATTTTATAGAATCAGATAGAGGAAAACTCTACCATTTCTAATGTGCAGTTAGAATGGCAGTCGGCCAGCGCCCCCATATATTCGGTATGAAAAGGGAGAAGAAAAACAGAGACAGGAGGTAGGAGGGGCCGTGGAGTGGGGAGTAACCAGGAGGAGGGGAGGGCATGGGAGGAATGGGGGTCGGCGGGGGACAGAGACAGGAGAAGCAGCTGGGGCCAAGGAGGTTTGCTTCAAATTACAGCCATTCTGCATAAACCATGAAGAAATGGCATTCCTTTTCATTGCTCTGGCCTAATGGGATATAGCATCTGTGGGAACTGTATTAACTATCAAGACAAGTGGGAGATAGCAGTAAAACGCGCGCAGGGGGCAGGTTTCAGCGGGACTGCGGGTTGTGCTCTGTGATCTCCACTCTTTGAGGAACTAGTTAAGGCCCTGGTGGAGATCATTTCACTTCCAAAGTTCTGGGAGATCCAGAATTCTGCCAAGAAAGAGGCAAGGAACAGAGTTCAGAGTCCCACTCTAAAGCCTATCTGGGAACTTTTCCTTCTCTCTCTCTCTCTCCCTCCCTCCCCACTCCCAACTCCCCCCCCCTCTTCCCAAACACACACACACACACACACACACACACACACACACACACACACACACACACACACACACTTATTTCTTACCATTTTCAAGGCAGGGAGAAAGTCGGGTAAGCTGGGCAGGAGGGATAAAAACAAGGTTGCATTTTTGTGTGGAGATGTGTGACGGATTGGTACCCTGATGTGCTTCTCGTCTTTCATTTAGATCTATAATCCTGCTTGAAATGGGGATATTTATTCATGCCACGGCTGGTCCCCTCCTGGAACTCAGGGAGCTGCTACTGTGAATTTTCATTTGGCAGCAGCACTGGCCGAGGCAGAGGTGGTCTGGTCCCTCCAGAAGTGTCCTTTCTAACCTTCTCTGGTTTTTAAAGAGATGAAAGGAATAGTTGAGTGTAAAAGAAGGAAGGGAGGATGCTTTTGATCTGATTGCAGACCTCTAAGGATGGAAAGGAAGTGTAGGGGGAGAAACGTTGATGCCCTCAAGTGAGATTGAGATAAAACAAGAGCACCCCCTCTGGCTCTTTTACTTCTGCCTTTCACCAGATAGCCTGGGGGGTTTGGAAGTCTCAGATAACTATAAGAGGGAAAAATAACACATCTAGAATGTGTGTGGCATTTTTCTTTCAAAATACTCTGGTGTTTTCCACTTACTTTATAATATTGCTGGTTTCTGAACTGTTACTCTGTGGCAGATACTGGGTTTCTAAACATAATCTCATGGGGTTATCACTTAGGGACTATTTTCTTTCCCATTTTAGTGTGAGGGAATTGAGGCCATGTGACTTCTTCCTAGGTTATATAAACAAGTTGGGGCCCAGCTTGCAAACTAAGTTCTTAAAAGTTGAGGGGAAGCAAGATATTTTTGCCCTGTTTAAGTGCAGACATTGTGGGTGAACAGTGTTCAATGATTATGTCAAGGTGACTTTTTCTAATTCCACTGACTCGTGTAGTATCCAATGTCTGTCTTTATATGTGCTTAGCAGCTTAGCATAGGTGGTGATTTCTATTTCTGTGTTCTTATTATTGTCTAGACTAGATACTAAGTTCATAAACGTGGCAATTCTATTTTGCGCACTGCTATAACTGTAGGACTCAAAACAGCACCTGGTAATTTGCGGGAAATCGTTATATACTAGTGGGTTGGGTAAATAAGTGGATGAATGGACACATGCATTATTTTTTTATCACTAATCTGGAGCAATAGCACAGCGGGTAGCAGCCAACATGGCCGACCGGAGTTCAATTCCTCTGCCCCTCTCAGAGAGCCCAGCAAGCTACCAAGAATATCTCACCCGCAAGGCAAAACTTGGCAAGCTATCCCTGACCTATTAGATATGCCAAACACAGTAACAACAAAGTCTCACAATAGAGATGTTACTGGGCCCGCTTGAGAAAATTGATGAACAACGGGAGGACAGTGACAGTGACAGTGCCCACTTGACTTTTTTTTTTTTTTTGCTTTTTTGGATTACACCTGGCGATGCTTAGGGGTTACTCCTGGCTTTGCACTCAGGAATTACTCCTGGCAGTGCTTGGGGGACCATATAGGATGCTGGGAATCGAACCTGGGTCAGACACGTGCAAGGTAAATGCCCTACCCGCTGTGCTATTGCTCCAGCCCTGACAGTGCCCACTTGAGCAAATTGATGAACAACGGGAGAACAGTGCTAATCTATAATAAAGATGGGTCAGAAAACTTGTTAGTCACTATCTTGAATAATCATCTTTTATCAGTTATTTTCATGATCTTGATAATCTTCACCTGAAAAGAAATTAATATTAATAAAATCAGGAACAATGAGTCTATATTCTACCCAGTGCCAAACATTTGTTAGTCTTTAAGTTTCTGCTTTGATGTGGCCCGAGATGGGATATTCGCTATATCATGAGACAACTTGTTGCATTTGCTTCATAAGTTATTTCTAAAGGCATGCTATGCAGATTAAATCAGGTCTTCTCCTGGAACTGGCATCTTACTGGTCTTTGCTTTTCTTGAGTTTCACACATTGAGGTTTTTAACATTTATGTAGCCAGTCCTTTATGTGGCAACTGTAAAGACAACTCTCATGTTTGGTACTTGCTTATCTTTCATAGACTATCCTGACCCACTTCTTTTAGCCTTCTCTATATCTATCTCGTCCTAACACTATTGTGGTTATCCTGAATAGTCAATGTGACCTTTAAATTATCAATTAAATATTTAGACACAAACCAAAGTATGCACCATAGTTATGTGTGATTGAATCATTTTGTGATTTATTGCTTTCTGGCATCTTGAATATCCTAATACCATGCAGTTCAAACAATGTCATTTTCCATAGCAACCAGACTTGAATGTTTCACCATATTATATTTGAAACCCAGATCCTTCAAATTCCAGTAGGTGGGGGTCACACCCACCAACTGACTGTGTAATCCCATCAACGGCCAAGACTCAGAGACTATAAAACCCAGCTCCCGGAAGAGAACAGCGTAGAGTATCCTGCCCCCATGCCTGGCTGTCCTCGCCAGGGCCCCTTGGAGGGGAGTGGGTTAAGTTTTCCTCCCTGTCCTGACCAGGGCTCCGGCAGCCAAAGACCTCCAGAACCAGCCACCACCATGTTAAGACCACTCTCCGCACACATGAAGGTACTGGCAGAGGAACAAAGGCATGCGGATTCTGCGGCTGAGATCTCCAAGCCTACTCGGATTGGGGCTGAGCATCCTCCACCCAGATCCTCCAAATTTCAGTAGGCGGGCATCACACCTACCAACTGGCCCCCTGGTGCTGTGTAATCCCATCAACGGCCAAGACTCAGAGACTATATAACCCAGCTCCTGGAAGCGCATGGCGGCATTTGCGGCTGTGCGACATCTTATTATCTCATTCCTACTTTGGACAAACTGGCAGGCTACTGAATGTAACCTGCCCACATGGCAGAGTCTGGCAAACTCCCCGTGGTGTACCCAATATGCCAAATACCAGTAACAATGATGGGTCTCATTCTCCTAAAGAGCCTTGAATATGGCACTTTCTTAGAAATCTCAGGGCTAGGATGGAGACATTACTGGGGCCTGCTCGAGGCAATCGACGAATAACAGGATGGTTGTGATCGTGATCGTGATTATATTTTTAGCTAACCATATGAATAAAAACATGGCCTTGGACTCCTATCTCACACCATATACAGAAGTCAATTTTAAGTGGATTAAAATTGTCAATATTAGCTCTGAATCTATAAATTATATTAAGAAAAATGTAGGTGAAACTTTTTATTTACATTGACACCTGAGATCTTTCAATGACTCAATGTCATTGACAAGAAAATAGAAAGAAAAATAAACAAATGGATTACATTAAATTTAGAAGCTTCTGCACCACAGAAGAAATTATGACTAGAATAGACATCGCATAGCCTGAGAAAAACTGTTTACTTATCACTTAAGTGACAATGGTTAATATATATATTGTTAATATATATTAATATATATTAAGTGATGTATATATATCACTTGCAAAACCACAAGGAAAACATCACATTCTACCTCATCAGAAAAGAGTGAGTGTGGGAAGTAGTTCCTTTAACAAAAACCTTAAGTTCAGGATAGTCATCTGGGAAAAAACAGTTTAGCTCACTTATACATGAATGAGGTAATAGAAAATTAAACAAATTTAAGGTAGCTTAAATAATTAGGGAGGCAAATTTTGCCCAGTCAAGAATAAAATAGTAAATTATTGCGACTTTGTGCTGTACTGCTGATTTGTTATATAAATATTCCAGCCTTTGCTCTTAATGTACCCATTAAATTCTGACGTACATAGTAACTATCCTTAATGTACCTATTAACGTAAACAAAGACTCATGTGTCTGGAGTCAGGGTGGGGAAGAAGAGCTGGCCAGTTTATCCCCTTGTTCAAGCTATCGAGGCTGGCTTGCAACCTGGACATGCCACAGCATTCATCTGTTTCATTCTTTGTGAACAACCCTGCTGGACAGAGGTGGAATATGCCAATCTAGTGGATTTATTGTGATAAATAAATCCAGAGGGAGCAGAGCTAAACAGGCACTTCCTCAAAGAAGACATACAGATGACCAGTATGTATCATTTATCATAGGGGGAAGTTTTTAATAAATCAACAATGAGATATCACCTTATACGAATGAAACTGGCACACAGGAAAAAGAGCAACAAAAACAGCTCAGTAAGGAGACCTGCTAATCTAGTGAATAGACTTTACAAATGAACAATTACTGCAATATTCAATAATAGAATATTTATTGTTAAGGACTCTCACTTTTAGAATCATTATACATTTTAAAACTGATTATTAATATAGGGATAAAGCGATAGCATAGCGCTAGGGCATTTGCCTTGCATGCAGCCTGCCCGGCAGAGCCGGGTTAGATTCCTCCACCCATCTCGGAGAGCCCAGCAAGCTACTGAGAATATCTCGCCCACATGGTAAAGCCTGGCAAGCTACCTGTGACGTAGTCGATATGCCAAACACAGTAACAGAAATCTCACAATGGAGACGTTACTGGGCCCTCTCAAGCAAATTGATGAACAATGGGAGGACAGTGACAGTGCTATTAATATAGCATTGATTTTAGGTCCTTTTTATAAGCCATTGGTATTTTAAAATATCTTTAAAACTGGAGAATATGATAATTGCAATATTTATAATCACAATATTTACAATTACAGGTTTAATAGCAGAATATGCCAGATAAGGCACAGAAGAACAAAAGATCTCCTTTGCTTGGGGTGGACCAAAAAAGCTTCACAGATGAGAAACATGTTTTTTGATGAATGAGCTATAGTTTGCCATAGCTGGGATAAGGAACTTTGCAGAGTAAGAGTGGAATGTGAATACCAGACTAGGTAACCATTTTCTGTTTGAGCCCCACAGAAACACTGGACCTCCGTATATTTGGAAAGGTTTTTGTACAAGAAAGAATTTGGTGAACTTGATAAAGAAGTATACAAAATCACAACAGCAGTTCACAGACCCAAAAGAAAAGAGAACTGATACCTGGAAGAGAAGTATCTGCAAGGAAGAAGAGAAATCTGAAAAGCTAAGTTTGTATTCAAGAAGAGTAATTGTACTGCACCTTGAAAGGAGGGTAGATTTCAAGAGAAGCGCAAAGGGAGGCACACCAAGCAGAGGAATCAGGACCGGCAGAGGAGCAAAGGTGACAGAGAACAGAAAGAGGGTAAGAAAGCTAGTTTTGAGCATGGTTTTATACAATCACAGAAGCAACAAGCTGTGGTTGGAGCCCATGGAAGAGACAAGATGATTTAAGAGTCCTGTTCAAGAA
This sequence comes from Sorex fumeus, assembly GCF_029834395.1. NCBI lineage: Eukaryota > Metazoa > Chordata > Mammalia > Eulipotyphla > Soricidae > Sorex > Sorex fumeus. Next base: position 3,937,593 of record NW_026606095.1, on the reverse strand, counting down.
TGTGTGTGACCGTCCAGCTCATTTTGGGTCAGGAGCCTCGAATTTCCTGTGGGACTATGTGGCGAGGGGACAGGTGACCCTGACTTTAATCTCTAATCTTAGCATGGTTTGCTATAAACAGAAACAAATGGTATCACTGACATTCACCTTTATTGAAAGTTAAAGAACTCAGGCTGGAAGGCACATGAGAAATAAGTGGTCATGCTAGGAATTTTGACTGTGGCTCCAAGTTCTTGCCTTTAGTCCAGCGTTTCAGTTTAGGGCCCAATTTTTGGCATGCATATCGATAGCACAGCGGGTAGGGCGTTCGCCTTACACGCGGCCAACATGGCCGACCCGAGTTCGATTCCTCCGCCCCTCTCGGAGAGCCCGGCAAGCTACCGAGAGTATTCGATATGCCAGACACAGTAACAACCAAGTCTCCAATGGAGACGTTACTGGGCCCGCTCGAGCAAATCGACGATCAACGGGAGGGCCTTTACCTTTACCTTTACCTATTCCCCATAATTCCCAACCTATGCACTTTTCCCTCTGCTGTGAAGCAGGGGTTGTTCATCTCTGAATTTCCACACTTATCTTTCTTCACTGCAGAGATATTCATTTCATTTCAATGGTCAAATTCTACTCTTTTGGTTTTATCACTTTTCATCCTTTCAAAAACTCCGCATCTTGAATCTTTCATTTATCCTATCACTTATTTTCCAATGTTCTTCTATTAAAATGTGTATGTGTGTTTTCCACCCAGATCCTCCAAATTCCAGTAGGCGGGGGTCACACCCACCACCTGGCCCCCTGGCGCCGTGTAATCCCATCAGCGGCCAAGACTCAGAGACTATAAAATCCAGATCCCGGACGAGAGCAGTGCAGTCTCTGCCCCCGCGCTTCGGTGTTCCTTCCCGGAGTCCCTTGGAGGGGAGCGGGTTGAGCTTTCCTCCCCGCCCCGGCCAGGGCTACGGCAGCCGGAGACCTCCAGGACCAGCCACCACCATGCTGAGACCACTCTCCGCACACCTGAAGGTACTGGCAGAGGGACAAAGCCACGCGGGTTCCGGGGCCGAGACCTCCAAGCCTACTCGAATTGGAGTGGAGCATCTTCCACCCAGATCCTCCAAATTCCAGTAGGCGGGGGTCACACCCACCACCTGGCCCCCTGGCGCCGTGTAATCCCATCAGCGGCCAAGACTCAGAGACTATAAAATCCAGATCCCGGAACCACGCGGCCGCATTCGCGGCCGCGCGACATCTTATTATCTCATTCCTACTTTGGACAAACTTGCAGGCTGTCGAATGTAGCCTGCCCACAGGGCAGAGTCTGGCAAACTCCCCGTGGCCTACCAAATATGCCAAATACCAGTAACAATGATGGGTCTCATTCTCCTAAAGAGCCCTGAATATAATCTCAGGGCTAGGATGAAAGAGACGTTACTGGGGCCTGCTCGAGGCAATCGACGATTAACAGGATGATGAAATGAAATGAAATGAAAATGTGTGTTTTCTATCTTTATCTGAGTTAGTCATACCAAGTTTCAAAATGGACAGAACCAAGGAAAAAACTGCTTGATTTCCACTAGTCATACAACCTGAGTTTAGCACTACCCACGAAAGAACTTTTTTTTATCTATCACTGAGTTTCCATCAGAGTCTTTTTTATCAGGATGTCAAGGCAAAGTACTCTTAAAAACTAGCTTCCAGGCACAAGACAAGGAAGTCTACTGTCCCCACTCTTATTCAACATTGTATTAGAAGTTTTAGGATTAGCACTCTGGCAAGAAAAGGAAATCAAAAGGATATAAAGTGGAAAAGAAGGGTTCAAATTATCTCTATTTGCAGGTGACTGATGATATAGATTGAAGACCCTAAAAAGTCCACACAAAAGCTCCTCACAATAATAAACCAACACAGGAAAGTGGCTGGCTACAAAATCAATATACAAAAATCAGTTGCATTTATATATGTAAATAATGAATCAGAGGAAATGATCAAAGAGTCTATACCACTTAAAAGTGTCCAAAAACGGGGCTGGAGCAATAGCACAGCGGGTAGGGCATTTGCCTTGCACACGGCTGACCCGGGTTCAATTCCCAGGATCCCATAAGGTCCCCTGAGCACCGCCAGGGGTAATTCCTGAGTGCAGAGCCAGGAGTAACCCCTGTGCATCATCAGGTGTGACCCAAAAAGCAAAAAAAAAGTGTCCCAAAACATCTAATACCTAAGAATCAACTTAACAAAGGAGGTGATAGACCTATACCATGAAAACTTTAAGAAAGAAATTGAAGAAGATCTTAGGCTGGCAGGTAGATAAAAAAAAGTGCCCCCATCCCCTCCCACCTTGGCAAAGAATTCTTGTGAAGTAATAAAACCAATAGCCCCAAGGCTACAAATACCATCTTGTGGGCACCGGAATTAAGGCCTAATAAGACCTTCATCTGGAACCACTACAGAACCTGAGGCATCTGAAACCCCTACAAAATGCAACAGATGCATGATAAAGACATGAAGGAGATTCACTGAAAACTTCAACACTATTCCTTTATGAGGAACCAGAGTACCTGGCCCACTCTCACGTCCCCAGAAAACTCCAGGTCAAAGCAACCTGAAGAACATTCATATGTAGCCTTAGAGGTCGTTCAGGATTATCTGCCTCTGGAGAAGTCCAATCTCTCTTGAGTGTACTACTTTTTCTTTTTCTCCCACTTTTCTCTTCCTCAAAACCTCCAAATAAAATCTGATTTTCTCTCCATTGCTCTTCTCCTCCTGAATTATTTTCTGAGAGAAAGGAAAATGACCCAAAAGGTCTGGGAGACGTCTAGGACCGACTTCCCTTTTCTGCAAAGAGCCCTTCTTTGTTTCAGAGAAACTGAGGATGAGGATTAAGTCTGTGTCACACAGAACAAGTGAACATCAGGCATGGCTTTATGACTGCCTCGTGAAGCTGACAGGATGTAAGGTCTATGCCATGAGGGGTCATTGTAGACTTTATCAGTCCTAGATTTCCCAGACGTCCCTGGGTTGGCAGAAGTAGACTGGAAGAAAGTGGCATATCCCTTCTCAAGGCTGTAGTTTCTCTCTTCTCCTCTTTTCACAAGTCACCTGGGAACCCCACTGCATCATTAAGAAATTGAAAAGCACACTTCTTTTTAAAAAGGAACATGATAGGGCCAGAGTGATAGTACAATGGGTAGGGCCTTGTACGCAGCCAACCCAAGTTCCATTCCAGGTAGCCCACATGGTCGCCTGAGTTCCCCAGGAGTAATTCAGATGAATGTGATTTGGAAATATCACTGAAAATTTTTCTGCAGGTTCTCTTTGTTTCCAGAATAACTTTTATGTAGCTCTTCATGATGCCCCTATATCAATTCCTGATTGAAGCAGCAAACACTCTCAGTTACCTATCTTCTTTGTGACTGAACTCTGTTTTGTTTTCGTTTGTTCAGTATTCAGGGATCACTTCTGATAGAGCTCAGAGACTATCACCTTACACACTGTACTATCTCTCTGGCCCTAAATTTAACATTTTTATTTTATTTTTATATTTTATTTTATTTTTATAAATAAAATATATTAATTTTTATTAATCGGTCACTGTCCTCCCATTGTTCATCAATTTTCTCGAGCGGGCCCAGTACCATCTCCATGGTGAGACTTGTTACTGTGTTTGGCATATCGAGTTCATCACGGATAGCTTGCCAGGCTCTGCCATGCGAGCGAAATACTCTCGGTAGCTTGCTGGGCTCTCCAAAAGGGGCGGAGGAATCGAACTCAGGTCGGCCATGTTGGCTGCGTGCAAGGTAAACGCCCTACCCACTGTGCTATTGCTCCAGCCCTTTTATTAATAAATAAATTTTATTAATTTATTTAATTCTCCACATGTCTGGACAAGCCTCATGCATGAAGGAAACGGCAGAGGACCCCAGGTATGCGGGTCCTGGGGCTGAGGTCTCCAAGCCTTCTTGGATCGGGACTGGGCCTTCTCCACCCAGATCCCCCATCTTCCAGTAGGTAGGCGTTACACCCACTAGCTGCTGCCGGCACCAGGTGGTCCCATCAATGGCCAAGACCCAGAGACTATAAAACCCAGCTCCCGGAAGCAAATGCGGCCGTGCAACATTTTATTATCTTGTTTTCACTTTGGAGAACCCGGCAGGCTACTGAAAGTATCCTGCCTGTATGGTAGAGTCTGGCAAACTTCCTGTGTCGTAATCAATTTGCCAATACCAGTAACAATGATAGGTCTCATTCTCCTAGCCTCGAAAGAGCACTGAATATGGCTCTTTTAAAATCTCAGGGCTAGGAAGAAGAAGACATTACTGGTGCCTGCTCGAGGCAATCGACGAACAACAGGATGACCGTGATTGTGATGGTGATTAATTTTTATAGATAAAATAAAAATATATAAATTATATTTTATAAATAAAATGTATAAAATATATTTTTATAAGTAAAATGTATTTATAAATAAAACATATTTTTATAAATAAAATAGTAGTGTTGCACTGTCCTCCCATTGTTCATCAATTTGCTCAAGCGGGCACCAGTAACATCTTCATTGTGTCACAGTCAGTGTCTTCCCGTTGTTCATTGATTTGCTCTAGCAGGCCCAGTAATGACTCTATCATGAGACTTGTTACTGTGTTTGGCATATCAAATACGGCATGGGTAGTTTGCCAGGCTTTGCCATGTGGGAGAGATAGTCTCAGTAGCTTGCTGGGCTCTTTGACAGGGGCAGAGGAATTGAACTCGGATTGGCCATGTTTGCTGCATGCAAGGCAAATGCCCTACCTGCTTTGCTATCACTCCATTGTGAGACTTGTTTTTACTGTTTTTGGCATATCGAATACACCACAGGGAGCTTGCCAGGCTCTGCCGTGCAGGTGGGATACCATTGGTAGCTTGCCAGGCTCTCCGAGAGGGATGGCTCAACCTCATGCAAAGCAAATGCCTTACCCGCTGTGCTATCACTCCAGTCCATAAATAAAATATATAAAATATAAAATAAAAATATTTTTATAAATAAAAAAATTATAAAAATATATGTTATGTTATGTTATATGTTATATGTTATGTTATATGTCATAAAATATATATGTTATATGTTATAAAATATAAATACAATATATTTTATAAATAAAATATATTTATAAAATAAAAGACCATCCCAACACCATTACACCTTCCCACCACCATACTAACATTTTTAAACACCTATTTATGATTGAACTGTTTGATTGACTCAGAATGTGATTTAGTTGGGTTTTTTGCTTAAATTCTCAAGGTCACTATTCATTTCTGGAAGCTTTGGGAACTGAGTCTGCTTTTGACCTTATTTATGTGGCTTTCGGATGAAATCAATATCTCCTAACTGACTGTTTTTGGGGTGTCTTGTATGTTGCTTGTTTTCCATATGATCTCCAGCAAGGAAGGGTCCATGTATGAAGGTCTCTTCCATCTTTCATTCTAACTTCATATTCTCTAACATGCTTGCAGTGGAGTGCACCTAAACCAACCAACTAGCATTCTGGGAACAATGGCTCTGCCCCTAGCTGTCAGCTGCTAATGTGCTCCTGATTTGTTTTCTTCCTTTCCTGTACCAGTCTCTTACTCCCTCACCTCACCTCCTTGGGATCATCTCCCAATTAAATTATTTGTACATAAATTTTATTTTATTTTATCAAATCACTGTGAGATACAGTTAGAAGCTTTCATGTTTGAGTTACAGTCATAGAATGTTCAAACACCCATCCCTCCACCAGTGCACATTCCCCACCACCAATCTTCTCAGTATATTCTCCCTTTCCCACCCTCCCCCTGCCTCCATGGCAGACAATTTCCCACATACACTCTCTCTATTTTTGGGCATTGTGGTTTGCAAAACAGATACTGGGAGCCATCACTTTTGGTCCTTTATCTACTTTCAGCACACATCTCCCATCCCAACTGATCCTTCCAATCATCATTTTCCTAGTGATCCCTTCTCTATTCCAACTGCCTTCTCCCCCCACTCATGAAGTAGGCTTCAAACTATGGAGCAATCTTCCTGGCCCTTGTATCCAGTGTCCTTAGGTGTCAGTGTCATGTCATGTTATTTTGTACTCCACAAATGAGTGTAGTCCTTCTATGTCTGTCCCTCTCTTTCTGATTCATTTCACTTAGCATGATACTTTCCATATCTATCTATTTATAAGCAAATTTCATGATTTCATCTCTTCTAACATTCCATTCCAATAATATACCATTGTGTAGATGTACCAGTTTCCTTAACCAGTCATCTGTTCTTGGGCACTCAGGTTGTTTCCAGATTCTGGCTATTGTGACAGTGCTGCAATGAACATAAAGGTACAAATGTCATTTTTACTGTGCTTTTTTTTGCATTCTTGGGATATATTCCCAGAAGTGGTATTGCAGGGTCATAAAGAAGTTCAATTTCTAATTTTTGAAGGAATATCCAAATTGTTTTCCAGAAGGGCTGGACCAGTAGGCATTCCCAGCAACAGTGAAAGAGTGTCCCTTTTTCCCCATATTCACACCAGCAATGGTTGCTTTTGTTCTTTTAGAAGTGTGCTAGTCTCTGTGGTTTGAGTTGATATCTCATATCTGCATCTCCCTGATGATTAGTGATGTGGAGTTTTTATTCATGAGTCTTTCGGCCATTTGTATTTATTTTTTGAGGAAGCTTTTGTTCATTTCTTCTCCCCATTTTATGATAGGGTTGGAGGTTTTTTCCTCGTACAATTCTACTATCATCTTGTATATCTTGGATATCAATCCCCTATTAGATGGGTATAGGGTAAATATTCTTTCCCATTCTGTGGGCTCTCTCAGTGTTTTAAGTCACTGTTTCTCTTGAAGTGCAGAAACTTCTTAGTTTGATGTAGTACCATTTATTTAGTACATAAATTTTGTCTCAGTGTTTGTTCTGAAAACAGTAGAAATGGTAGCAGAATTGTTGAAAGGGTTAGATAAGTTCATAAAAGAGATATGCAATTGACTCGCCTTGACTTTTTTCAAGCATACTAGCCCATACTTCAGCACTGCTGACTTTCCATTTCAGCAGGAGTCTTTATTCTCCCGGAAGTCCTTTCTGTGATTCTCTCTCCTACTCAATGACTTTTTGCCTTCTCTGTGCTCAGAAAGTTTAAACCCAGTTTTCTTCTATCATCTGTGTCCTCACCTCAAAGGGTCTTCAAAAAATTGGGTAGCTTTTCTAAATATCCAGCTAAAGAACCAGTTGAGAAAAGATTAGAAACTGGAAAACTATCATAGTTTCCACTGAAAGAACAATGGAATCCTAAATTGTTTATGTCTTAAAATCTCATGACTATTTTTTTACAAGGAGAAGGGAAATGAAGATGTAATTAAGCAAAGGCCCTCCCGTTGATCGTTGATTTGCTCGAGCGGGCCCAGTAACGTCTCCATTGGAGACTTTGTTGTTACTGTGTCTGGCATATCGAATACTCTCGGTAGCTTGCCGGGCTCTCCGAGAGGGGCGGAGGAATCGAACTCGGGTCGGCCATGTTGACCGCTTGTTAGGCGAACGCCCTACCCGCTGTGCTATCGCTCCAAACAAGCCTTAAAATAGCAAGAGCAGCTTAAATTAAACAAATGCATACAATTAGCCTTATTTCCATTTCCTGTCTGTGTTTGAGATGACACCATGTCCAAAGAGAGAGAGAGAGAGAGAGAGAGAGAGAGAGAGAGAATACAGATTTTAAGGTACTTTCCTATCATGCGACTGACTGGGTTTTGAATCACGGCACCCCATACAGTCCTCCAGTACTCACAGGAATGACCCATGACCTCAGAGCCAGGAGTAAGCCTTGAGCACAGTTGGATGAGACCCACAAGCAAACAAACAGAAAAATGAACACCACTGTTACTGTTGGTTTTGATATAAGCCGTTCTAATGAGGTAGCATTTCATTCTGGTCTTAATTTTCTGGTGAACAGAAATTAGCAACACTTTTATGGGGTTGTCTCCCAAGAAGTGCTCAAGAGCCCCAGGACCCCTCCCAGAGATTCTCAGTCAACCGATGAGTGGTTCAATTCAAAGTTGTAAGTATGCAGGACTGCTCAGTCCTGCAGTGTTGGAGATTACCCAGGCCAACAGACAGTGCTGGGGTCCTGGATCTGCAACTTGCAATACTTGCAATGCTTGGCCAACCATGTGTTGCTCATCTCAAATTTGCCATGTGCAAAGTGAACTGGGGTTAGCCACATGCCAGGCAAGTCATCTATTATCTCTCTTGCTCTGACAAACCCTTTTTATATACCAGCTGACCACCTGTATGTGCTCTTTAGCAAGTGAGTTTGTTCAAATATTCCACCCATTTTATAGTTGGGTTGTTTGCAGTTTTATTTTTCTACTTAAGGAGTTTTATCTTTTATAAATGCTTGAATATAGTAAGAGTTCCATTACATTTTATCTTTCCCCTGGGTTTTTGTTTACTTTATTATTGACTGAGAATTCCTCTTTCTGGATTAAAACATTTGTATTAGAGACAGTTTCTGAGTGACTTTCTTTGCTTGCTGTGGAGAACATAGTTCTCCACTCCAACATAGAATACAGGATGTTATTCCATAGTATTTCTTTAGGCTACTGTGATGTTTGAGGCTTTCTGTAGGGATGTCTCAGTCACTGTTTAGGTTATTGAGATCTTCTACCAACACAGAAATTGAGATATTTGAGAGTCACTGTTGGCATGCAGTATCAATAAAGGTTTTTAAGGGCCTGCTAATATTATAAGTGAAAGAGATCCACAATCTCACTCTTCTCCAGCTCAGTTTTCCTATTTGGGGCTTCCCAGCTAATTTAGATCATCCCTCAGTTGAGGTCTAGTGCATGGTCAGTAGCTCTTGTTGCTTCAATCTCTCACACAGGGCAGAGAGGAAGAGAGATATCTCAGAGTTGTGTGCTCTGATTGTGGATGGGCCAACATATGAACGACACTAGGCAGATTAGGTGTGATTCTCCAGTCTACACTTACGGTCAATTTTTCAAAAATGCCTTTCAGGTGCTGGAGCAGTAATACAACTGGTTGGTGCCTTCCCTGTGGTATCCTGGCACCTAATATGGTTCTCTGTCATGAGTGATCCCTGAGTGCAGAGCCAGGAGTAAGACCTGAGCACTGCTGGTGGTGGACCCCAAATAAAAGTAAAGGTAAAAGGTAAAGGTAAAGGCCCTCCCGTTGATCATCGATTTGCTCGAGCAGGCCCAGTAACGTCTCCATTGGAGACTTTGTTGTTACTGTGTTTGGCATATCGAATACTCTCGGTAGCTTGCCGGGCTCTCCGAGAGGGGCAGAGGAATTGAACTCAGGTCGGCCATGTTGGCTGTGTGCAAGGCAAACGCCCTACCCACTGTGCTATCACTCCAGCCACCACCCTGAACGCGCCCAATCTCGTCTGATCTCTGAAATAAAAGTAAAAGAAGAAAAATAAAAGTCTCTCTTACAATCTTCTTTAGATTCCATGCTTTAGTGTCCAGTGAGAAGCAAACAGTACCGGAGATGAATACAATACCAATGATGTCCTACCGTTGTTCATTGATTTGCTAGAGCGGGCCCAGTCTCCATTGTGAGACTTCTCGTTACTGTGTTTGGCATATTGAATACTCTTGGTAGCTTGCCAGGCTCTCTGAGAGGGGCGGAGGAATCGAACCCAGCTTGGCCAGGCTGGCTGCGCACAAGGCAAACGCCCTACTGCTGTGCTATCAGTCCCCCCAACCAATGATGACCCGCGTGAAAATAGAATGGAAGCTGTGCATGACACAAGTCACAGAATGGAGCTCTTTCAGTTTCTAGCAAACTCCACAGTTAACATTTCCAGTCTCATCAAATGCTAGCTGCCAGCACCAGAGTTACAAGCCACCTCAAACCCCTGCAGCAGAAATGTCTTGAATACCTCACATTCGAGCCTTGGGTTATTTGCTACTTCCTGACTGCCTGGAGTCCACTGTTGCCTAAGTATATCTGCTGCCTGAGAGCTAACGCATGAAGCTCTGTCATCGTAGATTTTGCTGATGGTGGAGTGAAGCCCTTCTCTACATCTGACTACTTCCATTCAGGTTTCCGTTCCCTGTGAATAATCAGGATGTTCTGAACACTTAACACTATTATGAGAGCTTTCCCAGGGTCCACACACTGATCTGTTTTTGTCATTGAGGGCTTTCAAAGGCCAGCACCTTCAACCAGGGCTGTGAAGGGCTCATGTGTGGAGTGGTGGGGTAGAACTCGGAGTCTCATACCTGGCAAGCCATAGCTCCAGCTCATCAACCAGACCCAGATGTACTTTTTAAACACATCCACCTGGCTGGGTCCATGACTTTATCTGATGCCATTACTGTGGGATTTTCCCTTTCTAATTGGCTAACTTCTATTCATGATTAAGGTCTGTCTCCATTGGCACATTTCTCATTCTTACAACTGCATAGTATTCCATTGTGTATATATACACCACATCTTCATAATCCATTAATATATCATTGGGCACCTAGCTTGATTCCATATCTTAGCTATCGTACTAAGCGAAGCAATGAATAATGATTTTCATATGTCCTTTAGAGTGAGTAAGTTTTTATATCCATGGGGTAGATGCTCTAAAGTAGAATTGCTGAGTCATATGGCAGTTCAATTTTAAGTTTACTGAGAACTCTCTATACTGTTTTCCACAGGGGTTGTACGAGACAACATTCCCACCAGCACTGGATAAGAGTTACTTTTTCACCACATCCCCACTACTTCTTTTGATATGTGTGATTCTCACTGATGTGAGATGGTATCTCATCATCATCTTGATTTGGATTTATTTGATGATAAGTGATACTGAACAGTTTTTCACATGCAACCTGGTTGGATCTGAAGATATGTTGAATGAAATAAGTCAGAATAAGAGAGACAAACACAGGGTGGTCTAACTTTTCTGTGGAATATAGAATACTGGATAAGGAAATACATTGTAGTAAAGGGGAATGTCAAGGTCACTCTTGACTCCAGTATTTAGAGATGAGGAAGACAGATAAAGAAAGAAATCAAAGGGGGAAGAAGAGAACAAGATGTAGTGGGTGAACAGGCATTAGGGCTTCAGTTATATACTGATGATATGGGAGCCATATATCCCAAATATATACTCAACAGCAGTGCAAACATGAGATCTAAGTTGCAACCACTGGAGCTTTGTAATGTGCCTGTAAAGTTGATAGGCAGGGATGGGGTCTTGGGAGTGGTGGGGCGGGTGTATGAGAACATTGGTGGAAGGAAGTTGACCCTGGTGGTGGGAATTGGTGTTGAAATAATGTGTGCCTAAAACTCAAATATCAGTAACTTTGTAAATCACAGTTCTTTAATTTAAGAAAAGGAAAATGATCTGTCTCCATTGGCACTTTCTTTGCAAAGCCATTTCTAAGACTCTATTTTCAGTGTTAGTCAGATGTTGGAGTACACGGAGCTTAGGTATATCAGATTGTACCCATCACAGTGCTCCTGAGTCACTCCCATTACTTTGTCAGTCTGTAACCACTTCTATGCTCTCTTCCCCAACCAGTTTGTAAGGTCTCATCCTTCTTAGACACTGAAGCTGTACTGTAAGTTAATATTGCCTTTCTCCTCTCCTTATGTCTTTTGAGCAGTTTACTTTAATGCAATGTCCTTTTGTAAAGATACAGGAAGACAATTAATTAATATTATGCTTTATAACTTAGGAATTGATTGGCTTTGAATATTATTCACTCCTGGGCATCTGCCTTCTCAACTTAAGCCTCAGTTGCCCTCACTTCCTAGCACCCCAAGGGCAGGGTCCCGACGTGGGACTGGATGGAACCAGGGCAAGCTGGTAAGTTATGTGCTACCCTGGCATCGCGATGGGCCAGACCAAGGTGCCACGATTCTTAACTATAAGTTAAGAGTTTGATCATAGGCAAATGATGTCATGATCCAAAAGTAACGACAAAACTAGGGCCCTGCTGCTAGGAATTGGAAAGATATCTGGCCTGAGCACTGCAGTCTGAGATCGAGATGGCCCTAGGAGAGCAATTCTATAAGCTCAAAGTATTTCTTACTGTGTCCATACGAAATGATTAATATTATGTATGCTTATATGTTGGTTGGACAAGGAGAGGAGAAACACGTCCTAGAAGCAGTTTTCTGTGTGTCCTGACTAGCTTGGATGAGACTGCTTTTTTGGAGATGTAGATTCCAAGCTCTAGCAGACTGGTCTTTGTTGTGCTAATCTAAGTGCTTGTAGCTTGTGAAAAGGTGAGGCCAGGATTACTGGCCTGCAGATGTAAGGAAACAATGTATGTTTGCCACCTCGCCTCAGTGTTCTTTCTGTAACTCCTTTTGATGACATCATTATATTGCGCCCTTTAGAGGTACTATGATCTATATAAGGGAGATTTCAGGGCTCTCTGGGGGGACACGTGCATCAGAGAACCTGGGAAGATGGGGCTGAGGACAGAAGCGGAGAGAACAAAGGTGCACGTGCTTGAGGATTCCTGAGGCCTCCATGACATACATCTCTTCCATGTAATAAACGGCTACTAAGACCTACCAGCTTGGCCTCGTTTCCTTCCTTCGCCTGACCATTGCCATCGACCTCCGTGGAGTGGGGAAATGGCCTGACCGCCGGCCTTTTATTTTTTGTGTGTTTACACAGTCAGACATTTGAACTGTCTATTCTGGACCTCTAAACCTGTCACTGTTACTGTCCTCCCGTTGTTCATCAGTTTGCTCTAGTGGGCCCAGTAATGTCTCCATAGTGACACTTGTAGTTACTGTGTGTGGCATATTGGATACATCACGGATAGCTTGCCAGGTTTTGCCTTGTGGGTGAGATACTCTCGGTAGCTTGCCGGGCTCTCTGAGAGGGGAGGAGGAATCGAACTTGGGTCTGCCCGGTGGGCCGCGTGCAAGGCAAACGCCCTACAGCTTTGCTATCATTCCAGCCTTCTAAATTTCATCAGTCATTTAAAAAAGTTGACCAGTGTTCTAATATACATGATTTCAGCGTGCAGCTACAACTAAGGACCAAACCATTCAAAAGGATCAACAGAGATGACTAGTGAAGCAAGGGGAAGACCATGCAGTATCAGATCTTTCTAGAGAATTAAGAGGAAATCAAAGATAAGGGGAAAGAATCCTGTAGTAAGGACACTATGCTGATAGGGGAAAAGGAGGAATTCTCTGAATAACGATGATTGTGCTATTGTGATGCTTTCAGAGACCTCCTGGAAGATGCAAGTAAAAAGTAAAAGTAAAGGCCCTCCCGTTGATCATTGATTTGCTCGAGCGGGCCCAGTAACATCTCCATTGGAGAGTTTGTTGTTACTGTGTCTGGCATATCGAATACGTCACGGGGAGCTTGCCAGGCTCTGCTGTGCGGGCGAGATACTCTCAGTAGCTTGCCGGCCTCTCCGAGAGGGGCGGAGGAATCAAACTCGGGTCGACCATGTTGGCTGTGTGCAAGGCAAACGCTCTACTGCTGTGCTATCACCACTTGGCCATTTGGAAGATGCAAATGAAGCAACAAAGAAGGTAAATAATGTTTCTGAAAGGAAAGAATCAGCGAGACAAGACATGTAGCTGAAAGAAGAAAGCAATTAAAGCAAGTTGTTTCTGGGGCAATTTTTTTTACCTAATTGAGGATTCAATAATACAAATAAAAATTTGATTTTCAAAAATAAAAAAAATTAGGGACTGATTTGGGAATATCTGCAAAGGGCAGTAGCATGTGCTATAGACAAGATTCTATAGTTAAAATTCCAGGCAGACTTTCACTCTTCACTGATAGGCACACGCCCCTCATTTCCTAGTCCTTTTGCATGAGGTGGGCCCCTGAGCTAGAGTTGGTGGTTAGTTGTGAGTACAAGAGACTGTTTCTGGACAGAAGTATTAAAGATTCATGTGAGACTCCCTGACTCTCTTTCCCTGCCTACTGTCCACAGCGTGGAATTTCTGTTCATAGACCAAAAGAAGTCTGTGGAGCAGAATCTGCCCCTCCTCCAACCTGCAGGGACATAATCTGAGCCAGACATAAACGTTTGTTATGTTAAACTACGAGCTTTAAGGGGTTAACCTGTTAACACAGACATTGCAGTTTATTATGAGCAACCCAGTTCACTGTACAAGGGGGAAAAATCATGTTGGAAGAGGACAATATGGTTTGATGAAATGGCAGTGAACTTGACAGCGTCTCCAAATAAGAGCTTGGCAAGAATCAAATAATTTTAGAACTGGAACACAGTTGTTAAGCGCAGTAATGATAAAGGAGCCTGAACACTTAGCTGGCTTTTTGAGCACCCATTTCAATCGCTCTCTGCAAAGAGGAAGGGGATATTAAATTCAATCATGGAGTAGCTAACGTGTGTGCTAGGAACTCAAGAGTTTGTAGGATCCCCAAACATCACAAAATAAATTCATTAAGTGCCTACTGTGTGCATTGGCACTCACAGAATCTGTATAATACGATGAAGGAGATACTCAATGAGATTTAAAACATTAGGAGGTGTAATATTAACTTCAAGTGTTTTTCAGTTCAGGAACACAGTACTGACATCTTCTTATCAGGGGTTATAGTTGGAATGACTTACTAGAAGATGTGAGTGTTAAAGAGAGCTTTTGAATGTTTAATGGGAGAGGAGGCTAAGTAGGAAATAGCATTTCTGGAATGATCACATTTTGCAACTAAATTGATCAAGAGGTTTTCAAGGTAGGAAAAAATGCATGCTAGTTATTACTTAAAATTAATATAAATTCAGTAATAGGGAAAATGCACTAATCTTTAATGCAGCACATGAAAGTAAAATTCATAAGCTGAAATAATACCTTTTCAGAAGTCATAATGGAATTACAAATGCTTAGCATATTTACTTTTGGTTTGAAGTTTTAAAAAATGAATTAACATAACTGTAATTTATCCATTGCCCATACGATTATGAAGCTCACCAAAATATTTTTTTTTTAATCTTCACCTGCCAAATGTGGCTATGAAGTGAGAAAACTTTAATGCAGTTATTCTGAATAACTCTTTTATGTGATGGCCACAAAGGAAGACAAGCATACATTATTAAATTCCTAAGAATAAACAATGCTTAAAAAAAAACAAGGTTAAGGTAAGAGCCAAACTATTAAAAATGGTCGTTATAAATGGTAGTAGGATATGTCTTATTATTATTGCATTTAATTTTATTATTTCTTTAAAAAATTACTCAAAATCATGCTATTGTTTTTAAGAACTTCATATGTATTTAAGAATTTATAGTTGGATGTTGAAAGAATTTAAATTGGTGTCATTCATTCATCATTCATTCATCATCCTGTTAATCGTCGATTGCCTCGAGCAGGCCCCAGTAACGTCTCTTTCATCCTAGCCCTGAGATTATATTCAAGGCTTTTTAGGAGAATGAGACCCATCATTGTTACTGGTATTTGGCATATTTGGTGCGCCACGGGGAGTTTGCCAGACTCTGCCCTGTGGGCAGGCTATATTCGATAGCCTGCAAGTTTGTCCAGATGTTCTGATAAGATGTCGCGCGGCCGCGTATGCGGCCGCGCGGTTCCAGGAGCTGCATTTTGTAGTCTCTGAGTCTTGGCCGCTGATGGGATTACAGGGCGCCAGGGGGCCAGGTGGTGGGTGTGACCCCCGCCTACTGGAATTTGGAGGATCTGGGTGGAGGATGCTCGACTCCAATTCGAGTAGGCTTGGAGATCTCGGCCCCGGAACCCGTGTGGCTTTGGTGTAGTTTTTTAAAATGAAGTTGGAGATTCTTTAAAACTTTAAATATAGAAATTTTATATAATCTAATGATTTCACTACTGAATATTTACCTCCAAATACAAAAATGGCAAATACAAAAATGGCAAATCTAAAAAAATATGAATCCCCATGTTTATTGCAGTTACTATTTACAGTAGTTTAGAATTATAAACAGCCTAAGTGCACTACAATTGACAAGTGCATCAGGACATTGTGGTAAAATGTACAGTGGAATAATATTCAGTTATAGAAAGATCAAATCCTGTACTTGAAACAGCATGCAAGACCTGAAGGGTGTATGCTTAGTGAAAAATGTCAGAGGGAGAAAGACAAAAACTGTATGATTTCACTCAGCTGCAATATATGGAGAAAAAAACAGATACACTAAAATAATGAAAATTAACTTGTGAACTGTGAGATCAGTTAGTGGTTACCAAAGGGAAAAGAGGATCTGGGAGTGAGTAAATTGGGTGGGTACAGTGGACTGGATTTTAAGTGGCAGAATTAATCTAATACATATGCATGTTAATTTTTAATGTTACATACCAGACATTTTAATTTTAACAGTAGCACTGTAGCACTGTCCTCCCGTTGTTCATCAATTTGCTTGAGTGGGCCCAATAACGTCTCCATTGTGAGACTTGATATTACTGTGTTTGGCATATTGAATACGTTACAGGTAGCTTGCCAGGCTTTGCTGTGTGGGCGAGATACTCTCAGTAGCTTGCCAGACTCTCCGAGAGGGGTGGAGGAATCAAACTTGGGTTGGCTTGGTCGGTTGTGTGCAAGGCAAACACCCTACCCGCTGTGCTATCGCTCTGGCCCAATTTATGGAAAAATAGAAAAAGTTACGTTTAAGCTCATGTCTATTAATGTCATGCCAATTAGTGTCACAAATAAATTTATATAAATATATACACTTTATATATAAATTACAAATATACAAATATTAGTCAATGCTCCCATTTTATTTTCTATTTTTTATTTTTTAATTTTCTTTAAAAGCATGATTTACAAGGTTTGAAGTGATATAGTTGTTTTGGGCATTTAATGTTCAATTGTAACCATCCCTCCACCATTGTTCCCAGTTTCTTACCCACTTCTCCAAGTTTCCCCTTGAGCAGGCATAAAATAATTTTATACTACTTGCTATAGAAAAATAACCAAAGAAATTATAGAAAATACGTCAGTAAAAGAACATTTGTGAAAATTGTTATATCCCACAATGGAGTCATTCAAGTTAGTGTCTGAGGGTTTCCTATGCTGTTTGTAGCTAGTTGAGCCCTCCATGTTCTCATTTTTATTTATTGAGCTACATTGGTTCCTACGCTGCTTTTCCATCCAATTTGATGAATTCTTATTGAGTTGTCAGTATTGTGAAATTTGGAGGTGTCACACATATGTGGCCACACACTCCACCAACTCCAGGAGCTATAGAATTGGGCCATTGAGTTTCAGCTGCGTGGCTTGGCTTGTATCTCTTTCATGGTTCATTAGGAAGAATGTGGGATGTGGGTGTGACTGCTGGAACTTCTGGCAGTACAGGGGTTGGGGAGAGGCTGCTCACCCTACTCTCTGGAGACTCCAGAGTTCTTTATCTGCAAACTGGTGTACCTGTGATTTTTGTCAGTTTGCTATCTCTGTAGAGATTAGTTATGAAGAAGTAGGGTTGGGCCATTTGCATGGTACTGCTGTGGGCTGTGACTGTGGCTGCTGGGCTTTGGCAGAAAGGGAACTTTGCCAGCCCTGCTTTCCTTGCAGGCAACTGACCTTGGTTCAAGATTCAATTTCCGGTTCCCCATATGGTCGCCTGAACCTCTGTAAAGAGTGATCCTTGAGCACAAAGTCAGCAGTAAAGTCCTGAGCAGTGCTTGATGTGATCCCCAAACCAACAAAATAAAATAAAACAAAGTTACTTTGAAAACAATAGATATATTTTAAGATAAAGAGAATTTATAAACAACATTTAAACTGAACATACATTATAATCAAGGAACACTTTCATCTGTCTTTTCCAAATGCTGGTCCGCTGACTCACTGGATTAACTATACAAAGCACTTTGGAAATGTAAAAAGCAAGGCAAAGGAGTTTTAATTTCTAGGTAGGTTCCAGGAATTTGGCTTTTTAAAAACTCTCACTAGTTGATTTTGACAGTGCAGCTAGATTTAGAAACCATGACTTCATATTCTCATAAAATCTTTACTTATCTCTACTGTATGTACATATACATGGTTTTATTTAGAAAAGGGTGTCCTATCTATATATCATAATTTTAATGTGTGTACATGTCTAGTGTCCATTTCTAAAAAGTACAGAACTTTTCCTGTTTTTCTATCTTCTGAACTCATACTTGGCAACATGCCTTAGCAGGTGCTATGCTTTATATCCAGGTTGATTGGGTTGGGCTTATGTTCAGCCCATTCTAGCAATCCCTCATCCTCCTCTTTTGCCTCTTTATCCTTGGTCAGTGGCCAAGATAAAAATACTTCTCACTTGCTCTCATTCCCCTCAAAGAACCTAAACAAAGAAAAGTATTAAGCAGATATCACCAATTTACAATCAATACCAATTAATTGAATAATTCTCCCATATTTGAAATTACATATTCTATCTAAAGGTAGTATTCAACATATAATTTGGTCGTATTTCCATTGTATGATCACAATTTTGCAAGAAAACACAATATCTCTTCCTCTCTGTTTGATAAGAAATTTGATAATAAATTTGGAAAGGATTTCTTCCTCCCTGATGACCAGAGTTTCCTCCTTCCTGTTTGTGAGTTTGGGAACTTTTCACAATAACCCTGCACCTGATTTGTCCACCATAATTTAAGTTCTGCATCTATTATACTGTCATATAATTGTCTTCCCATATACGTTAGGTCTTTTCTTGTTCTCATTTTTTTGTTTCCAGAAATTTCAGAACTGTAATTCTTTTGTTAAATTTACTTTCTTTCTGCTAATACGCTATCCCTGGCCTCCAACTCTGATTATGATAAAAAGCTATTTTAAAATAAATATTTCTGTAGTAATATTAATTTTGTGTCATATTTATTTGCATTATATTTCCTTATCAACTAGTTGTGTGAGCTTTGCTCTAAAATTCAGCAAAAAAGTTCTACTTAGCTACTCATTGAAACATGCAATGAAAATTAAGTTCTCAGGAATAGTTGGTTGATAGTAGTGTGAACTTTATTTAATGGAAAAGGAGAATTTGATTAGAACCCAAATCTGTGGAACACTTGGGATAAATCTATGGTTTTCAAATACTCTTAAGTCCATTAGCATAAAAGTGGTAGATTAGATAATGCTAGAATAATAGCAAGACATACATGCAGACATAGTTGGGTGTTATTTTCCATAGTTCATACCATGAATAATATTTCCAATGAATATGAAATTATTTTTAAAATACTGAAGAGTAATCTATTATTGCAGCTAACAGACAAAAGTTTAATATGCCAAATTCTGATATAAAATAATAATTTGATACTTTGTAATTAATAACATTTAAGTGGTTAATAACAATAAGAAAATAAGGACAAGAAAGCATAAGAAATAAAATCAAAATAATAGTAAGGTATGTGAGAAAAGCTTAAAAAATTATGCTACTCAAAATAAATTTATAAAGAAATTACACAAAATATAACAGGATGCTTAAACATTAATTAGAAACAACTGAAGAGAAAATATGTAACCCAGAAGACAAATATAAGAGAAATATCCAAGCTTCATCCAGCAAATAGACATATGAGATGTGAAGATAGAAGCATATATTTCGCTCAGTTTTAGTAAATAAGTTAGAAAAGACAATAACTTGAGGCATTTTTAAAACTGATGCATTAACTGAACTTTTATTTCTCAAGGGTCCATTTTCTGAGCAGTACTGACTCTGTTGTGATGCCTCTTTAGATATTCATTTATTTTTACTGTTCAACATGCAAGAAGCTTCCCACACAGCCAGTGTTTACTTTCCATTTCCCCATGTATATAGAAGCAACCTAATTTTCCTTTGATGATTAGAATGAATCATTCCAGGCAGTACTGAAACTTGATTTTGTTGTTATTTGTTTTATGGATCAAACCCAGGGCCTCCCACATGTAAGCCCTGTATTCTCTCACCTCACAGCCTTATCCCCAATACAGTTTATGAAGAAATGATTCATAAAAGGAGAAGTAAAACAGAAAATAAAGGTGTAGGTAACCGATACTAGAAATTCAACATAAAAATATGCAAAAGTAAAATCTCTCTAGAAAAATGTATGTGAATCTCCTCATTATTTGAACTTCTCAAGGAATTCAGTCATGCTGGCTGCATACAATATCCAGTCAAAAGCATGGTTTGCATTTATATAAAAATGTTGCAGTTAATAAATGTCATAAAATGTCATAAAATGTCATAAGAAATGGCACAATATATTAAGGACCTAGGAACTATTGGGTAAAAATTTATCAAACAACTTTAAGTATTAAAAATACCAAAGCAATGTCTGTTTTTATAGGTTTTATAAAACTTTGTTAAAAATACAAAAGAATATCCAAGGTCAATTGACAGACGTACCATGTTTCTGGAAAAATATATGGTATATTAATAATGACTAATGAAGCGAAGGGAGATCAATTGTGAGTACACTGGGTTAAATCCTTGGTGAAAGAAATTAACAGGAGAAAGCAAGATAGTTTAGATAGAGGAAAGTCAGGTTCTTGAAGAATGCTCTGCTCATACTAATACAAGCAGAGACCTCCAAAGACAGAGACCCATTTAGCAAACTTTGGGGAGTCCTTTATTGTGTGTTTTTGGACTGCTTATATGGGAAGTTTCTGCTTTCTCTGTCACTGTCACTGTCCTGTTGTTCATAGATTTTCTCGAACGGGCCCAGTACCATTGTGAGACTTGTTGTTACTGTGTTTGACATATCGAATACATCACAGGTAGCTTTCTAGACTCTGCCATGTGGGTGAGATGCTCTGCTTTCTTTAGATAAATTTATTCTGGAATATGGAAGAATAGGAAACATGTAGCTAATCCTGGGGAGAGGGTGAGTTGTATATAAAACACTCTGAACAAATATGACGAGAAAGTGAGATAAATATAAACTAATTTAAGCCTATCCTGGGAAGAGCATGGCTGGGCCAGTTTTAACAATTGAGTAGCAGAATTGAGGCACTTCAGGGACTATTTTAGATAGGGGAATTAATCTAGGTATCTTTTTTGTTTTGTTTTTGATCCACAACCAACTGTGCTCTGGGTGTACATCTGACTTTATGCTCAAGGATCACACCTGGTGGAGCTCAAGGGACCTTATGCGGTGCTAGATATCAAACTTAGATCAGCAACATGCAATGCATGGGCCTTACCCAAAATACTATCTTTTCATTTTCAAAAAAAAAAAATATGGGGCTGTGCTAAACCCAGCAGTGCTCAGATCTTACTCCTGGCTCTATATTCAGGCATAAGTCCTGGTAGCCTTGGGCAGCCATATATGATACCAGGGATCAAACTAGGTCAGCTGCATGCAAAGCAAGTGCTCTACATGCTGTACTATCTGACTCCAGAAAAAAATCACTTGTCTCACTTGTATCACTTGTTATCCAGTAGATCATCAATTTGCTCGAGCAGGTGCCAGTAACTTGTATCACTTGTTATCCGGTAGATCATCAATTTGCTCGAGCAGGTGCCATTCGTCCCTTTTGTGTGCTAGTGTAGCCCAGTGGTTTCTGCTTGCTCCAGAAACACGGAAAGCCTCAAACCATTTGTTCAGGGTTTTTATGAAGAAGTCTGACCATCTTGTAGGTAGGAGGCCACACGTCCTTTTGATATCCCGTGGAATCCAGTTGGGTAACAGCTCTTAGTCCAGCGGTCATCTCTAAATCACATTACGTATCTGGCCCATCTTATTATTGATGCCTTGGCAAACAAGGCAGCGTTCCTGATCATCAACAGAAGTTGAAACACCGGATTCCTTATCTCACTTGAGTGAAGTGTGATACTCCAATCATAGCTCTTTTGATTTCTCTTTAGGTGATCCCAATAGTGTTCTTGTCCTGTTTTTGTAGGGTTCAGGTCTCTGAGGCATATGTTAGTGTAGGAAGAATGGTGGAGTCGAAAAGATGTGCCCAGAACCAGAGGTTTTTCATCCTCTTAACCACTTATTCAATGCTCTTGAAGGCGTTCCACGCTGCTTTCTTCCTCCTGCGCAGTTCTGGTGCCAGATCAATCGTCATCTTGAGTTCTTGACCTAGGTACACATAACTGCTGCATTTGGAGATTTTCGTTACATTGAGGGCAAATGGAATTTCAGGAACTAGTCTGTTTCTCATGAACATGATTTTTGTGAGATTTAGCTGCAATACTTACCACACTCACCGTCAAAGTTGGCCGGCATTTGTGCAGCTTGGCTAATATTTGGTTTTATTAGAACAATGTCACCAGTGAAGTGGAGGTGGTGTAGTTGCTGTCTATCTTCATTCCCATTCCAGTCGTCTCATGACTTCATATTCCCATTCCAGTCGTCTCATGACGTTCTCAAGGGTGGCACTGAAGAGTTTCGGGGAAATGGTAGCACCCTGCCAAACCTCTCTCTTCCTTTATGTCGATGATAACTTCCTTGTAGAATGGTGAGATCCTGGTGGCGAATCCATAATACAGCTATTGGAGGATCCTGATGTACTGAGTTTGAACACCTTGTTTGGCTAGGGTCAACAGAATTCAGTCTCAATGGAATCAGCAGAAACCTTATGACATTGGACTCAAGGACCTGCAAACAGAGATCCTCTGCCTGCTTTCCCCAATCTCTGGTGACCCAGGGATCACACCCATAAGACCCACCTTGCCGGTGCCAGATAAATACCTCATTGGCTGACTTCCACTACCCAACAGCCACCATGCTTCAGGCCAATATCTGGATGCTCGGGATGAGCCTCATGTGTGAACGAAGCTCCATAGAAGCAGATAAGGTGGAACTTTGTGACCTTGGCCTCCAGGCTCAATGGGACTCAGAAATAGAGATCCAGAAAAAAATGAATGAAGAAAAATGTCTTTTATTTTTTATTATTTTTTATTTTATTGATTCACTGTGAGATACAGTTACAAGCTTTCATATTTGAATTACAATCATACAATGATAAAACATCTTTATGTTCTTAGGGCACAAAAACCTTCATAAGATAAAAAGTTAAAAAATTATGAGATAAATTTGATAACATAAAGCAAATGTCATTTTATTAAAAGAAACTAAATGTCATTTTATTAAAAGAAACTAGAAAAATTTAAAAGAAGATACTTGCCAGGAAAAGCTATTATTTAATATCATTTTGAAAGATGCAACTGACAAAAATTTAATATCTAAGGTATAGATAAAATTCCTGAAAATAGTTCTTTGCCAAAACAGATATATAGTAATGGATAACATAAAGAGCAGAAAATCTAAATGACTAATTGTATAAAAATATTTATGATTTTCTTGGTGGGTAAATATCGCTGCTTTCCCAAGATTCCAAATGGGATTAGATCACTGTCTCCATGTGAAATTCTGCTTCACAAAGTGGGGAGAAAGAGCTGCAAAGTTTAAGAAGAGAACTCCCAGAATGACCGCCAACTGGGAGCTCTTTGCCACTTTTGCAGCACTATGGGGAGATGCTGTCATTGACAACATAGGCAAAGGATACAATTGACCTGTTCAGCACCTCCATGATTGTGCGGGGAACACCAAGAGAAAGAGAGAGAGAGAAAGCTACAAAAAGACCCCCGACTTTAGAAAGTCTCATTCGTCAACATGGTTTGGCATGAACTTCAGGAAATCACAATCTAATATCCAAGTTTGCAAAGCTGTGCAGAGAAGTGATAAAGGAAGATCTCAAAGAGAGAATAGCAGCAGTGTTGGCCAATGTGGCAGAAGCTGGGAAAAGTATTTGCAACGCCAACCTGTCCTTTGCCAACTACAAGACCAAGAAGACTGCCCTCCAACATTCTGATTTATCTATCACATCTTCCAGAAAGGCAATGGAAAAGGTTATCCACGATTTCTACTCGGATCTCTTCATTAGCCATGTCCCCCTTCCCACATACCAAATGCCACAGGTTGGATATGTTGTTCTCCCTTCCAAAATCTGACATGACATTTCATCGGTAAAGAAGTGTACAGCACCTGGTCCAGACAAGGTCGGACCCAAACACCTGAAGAATCTGCCGCTAGTACTCATCAATACACTGGTTCAGCTCTTCACAGGCTACCTGTCTGATTGCAAGGTTTAGTCCCAATGGAAAACCAGCAGGACCATCCTGTTGTACAAGAAGGGAGAAATCCACGACATCGGCAACTATCGCCCGATCTGCCTGCTGTCCGTCATCTACAAGTTATTCGCTCAAGTCATCCTGAATAGGATTCACAGAACACTAGATGAAGGACAACCATGAGAGCAAGCCGGGTTCCAAATAGAATTCAGCACAATTGACCGTATCCACATGGTGACCAAACTCACTGAGGTTTCACGAGAGTTCAAGAGGATGCTCTAACATTCATCAATTTAAAGAAGGCCTTTGATTCTGTTGAGACTGAAGCAGTCATCAAAGCCCTAGCCAAACAGGGCATTCAAAGTCGGTACATCAGGATCCTCCGTGAGCTGTATTACAAATTCACCACCAGGCTCTCACCATTCTACAAGAAAGTGATCTTCAAAGTAAAGAGAGGGGTTCAACGGGGCAATACCATTTCACCGAAACTCTTCAGTGCCACGTCAAGAATGCCATGCAACGACTGGAATGGGAAGGAATGGGAGTGAAGATAGAAGGTCTGCAACTACATCACCTTCGCTTTGCTGAGGACATCGTTCTGATAACACCAAACAGTAGCCTAGTAGCACAAATGCTGGCCTACTTCGACCGTGACTGTGGAAAGGTGGGACTACAGTTGAATCTCACAAAAACCATGTTCATGAGAAACAGAGTAGGTCCTGACATTCCATTTGCCCTCAATGTAATGAAAATTTCCAAATGCAGCAGTTGTATGTACCTAGGTCAAGAAGTCAAGATGACAAATGATCTGGCACCAGAACTGCACAGGAGGAAGAAAGCAGCATGAAACTCCTTCAAAAGCGTTGAATATACCAAAGTTTTTCCAGATTCTGGCAGATGTCACTTCACCGTTCTTCCTGCACATACACCTCAGAGTCCTGGGCCCTGCGAAAACAAGATGAGAATGCTATTCAAGTCTCTCTAAGAGGAATCAAAAGAGCTAGCTATGCTTGGAATATCATGTTTCACTCAAGTGAGAGAAGGAATCTGGAGTTCCGACATTTGTGGACGATCATTAATCAGGGATGCTGTCTCATTTGCCAAGGCATTGAAAATTAGATGGCCCAGACACGTAATGCGATTTAGAGATGACCGCTAGACTAGAGCTGTTACCGACTGGATTCCATGGGATGTCAAAAGAACGTGTGTCCACCCACCTACGAGATGGTCAGACTTCTTCATCAAAACCCAAAATGAATAGTTTGAGGCTTTCCGTGTTCCTGGAGCAAGCAGACGCTATTGGGCTATACTAACACATGACAGGGACAAATGGAGACATTACTAGCATCCGCTCGAGCAAATTGATGATCAACAGGATGACAAGTGACAAGTGACAAATGACATGTATGATTTCTTTGGTGGGTAAATAAAAATTATTTAATTATACGAGGCCACTCCCTTTACTTTAGCAAAAATTAGTCTCTCTGTACCAATTACTAGTCAGGCTGTAGACAAACACAAATTCATTTCTTGAGGGTGGAATAAAATTGCTATAACCACTGTAGGAGTAATTTGACAATACCTAGCAAATTGCAACTGGAAATTCATACTTCTAGGTACCTATTCCAGAGGAATTTTTATTAAAGAGTGGTCTCCAGACCAAAAACTTCAGCATCAACAGGGAACTGATTAAAAATGTAACATTTTAACTTTAGTATAGAATAGTTTAGAATAAGAAACTCTGGAATGCTGTTACCCAGAAAATTGTTTATTTTGGTTTTTGAGCCACACTTGATGGTGCTCACGACTTACTTCTGGCTCTGTGCTTAGGAGACTGTATGTGGTGTTCAGGATAGAACTGATGTTTGTCCTACTCATTGTACTATCTCTCTGGTCCTTGAAACCTGTGCTTTAAGGAACTCTCCAGAGGCTTCTGATTTTATGAGTGAGAACAAATGCCTAGCACAAAGATACTTTTTACATATAATTATGAATGAGGACATTTCCAGGTTATTATTGGTAATATAAGAAAAAGTTCAGGAGAAAAGGTCTTATTCATTCAACAGACTATTAGAGAACAATTAAAATTAATGACCCAGGTCTTAATGTTTTCATATGAATAAACTCAAATGCAGAGTAGAATGAAATACACAAGGAACAAACATACATGTAGAACAAAGATTTTTATTTCCTGGTGTCTTCCAAAGAAAAGGCAATTTTTTTTTTTTAGTTTTATTTAATGAATCACTGTAAGATACAGTTACAGACTTACAAACTTTCATGATTACATTTCAGTCATGCAATGATGGAGTACCCATCCTTCCAACAGTGCCCATCTCCACCACCAAGGTTCCCAATAATCCCTCCCCCCATATCCCGTGCCCCCGACCTGCCTCTGTAGCAATCACATCCCCGTTTACTCTCTCTCCTTTTGAGTGTTATGGTTTACAATACAGTTACTAAATGGCCATCATGTTTGGTCCATAGTCTACTTTCATCATGTATCTACCATCCCGAGTGAGCCTTCCAACCATCATTTACTTAGTAGTCCCTTCTTTATCCCAGCTGCCCTTTCCCCAGACTGTGAGACTGACTTCCAAGCTGTAGAGCTATCCTCCTGGCCCTTATCTCTACTATCCTTAGATGTTAGTTTCCTATTATGTTATGTTCCACAAACGAGTGCAGTCATTCTAAGTCTGTCCCTCTCTTTCTGACTCATTTCACTCAGCATGATACTGTCCACGTAGATCCACTTATATGTGAATTTCATGATTTCATTTTTTCTACCAGCTGTATAGTATATATTATGTAGATATACTAAAGTTTTTTTAACCTGTCATCTGTTCTTGGGCACTCAATTGTTTTTTCCAGATTCTGGATATTATGGACAGTGCTGCAATAAACATACAAGCGAAGATGTCATTTTGCTTCACTTTATGGGTAAGAATGTAGAGATACAGATAACTTTACTATACCATATAAGATCGCCTCCCTTCCTCCAGAGAATTATGTTATGATGCACTAAATAATGGTCCTCAAATAAGTCTATAATATAGTTTCTGGAAATTGTGTTTCCTCTGTTTAACAGAAAACATGACATTTCACTGTAAAATTTTAGTTAGAGATATTAAATTAGGAAGATTATCCAGAATTCTACATAAACTCTAAGCAAGAATAATTGAAAGAATCCTTATAGGAAGATGATAAGTCAAAAAAGTAAGAAAGCAACGTGAGGATTGAAGCAATGGAGAATGAAAACAATAAACCTGTGAGGCAAGACCACAGGTTGAACAATGAAGATGATTCTTAGAATTTTGGAAGAGACCAGGAAATGAATTATCTCCTAGTCTCCATAAGGAATCTATTCTTTACACCTCGGTTTTAATACTAGGAGGCTAATATCTGGAATATCTAATAGCCAAAACTGTAAGAGAATAAATATGTGTTATCTGAAGCGACTAAGTTGTAGATAATTTGTTATGTTAGCACCAGGAAACGAATAATTCTCTTAAAATATGAATAAGAAGGTAGAGGATATCTCTTCTATAAGTTAATGATTATACAAACTTTGTTGCATATTTTAATGAATATCTTCATAATTAGTCAATATAGAAAGATATGCCTGAATGGTACCTAGTAGCATCAGATTGCAGTAACTTTATGAAGAAGGTCATAAAGAATATTGTTGAGCTTTCACTGTGCCTTGGAAGAATAAAAATATAAAAATGTAGCAAACATACAAAAATATTAGAATGCATCAACTCTGGCTAGTGGATAAATGTGTTTTTAAATCTCAATAATGTCTTGAAAATATTTTATACTTAGAAAAAATTTTTTATAATGTTGAATCCTCTTAGCTTTTCCCTGTCTGCCTGTATCCAAGAGTACTGATACGAATTGTTTAGACAACAGAACCTGAAAGCAAACTGTAGATCTAGGTTACCAAGGGGTTGGTGAGCATGGGAACTGGATCCTAAACCACTGGAGAGGGGAGTGGACACTGGTGGAGGGAGTAGTGTTGGAATATTGTATGCGTAAATCCCTAGCATTATCAGTGTTGTGAATCGCATTGCTGAGAAAAAAATATTAAAACACAACCAAAAATCTCATCTACAAAGGTTTGATGTTCCAGGGGAAGATCCTAGTAGAAAATCCTAGTGAGTGCTGAGTTTTAGATTGTTTTCTATGATCTCTTTGAAGCTATTCATATTTCTAACAAAGCACAGCCAGTGCTGTCTCATGTGATGAGAAATAAGATTTCATGTTGGTTATCTCTCTGTGTCTGGGTGCCTTCTGACTGGCATTGCTTTTCTTTAAACCTCTTCCCTATCAGAAACTGAGAGGTGGATTCTGTTCTTGCTCTGAATGCCTCACCTGACTGAAACACTGAAAGAGTTTCTTTCTTTGTGGGTCCCCCAAACCTATCAATATTTATAACTCAATATAAAATCCTAAGCCAGAATATAATGCCTTGGGCTTCATGGATCATATTATTTTTGTTATTATAAGGCAAAAAGTGTCCTCTGACTTGAAGATGGTTTATCCTAAAGGGTAGTTGAATGTGGTTATTAGAACTTCTAGGATCTTCAATGCTCATATTATTAATAAACACTTACCAAAGAAAGTGAAATGGCACACCATTTCAATCCTATAAGTGTTCATTTCAAGTAAAATAGAACGTTACTAATAGGATATTCAGAAATGGTAGTGGACATGTCTTCCAAGTGTATGGACACAAATTCATTATGACTGTGCTGAGGTAATATAAGGTAAAAATAAATGGATTCATTATCACAGAGACATTTTTCATCTGTTTATTTGATTTGTTTCTTGGAGAATATTTAACTTCAAAATCCCTTTCACTGTTGCAAGAAATTATCTATTATTGAAAAAATATTTATCTAAAGGGGGTGTGGTTGCTGCCAGCAGGTCAACCTCTACCTGCAGGGCGACTGCATCAGCAGCCTGATGGTGCCTTCAGGCTTCCTGATAGCCAAAATCACCACTGTGCCTCTAGCAGGACCCCAACAACTCTGGACCAAGTTTTCCAAGAAATTAAGCAGCTAAAAGTTATATATGTGGGAGCCATGCCCACAAACCACCTCTGGCTCAGCTATGCAAGCATATTTACTGGCCTTGCTACAGAAATCCATAAATACATCTCAAAAGAGATCAAATTAATCTTGTATCAACAGACCAGGGTAAATCTTAGGAGGTCAGGTCAGCCTGGTGCTCACTCAGCAGAGCTCCTGACTCCCTGTAGACATTGCTTCCACATCCAAAATCGCTGCCATGCCCCAGGCAGGTCTTTAACATTTTTAGGACATACCTCACTGAGATATAATTTGCTGAAATTTTGGGTGTGTGGGTTTTGTGACTGAAATATCCAGGCTTTCTCTGGATTGAGATGGGCTACTCCTCCCACCTCCCTGTATTTTCAGAAGCCCTGGCAGTCATGTCTACACTCCAAAGCTGTCACCCAGTTGAAAGAGTTAATCCAGCCTCACTTTTCCGATAGAAATACTAAACACCCTGAACAAACTCGATGACATCTTAGCACCTGTATTTCAAATAATAATGTACAAAAGGAAAAGGAGAGATAGAGAGAAAGAAGGAAAGAGGCACATAGAGGTACATTGGGGGTGGAGTGTGGGGTGTTGGAGGATGGTAGGAAGGAAACAGGGAGCATTGGTGGTGCGAAATGTACGCTTGTGGAGGGACGGTTGTTGGATCATTGTATGACTGAAACCCAATCACGAATAGCTTTTTAATGATCTATCTTATGGATACTGAATAATTTTTTAAAAAGTGATATGGAGCTCATGCCCACTTTAGTCAGCTTAATCTATGTTGAATAAATAGCAGTATTCCTGCATTAAAAAAATAGATTTGAGTTACCAGTGAATAACTCTCTCAAAGTGATGGCTTACATTTTGTTATTTTTCATGGGAGAATATAAGATTATTGATTTTTATGGAAATTTTTTTATGAATTTGCATAATCTGGTATTCAAAATATGTTTTCAAATGAAATCCTAAATTCAAAAGGTGCAAATTATTTGAAACCCCAGGACTATTTAGTACTTGTCTAAGATTTTGGAGAATTCCCAAGTAGAAATCCGTTTTATGTTCCAAGATTCACATGAGTTAATCCTTCAGGAGTAATAAAAGAAAAAGAGGTAATTTCAATCAGTGAGCTATGCTTCACCTTATACAAATGATTCCCATTTCTATTCAGTCACCTTAGAAAATATTTTCCTCTAGAAACAGAATGAATAAGAATGACTTATTGATTCCTGTAGAAACTCACTAAAGATAAATTCATTCAAATGTCACTTCAGGTTTAACTTTAACTTTGCTGCAAACTATTAGCAGAATTATTGAAAGAGATTTTCATAATAGTACTTCCAGTTGAAGTTTTGGAAGAGACTTGAAAATGTCTAGAAAGGACCCTTTAAAGAGAATGAATAATGAAATAGAGTTATCTTACCTTGGTCAAAAGGCACAAGAGGGAGTTACACAAACAAATCTTAAACCCTAATCCTGGCCACTTCTGATATGTTCCAGATGGTTGCATCCCTGCCTGATAAAGATAAACTTAAATTCACTCACATATGGAATGTGGTGTGGCTGAAACTCAAAGAATTTATGGGCAGAATATTTTAATCAAGAGATTTTGCTTAACTTGAATAATCTCTTCTTTGAGATTTAATGCTCTTATATAATTGAGTTCAATAGTTTTGGGGTGCCATTGGGCCATTATCTGGTGACACTCACACACATTCCAGATATTTTTAATGCACTCATACAGTTGAGGTTAATTATTTTTTTATTATTATTTAAAATAAAATTTTTTTATTTTATAATATTTAACATATTATACTATTATGTTAGTATATTATAATATACTAACATATTATAGTATTCCATGATACTTTGGGGACTTTTTAAAGAAAATTTTATTAGTGAAACATCATGAGGTACAGTTGTAGACTTAAAAATTTTTGTGCTTGGGTTTCAGTTATACAATGATCGTGTACCCATCCCTCCACCAATGCCCATTCTCCACTACCAATGATCCCAGTATACATCCCACCCCCCCATTCCACCATCCACTTTGGGGACGTTTAAGTTCTGGATGGAACCTAGACTTTTTGGGTGCAAGGACTCAATGACTTTTACATTTCTTTTCAATTCAAAAATTCTTTTTCTCTGGCAGATTGCATGATCTGTAATGAGTCCCCAAACTTTCAAGACAAATATTTGTTGAAAAAAGTACTAAGTAAATTTTTAAGTCATGTATTGCTTGTTATGAATAATCCACTGAAAGCACTGTAGCACTGTCCTCCCATTGTTCATCGATTTGCTCAAGTGAACACCAGTAACGTCTCACAACAAATTGTGAGACTTGTTGTTACTGTTTTTTTTTGCATACTGAATACATCACATGGAGCTTTCCAGGCTTTGTCCTGTGGGTGAGATACTCTCGACAGCTTGTCGGTCTTCTGAGACGGGCAGAGGAATCTAACACGTGTCAGCCATGTTAGCCGTGTGCAAGGCAAACGCCTTACCCACTGTGCTATCACTCCAGACAGTAAGTAAGTAAGTAAAGGCCCTCCCATTGATCATCGATTTGCTTGAGCGGGCCCAGTAACGTCTCCATTGGAGACTTTGTTGTTACTGTGTCTGGCATATCGAATACGTCACAGGGAGCTTGCCAGGCTCTGCCGTGCGGGCGAGATACCCTCGGTAGCTTGCCGGGCTCTCCGAGAGGGGCAGAGGAATCGAACTCGGGTCGGCCATGTTGGCTGCGTGCAAGGCAAACGCCCTACCGCTGTGCTATTGCTCCAGCCCATCCACTAAAAATGATTCAAAAGAGTTTCCTTTGAGGAAATTGTGTGAAGATTGTTGTATTTCATCCTGGAGCCAGTAAGCCCTTCTACAGAAATTACTAACATATTATAAAAGGTTGAACCTTGCTTGCCTACATACACACACACACATACACACACACACACACACAGGCAGACAATATATCTACATATCTACATATATAATTTCCTCCCAGAGATTGGTTGCCTTCTACTTTACACACAATCAAATGTGGTGTGCTACTCTTGATAAATCAGTGGTGCAGAGTACGAGAAGTTGCATGGCTGCATTCATGTCCACACATTCCAGATATTTTCAATGCGCTCATACAGTTGAGGTTAATAATTTTTTTTAACTGGATGGTGACTTTGGGGTCTGGAGGTATCTCTGTGGCATATCATTCTGTGTTGCTCTCTTCCAAGAAATTTATTTGTGAGTCTCTGGTACATGGCCATTAATGAGTTTATATGGTGCCAAAGGCAATTTTTGAGCATCACTACCAGGCTACTGGAAGTACAGGGAGATGGGGAAGGTTGCCCATTCCTGACTCCATGAGAGACTGGAGATTTCAGTCACAAGTCCTAGATACCTGGGTTTTTCAGCAGATTCACTCATGGATAGGTTAATCCGAGCCTGTGGAGAAAGGCCTTGAGTATGGAGGCGACTGAGTTCTGGATGTTTTGAGCTGCCTCGGCTCTCCTGGGGTGGGGAAGGGGAATTCACCCATCCCCCTCTGGGTTGCCCCAAATGAGACAGCCTGGTGAAGGGTACAGAGGCATCTTTATGGCATATCATTCTGCATTGTTTTCTTCTGAGAGATTTATTTGTGAGTCTCTGGAGAATGTAGTTGTCTTGACTACTAGCATCTATCAAGAACCTAGAATTGTGCTTAGAATGGGCAAATGCTTAAGGAATGTTTAATGAATGTGGCTAAACCATAATGTGAATCAAAGTTGGAATCCTTGTGAATAATTTCCATTGTATATCTAATCCCAGTTTTTAGACTGTTGTGACAGGTATATTAAAACTCTGGGAATGTATTACATGCCATGCTCTATGCTAAGCAAATTGACTTACTTAGGATAGCACTGGTTATTTACCAAATAGAGTCTGACAAAGTTTTGTTTTCCTGAATGGTACTTCAAATAGTGAGTTTGTATCTTTTCACAGTATAAATTTTCCTTACCTCTTAGTCTTGCTAGTTGATGATTTTCTTTCCTCTTTATAGTGACTCAATGACCAGTGCTTTTTCTATCCCATGAGTCTTCCCTCCTCCTGAATTTGTTATCATTAACTTCTAGCAAGTAGAAGTTGAGCACAAGGCACAGTGATTCTTTAAAATCTGACATAAAGAGACATACAGCATTTCTACTCACACATCACTGGGGAGAGATGGTCACACAGTACTTCTGGATGCAGTGGGGTCTGAGAAATGTATTCCTCCCTAGAAAGCTAGTTTTCCTCTGACAACACTGTACTAAGAAGATGAACATAAATTTTAGACAGCTACATATATCTGCTACCCTTACATTGTTTAGTTATTCTTCATAACAGTCCTACCAGGGAGGTGCTTCTAGTATTCACACTTTCCATATAAATTAATGTATGTGAAGAATGTTAATGTAACCTGCTAATGTAATTTGTAGATCACACAATTGACAGCAACAATTCTGAACCAAAGAGATTAACTCTACTCATTTACTTATTTATTTTGATTTTCCCAGTCACACTTTTCGGTCATATCTTTCAGTGCTCAGAACTTACTCCTATTATCTCTGTGCTCTGGGATTATTCCTCATAATAATCAGCAGACCATACATGGCGCTGGGAATAATCCTGGGTCAGCTATGCACAGTGCAAGCACTTTCACACCTATACTATCTCTCTGAACTCCAAATATGGATATAATATATTTCCTTTTGATTCATGAAAAAGTTCCAATATGACTGATTAATGAACTGAATTTTTAGAAAATCTCAACTGCTTATTACTTATACTTATAGTTAAAAATTAAAATTTTTATTAAAAATTGTTAAATATTGCCTATATCTGTAGGGTGCTATACATCAAAGTTTTAATAGAATATAAAAATAAGATTATTGTAAAGTTTATAATTATGTGACTATTATTTTTGTGGATTTATTGGTTAATATTGCCTCAAATGTAGTAAAAAGTTAATGAGTTTATATCTTACTTATTAGAATGGACACTTGAATACCAATGTTTGAAATATGAAAGAATTAAACATTTTTGTCATTAAAAAAGTGAACAACTTTGCATTTGTTCTACACATTTTCTGAGCTTAGGGAAGAAATTCACGTCTACACTTTCTTGTTTCCAATGGAAAGCAGACTATTTCTTAAGAATTTCCAGTGTGTTTAATTTATAAAAATTAGACCTGAATGTGAAGTAGGCTATTGGCTGAAAATCAAACCATAAACTTGGTTGTTACAAAAGAATTTTAGCCCCATAATTCCCCTTTTAGAAAAGAAGTTGAATGTGTAATTATTCCATAAGTGATACTTCAAAATTTAAGTGTAATATGTAACTCCATGTAACAGATGCTTTAGAAACTGTAAATCAAAACCTCTGGGTCAAGATCATGTGTGTGTGTGTGTGTGTGTGTGTGTGTGTGTGTGTGTGTATTTGCTTCCTACTTTAGAAACCAAAAGAATAAGAATATATATAAAATCAAAGGAAATTTTAGAATAAATATAGTTTGGGGATATACACATTCACTTGTTACTCAAATACTGGACATTCAAAATTATCACTTGTATCACTTGTATCATTTGTTGTCTCGTTGCTCATCAATTTGCTCGAGCGGGTGCCAGTAATGCCTCCATTCGTTTCTGTCGAGTGCAGGTGTAGCCCAATGGCATATTGGAGGGGCTCTTTCAGGGTCAGGGGAATGAGACCTGTAATTGTTACAGTTTTTAGCATATTGAATACGTCACGGGTAGCTTGCCAGGTCTGCCGTGTGGGCAGGATACTCTCGGTAGCCATTCAAAATTATATAAGAAGCAAATGTCCAAAATTGTGTTATGGGTCTGACTTATCAAGTGCAGCTTATATGACTTTTGAAATAAACCAGTTCAACATGTAAAGAAAGTGAAGTACAGAGTTGACCTTTTTTCATTCTTAAGTTAGAGAATATATGATACTTTCTCTAACAACTGAGAGTAAAATAGAAAAAAAAATTAATGAATTAGAAAAAAAGGCTATCTTATGAGTCATAAAAATATTCAGAAGAAGTCAAACAAATGTGATACTTGCAAAAATCATTCAAGGATCTTTTATAGCATAGGGTGTATTGTTGGACTAAAAATAATGTAATTTCACAGAAAAGTTGATATTTTTAATGCCGTTGTGTCATATAGTGGTAGAGACCATGAATTCATGGTGAGATAAGATCTTGCTTCAGATTAAAGCTCTACCTTTGCCTGCCTATTCTTTTTTTTCATTTCTAATACCAGTGTTTTGTTTTATTTATTTATTTATTTATTTATTTTTATTAGCGAAACACCATGAGGTATAGTTACAGACTTACAAATTTTTGTGCTTGGGTTTCAGTTATACAATGATCAAATACCCATCCCTCCACCAGTGCCCATTTCCCACCACCACGGGTCCCAGTATCCCTCCCACCCCCCATACCCCCATCCCACCTTGCTTCTGTGGCAGGGCATTCCCCTCTATTCTCTCTCTCCTTTTGGGTGTTGTGGTTTGCAAAAGAGGCATTGAGTGGCAATCATGTTTGGTATATAGTCTACTTTCAGCATGCTTCTTCCATCCTGGGAGGATCTTCCCAACACCCTTTATTTGGTGTTCCCTTCTCTATCTGAGCTGCCTTTTCCCGTAGCACGTGTTGCCTGCCTATTCTTGAGGAGGTAGTTAAGACACTAAGGATTAGGTTACTCATCTGTAAGTAATGAAGTGGTAGGGCTGATTAAGTGAAATAATTATTTACACTTCTCATTGCAGTGGTTTATACCTCTCATCACAGTGATTGGCACATATTAAATGTTCAATAACTGTTAATTGTGAATTTATTCTTTCTTTTAGTCATGTACTACATAGACCGTGTGAGTTTTAAATAATATAAAAATGAAACTATAAGATTCTCTGTTTTTCATGATCTCTATAATTGTCTAGGTAACAAATTCTTAATATTTCTTACCCATCATTATTTTAATTCCATCCCCAGGGCCCAAAATATTTTTCTGTCATGTTCTCTTCATGCCAAGTTATTCTATTTTTGCTGTAAATTACACCAGAAGTCTTTCTAATCATGGTGAAACAGAGACTGGTTCAAAAAGACCTGCCTAAAATATAGGGAGAGTTAAATATTTATTGAAAGTGTCTTGGATCAGAACACTGAGGTTGACTTGGAGGTGAGGGACTTATGAGAAATACAATTCCTTTGCCTTTATTTGTGTCATTGTTCAAAATGACTACTGAATGTTGGGAGCCTAGATATCTTATTACAGAAATTTGCTCATGAGAGGTTTGCAAAAGTGTAGTGACAAATGGTCAACAAAGATCACAATAAAATTGTCGTTTCTCTTGAATCTCCTATTTGCATGTCTAACCCTCAGGCTCCTGTTCCTTTACTTTAAAATCAACACATCACCATGGAATTAAAAATGCAGGGATAACTTGTCCTTTCCGAGTACTTATTTTTTCTTTAAAGCGTTATCTATGACTGATACCGTAATGTTTGATAGCTAGGCTGTTAAATGAGA
The DNA here is from genome assembly GCF_029834395.1 of Sorex fumeus. Classification (NCBI taxonomy): domain Eukaryota; kingdom Metazoa; phylum Chordata; class Mammalia; order Eulipotyphla; family Soricidae; genus Sorex; species Sorex fumeus. The sequence continues at coordinate 3,901,001 of NW_026606095.1, read as the reverse complement.
AAGACAATCTTCTGTATCAAGATTTAGACTGAGGCAACTTCCATTCCTAATGATGTAAGCACTTTTGTCCGGTAGGAGTAAAATGGATACATGTGAGGGTTGTTAATTTAGCTCTAATGTGGGCTGCATGGGAAAAGCTATAGGGGTTCTATTTAGTCTGTAGTAAACAACTTCAGAATCAATGTGTTTTTCTTTACTGAAGACTTGCTTAGTGCATTGGAAAAAAATTCTATTAGTTTGCCTCATTTAGTAGTCACCACGCAGCCTGATGTGCGAGTCAGTGGCACCCATTAAGGCTGCATGACTGTGTGTAGCAAAATGAACCAAACCATCTGAATTCGCCTGCAGTGTCATCATTCAGCAAGCCAGACAGAGCCATGATTTAGAATTTTCCCAACATTTTATGGCAATTTGTTTCATTTGCCACAGGTCCATAATGATGCAAATTGCCATAAAGTGGGCTAATCAGGCAGGAGAAGTGTCATAAAACTGCAGGAGAAACAAATTTTCATCTTGGAACTTTGCATGCTGATGAATGTAGGGGAGAATAAATGTGGACCTGGCTTTGTTGGTGTTATCTGGTTGCCAAGCTTGGTGCCAAGCAGAAATGATTCCATTTTTGTCAATTTGTACTCATTTTGAAGCCAACGAATAGAAGCGAAAGGGGACCCGAAAATAAGTACCAGGCCAAGGTTTTTTCTCAAGTACCGGGACTGGGATCTAGGGAGGGATAGTTCAATGGAGAGAAAGCCAAATGTGTACCGTTAGGCAAATTAAAGGACTATTAGGGATCGGAGTGCTTTGGCCCTTAGAAATGTCATGGAACTTATTCTGATACGCTTTTGGGATGCTTGCCTGCTTTGAACAGCCGTTCCTCTTTTCTGCCATGAACAGCCTGTCCCACGGTAGGAACCAACCAGCTGGAAATGGCATTGTTAGAGCAAAGCTCTTTGGGTCCTGCGGAGAACTGGGACGCGGCTGAGATGAAACAGTCCATTTTCACATATTCATTGTTTGCTCTTGGAAGTGAAAATGGAATTATTTTATCCCTGAGAAGTAGACTCCCTTTGTCTCGCTACTTTTTTATTTTTATTTTTTTCTTCTCAGGTTGATATCTACTCTGTGGATCATTTACATATTTCAGGTATTAAGAGTTATTCCTTGAAGACTCACACAGGTTTCATCTGTAGCTGATGATAGTGTTGCTTGCCTTCACCAATTGCTTATGTGCTGTTTATTTCTCCCCCTGTATTGTAATGTTTCATTAATGACATTGGTCGGAAAGTCCCTTTAGGATATAGTCCATAGCTTCATCCCCACCAACTGAGCTGTTTTTGACAGATATTTTAATAACATACTAACTCATTGCCAAGATGCTAGAGCTAAGAACGATAGTCATTTCTTTCTTTGTAAGAAATAAAATATACTCCAGAAAGAGCTTCTCTAGTATTCTCCTGATTTTATTTTACAAACTAAATTTGTCATGGACTCCCCAATGAGCAAGTCTGTTTCCCAATTTCTGATGCCATTGCATCTTAAAACTCAGGCAATGAGAAAGATGATGAAGAATACTTTCTTTTAGATTCTCACTACAATGTTATTTTATTTGACACTTTCACATGGAGTCATTTTCACATACCTAGGACTTTAAAATATAGTTTTGTGTATGTTCTCTGATGTTATTTAGAGTCTATTTAGAATTTTCTTGAAATAGAATGAGTAGTTTCTATTAGTAGTGATTACAACACTTAGAGTATTTAATTTATTTTACACTGGAGTCTCTTTTTACATAAATTATCTAACTTAATTTTAAATAAACCTATTTTTTCCTCTTAAAACTTTCCAGTTTTGTACTTTGTCCTCCTGCCCCCTATTTTTTAAAGACAAAAATGTAAATAGAATTTTACAGAACAATGCATATATTAGTTTTCTTTCTAGCAAAAGGCAAGCTCTGCTTTCTAAAGGTGGTGTCTCTCTCAGAGTGCATGGCCATACCTGATAAATCTGCCGAGTAGAAATTGACATTGGAGATACAGTCGGAAGAGAAGGGCCACATGGAGGGCAGGACCCACAGCTCCCGGAGGAAAAGAAAAAAACAGGTTCCAAAAAGAGCCGAGATCATCGGGAAGTCCCAGATGGGGTAGGTACCGCATCCCGCCTCCCCCAGATGGAACCCCGGTGACCAGAAGCCTCTACAAGCACAGCTCGAGTATGTGGGAACTAGGACTTTTCCTCAAAACTGCGCGGCCGCTTACACGGCCACGCAACATCTCTCTATATACAAAGTGATCAATGGGAAGTAAACCACCCAACGTTTCTCCCTGAAAATCAGAGTTAAGTTTGGAGCACGGCCACAGCCCCAGAAACACAAGGACTTAATGCAGAACCCAGCAGCTTGGAGCAGAAAAGTGAACGGACTATGCGTTAATCCAGGCCATCATATCTGCCTGGAGGGGAAAGGGTGTTGCCCCATTCACCCTCTCTTCTCTGGAAAGAAGGATTGCGGCCACATAGGAGCCTTGTGGACAGCAGGTATGAGCCAGGGGTGTTGGGGCGACTAAAACCTCATGGGAAGGGGGGGCGTTCCGGTCCGTCCTTCACGCCCTACCGAGGTCACCAGTTGCCCCCCACGAGCAGCTCTCCAGCACGGCCACAGCCCCAGAAGCACAAAGACTTAATGCAGAACCCAGCAGCTTGGAGCAGAAAAGTGAAAGGACTATGCGTTAATCCAGGCCATCATCTCTGCCCGGAGGGGAAAGGGTGTTGCTCCCTTCCGCCCTCCTCCCTCTGGAAAGAAAGATGGTGGCCACACGGGAGCCTTGTGGACAGCAGGTATGAGCCGGGGGTGTGGGGGCGACTAAAACCTCATGGGAAGGGGGGAGTTTCGGTCCGCCCTTCACGCCCTACCGAGGCCACCAGTTGCCCCCCACGAGCGGCTCTCCAGCACGGCCACGACTCCAGAGCACAGAAACCAATTTCTTAACTATCTGACTTTCAGTAGAAATACTTCCAGGGTCAATAAGTAAAATAGCAGAAATCCAAAACCAACATTTAATTCTTGAACCCAGCTGGAGAAAGCAAATCACTTCACAATGCTTTTTCAGCATGTCTGATTTGGAGGGGGGGGGGTAAACTCTAAATAATAGTGGTGAATCTTTTAATGAAACAATGAATCTAATCAAAGCAGATAGAGTGTTAACTAGAATTCATCTGCCTCACAGGAACTGGGAGGGGTGGGGCGTGGGGTCTTATTGGGGTTCTTCATGGTAAACAATAAATATTGGTAAAGGGAAATGTGTTTGATATTTGCATGACTGAGACCTAAACCTGAAAGCTTTGTAACCTTTCCCACAGTGATTCAATAAATAAATAAATTTAAAAAAAAAAAAGAAGTTGACTTTGGAAATTAGATAAGTCATGAGAAAATTACAATTATATGATACTTAGGATTCTGCAAAATTAATTTGTAATGCATGTAGCATTGGTTTATATATTGGGGTATCATTTGATAGCTCTTGGATACAAGACTTTTTTCTCCTTAAATTATCTGGTTTATAATTTCCCCTAAAGTGAAGAGTCAACATTTGTCTTTGCTGCTTGTCTCATTTATTTCAAACCCTCTTTATTGATAATGTCTTCTCTTCTAATGGTTTCAAGGACTTGCTCCAGATGCACCAAAACTTCCATCATACTGTTGTATTCATAAAGGTTTATTCAATTAATCATATGCTATATGTGAGTTGATTAGTAAGCTGAAGGGTTTTTAATAGTAAGTGTATGAAAACCATTGTGATAAAACTAAAAATAAATGTTAGGGCAGATGTCTTTATATATAGATAAAAATATTATATGAGAAAACATTCCTGTTATATACATGATAAAGAAATTTGAAAATGGGTATAAATATTAGTATATAATCCCATGGCGAGATGATTTTGAGATTTTATTTAATTAATTTACTTACTTATTTTGATTTTGGCATCACAGCCCATGGTGATCAGGGCTTACTCCTGGTTCTGTGCTCAGGGATCACTTCTCGAAGTTCTCACGGGACCATATAGGATGCTGGGGGTTGAACCAGGGTTTGCTGCATGCAAAACAAGTGCCCTACCCACTGTACTATCTCCTCAGCCCTATTTTTGAGATTTGAATAAAAAGATAAATACTACAAGGAGACAGATTATAGATGCAATGTCAATGTATTAGAAATACAGCTAATGAAAGGCTTGGGAAGAGTCATTGACACGAAAAGTTGGTAACCAAATACAGGCATTAAACTTAATTTTAGGCTGTCTGAGCAAAGATAAGTTAAATGTAATAAAACTTCTGTTGAATTTGTTACGTGTTCTTGGAAAAATGTTACAGCATTGATAATAAAAATTCTATTTTTTATTTTATTATGTATCAGATATATAGTAATGGTAAGAAGCAACAATGGTTGTGATATTACTTGAAAATCTCAGGAGTCCAAAACAGAGTATGTGATCTTTGTTTCCTCCCTTGGTAAAATTATCTCCGTAGAGATAAAGAACTGGCATGAGCTCACTACCCCAAACCTAATTCTTATCAAAATGGACAATCTGAACGTATAATTGATTTCAGTTTTCGTATTCCAGAAATAGAATGTTATGAAGACACTATAAAGAGATGAACATGCTTTAGAGACATAGTGGGCAGTGGATACTAAATGCAGGAAAGGTGGATTTTGAAAATAGTGAAAGATGGGTGAAAGTGTACAAACTTGTCTAAGCTAAACAAGCCTTCAGCAGACAACGTAAAACATGGTTTATTTTGCTTGATAAAAGCATATTATATAATGACGTTCTCGAGGGTGGTACTGAAGAGTTTCAGTGAAATGGCATTGCCCTGCCGAATCCCTCCTTTTACGTTGATGATCATCTAGTAGAATGGTGAGATCCTGGTGGTGAATTCGGAATACAGTTTGTGAAGTTGTGAAGGATCCTAAACAGCATGCAAATGCTGTGTGGGTCTCCGAAAGAGAAATTGAAAGAGCTATGCTTGGAGTATCACATTTCACTTAAGTGAGAGAAGGAACCCAGAGTTCTGATCTCTTCTACTATCGAGGATCAGGGACACTGCTTCGTTTGACAACGCATCGAAAATCAGATGGGCTGGACACACAATGTGATTTTGGAGAGGAGCGCTGCACTTACTGACTGGATTCCACGGTAGGTCAAAAGAATGCCTGGCCACCCACCTATGAGAGGATTAGACTTTTTTGTCAGGATCCCCACAAAATTTGTAAATCTACAACTGTACCTCATGGTGTTTCACTAAAAAAAAATCCTGAAGGAACAGTTTGATGCTCTTTGTGCTCCTGGTGGGAGCAGATGTCATTGGGCTACTCTAGCATGTGACAGGGATGAGTGGAGATATTACTGGCACCCGCTTGAGCAAATTGATGAGCAAGCGATACAAGTGATATGAACATCACCACAAAATGCATTTTCAATGTCTGACAATTTTGTCAACGAGGTTGATAAAGAAATTGATCACTTTTTTTAACCTCTCAACCAAAATATAAGCCATTTAAAATTGAGTCTCATGGTGATTCAATTTTAAAAAAATTCTTGTTTTCCTTTTTCCAGTTAAAGAAGAAAGAAGTCTAGCTCCCGCTCTCACAGCCATTGCAGTACATTGAGCTCCATAGAGACAGTGCCGGGGCAAGTGAGAGCCGGACCGGCACTGGGCGACTCTGTGCTTCGCAGAGGAAAATAATTAAACTTGGGCAAAGGAGATCCTAAGAAGCCGAGAGGCAAAATGTCATCATATGGATTCTTTGTGCAAACTTGCCGGGAGGAGCACAAGAAGAAGCACTCAGATGCTTCCATCAACTTTTCAGAGTTTTCTAAGAAGTGTTCAGAGAGGTGGAAGACTATGTCTGCTAAAGAGAAAGGAAAATTTGAAGACATGGCAAAGGCTGACAAGGCCGGTTACGAAAGAGAAATGAAAACTTATATCCCTCCTAAAAGGGAAACAAAAAGGAAGTTCAAGGATCCCAATGCACCCAAGAGGCCTCCTTCGGCCTTTTTCTTGTTTTGTTCTGAGTATCGCCCAAAATCAAAGGAGAGCTTCCTGGCCTCTCTATTGGTGATGTTGCAAAGGAACTGGGAGAGATGTAGAACAACACTGCTGCAGATGACAAGCAGCCTTACGAGAAGGCTGCCATGCTGAAGGAGAAATACTAAAAGGATATTGCTGCATACTGATATAAAGGAAAGCCTGATGTGGCCAAGAAGGGAGTTGTTAAAGCTGAAAAGAGCAAAAAAAAAAAAATAAGAAGGAAGAGGAGGAAGATGAAGAGGATGAAGAGGATGAGGAAGAAGAGGAGGATGACGAAGACGAAGATGAAGAAGATGATGATGATGAATAAGTCAGTTCTAGCGCAGTTTTTTTTCTTGTTTATAAAGCATTTAACCCCCCTGTACACAACTCACTCCTTTTAAAGAAAAAAATTGAAATGTAAGTCTGTGTAAGGTTTGTTTTTAAACTGTACAGTGTCTTTTTTTGTATAGTTAACACACTACCGAATGTGTCTTTAGATAGCCCTGTCCCGATGGCATTTTCAATAGCCAACTCACCTTGCCTGGTACAGTATGGGGGTTGTAAATTGGCATGGAAATTTAAAGCAGGTTCTTGTTGGTGCACAGCACAAATTAGTTATATATGTGGATGGTAGTTTTTTTTCATCTTCAGTTGTCTCTGATACAGCTTATACGAAATAATTGTTGTTCTGTTAACTGAATACCACTCTGTAATTGCAAAAGAAAAAGAAAACAGTTGCAGCTGTTTTGTTGACATTCTGAATGCTTCTTAGTAAATACAATTTTTTTATTAGAAAAAAAATAAAGAAGAAAGAAAAATATAGAAGATGTAAGCTACGGGAATGGTTGTCAGGAGTAGAAAAGCAGTTGTAAGTTGGTAAATGTATGCCATCATAAAATCTACACATTTTAATAAAGCAAAGACTTTCAATGGAATCAGTCTCCACATATCAAAATGTGGGGAATCCGCACTATAAACCATATAGAACTAGCATCTTCCACTTTGTCTCGCAGAGTCATTTGCAAAGAATGTACAAAGTGACTTGTTCAGGCAGCTGGCTACCCTCAACAGTCCCACTATTGATTAGTTCGACAAAAAATTCCCCTGGGATTCCATCACAAAGGTCATTCCTTAAGAGTTACGCATATGTTAAGAACAAAGGATGGGATGTTTACAAAGTCATGACCACACTATGACAAGAAATCAGCAAGTACCTTTAATTCATTTACACTGGAGTCATGGTAATCTCTTATTCTATTCTAGCATGCCGTTTCCTGCTTGATTACACTGTACATTTCTATTCCCACCCTCTAAACTAAGCTAAACTTGTTTTACCCAGGGATTGTCCTGACCTTGGGTTTTTATTTGGAGAATGATTTCCCACACCAAAATGGCATCATTTACTGCATGTTTGGAAATAGGTCCTAAATTAGTCTCCTAGAAATGGCACTTGCCAATTCGAGAATCCTCTTTGCACCAAGAGGCAAAACAATAATGACTTGTGGCACAGTGTTTGGGTAATATTGAAATTGACTGTCAAGATACTTAGGTGCATGAATGGGCTATTTGGGGGGGAAAAATAAAATTTTATTGAATAACAAATACCTATGAAAAAATGAAGCGTAGGAAAGAATCAAAATCTATGAGAACAGGTTTTTTTTTTTAAATTCCTGCAAGTTAAAATTGCTAAGCAATGATACTTACATTTATATTTTCATAAATTAAAAACGCGATAGCACAGCGGGTAGGGCGTTCGCCTTACACGCAGCCAACATGGCCGACCCGAGTTCGATTCCTCCGCCCCTCTTGGAGAGCCCGGCAAGCTACCGAGAGTATCTCGCCCTCATGGCAGAGCCTGGCAAGCTCCCCGTGACGTATTCAATATGCCAGACACAGTAACAACAAAGTCTCCAATGGAGACGTTACTGGGCCCGCTCGAGCAAATCGACGATCAACGGGAGGGCCTTTTTTTTAAGGCCCCAAGAAAATCTTAAGTCAGGGTTTGAGGATAGTTCAGTGATAAAGTTATCTGCCTTTCAGGCATAAGGCCTTGAGTTTGATCCCTGTCACTGACCACAGGTCAAACATAATTCTGAAGGCACTATTGACTGTTTTCCCTAAAAGAAAATAGCTGTGGGATTCCTCATGAGTGATTTCACAATCACATGTATGAGGACCATGATCAAAATGAACCCCAGTCATTGTAACAGAAAAGAAGGGAAGAGAAAGGGAAAAACAAGAATGAAATATCAGGTCTAGATTGAAGCCACAGCTTGGGCGTATATATGTGAAGAAATAACCTGAGAGGGCTGGAGAGACAGTAGCAAGGTTTTGGTGCTAGTCTGTGCACTGTTGTTTCCTGTTTGATGCCCAGCACCTCATCTGACTCCCTGAACACTGTGGAAACACAGAGCCAGGAATCATCCCTGAACACCACTGAGTATGGCCCTAATTCCCAAACCAATAAATATGAATCATGTCATATGAAAGCCATTAAGGTTTTTTTTTTTTGCTTTTGGGGTCACACCCAGCGATGCACAGGGGTTACTCCTGGCTCATGCACTCAGGAGTTACTCCTGGCAGTGCTCAGGGGACCATATGGGATGCTGGGAATCGAACCCACGTCAGCCGTATGCAAGGCAAATACCCTATCCGCTGTGCTATCGCTCCAGCCCCAAAAGCCATTAAGTTTTAATATGAGAAATAAGAGTGGGGGATGGTAAGAAGGAAAAAGATAGTAGGAAGAAAAGCTAAGAGCCCTTCCATGGCACCAATACAAAGAATTCAATAAACCTGAATTAAGCACAGTACCTTCCATGGCTTCCATGGAGAACATCCTTTTGAGTGCCCACCTGCAAGCTCAGGGAAATTCACTTCTGTGGAGTATGGAGCGGCTTCATGAGTTAAGAAATATGGGGACTGAAGAGATAGTACAGGGGCTAAGGCATTTTCTTACATGTGGTCAACTCTGTCCCCAGTTCCACATAGAGTCTCTGAGCCGTGCCAGGAGTCACCCTGGAGCATAGAGCCAGAAGTAAGCCCTGAGCACCCCTGAATGTGACCCTCAAACCATCAAATCAAAACAAAACAAACTTAATTGGTCATTCCTAGGAAGTGATTAGGGGTAAAAGAGAAATTGTGAAGGCTCAGAACTTTGCCCTGAAACAAAGGGACAAGAGAGCTAAAAATTGGCACCAAGATTTAAAACTTTTCTCTTACAAACCTGAGCTGAAAGCAAGATCTTGAGCTTCTAAAATATTCACAGTTCTCAGCAATCCCCTATGGAGTAGAAAACACCCTGAGGGCAAAATTTATCACTACCAGACCCTAAGGGCAAATTTTATCTTTCCATGCCCAGGCAGAGTAACTGAGTGACATCTGTCTTCAGTAAGCCAATAAAATCTTCCTCCCCAGTCCCTCTGTCTTCCGACTTACTGTATTTGTAGGCAGTGAACTAAATGCCTAAAGTTAGAAAAGACATTTTGCAAAGGAAATCTTCCAAAACCATCTTTCTTTTGCTGTGTGAACTATATAGTGGGAGAGCAGGCCTTATCAAAACTAGAGTGGGACCACAGGACGCTTTTCAGATTGGCCTGTGCTTAGTAATGCAGACCTCCAGGTGTCTGAAAACACAATAAAAAGTATACAAGAACTGGCAAAGACAACAGAACCAAAAATAAACAAATAAGATTGCATCAAAGAATTTCTGAATGGCAAAACAAATTTGGGCTAAAAGAAAGCTAACTGAATGGGAAAAAGTATTTGCATTCGCTGCATTAAATAAAGGATTAATATTCAGTATATATAGAGTACTCACAAAAATCACCACCTCTACCACCAAAAAAAAAAAAAAATTCCCCTGAGCCTATTAAAAATGGGGAGAAAAAAAAAAAACAAATGCTTCTCAGAGGAAGACAGGTAGATGGATAATAGGTACATGAAAAAAATGTTCATCATTCCTATTCTCAGAGTAATCCAAATCAAGGTGACAATGAGATATTATTTCACACCAGAGAAAATGATGGATATCAAAAAAAGTGAGAAAAAACCATATAGGTGGGGACATGGTACAAAAGTTACTTTCTTCCATTGCTGGTGGGGCTAGTGTCTGGTTGAACCCATTCCCATTCAGTTAGTTTTCTTTTAGCCCAAATTTGTTTTGCCATTCAGAAATTCTTTGATGCAATCTTATTTGTTTATTTTTGGTTCTGTTGTTTTTGCCAGTTCTGGTATACTTTTTATTGTGTTTTCAGACACCTGAAAACAAAATGGAGAGTTCTCAGTGGAGTTAGAAATGAGCTGTCACATGATCCATGATCCAGCAATTCCACTTTTCAGTATCTATTCCCTGGGGTACAAAAGTGTATTCATAAGGATATATGCACATCATTACTCATTGTAGCACTTAGTACAATAACTAAGATATGGAATCAACCTCAGTGTCTAACAATAGATAAATAAATCATGAAGGTGTGATATATATATATATATATATATATATATATATATATACACACACAATGGAATATCATGCGGATCCAAGAAAGGACAAAAATCATGCTGTTTGTTTCAACTTGGATAGAACTAGAAGATATCTTGTTGAGTGAAGCAAGCCAGAAGAAAGACAAACACAAGATCTCACTTATCTGTGGTATAGAATAAGTGAATGAAAAAATGAAAATATAAAGGGGGATGCCTAGGCCAGGAACACTCTAAACCCCAGAAAATAGGGAGGACAAGAACAGGGAAGGAAAGAAATCAAGGGGGAAAGAAAGAAGATGAGAATGAGAGAAGTAATGAGAAAGTAGGGGTCTGGGCCTTGGGTATACTGGTAATGTATCTTTTTTTTAATTTTTAAAAAAAATTTATTGAATCACTGTGAGATAGTTACAAGCTTTCATGTTTGGGTTACAATCACACAATGATCAAACACCCATCCCTCCACCAGTTCACATTCCCCACCACCAATAGACCTGATATCCCCCCCTTTCCCACCCTCCCCTTTCTGCCATATCAGACAATATTACCCACACTCTCTCTCTACTTTTGAGCATTATGGTTTGCAATACAAACACTGAGAGGTTATCATGTTTAGTCCTTTATCTACTTTCAGCACACATCTCCCATCCCGACCGGTTCCTCAAGCCTTTATTTTCTTAGTGATCCCTTCTCTATTCCAGCTGCCTTCTCCCCTTTGCTCATGAGGCAGGCTTCCAGCTATGGAACAATCTTCCTGTCCCGTGTGTCTACTATCCTTAGGAGTCAACCTTTTGTTATGTTGTTTTGTACTCCACAAATGAATGCAGTCCTTCTATGTCTGTCCCTCTTTTTCTGACTCATTTCACTTAGCATGATGCTGTCCATGTCTATCCATTTATAAGCAAAGTTCATTACTTCATCTCTCCTAGTAGCTGCATAGTATTCCATTGTGTAGATGTACCAACTTTTCTTTAACCAGTCATCTGTTCTAGGGCACTTGGGTTGTTTCCAGATTTTGGCTATTGTGAACAGTACTGCAATGAAGATATAGATACAGATGTCATTTCTACTGTGCTTTTTTGCATCCTTGGGATATATTCCCAGAAGTGGTATTGCAGGGTCATATGGAAGCTCAGTTTCCAGTTTTTGAAGGACTGTCCATATTATTTTCCAGAAAGGCTGGACTAGTGAGCATTCCCACCAACAGTGAAAGTGTGTCCCTTTTTCCCCACATCCACGCCAGCACTGGTTGATGCTGTTCTTTTGAATGTGTACCAGTCTCTGTGGTGTGAGATGATATCTTATTGCTGTTTTGATTTGCATCTCCCTGATGGCTAGAGATGTGGAGCATTTTTTCATGTGCCTTTGGCCATTTGTATTTCTTTTTTGAGGAAACTTCTGTTCATTTCTTCTCCCCATTGTTTTCTGATGGGACTGAAGGGTTTTTTCTTGTACAATTCTACTAGTGTCTTGTATATTCTGGATATTAATCCCTTATCAGATGGGTAAAGGTAAAGGTAAAGGCCCTCCCGTTGATCGTCGATTTGCTCGAGCGGGCCCAGTAACGTCTCCATTGGAGACTTTGTTGTTACTGTGTCTGGCATATCGGATACTCTTGGTAGCTTGCCGGGCTCTCCGAGAGGGGCGGAGGAATCGAACTCGGGTCGGCCATGGGTATTGGGTAAATATTTTTTCCCATTCTGTGGGCTCTTTCTGCATTTTGGTCACTCTTTGGTAATGTATATTTTCAGGGGTTAGTTTAGCTAGATATCCAAACCACAGACTCAACAACACTGAAAACATAAGATGTAAACTACAGCCTTCAAAGTTTAAACTGTGTCCGTGAAGGTGGCAGACTGGGTATGGGGGTTAGGAGTGAACATGGAAACACCAATGGTGAGAAGTTGATATTGGTGGTGAGATAAATGCTAAGACATTGTATGTCTAAAACTCAACTATTGATAGCTTTGTGCATCATGGATATATAACTGAATACAAAATTAAAAAATGAATTAGATATCAAAAATTGTCTAAGCATAAATTAGTTAACCATATCAAAATAAATTAAAATGGGCTTACAACCTCAAAGTGGGACACAAATCTCTAAAATACTCAAGGAAAACATCTGTAGAACTCAATTTGGTATTGACTTTAGAGGTGTTATCAATGACTTGATTTAATTAGTAGGCAAACAAGGAATAACCCCCCGAGTCAAGATCAAACTGTCAAAACCCAAGATAAACACCAGAAAAAAATAAACAAAAGGGATTACATAAAGCTAAAAAGTTTTGCACTGTGAAAAAATGAAATATTCACACATCATACATACAAAAAAAGAGCTAATATCTGAAATATATGAAGCCCTCACAGAACCCAGCAAGAAAAAAATAACAGACAACTTCATCAAAATATGGGAATAGAAGCTGAACAGACATTACTTCAAAGAAGATATACAGATTGCCAACAGGCTTATGAAAAGAGGTTCATCACTACTGATTGTCAGCAAAATACAAAACAAAACAATGAGATATCACCTCACACCTGTGAAAGGGTCTGTACTAAAATTCTGGGAATAACCAATGCTGGTGGGGATGCAGTGAAAAAGGAGCCTTCATTCACTGCCAGTGGGACTATAGTTAATTCAGCATCCATAGGAACCAGTCTGGATTCTTCTCACATAACCAAACATAGAACTATCATATATCCAAATTTTCCATTCCTTCCCAGGAACACAGAAATATTAAGTAAAAAGATATATGGAGACATTTGTTTACTGCAGCACTGCTTACAAGGTAAGATCTGGAAACAAACCAATTGCTCCCAAACAGATAAGTGGATAAGGAAATTGTGGCAGTATTGATGTCACAGTATTGATGAGTGGGGTTGGGGAAATTACAGAGAACATTGGTATCAAAATTTTGGCAATTTGGTTATGGGAGTAACTTTGTACACCCAAAGCACAAACATTTGAGATAAGTTTAAAATGTAACCTCAAAAAATTTTTAATGGCAATACAGTGGGGCAAAAGAAGTGATGGATTAAAGGTGTTGTATAGGTCAACATTGACAATATTCTTATTTCTATCTGATAGAAAATGGCTATAGAAGTAAGTGCACTTTTATCTAAATTAGTTTAAGTTATTCCTTATCCACATATGTATTGAAGAAAAGTCTATGGATATCAAATATATAGGTAGAACAGATATTAATAATGAAAGATTATAATGTCTAGGGTGAGAGAAATTAAATAGATCAAATGTAATAGGCTAAATGTTAAACCATAAAAATTAATCCAATAGTGGGGCTGGAGCAATAGCACAGCGGGTAGGACGTTTGCTTTGCACGTGGCCAACCCAGGTTCGATTCCCAGCATCCCATATGGTCCCCTGAGCACCGCCAGGGGTAATTCCTGAGTGCAGAGCCAGGAGTAACCCCTGTGCATCGCTGGGTGTGACCCAAAAAGCAAAAATAAAAAATTAATCCAATAATTTCTAATATTCTCCAGTGTGAGTGTTTTTGGGTTATTATAAACTTAAAATAAATGCTCAGTTTTCAGTATTTTGTGGCTACCCCAATTAAAGCACAGTCCTTAAGTGCACTAATTAAAATATTTGCCATAAAAAGAAAAGAAACAATATTTTATTGTAATCTTTCATCCACCCCCTTATTTGTCAGACTAAGTCATTCTTTCATTCATTACTTAATACTTAATATCAGATAAGTTACTGATATATAGTTATAACATGCATAGTGCAGGTGCCCACATAATGGCTATATACAGTTATTGTTCAGATAACAGATAAATAGAATGATTAATTTTGGATAAGACTTTAAGGGAATTGACATAAAAGCTAAATATAGTCTGAAATAGCAATGAGATATTTTTGAAGTAAACTCAGTGACATAAGGAAATAATAACCGAGAGTTTGAAAACACAACAAATATCCAGGCATCTTAAAACAGCTCTTTTTGTACTTGAGATCTGAAAGGTTAAAAGCGAGGAAGTAGTTAAAGCTGGGTGAATTGGGGAAGGAAAGGAAATTTAGAAAGGTTTGGAGCAGGAAAGTCACTCGACTTGAGTTTGGAACAATGAATAGAAATTTATCAGAAGGAAGAGAAAGAAGGGCATTTCACCAGGTAAAGAGAACAACAGGTACAAACCCCAGTCAAACAACAGAATGGTTTCTGGTACCAGTATGCAATTTTGAGTGTGTTTAGTGGAGAGATTAAGAGTTGGCAGTGAGAGGTGACAAGAGTCTCTAAAGATGAATCTAGAGAATAAGTGTTGGATCAGATCATGGGGCACTTTGATGCCAGAGCTTCAATTCTATTTGAAGGTACTGGGGGAGTGGGTGGGCACCAGAGATTTATAGGCAGGGGAGTGACATGTTTCAGAAGATTTATGTTTCAGAAGGTGTGAACCCTGTCATAGTGGAGGATGAGTTTGCAGGAGGGAGAGATCCCTGGCTAGAAGGAGAGGAAGTGACTCTGACAGACACTGCAACTGCAATTTGAGGTAGAATTTCTCTTAGAGAGTGTGAAAGACATTTCCTTTGTAGGTGTGGTTCTTTTACCTTGGGTGTATAGTCAAAAAGCATCTCTTCTTTCAAACTACACTTTCTTTTTACTTAGAGGGTAGAGTATATAGTTTACTCTGGATTTGACTGGTACATCTGAGCTTGTTCATGAATTATTTGATTCACTGAATGAATAAATCAAATATGTATTCAAAGCTTAGCAGGTAAGGGCCATATGCTTCATCATGGAGTTAGGGCAGATACATTCTCAGCTGGTGGCTGGTGAGGTCTAAAGAGACAGATACTGATGCACGCTGAAAATAGAATATAGACCTAACATGATTGCCACTCAATGCCTCTTTTGCAAACCACAGCACCCAAAAGGAGAGAGAGAACAAAAGGGAATGCCCTGCCACAGGAGTGGGGTGGGATGGTGGGGGCTTGCGGGGGAGGGTTGCTGGGAGCATTGGAGGTGGGGAATAGGCAGTGGTGGAGGGATGGGTACTCAATCATTGTATAACTGAAAGCCAAGCACAAAAATTTGTAAGTGTACACAACTGTACCTTATGGTGTTTCACTAAAAAAAAATTAAAAGATAAATAAATAATTTTTTATGACTTATTAACAATTGAAAAATAAAGAGACAGATACTAAACAAGATATTGTAAATGATAAAGATGGTTACTTAACTGGCAGAAGCTTGGGTATAGGTAAATTTTAGGCAGTTTGGATAAAGGCTACTCCGAGGAGGTGATATTTGATGTATTTGTGCTTTAGAGAACCTCCCTTTAATGTAAAGAAGATGGCCTCTGCACCATTCAAGGAGACCTCAATGGACCACTGATGTGAGATGACATGGCACTGCTGTTTAGATTTGTATTTGCCTGATGAGAGTGATGAGAACATTTTTTCATAAATTTTTGCCATCCATGTTTTCTTTGAGGAAGTTCTTTCCCCCCATTTTGTGGTGGGGTGGCTTATTTATTTTTCTTGTTAAGTTCTACCAGAGCTTTATCAACTGGATAAAGCTCTGGTAGAACTTAATCAACTCTTTATTGAATGAGTGGTGGGAAAACCTTCTTTCTCAGTTTAATTCTGGTTATCATTTCCTCTGAGGTGCCAAAGTTCTGAAGTTGCAGTCCATTTGTTTATTTTTGCTTCTATTTGCATGACCAATGGCATTGAATCATTAAAATTCCTCTAGCAACAATGCCGTGCAATGCCATTAACTGTTCAACCTATATTTTCCTCAATATAACCTATACATTTGGGTTTGGTATTGAGGTCTTTAATCCATTTTGCTAAGACTTTTATGCTTAGAAAGGAGACTGAACCAGTTTTCCCAGCATCACTCACTTGTAAGGAGGTTTTCCTAATTCCACTTCATTTTTTTTTTTGCTCCTTACTCAAAAATTAAATATTCATGTAATCTTTGAGAGTATCATATGCTGGACTCTGTATTCTATTTCACTGGTTTGTGAGTCTATCCTTATTTAATACCACACTCTTGATTACTACCTTCTTAGAGTATAGCTTGAAGTTGGGGAGAGAGTTGATTTGTCTATTCTGGGGGACTTATTGCTCAATATGAATTTCAACAGCATTTGACCTATGTCTTAAATATTTTTAAAAATTTAAGCAAAAGTTGTTCTTTAAAGATAAAGGATTCTCATTATCTACATTACAAAAGCATTAGCTCAAAGATTAAATATCCATATCATAGAAGCTCACTGACTTGAACTCCTGCTCTCATGCCTGTGTTCTTTTCCTTCTGACTAGTTCACTACAAATTTTGATTTCTGTTCAATCAAGTAATATTTTCACTCTAAAAATATAAGTTATCATTTATTCAGTAATCAGCAATTGACAGTGACTATAACACATGACTTAAATAAGGCATGAAAAATTAAAACTTTTTTGAACACCAATATAAGTCATCTACTAATTCCTAGAAAGATTCTGGACACCAACCTTACTAGTAAATCTTATTATTGGTGTTCTCTTTATATAGAATGATCAAATATTCCTTTGTTGTATTTCCCCTTATATTTAAAAATATTTATTCTAGATCATGGATACTTTTGAAATTTAAATAATTGTAAAAAATCACAAAATATGGAAGAGACAACAACGTGATTAGAAATATACATTGCTGCCCTCAAAAAAGATGAAAACATTTTTTAGTTGTCTTAATTTCTGGACAACTAGAAATTGTCTAGATTTATAATATGGGATATTATAAATATATAATATTTAATAGCACCTGTTGTGCTATCCCTCTAGCCCCTTTACTTATTGTTATACATTAAAAATTCCAGGAGAGATTTGTACTAAAGCATGCACAATATAGACTTCCACTGACTGGACTCAGAAAGATTTAAAAAATGTACCCTATTTCTTACTAATATTGATAAATAGTAACACATCTCTTAATATTATATATTTTAAATTTTAAAATGTGACTAATTCCATAGTATTTTATGATAATGATAATCATTACATTAAAAATTATGTCACAGACACATTGGACAAAAGTAATTTATTAGGTATTTAATTTATTAGGCATTTAATTATTAGGTATTTAATTATTAGGTATTTAATTAAATTATTTTAATTAATTTAATTGATTTAATTAACCAAAGCTTGGAAGGAAACCTAGAATTGTGTAACTTATAGAGTGGGCAGCCCGTACACTCAGCACACTTCAGACTAGGTTTTGCAGTGTGCACATCTAAATTTCAAGCACAAAAGTGTGCAAACTTTATGCAGTGTACTACAGCACTGTAGTTGACTGGTTTAAGGTAGAAAAGTGGTTGTTGAAGGCTCTATCTTTAGTGTTGGAGAAATTGCGGAAAGCATCAAGGCTAAGATTTTTCTTTCCACTACTAGTCCACACTTTGATGTAGAAAAATGATTTTACAGCTGAGACTGCTTAGGAAAAGACAGATAGACAGGTGTATTTCACCTGCCAATTGCAGTTTTGGTGTTGTGCTTATAGTCCCCTCATTATTTTAAGGCCTTGCCAAGGTGTGTTTCTTTCTGGTAGTGACATATGTCACACTGGCTCTAGGAAAAAGTGTGAAGCAGATGATATTTGTTATTGCAAACCCAGCTGTCTACTAAAACCCTTTTCCTTCTGCCTCTAGTTTGCTTCCCAAACCTGTTCTCAGCACAGGATTGACCCTCATGGCAGCTGTAAGTGTGAAAATTTGACAACAGCTGAAACTCTTAGTCTTCTTAGGATATTTGTTTTTTTTATCAATACTTAAAATCTTGAACCAAAGAAATAAAATGTTAGCGGTACAATTTTAGGGCAATTAATGAGCAATTAATGAGGAATATTATTTTGAGGAGTAAGAGGACTTGACGTTCCCTTCTGATTGTCAACTTAAAAATTAAGACAAGAGGGTTAAGAGATAATACAGCAGGTGAGGTGTTTGCCTTATATGCAGGTGACCCAGATTAAGTCCTGGCACCATATATGGTCCTTGAACTTCACCAAGAATGATTCTTGAGCTCATACCCATGAATAAGCCCTGAACACAGCTGCGTGTGCTCCCCCATCTCAAATTAAAATAAAAGGCAAACAAATGAAACAATATGTGAGCACTTGATATTGAACAATTATTTTAAGCATTTTAGTAATACTCTCCACTCCAAAAAAAATTAATGTCTATGTCGGCTTTGTAAGTGTAAAGATACAATGTTTACATTATAAATTTGATTTTTCAGTTAAATTAAAGTTTGCTGTATTTGTTCTTCCTCTAGGTCCTGCCCTGGAAGTGAATGCAAATTTGCCTTTGCATATTGTGTTATTAGAATTTTCTTGTATCTTTAATCTCAAGACTAGAATATCTTTACATAACCTTAAGGACAGATCAAATGCGTTCATTGATTTGATGTCTGTGCTCTTGGAAGTCATATTGTACCAAAGTTGCTCTCTTGACACAATTTGTACATTTTGTGAAGAAATTTCAAGCAGCAATATCTTCTGTTTCCCTTATAGGGAGGAAACAGACTGGGGTGAAAGGGTTAAAATATGTGTTAGGGCTGAGAGGAGAAGAATCTTCACTGTTTATGAAAAATAGCTGATAAAGTAGAAAGAGACTGAACTCTGAATGGGATTTTTCCCACTCGATGACTGAGACAATTTGGGCAGGATAGTTATTATCTTATGACTAAGATAATGCACAAGTTGATATGTAAACAAAACATAAAGTTAAATATCTGAGATTAGATAGAAATTAAACAAGAGATGTTGGAAGGATCCTCCCAGGATGGGAGATGCATGCTGGAAGTAGACTATAGACGGAACATGATTGACACTCAATGCCTCTTTTGCAAACCACAGCACCCAAAAAGAGAGAGAGAACAAAAGGGAATGCCCTGCCACAGAGGCAGCGTGGGATGGGGGCATGGGGGGTGGGAGGGATACTGGAATCAGTGGTGGTGGGAGAATGGGCAGTGGTGGAGGGATGGGTACTCGATCGTTGTATAACTGAAACCCAATCACAAAAAATTGTAAGTCTACAACTGTACCTCATGATGTTTCAGTAATAAAAATAAAAAAAAGAAATTAAACAAGAGAGACAGAACTTAGCTAGTCAGAATTTAGCTAGTCAGGATTCAGTTAAAGATAATTCCTTTTATCCTTAAATCCAGTTAAAAAGAAAATTCCTTTTTCTTTTGTATTCTGACTCTAGGTTAAGATTTATTTTTTGAACTAGAAGCAAATGTACTGTATTACCTACCATACTGGACTCTGTGTGAATCAGCTAACATGGTGGCTGATATCAGACATATCTCTTAGCTTCTCCTAGTTTCTTAGGATCTGTTTCCTCTAGGTCCTTCTGCAACAGGCACAATTTCAACCACTAACGTAAGAATTCTGCTTTGGGCCCACATTATTTGGCTGACTGGGATTGACAGTTGTCACTGCGCAGTGAATCAGCTAGATGCCGGTAGACTCTTGCTTCTTTTGCTGCTTTTTGGAGTTGGATGACCCCCTTCATTAAAAAGAATGCGGCTATCCAGAAGTGTGATACTACTTCCTCCTCATGACACACATTTTGATCAGTGGGTACCAGGAGACGAGTGAGAAAGTGATTCTTAATTTGTCTCTTCCATCTCTGCATTCTATTGATTACTCCTTAGCTGAGTCTCTCCATACAGTACCTTAGCTTGAGAAACTCAGTAAGGCTGGACTGAGTCCATTTTTAGAATAAGCTACATTGCATCATGTCTCATCCTGATACCATGGCTGGCATAATAATGTATCACCTTGCGTTTCTTCCCGTCCTTTTCTCTTTTTAATTTTTCCTTCACTTTTCATGTCTTAAAATTGAATTTCAAAGACAGTAAAACCTCAATTCTTTCTTCAGTTTCTTTTGTCAGGAGTGCCGCCTTTAAACTTTTTGGCACCTCAGGGCTGGCGCCTGTCTGTCTGAGCACTGTTTCATAAACTGATAGCTGAAAACTTTCAGTTAGGTAAGGTAAGGTAAGATAAAGGCCCTCCCGTTGTTCGTCAATTTGCTCGAGCTGGGCCCAGTAACGTCTCCATTGGAGACTTTGTTGTTACTGTGTTTGGCATACCGAATACGTCATGGGGAGCTTGCCAGGCTCTGCCGTGCGGGCGAGATCCTCTCGGTAGCTTGCCGGGCTCTCCGAGAGGGGCGGAGGAATCGAACTCAGGTCGGCCATGTTGGCTGCGTGCAAGGCAAACGCCCTACCGCTGTGCTATCGCTCCAGCCATCGCGTTGGTGGTATAGTGGTTAGCATAGCTGCCTTCAGTTAGGTAAACACAGATAAAGAAAATGCTAAGGAAATTCACTTAGAAGTTGTTCATTAATGGGGCCAGAGAGATAGTATAGTGGACAGAACACTTGCCTTGCATGTTGCATGTGGCTGACCATGGTTGATCTCTAACACCTCATAAGTTCTCTAACTCATCCAGGAGTGATTCCTGAGCACAGAGGAAGGAGAAAGTCTTGACCACAGCCAGGTATTGCCCCCAAAACCAAATATTAAAACAAAGAGGTTTCTCATTAAGTATTTCATTTTCTTTTTTCTCTTTTATTTTTTGAATCTCACTTCTTCCAGGGTAACACTGACTTTGCTGTCTTGGTTGCTTCAGTCCTTTCTTGTCTTTTCTTCCTCAACACAAATTTTATCTCTGGTACTGATTTTTCATGTTCATTCCTCATCTTAGCTTTAAAAGTCATAATTCTTTTGATGTTTGGTTTCTAGAAATCTTCACTTTATTTAAATTCAGGCTCTAATAGAATTCTTCTATGAACACTGAATTTTCAAACTCTTCAGGCACAGAAGTTTATGATTCATTTTACTTGATAAGATTTACATTTTCTTGGAAATTTTCAGACTACCCATCTTGGTTTGAGAACAGCAAAGAACTCAATATGTAAACTTTAGTAAATCTATGTTTGTTAATGACGTATTGGATGCTATTGTCAATGACTTCCCTTCTAGAGAGTGGGAGAATCTGAAGTCAGAGAAACTCTAGATTATTTTCAGTTAGAATGTGTCAATCTAAGGATTTCTCTAGACTAGAATTTCTTTCCCATAGTCAGATATTTATAGCAACACTCTCATTAGATAAACATAGATTCTGGGGTGTCAAACTTTAGGCCCCATTTTGGGAATTATAAATTCTTCCAATTTCAAACTTGGTATGTAACCAAGGCAGTATTTTTAAAAAATCCCTGTTAAATCTAAGAATACTGATATAGTTAGCAGAGACTTCATAGAATGGTTCAAGCTAGAGTTGTACTATAGTTGGTCTTCTATAAGCATATGTTTTTCCATTTTCTCACAATATTCACAGAATTAATTTTTCATCTCATTTAAACATAGTTCTAATATTTGAGGATTGTTACCATCTCCATGAAACCCTTTATTATCTTTCTGTATGAAAGTGATCTCAACTGCATATAAATTTCAACATGCCTTCATCCTGTCTTTTTACTTAGAGTCTTGTGTGATTGGTAAACTTTTTTGAGTGTGTGTTGAGGTAACTATAAGCTCTTATGTATGCAGATACATAAGATATATGTCACTCCTTAGCACAATATTGCTTTAGCACATGTTATGTTTAAAAACACTTGTTTAGAGGCCAGATACAGTACAGGGACTAAGGACTGCCTTGAATATTGTCACCCTTCTTCAGCACCACATATGATCCCCTGAGCACTTTGGGGAGTGACCACTGAGCACAGGGCCAGGAATAAGCCCTGAAAACTGTGGTTTGTTTCTTAACCCCTTGCAACCCTCTCAAACTTACCTAATTTACTAACTTTTTTTGTTCCTTCCAACATTGGATGTTTACTGTATAGGCTAAGCATTATATAATTCAAAGAATTTAACTCTCCTTAGGCCTAAAAAAATAAAAAACAAACAAACAAACAAGAGTTTCTCATTATGGTTGTTAGAAGACAACAATAATCACTACCTGAAGTTTTACAAAGAATGCTTTACTTATATAGAGCATTGATCGGCTTGGCCACAAATGATTTTTCCTCATGTTAGCTTCCTACTTTCCAACATTTGACTTGTTTTTCACTGCTGCCCTTGGATATTTCTCCCTATTTTATCTCCTCCAAAATTTCTTTGATTTTCTGCTTCTTAGATTTTTATTCTCATGAATATTTCAATGTGTACTAATTGTAGATTGGGTATGGATAACAGTTATTCTGCTATGTTTCTCATCTTGTTTTCTGAGGTGGGAACATTCATTTTGAGAACATACTGTTTTATGAAGACTAGTATTTTGAGGCTGGAGCGATAGCACAGCGAGTACAGTGTTTGCCCTGCATGTAGCTGACCCGGGTTCAATTCCTCCCTCTCTCCCTCTCAGAGAGCCCGACAAACTACCGAGAGTATCTCACCCTCACAGCAGAGCCCTGCAAGCTCCCTGTGGCATATTCGATATACCAAAAACAGTAACACCAAGTGTGAGATGTTACTGGTGCCTGCTCGAGCAAATCGTTGAATAAAGGGAAGAACAGTTCTACAGTATTTTGAGGTAAAAAAATATGTATTTTAAATTTAATTTCAAATGCTATCTTTTTTTCTGCAGCGGATGATGGGGAAGAATAATTTTTTTTTATTGAAGTAGCATTGCATTTTGATATGTTTCATGTGTGCATTATTATATATCAACATCTGCATATAGTGCATTAAGTTCACCCATTATTTTAAGCTATACTGCCCAATAAAAGTTTTAACAATGATGAAATTGTTTTATATCTGTACTAAGCAGTATAATAGCCAATAAAGGTAAAGGTAAAGGTAAAGGCCCTCCCGTTGATCGTCGATTTGCTCGAGCGGGCCCAGTAACGTCTCCAATGGAGACTTTGTTGTTACTGTGTTTGGTATATTGAATACTCTCGGTAGCTTGCCAGGCTCTCCGAGAGGGGTGGAGGAATCGAACTCGGGTCGGCCATGTTGGCCACTTGTAAGGCGAATGCCCTACTGCTGTGCTATCGCTCCAGCCCAACCACTTGTAACTAATTGAGCACTTGCGATATGACTAATGGTACTGAGAAGCTGAGATTTAAGCTTTATTTTCTTAGCAAAATAAGTTCTTTTTTTGTGCTATCTTCAAACAAGGAAATTACAAGTGTTTTTAAAGATGTATCAAATAAAATGTTAATAGGCAGAGGTGTCATTTTGGTGGTTAAAAGTACTAGAATTTTGGTGGTGACAGTGGAGACAATTTGATTAATTAAATAGCCCTATTTAATGGTTAGTGGCTACTGTAAGAAACAATGCAGATTTTATCTTACATATTCTACAGTAAAATAGAGTACACTTAGAGAAAAAACATTTGGTAAAAACTATTTGCAATATATTATTGTTGCAGAGATCTTCAATGCACACAAATATGGTAAAAACCTGTAAAATATCTTATTGCAAAAATAAAGAAACTAACAATCAAGCAATTGGTTATATTGTCTAAATCCCGAATTTTCTGAGCTCCTTAGGTAAACTCTGAAACTGTCCTCAGTAATAACTATGAACAATTTGTGACCATTTTTTTAAGTCTCTTTTAGATTATTTCCCCATAGAAGCACGTTTCAAGCTTTGTATTTTGTTTTGGTCATGCCCAAAGGTTCTCAGGGCTTAATGCTGTCTCTGCACTCAGGAATCACTTCTATTGGACTGGGCTGAGTTGTATGCAGTGCCAGGGATTTAACCAGGACCAGCTGTGTGCAAGTCAAGGCCATTACCTGCTGTACTCTCTCTGGCTCCTCTGTGTTGTAGCTTTGCCCGACCAACTGCATCGTATATGTTAGTGAAATCATAAAAATGATTTAATTAAGAAGGGATGGAGTGGGCGATGTTTCTTTTCAAGTAGACTGACCCAGGTGTTTACCCCTAGACAATGAAGGCATTGATAAAATGAAATTACCCTTTATGGGTGGATGGAATATTTTCTAGTTACAGTTGTGACTTATTCCTGGAACCAAGATAAGTCCTCAGCTTGACTTAAGCCATAGGTGGGCCCCCCATATTGAGGGTCAATTAGAAATTATAACTGTGCCCCACTGGAGTTGCTGTTGTTATGAGTTTGTCCTACTAACAGTAATGCAGGAAGGAATATGATAACTTTCAGTTGTCTTTTCCCCTTCTCTTTATAGAACGGCTCGTGATGCTTCAGATGAAATTGGCTGAAGTCTGAGAGCAGGTCCATTATTGGGAGCATTTGCTTTAAATTATGAAATTCAGGAAGGCTTGTGGCAGAGAGGCGGCCAGTTCTGCCGCAAAAGGCACTCGCTTGTCTGTTTCTTGCATTCTGTTAAATATTTCTTATTTCCTCAGAATACACCACAAGGACCATTTGACTGTCCCCTCTGGCTTCTGCATCTTGCTTCCAGCATGAACAGACAGGTAATAACCGTTCAGCAGGGCCATTACCTCTTCTAAAGACTATTATCAAAATGGTCATTATACATAATGGAGATTATTACAGGCAGCCTGAGAGATTTTTTAGATACATCTCTACAGTAATAGGTGGCCTTTTTTAGCCTTATATATCTGTGGGGATAATACCGGGGCACAGAATACATGACAAATGGTGATTTTTAGCAAAACTCTGTCAGACTTTAATGCATTAATTGGATTGTGGATTTAAATTGTATTTATGTGGAAACTTAAATGTTAACTCTTTACAGATACTCAAATCTACATTTACAAATACCAAATCTACATACATTTCAACAACAGGATTCATGTATACATATACATATGCACATGTAGATCTTTATGTCTTTGTTTAAACTATGTGATCACATAAGCAAAGATATGAATATTAACAAATTACCTAGAACAATCTTTTATTACAATGAAATAACTGGTCTATAGTCAACCAAGAAATAAGTGTTTGTACACCTGGGACTTTATACCAGTCAGCTGAAATACAGTAGTTGGAAGATACAGAAGGTTGCTTATATGCATATAGTCTGATGACCTATTTTTGAAAGTGAAATATTTCAACATTTTCTAGCTCCAAGATAGCAAAATCTCCTTATACAGGTTTTGTATCCAACATTTAAATGTAAATAGGTACTGTCTTTGACAAAAATGTCAGTCTTCTTTTGCATTCTTTTAGTTAGTTGTTTACAAAATAACTTGTCTTCCTTAGAGACATAACCACCATCACATTACTGTTTGGTTGTTAAGGTATCCCTATTTAGATCAATACTTGGGTAAGTCCTACAGGGGTAACAGGATATTAATATAGGATTCTTTGTATCTCGGTTAATTGAGGATCCAAGAACAAATGTAATAGGTTTAATAGGTAGCTAATAATTTACTGCTTCCAGGAGGGGTGTAGTTGTAGTGCTCAATCACTGATACCCACTTTGCAAAGGAAGAATCAAAACCCAAGTTTTATAAACTCACGTCTGGAAATTTTTTTTAATGTTAAAGGGTTGGGGTTAAAGTTAGAAGTGAGGAGCCAGAGAAATAGTATAGCAGGTTGGGTACTTGCCTTGCATGTGGCTGACCTGGATTTGATATCTGGCACCCCACATGATCCCCCAGAGCATCACCAGAAGTGATCCCTGAGCAAAGAGTCAGAAGTAAGCCTTGACAACCTCTGGGTATGGAACAAAAACAAGACAAAAAAGTCAAAAGTGAGAACAGTTTTGGAGAGAGGTAACAGAAAGCGATGACATTTTGTTTTTCTGTGGTGGATGGGCCTTTTACCTCTCACAAAGGAAAGAGTTTTTAAAAGAACACAGTGATCCTGACGTTGAAAAAGAAGAAAGACTGGACCCAGTTTTTAGAAATCTGAAGGACTAGGACTAACAATCTATTCTGAGAGATAGTCAAGCAAGTAAAGCCAACTTTAAAGTTATCCAATAGAAAAGAGCAAGACTAACAGATTTTCTGATGCCAATGATATATGAGTGTTTTTTTCTGGGCCACCTGGGGTCGTTTGCTATAAAAAGTTGAAATTCTCTGTAATAGACATGCAGGGACTTTATTCAAGAGGACTACCTGGAAGAACAATACAATCCTAAGAGAGTTTATGTAAGACCCTAAAAAAAATAGGTACAATAGTTACATTCAAATGGAGGAAGCATTGAATTTGTGGATGTCCTGAAGATGTCCCAGCATTAGAGACTTCCTATGCAGTGTATTTTATGCAGACTGTATGTGTTGTATAGTTAAAGCTTCCTACTTGCTTTACTTGCTAAAATAATTTCTGTTAGTAGTCTCTTCTCTTTGGGTCTTTCTTGTTGGGAATGGCTATCTGTACTTGAATGCCCTATACAGTCCAGGTCTACGTATTTTTCAAACCCTTACTTTATAAGAAAGAATCTGTAGTTAGTCACTATATTTTAATTGTTGTTGTTGGGGGGGGGCGTTTTTTGGGTGACAATGCTCAGGAATTACTCTTGGCTTTGCACTCAGGAATTACTCCCGGTAGTTCTCAGGAGACCATATAGGTTGTTGGGGATTGTACTTGGGTCGGCCACTTGAAAAGCAAATGCCCTACCTACTGTACTATCACCCTGGCCCCACTATTTTATTCATATATGGGTTTTGTCTATCCACCACATACACTACTCCATTATCTTTTTTAAAAAATATGGTCATATTTTCCCTTAGCCTGTGAGTAACCACTGTTAATTACTTTTAGTCAGTATTGTTGACTCCATCTATGATTCCAAAGGTATGCGTTGTCTTCAAACTGGCCCCATTTTTATTTAAAAAGTACACAAAAATGGAAAGATTATCAAATGGAATACTGTAGGATAACATTGGTTTGTCCTTTCTGCCTTACCGCAGGGAGCTTAGGTTTATTGGGTTACTCCCATCACAGTGCTCCAATTCCTCTGTGTTTATTTGTAACTTCTTTCTTTGTGCTCTGTTGACTTGTAAATTTTGTTTTTCTGTTCTCCCTAAGTCCTTTGCATAGTTAATTCAGAGCAATGTCCTTTTTGTATGGGCACAAGACAGTAAATACTATGCTTTATAAGGTGGGAGTTAAATGACTCTCAATGATATTTACCTCCTGGGCATCTGTTCTCTCAACTTAAGCCTCAGTTGCCATTTATTCCATTCTCCCCACGTGCCTGTTCCAGTCTCTGAGGCCCCCATTCTAGTCTTACACTGCCCCTCATTCCCTTCTCCTTCTGTCTCTCCCACTCATCTCTCTGCGCTCCATTTTGCTGCCCTGCTCTCTCTCTCCTCTCTTCCAACTCCCAGCACTAGGGGCCGACAATATACCCAGTCCCAGTCCCTTAGCAAAATCAACATGAGAAAGCGCTTCCTGACTGCCCATCAGGCTCAAGGGAGGACACACCACCTAGAGGTGTTTCTCTTCTTCTTAGTCCAATAACATCTTAATTAACATCTTAATTCTACTTCTTAATATTATTTATTTTGTATGGACACAGTAAGAGATACATTAAGACTTGTAGGGAGGCTCTCCTGGGAACATCTTGCCACAGACTCAGACTACAGTACTCAGGCCAGATTAATTTTCCTAGATTAATCTTTCCTAGATTAATCTTTCCTAGATTAATACAGATTAATCTTTCGAACCCTAGCAGGACTCGAATCTAGTTATTGCTTTTTGGATCATGGCAGCAGTTGTCCATGACCAAGCTCTTAATTTATAGTTAAGCATTATGGCACTTTGGCCAGGCCTATTTCGATGCCAGGGTAGCATATAGCTCACCGCTTGCCCTGGGTCCATCCAATCCCTTGTTGGGACCCTGCTTTTGGGATGCTAGGAAGTAAGGGCAACTGAGGCTTAAGTCAAGAGAACAGATGCCCAGGAGGGAAATATTATTGAGAGTCAACTAACTCCCATCTTACAAATGCATAGCATTATCTGTCTTCTTATGCCCATACAAAAAGGACATTGCTCTGAATTAACTATGCAAAGAACTTAAGAAGAAGAGAAAAACAATATTTATAAGCCAGCAGAGCACAAAGAAAGAAGTTACAAATAAACATGGAGGAATGGGAGCACTGTGATGGGAGTAACCTCTTAAACCTAAGCTCCCTGTGGCAAGGCAGAAAGGACAAACCAATGTTATCCTACAGAATACCATTATATTTTTGACCAGATTTTTAACAATCAACTGTGGTTTGCTATTCTTTTTGACAGTATATATTAAATATCATATTATTCTAAATATTTCATAATATTTCTCTTAAAATTTAAGATGTCAACTATTAGAAAATTAACAATGATAAATATGTCCTAATATTTTGTTAATATTTAAAGTTTTCCCAACTATGCCTTTTATTGAGGTTTCAATCAAGATTCATATGTTGACTATGATTATTAATTTTAATTCAGAACATTTTCACACTTTTGTTTTACATTTCCTTTTGAAGAGATCTAAGCAACATTGGTAATAAATATCCTTTATTGTATTAATGACAAACACTCCTTTATTGTATTAATAATAAACACTTATTTTAATTTTATTAAAAATTTTACTGTATCATTATGAGAGTTAGGTATGTATCATATAATCAACTTACTATATTAAGTTTACTAAAAGTACAGTTCTTTCGAATTTATCTATTTTACTTGATTGAATCATTTATTTTTATATAAATAAAATGAGGTCCTTTTTATTTTTTGTCTGATTTGTCTGTCTATGATTTGGGTTATTTATATTCCTTCAAACTATTATTCAGGTAAAATGTGTTAATAGTGTTAAATATTGTAGCTTAGATTTAAAAAGTCTCATATCTTCAACACCAACAAAAAGCTGAGATCTCTCTGCCACTACCACTGTGTCCTGCTCAGCCCCTCTCACTGCACTACTTGGAACTCTCAGTTTTGTGTCCAAAGGCCAAGAGTTTTTCATTAGACACTGTCCAGTCCCTGTATTGTTTCCCTATATACCATGATCATTGATATTTGTTCATCCTCCTCTGGCAGTTTAATTCAAGTTGTAGTGAACTGCAGAGTTTTAGCTACTTTTTATGGCCACGTAATATTTCACTAAGTGGAAAAATTTTTGAGAAGTCTTCATGCTGTTTTTCACAGTGACTGAATCAGTCAACATCTCCACCAACAGTGAAACAAATTCTTTTTTTACTATCACCCACCTACCCTCCTACACCCTCAACACACTGTTTTTAGTCTTTTTGATATGTGTCACACAGGTTAAGATTTCTCATTGTCTTTTTGATTTGCAATTACCTGATGATAAGCACTTTTTCATATGCCTACTGGCTGCCCATACTATTCATTTCCTTTCTTCCTCTCTCCATTTTTGGGGAATGGGGTTTGGCCACATCTGACAGTGTTCAGGATCTACTGTGAGTTTGTTGCTTCTAGTGGTACTCAGAAAACAATACGCAGTGATGAAGATCAAACTGGTATTGACTGAATGCAAAGCAACTACTTTAACTTTTGTATTCTCTCTCTACCTTCTTTATTCCATTTTTTCTTGCTCCATTTTAATCATTTTTGGTAGGCTGTCAAGGATTGAACCAGTCTCAAAAGCATGCAAGACAAGTGTTCTAACCTCTGAAATATTTCTTTGTTTGGTATCCCCCTTTCTTGGGTGTGGAGTTATTGGTTTCTTTGCTTTTGATCTTTGCAAGTGCTTTATATATCTTTGATAGATAGCACAGTGGTAGGGCGTTTGCTTTGCGCGCAGCCAGCAGAGTCGAGTCGGGTTCGATTCCTCTGCCCCTCTCGGAGAGCCCGGCAAGCTACCAAGAGTATCTCGCCCCCACGGCAAAGCCTGGCAAGCTACCCGTGAGGTATTCGATATTCCAAACACAGTAACAACAAATCTCACAATGGAGACGTTACTGGGCCTGCTCGAGCAAATCGATGAACAACGGGACGACAGTGCAGTGCTATATTAGCCTATCATTGGATGCATTTGGTGCCATTATTATTGATATTAATTGATTTGTCATTTTATTTTCATATTTTTAATAGTAAAGTAAAGGCCCTCCCGTTGATCATCGATTTGCTCGAGCGGACCCAGTAACGTCTCCATTGGAGACTTTGTTGTTACTGTGTCTGGCATATCGAATACGTCACAGGGAGCTTGCCAGGCTCTGCCGTGTGGGTGAGATACTCTCGGTAGCTTGCAAGGTTCTCCGAGAGGGGCGGAGGAATCGAACTCGGGTCAGCCATGTTGGCTGCGTGCAAGGCAAACGCCCTACCGCTGTGCTATCGCTCCATGTTTTCTTTTATTACAGACTTGCAAGTACACATTGTAAGGAAAGAAATAAGTACACATTGTACAAAGTTGAATAATTGCTTATGACTCTGAAGTTTGTATCTCCCTTAGCCATATTTCTTTCAGTACTGTAACATTTGATGGTATTTTCTGTAATGCTAAACATTCCTTTTATTCCATTTTTCCTTTTATCACTTGAAGACAGCAATCTTCTCATTCATTTGTTGTTTTTTATTTTTGTTACTAGAGTTACTAACAAAGAATTGGGAGAACCCAAAGGAAAAAAAAACAAGCATATGAATTGCATCCAGGGGGACTGGATTCAATTTCTGGCACCACATGGTCCCTAAGCATCACTTGGAGTGACCCTTGAGCACAGAGCACCCAAGAAAACCTGGGAGTGTCCCCTAAACAGAGCAATAACCCAAATACCAAAAACAGTTGTTCTTAAAATTTATTTCAGAAAGCAGGAATATCAAAAGCATGCACGTACCAATCTAAAATGCTTTTCATATTTTAAATCATTTTTGTTTCTTTTTCTGTGTATCACACACCTATTAAAAAGTCTGATGTGTAAAGGAGTGTCTCTTCCCTTGAATTAAGGAAAAGTGCTATGCTTTTTCTTCCAAATAAGAAGTCAACAACAACAAAAATATTAACATAGCATTCAATAATACTTTTCAAAATGTTTTATACTTCATATTTCATTCCTTACAATGTTAAAGTTCACATGAAGCCATGGTTTGATTTTGTAGAGAGAGATGTTTACAGAAAAAATGTATTACTTCATTTCTTTATACAAAAATTAACAGAGGCAGACATTAAGATGCTTATTGTATAGTTTTGTCTGACTCTCTGGGAGGTATTGACATTTCCTATTGGTTAGTTATGCATGGATTCTGAATACTGTCATACAGATGTTAAAAGCAACACCATGATTGAAATGAAAAGTATTACTATCAGATAAAAAATGGCAGATGTATTTGAGATCAGACTTTAGCAGAATTGTGAATTCATAATATTTCAAGATCAATGTCATACAAAGATATGATTTTTTTAAAAATTTGGTAAATAGGATCATTGTAGTTCTGATCGATTGAGGGATAGTGATATAGGATAGTAATTGTGAGAGGTTATGTTACTGAAGAACCTGGTATTAATAAACTAGTCCCTCAGGATTCTGTCCTAGTTTATGGTTTTTAGTTGTAACAATATGTGCTTCCATTACTAACGAACTTGGAAATACGTGTTCACATGGACCAATCTTGCTTGTGTCCCATCAGCTGGTCAAAGTTACTGAGATGTTAGGCAGGTTTTGTTTTACAGGCTCCCTGAAAACTTCTCATCAAAGAAGCATTCACTGAGTTTTACAAATGGTGCACTGTTTAATCCAGCAGCTGAGAACACCTGATGGCTAAACCCAGGGCCTCCTTTGTGTCTTCTTGACATCATAGGGTCCATGTCTAATGCACATGGGACACATATGGTAGCTTTAACCCTCTTTTGAAAGAGAGCTATTGATGGTCCCTTGTACCTGGATTCTGTTCCTAATTGCAATCCTTGTTAAAAATTGGTCCTTTTGTATCTGCCAAGTAGCTTATAAAATGGAGTGAGGCCCAAACGGAACATAGCTGGTATACTAGTGTTTTTAAGGAAGTCATATCAATTGCTTCTAATTTTGTGGCATAAAACAATAAATAGGATCCAGGAACTAGTACTGTGGTTAAAGTGCATGCAGAGTATGTGGGGTTGATAACTGGCACCATACGGTCTCTGGAGTTTGACTGGGTTTCACCCTGTAGGCTCGTGAGCAATTCCAGGTGTGGCTCTAGTGTTCCCACCACTGCAGAACTGCTGCAGCATTGCGTCCTCAGGCCTTTCACTGAACCCCAACCTGAATGGCTCAGAATCATCAGTAGGGTCACTGGAGACTCACTTAGGAGTCCATCCAAATCTCAATAACAAAACAACGGGGAGCAAAGCCCAGGCATGCCTTCATAACTTCTGGAGGTTAGACATGAAAAATTAAGCTGTGAGCAGGATTACTTCCTTCTGGACGTTCTGAGAGTGAGTCTTTTCCATGTTTCCCACATTGATCCCATGATTTCTCTTTACATAAACATTAGCTCCCCCACCCCCTCAGCTTATTGACATACTTCTTTTGTTAGAAACTTGACTCATTTGACCAAGTCTGCAGTCATCTCAAGGCTCACATGGGGTGAAATCATCAGCCAAACTCACTTTCATTGCTGTGGAACCGCACTCATAGGTCAGTTCTCCGAGAAATGTTAAATTGAGGGACTCAGTTCCCCAACTATCTCTGTGGATGACTAGCCCATCCCCCCTCCCCTATCTCTCTCTCAGTCCTTGATTGATCGTCCTTTCTGTAAGTGAACTCAGAATTAAATAAAGAGAGAGAGAGAGTGGGAGAGAAAAAGGGAGAGAGAAGAACAAGATGGGTGAGTTTTACATAATGTAATAGAGAAGTGGTATTCCACTATTTTCATTTTTTTTTTTTTTTTGCTTATGGAAGCAGGTCACTAGGCTTACCCCATATATAAAGGCAAGAGAACACACAGGCACATATTATAAGAAGGCATAGGTTTTACTGGGAACCATTGTTTGTAGCTTTCTATAACATATAGTTTATACAATTAACAAAGACAGTTGAATGTAGACTGTAACAGCAGAAATCAATGAGGAGAATATTCAGATGCTACAAATGACCACTATTTTTTTTCAGTATCTTGCATTATCAGTCATCATTTTCCTCTTTCATTCAATATGTTAGATATTGAATAGAGGAGTTGATCAACCATGTGGTACAGGTAAAAATCTGAAATTTTACTGGGTTACTTCTTCTGAATTGGGTAGTACTTATGGTTTGCTTTAACTGTCATCAGGGTGATTATTGAAAATAAAGAACTGACTGAAAATATGATTTCAGTGATGGTTTCAGTGGTATGCTAAATTTGTTTGGATTGCCCAGCAAATTAAATTTTCCATTTAAACAGTTTTGAAAGGTAACAGTGAAACAATTATAAATTATTTGATAATAGATTTGTCAAACAGTCACATTTACCAGTTTAAATACCTTTTTATAGGAGCAGGAGGGTAGTAGACCTGATAGCGTGCTTGCCATACAAGTGGCCAACTAGGGTCTGAGATTTGATCCCGGGCACCTGATATGGTCCACCAAGCCCTGAAAGGAATGGTCCCTGATTACAGAGCCAAGAGTAATCCTTGAACACTGCCAGTTGTGGCCCCACAAAGAAAAAAAAATCCAAACAGTCCTTCCCCCATTCCCCATTATATTACATGCAGACTTAACCATTTCCTTTAACTACATCATAGTAAGTAGAACTCATATTGCTTTTTCCTATCTACCATTGCTTCTTTTATGTTCACTGCATCATTGGCCCTCTAGACATCCTGAACACAGATGAGTATAATGTTCCTGGTGGCCTTTCTGAATCCTGACTCTGAACTATCAGGTTTGTTTAGTGAGACTCTACAAGAGTGTCCCCTAAGCTTCAACCTTTCCCTACAAAAATACTCCTGATTGCTCAGAAATTATGCCAATCTTGAGGAACATAGACTCACCAGTCTTGAGGAACATAGACTGAAATTTAATAAAATATTTTACTTATATTGGTATTGAGACTAAAAGTTGTATCAGTCTCTGACTCCAAAACAGAAGAGTTCCTGTGCTTTGAACAACCAATGATGAATCTCATTTTTGTCTTAGATTTTGCTGTTCTTATATCTCTTCAGCCAAATCCTCAAGGCAGCAAGCCTATGGACTACAAAATTTTGACCCCAAATGACCACTTTTTTGTGTGTCTGTGTGTGCAAATGCTTATAGAAATGACTACTTTTCTCTGGTTTGATATGCCTACTTAACGCAAGCATATGGGCTTTATGAAAACAAAATAAATACAAATAACATACAAACACATATACAAATCAAGCCCAAAGAAAGAACTGGAAGCAAAGGAAGCCTGCCTGTGAAATTAACCGACTACTGTAATCACAGAGAAACTGTCCTCTTGCAAGGACACCAGATTACAATGACAAAAGTTGATGAGAAAAAAGTCGATGATGACATCAGCTTGCCTGAACTGTAAGGGCAGAGAAAGAAAGGAAGGAAGCCTGCCAGGTCTTTGTGAAGTTAAAGTTCTTTCTCTTAAAACACAATAGCTTGTGTAATTTTGTCACATGCATCTGTTGCTCTCGCCTCTTACTTTGTGCTGAAGTGCTCACCAGAGCATTCATGGGAGCAATTCTCCCTCCCACCCCTGACACCTGCCATGGAAAATGCTGCATTATTCATCTGCGAGCTAATAGCAGGTGATGAGATCTTTTCACGCTACATCCCTCTCAGTAGGTGTTTATCACTCTGTTCACCAGCAGCCCTGCTATTACAGAAGAACCCTACACACTCGCTTGAAAGGTAATGGGAAACGTGCTCAGCTTTCTCAGCTCACAAGTACAGATGAAGGTGATTGTCAGGGCAGCTGCGAAGCCCAGGGCGGGAGGAAGGTGGTCATTCCAGGCGAACAGCTTAATTTTGGAAATCCATACAAATCATGTCAGAGCCATGATAATCCATCTTCTTTAGCTTCCAGCCTTTCAGCAGTCATTGCACTGTAATAATTTCCCCCGATTCACCTGTGATCTCTATAAATAACTGGAGTGAGGGAGGAAAGGAGAGGAGGAAAGAGATGAGTTGGCTTAGTGTCTGATGAGCGTGCCAGCGAGGAATTTATCTCTGTCTAGTAAGCAAGACATTGCTTTCTCAGAGGGTGGGCAGGGGTGTGGCCACACCAGAAGCCAGCTGGGGACAGTTCTGTGACCTCTGCTCAGCGCTCTGAAATCATTTGATACCAGTTTGACAGAAAAGACAGTGGTTCTAATGATTTATCTCCAAATGTGTGACAAAAAATTATAGAGCAGTTAGTACCACGGCAGCATGAGAGAGGAACTGAAGGGAAACTATTTTATCTTTCAAATACTTAATTTATTATGGGATCACATGTTTCCAAATAATCTTTACTATACAATCTTGGCCCCCAAGAACTCTCAATTGATTCTAACTGTTCCTGTCCTTTCTCTTTGCTCATTTAAGTTTGTTGTTGTTAGGAGTAGGATTACAGTGATGTTAAGTAAAATAAATACACATTTTATACAAAAATATATTATGGTTGTTACTGTGTCTGGCATATCGAATACTCTCGGTAGCTTGCCGGGCTCTCCGAGAGGGGCGGAGGAATTGAACTCGGGTTGGCCATGTTGGCCGCTTGTAAGGCGAACGCCCTACCCGCTGTGCTATCGCTCCAGCCCTCGCTCAGAAGAGAACCAATTGCATTTTTATTATTCTAGTTTGTGAATTCATTTATGGCTGATTTCACAGTTCTTGGAGGGATGCAGTTCTTTTACATGAGGTATCTATTGATTTTATTCTTTCACATCATAGAGGTCACAGAGTATGGATTTAACATGGGAAAAATTGGGTAAACTCTAAAGATCATAGAAAAACTAATTAGTAAGTAAGGTAAAGGTAAAGGCCCTCCCGTTGATCATCGATTTGCTCGAGCGGGCCCAGTAACGTCTCCATTGGAGACTTTGTTGTTACTGTGTCTGGCATATCGAATACTCTCGGTAGCTTGCCGGGCTCTCCGATTAGTAAGTATAGGGATTTATTTATACTTATAAATAAATCCCTATAGGGATTTATTTATACTTAATTAGTAAGTATAGGGATTTATTTACCCCCTTTGCACCTTGTTATTTTACTATTTTACTAATAGTAAAATGACCATATATAAAATTTGATTACTTTGTAAATTAAATAGTAGCTGTTTAATAAGACATATTTTCCTTAACTCAAGGTGAATTTGTCTTTCATTTTACCTGGACAACATAAATTGCCTCAGGCAAACTGACATATTGTTTTATGAAGTGGGGAAGTATGAACACTAATACAAGTTTTAGATTGGTTTAGGTCAATGGGTTAAGGCTTAAACAAACAATACATAGTAAGTCTTCACTTCATGTTATTATTGAATTCATGGAAATAGCTGCTTTGAGGTAAATGATTTTTAACAAAACCAACTTTAATCATAGGCTAATTGACATAAATAAGAGTTAAATTTCCATGACATATTTCTGGGTGGAGCAATAGCACAGCAGTAGGGCATTTGCCTTGCACATAGCCGGCCTGGCCGAGCTGGGTTCGATTCCTCCACCCCTCTCGGAGAGCCTGGCAAGCTACCTAGAGTATCTCACCTGCACGGCAAAGCCTGGCAAGCTACCTGTGACGTATTCAATATGTCAAACACAGTAACAACAAGTCTCACAATGGAGACGTTATCGGGTCTGCTCAAGCAAATCGATGAACAATGGGAGGACAGTGTTACAGTGCCACAACTAGAATTGGGAATTTATTTGGGCTGGAGCAATAGCCCTGTGGGTAGGGCATTTGCCTTGCACACAGCCAACCTGGCCGACCCGAGTTCGATTCCTCCATCCCTCTCAAAGAGCCCAGCAAGCTACCAAGAGTATCTTGCCCGCACAGCAAAGCCTGGCAAGCTACCTGTGACCTATTCAATACGCCAAACACAGTAATAATTGTCACAATGGAGATGTCACTGGCCTGCTCGAGCAAATTGATGAACAATGGAAGGACAGTGACAGTGACATATTTCTGATCATAAGCAATGCCAAACTTCTGCCCCAATGCCACTTCCTTTCAGTGCTTGGGAATCCTTCCTGGTGATTATAAGCCACCCAGGGAGGTGGTTCCATGTGAGAGCCTGAGAATGTGTTGGTTCTGGCCTTTGAAATCCTGAGGATTTCTAGAGCTACTTGGTAGTGTAATACTGGGGTGTCCTAGACTGCACCTGGCAAGACCAGGGTGCCAGGGATCAAGTTACCATCAGTTGCATGTGAGACACGCACTTTAACCCATGTACTATCCCTTTTGCCCCCATACACTTTTAATATTGAGTAGAAATGTCCAATCAAAGGTTACATAGTACATGATGCTATTTATAAGATATTTTTAAGTGACATTGTACTTATAGTTGAAATGATATCAGGTTAGTAAGGTAGAACAAAATAGTGATTACTAAGAGATCGACACGGATGAGAGAAGCAAACTGGTAACGTGTCATAAAAGGAAACATGAAGATTCCTTGTAGTCAGTTTCTTGATTGTGGAATTGAATCCATGAAACTTTGATCAGATCACAGATCACACAGATCATCCTGTTATTCGTCGATTGCCTCGAGCAGGTCCCAGTAATGTCTCCTTCATCCTAGCCCTGAGATTATATTCAAGGCTCTTTAGGAGAATGAGATCCACCATTGTTACTGGTATTTGGCATATTGGGTACGCCACGGGGAGTTTGCCAGACTCTGCTGTGTGGGCAGGCTACATTCGGTAGCCTGCCAGTTTGTCAAAGTTGGAATGAGATGTCATAATAAGATGTCGCACAGCTGCATTTGCGGCCGCGCGGTTCCGGGAGCTGGTTTTTATAGTCTCTGAGTCTTGGCCGCTGATGGGATTACACGGTGCCAGGGGCCAGTTGGTGGGTGTGACCCCTGCCTACTGGAATTTGGAGGATCTGGGTGGAGGATGCTCGACTCCAATCCGAGTAGGCTTGGAGATCTCAGCCCCGGAACCCACGTGGCTTTGTCCCTCTGCCGGTACCTTCAGGTGTGCGGAGAGTGGTCTCAGCATGGTGGTGGCTGGTCCTGGAGGTCTTCGGCTGCCGGGGCCCTGGTCAGGGCGGGGAGGAAAGCTCAACCCACTCCCCTCCAAGGGACCCCGGCGAGGAATAGCCAGGAGCGGGGGCAGGAGACTGCACTGTTCTCCCTCCGGAAACTTTGATAAAATTGAATATGCCCTGCCACAGAGGCAGGGTGGGATGGGGGGATGGCAGGTGGAAGGGATGCTGGGAATAGTGGTGGTGGGGAATGGGCACTAGTGGAGGGATGGGTGCTCGATCATTGTATAACTGAAACCTAAGCACAAATATTTGTAGGTCTACAACTGTACCTCATGGTGTTTCGCTAATAAAAATTTAAAAAAAACTCACAAAAATTGAATATGGCTAAATACTTATGTATCTATAAAGGCCTGAGCAAATCCACTGAGTAAAATCACTGGATTGTGTCGATGTTACTAGCTTGACTGTTTTGTAATAAGTTGCTGGAGGGAAAACAAGTAGATTCTATGAGGGTTTTCTGTATTATTACCTACTATTGCACCATTTCAAAAATAAAACATTTAAAAAACATGAAAAAGGTCTTGATTTTGTTTTTGCTATCAGGTCTATGTACAGATATCACTATCACTATCACCCCATTGTTCATCGATTTGCTCGAGCGGGCACCAGTAACATCTTCATTCGTCCCTGTCACATGCTAGTGCAGCCTGATGGCATATTGAGGGCTCTTTCAGGGTCAGGGGAATGAGGACCATCATTGTTACTGTTTTTGGCATATCGAGAATGCCACGGTTAGCTTGCCAGGCTCTGCTGTGCAGGTGAGACAATCTCGGTAGCTACCGGGCTTTTTGAGAGGGATGGAGGCTTTTGGGGCAGCCTCTAATTACCTTTACAGATGTTCCCAGTCAGGCATACATGTGGGCAGGATACCCTCAGTAGCCTGCCAGGTTCTGTGAGAGTGAGACCTAGAGAATAAGAATATATGTGCAGATATAAAGACAATACTTACTCAATTGTTAATATGATAAAAAACAAAAGAGCTTACATGTTTGTTCTTCCTATTTTTAGAAATACCTACAAGGAAATAATCAAACATGATATCAATACTTAATAGTCTTAATAGTTTCATTAAAATATATCAGACTCATGACATGCTAAAACCAGTTAGAATTTCTAATTTAGGAGTGCATATTGCATATTCCTAGCATAGGTTAAAAATGTTCATTAAAAATATTGTAGGATTTTAATACTTCAACTTCGTGGAAAAGCTAAAAGAGGATTGAGAATAAGTCCTCTTTAAAGATTTGGAAGAATTCATTAGTGAATCCAATTGGGCCAAGACTTTTGTGCTTGGGGAGACTCTATTACTATTTCAATTTCCTTGCTGGTGATAGGTCTGTTCAGGTATTCCAGGTCCTCTTGGTTCAGCCTTGGAAGGCTAAAGGAATCTAGGAATTTATCCATTTCCTCGAGGTTTCCGTGTTTTGTGGCATAAACCTTCTCAAAGTACTGCCTGAGGATCCTTTGAATTTCTGTAGTTTCTGTTGTAATGTCCCCCTTTTCATTTCTGATTTGGTTTATTAGGGTTTTTCTCTCTCTCTTTCTTTGTGAGTCTTGATAGAGCCTTATTGATCTTGTTTATTTTCTTGAAGAACCAGCACTTGGTTTCATTGATCTTTCGGATTGTTTTTTGGGTTTCCATCTCGTTAATCTCTGCTCTGAGTTTTATTATTTCCTTCCTCCTGTTTGGATTGGGATCCTTTTTTTGGTTCTTCTCCAAGCTCTTAAGCTGTGAGGTTAGGTTACTTATGTGTGCTCGCTCCTCCTTCCTGAGGAATGCTTGTAGAGCTATAAACTTTCCTCTTAACACAGCTTTTGCTGTGTCCCATAAGTTTTGGTAACTCGTGTCCTCATTTTCGTTCGTTTCCAGGAATCTTTTGATTTCCTCTTTGATATTCTTTCTAAGCCACTTGTTGTCCAATAGTGAGTTATTTAATTTCCAGGTGTTTGAATTAGTTTTCTGTTTGTGTGTGTGATTTACTTCTAATTTCAGCGCATCATGGTCTGAGAAGATTGTTGATACAATCTCTGTCTTCTTAATTTTATGGAGGTGTGTTTGCGGCTCAGCATGTGGTCTATCTTGGAGAATGTTCCACTAGAGAAAAATGCGTATTCAGCTTTTTGAGGATGAAGTGTCCTGTATATATCTACTAAGCCCCTTTCTTCCATTTCTTCCCTCAGATGAAGTATGCCATTGCTAAGCTTGAGTCTAGTTGATCTATCTGTAAGGCAGTGCTGATATCTAGGACATACAAGACACTTGTAAAATTGTACAAGAAAGAAAACCTCTACCCCATCAAAAAACAGGGGGAAGAAATGAACAGAAGTTTCCTCAAAAAAGAAGTACAAATGACCAAGAGGAACATGAAAAAATGCTCCACATCGCTAGCCATCAGGGAGATGCAAATCAAAACAACAATGAGATATCATCTCACATCACAGAGACTGGCACACATTCAAAAGAACAAAAGCAACCAGTGCTGGCGTGGATATGGGGAAAAAGGGATGCTCTTTCACTGTTGGTGAGAATGCTGACTGGTCCAGCCTTTCTGGAAAATAATATGGACAGTCCTTCAAAAACTGGAAACTGAGCTTCCATATGACCCCGCAATACCACTTCTGGGAATATATCCCAAGGATGCATAAAGCACAGTAGAAATGACATCTGTACCTATATGTTCATTGCTGCACTGTTCACAAGAGTCAAAATCTGTAAACAACCCAAGTGCCCTACAACAACACATGAGTGGTTAAAGAAACTTTGGTCCATCTACACAATGAGATACTATGCAGCTGTCAGGAGAGCTGAAGTCATGAACTTTGTTTATAAATGGATAGACATGGAGAGTATCATGCTAAGTGAAATGAGTCAGAAAGAGAGGGACAGACATAGAAGGACTGCACTCATTTGTGGAGTATAAAACAACATAACATTAGGCTGACTCCTAAGGATAGTAGATACATGGGACAGGAAGATTGCTCCATAGCTGGAAGCTTGACTCATGACCAAAGGGCAGAAGACAGTTGGAATAGATAAGGGATCACTAAGAAAATGATGATTTGAGGAACCGGTTGGGATGGAAGATGTGTGCTGAAAGTAGATAAATGACCAAACATAATAAGCTCTCAGTGTCTGTATTGCAAACCATAATGCCCAAAAGTAGAGAGTTGGGGAATATTGTCTGCTATGGAGGCAGGGGGAGGGTGGGAAAAGGAGGTGGGGGGGCAAATGGGGATATTGGTGGTGGGGAATGTGGACTGGTGGAGGGATGGGTGTTTGATCATCATTGTGTAATTGTAACCCAAACATGAAAGCTTGTATCTATATCACGGGGATTTAATAAGGTTAATATATATATACATACATATATACATATACATATACATATATATATATATATAGTAGTGGTTGTAGAGATAGGTAAAGACCTTGGGACTTGCATGTGGCTGACAGTTTTTCCATCTCTAGCAGAAAATGATCCCTGATGACCACCAGGTGTAACCTTTGAACACTGAGTCAGAACTAGTTCCTGAGTACCTGCAGGCAGATGTAGTCCCCACAAAATGTTCTAAAGAACTCACAATTGGTTTCATGGCATAAGTGAAAGATTTTTCTTACCTATACTGGCTCCTATTATATTTTCTTCCACTTTTTATTGCTTATTTGTTATATTTTCCAATCATGTATTGTGTGTTAATCACACTTCACATTCTTTTGTTATTAGACCATTGTAATGCTAAACAATTTGTTCATTATTTTAGCTGTCAGTTAGGTAATGACTCCTTTTTAAAAAATTGAAATTGGGTACCAGGTTTACAATAGTTTTCACTCTATGGCAATAGCTCTTGAATCTCTCACCTTTTTAAAAAAAGATAAGGGTATTTCAACCTCTCTGTTCTGTAACACAGATATACAACTGTGCTATCAGAGTTGTTGCATTTTTATTGTCAAGACTTTTAGTCTATGTCTATAATTAAGTACTATCTTCTTTGTCTCTAGGTATACTCTGAACGCAGAAAGCCACTAAATATTATTTCCAATGTTATAATTACGTAAATATTTTACAGTTCAGAATGGTTAGCCTGATTACTTTTGCAGAGAAATGAATGATAGTTTGTGTCACTAAAATGGTGTTGTTTCAAGAAAAATATTCCTTGCAAGGCAAAATAAAATTATCATCTTTACTATCTATGTATTATTCAATCCAGGGGTCCTCCTGGTCCCCCTTTTGGGGTTCAGAAGAGAAGCTCTGTTAAAATCAGGAATAGGGCAATGCCCTATTCCTGTCAATGCCTGGAGAAGAACATGGTGCATTTCTGAACCTCAACATGCAGAGATGTTGTGGCCGGAGTGATAGTACAGCACGTAGGGCATTTGCCTTGCACACGGCCGAGCTGGGTTCAATCCCCCGTATCCCCCGAGCACTGCCAGGAGTAATTCCTGAGTGCAAAGCCAGGAGTAACCCCTGAGCATCGGGAGATGTGACCCAAAAGGCAAGAAAAAAAAAAGCGGAGAAGCAGCATCCTCAACCCTCATCCCCCCACCCTCTTCACACAGTTTTTTTTGGGGGAAGGGGTCTTGGTTAGCGTGGAGAAAGAAATTCGGAAGTTTCTGGAATATGGGGACCAGTGTGTGCATGAGGGGCATCCTGCCATGCATGAGAGCCACCAGGGCCGTGTGTGTCCAGAGGCTGTGTCAGAGAACTTGGGGTCTTCCGACTGGGGGCCTGGTCCGTGCAGACCCTCCACTTCCGACTGGGGGTCAGGACGAGGCTTCGGGTGCTTCCTTTCAGTGGAGCCTTTTATTTGGGCGGGGGGAGAGATGTCACACCTGGCGATGCTCAGGGCTTATTCCTGGCTCTGCACTCAGGAATGACTCCTGCCAGTGCTGGGGGACCATACGGGATGCTGGGAATTGAACCTGGGTCGGCTGCCTGCAAGGCAAATGCCCTCCTCTCTGTGCTATCGCTCCAGCCCCACGTGGATCCTTCTTCAGAGCTGTCCGATGCGTCAGGGTTGTGCTCAGGTGTGTGTGTCCCTTCAGCAGCCCCCTCCCCAGCTCCTGCTCCAGTGCTCGGCCTGGCGAGAGGCTGCCTGGAGCGAGCAATCCCATGCCAGGGCCCTGTGTGGCTTGGCGACAGCGTATTTGACAACAGCATGCTTAGCAGTCACTTAAGACCCACAGGGGCTTACAGGACAGGCTGGGGAGAGGCAGGGACCCCATCTGTTTCTCTGTCTGTTCTTCGTCAGATGGGGCTCAGGTCTGGGTGCTGAGGGTGCTGCCTCTCGTGGGAGGGATGCGCGCTGCCCAGTGACACAAGGCCATGTGTGCGAGTTCCTTGATTACCTGGACAGTGGAGATGGTGCTCCTGGTGTGCATTGGGGGACTGAGTCCTGTCTCCCTGGAAAGGCAGCATGGTGGGACCGAGCATGGCACTTGCTCCAGGGGTCCTGGGACTGTCTCCTGGGGCCGACGAGTTTCCAGGGCTTGGAGTGAGAAGTGGAAGGTCAAGTGAGACCACTCAAAGGGCTCCTCACTGGTCTGTTTTTGGTGGGAGAAGCACCCACACCCTGCGGTTCTGGGTTCTGGGATTCCTCCTGGCTCTGCACTCATGGATCACTCCAGGTGGTGCTTGGAGGACCATATGGGATGCCGGGGGTCGAACCTGGGTCAGCTGCATGCAGGACAAGCGCCTTAGCTGCTGTGCTGTCGCTCTGGCCCTGTCTCCAGTTCTAAGTGAACACTCCATGTACCATGGCTGCCTTCTCCCCACCCCTGGGAACCCTCCACTCCTTTGGGAGAAAACGGGCTCCTGACAGCTGCTGTTCCCTTACTGTTCAGGAACATTTGGGGTACATTTTTGGGTTGTTTGGTGCCTCACTTGGTGTCTCCAGGCTGCTCCTAATTCCATGCTTGAGTCTCTCCAGCAGTGCCAGGGATTGCCTCCAGCCCTTGGAACACTCAGCGGCCTTTGGAGCACAATTTTTATTTATTATTTTGAATTTATATAATTTCTCTCTCTTGGAGATCCCGACAAGCTACCAAGAGTATCCCTCTCGGAGCACCAAA
Organism: Sorex fumeus; assembly: GCF_029834395.1. Classification (NCBI taxonomy): domain Eukaryota; kingdom Metazoa; phylum Chordata; class Mammalia; order Eulipotyphla; family Soricidae; genus Sorex; species Sorex fumeus. Next base: position 3,856,380 of record NW_026606095.1, on the reverse strand, counting down.
TAAAGAGTGTCTGGAGGATCCTCCCAGGAGGGGAGAGGCATGTTGAAAGTAGACTATGGACTGAACATGTTTGTCACTCAATGCCTCCTTTGCAGACCACAACACCCAAAAGAATAGAGAGAACAAAAGGGAATGCCCTGCCACAGAGGCAGGGTGGGATGGGAGGGATGGGGGTGGGAGCGATATTATCCATGGTGGTGGAAATGGGCACTGGTGGAGGGATGGGTGTTTGATCATTGTATAGTCGAGACCCAAACACAAAAATTTGTGGATCTACAACTGTACCTCATGGTGTTTCACCAAAAAAAAAAGAGTATCCCCTCATATAGCAGAGCCTTACAAGCTCCTGTGGCGTATTTGATATGCTAGAAACAATAACAACAAGCCTCACAAGTGGAGACATTACTGGTGCCCACTTGAGCAAATCGAAGAACAATAGGAGGACAGTGCTACAGTACAGTATTATTCAAAATCATGTCATATATTATTGTCATTATTACTTATATTATTTTTGGTGTTTGGTTGATGATGCCAGGGGCTACTTGTGGTGCTAGGGGGTTACTCCTATTGGTGCTCAAGGGTCCATGAAGTGATGGAGATCAAAACTGGGCCTCCCTCCTGCATGAAAGAATCTGCTCAATTCATTAAAATTTTTTCTCTGACCCTTGCCATATATTTTTTATTGAAGCAATTGTAGACCATAACTTTCTTGAAAAGAATCAGTTTTACTTTAAATCCCTTATTCTTATCATAGTTTAAAACCCATATTATTGTTTATCTAATATCAGTATCATTATTTATAGAATGTTGAGGTTTAAACAATCAGTCTATTTCCATGCGTCATCATAGCACTTAGTATGAGTCTTGTTTTATTTTCCTGTTCTCCTAACTTTGTTTTACTTTTATTCCTTTTTCTCTAAGCTACAACTTCATTCATTCAGATAACCTCCCATTTAAAATAATCATTCGAAGGCCATTTCTTAAGTTATTACAGGAGTAATAAAAATGATAAAGAAGTCTTAATTTAGTGGACAGACACACAGAATGAATTTATGTTTTAATGTTTTGTTAAAAGTTCTCTTTTCCACCTCTAGTTAGAATCATGGAAGGCTTTTTTATAATTTTCTTATAAATTAGGGTCAAACATTTTTTTAAGAGAAGGCAAGGCCAGAGTGGTAGAACAAATGCCAAGCACGTGTGAGGCTTTGAGTTTGATCCTGGCACTATGTGACTCCTCTGAGTACTATCAGGTGGAGCCATAGACTCCTGTGTGTTTTCAGAATGAGCGTTGCAGTGAGTAACTCTGTCTATTCTTAACTCCACTTGGTACATTTGACTGTGGTTCCTATTAAAATACCTACAACAAATTCTAGCAAGCCTTTTCTCAGATATTACATCTCCTCTTCTTTCTCAAGCAAGCCTTAGGTTTAATTGTGATTACTTATGACCTAACACTTAAATAGGGCATTTGGATCACACTTCTCTGATTCTGAGATATAATATTCTAGCCTCTCTCTCTCTCTCTCTCTCTGTCTCTCTCTCTCTCTCTCTCTCTCTCTCTCTCTGTGTGTGTGTGTGTGTGTGTGTTTGTATTTTGTTTTCTTGGATTGGCAGTGCTCAGAGTTATTCCTGGCTTGGGGACTATTACACAGAAATACTCAGAATATTACTCAGAAGTTACTTCTGATGGTGTTCAGGGGGACCATATGAGATGTCAGGGATTGAACCTGGGTTGGCTTGAGCAACTTACCTGCTTATGGCCTACCTGCTGTACTATAGTTGGGGCATAATTCTCTTCTTTATCCCCTGATATTATCCCAACTTGTTTTCAAGCTCCTGAGAATTTAAAGATACTAATTGAATATTCAAGGACTCTTGCTCATTCTGGGAAGAGAGCAATACACTAAACCACATCAGTGCTCATAATTTTGCAGCAGGAAAATCATTTATTCTTTTGCTAGCATACCTTTTCATGTCCCAAACCAGGTGACAGAGATTTGATTAAATATCAAACTTCCTCTATTTTCTCCTACATTGGTAATAATCTTGGCAAATCTTCTTACCAACTCAAGCTAGATATTTAAAACAAGTAGAGAATGAAAACATTTTAAATTGTTATTTAGGTAACCTAGTTACAATAATATCAACATTATGGCTTGGTAACTTTCACAGTTCAAAGTTATCCCACCTTTACCACCCGAAAGTACCCAAGTCTTCCAGTGGAGATTTCCCAATTTTTAAGGAGCTATGATTTATAATACTGTCAATAATAGATTCATGCATGTAATGTCCTAACACCAAACCCAATGTCAGATTGTGGGATTCCCTCCCCAATGTCCCAGTGATCTGCCTAATATAGCTAAATTAAAGCATGCAGCTATTTCTTCACTTTATGATGACCCAAACATTTTATAACTTGTTAAGCTTTGTTTTGCTGGCAGCTGAAGAATGGCTACACCATGATTTGATGGCATGCTTGGTTGTAGTTAATAATATCTTTATTCTGAAAATTTAAAAAAAAATCATAAGGCATTTTGACAAGATTAAGTAAAGGGGGAGAAAAATATAAGTGAGTTAAGATATAGGAAAATGTAGAGGCTTTTTATATGCAGAAATATTCAATTTTTCAAGTAGATAGAATTAAAATAAGTCTACAATCCAGAATTCAGTCCTAAAGTAGGCACTAAACAGAAAAGCTGTCATGAAAATCATTACACCCGGAAAATCCACAGTATGATCCCTGGGACTGCATATGGTCCCCTGAGCCCTGAGGAGATATCATTGAGCACAGAGCCAAGACTAAGCCCTAGGCATGGCAGGGTTTTCCCCAAATCCATTACACACACACACACACACACACACACACACACACACACACACATATGTATATACTATTGGGAACTGAATAGATAATAAAGAACTTAAGAAGGTTGCCTTGCATGTGGCAGACTCCAATTCCATTCTTAACTCTATATATGGCCTCCTAAGCACTGCTAAGATTGATTCCGAGTACTCTGTCAGTCAAAAGTAAGCCTTGAGCATAGTGATGTGTGGACCTCAAAACAGGTAAAACAAAGCAAAGACAAAGAACCTGGAGTATGGGACCAAAATGGCCAAAACGTAATAGTTGTGGGAAAACCCCAATGGCATTAATGCAAAAAATGCATACAAACTTGAGTGGGCATAGCATCCTGTAAGGGAGTCTAACTGAAAAATTCCCTAGAGAAAGCACCCACCATTGACTTGACTTTATACAGCACAGAAATATGGACAATTTCAGAGCTATGGAGTGAGTATCTTGGGTGTGAAAGTGAGGAAAAGCAGGGATTAAAAGAGAAAAGAGCCCAGCATGCTGGGACTCAAAATAAAGCATCCATCTATGGGGTCAGAGAGATAGGACAGGGTAGGGTACTTGCTTTTTAAGTAGTCGGCCCTGGTTTGATCCCAGGTATAATATATGATCTTCTGAACACAGAGCCAAGATTAAGCTCTGAGCACCACTAGATCCCAAAAGAATCAAATCAAATAAAAACAAAACAACAAAAGCCAACCAAGGGTCGCATTGTGCTGAATTCAAAGGATTTATAGAATTTCAGTGTTACAGTGAGTTAAAATATGACTTGAATCTTGTTGAGTCCAATGCAGTGGAATACTATTTCTAGCATGAGGTGGGAGCAGACTTTACTAATCTGAGCACTGCCCTATTATAGGATTGCAGTCCTGACTCCACCCTAATAAGCTCACTGCCTTAATCCTCTAACTGCTTCTAGAAAGCCAACATAATTGGGATATAGGCAAAGATATTACTTAGAAAGAAAATTATAGGTCATTGTCATAGATGAACATGTTTGTACATCCAGAAGAGCAACCAGGGGTGATCTTGTACCAGGAGTGAAGTCTAAGTGCAGAGCCAAGAGCACTGCTGGCTGTCTCTCTCAAAGAAAACACAAACAAACAAAGACAGTTGTGTATCTTTGGAAAAGTCACATGAGATAATGAGTCTGACTTCTCAGCCATAAAATGTTTATAGTTGTGGGAAATTATCAAATTATCTGCCTAATAAAAACCCCAAGATCAAGACAGTCCCCTGAGTAAAAAAAACATTTATGTTTGTTTAGACAAAGAGGGATGCAAAGGTGCTCCTGAGAAGGAAACATCCTGGTGGAAGAGATAAAGGGATTAGCATGACTTCTATGCTATATACTATAGTTACTTGCTGATTGCTCATCACCTGCGGCTAACTGCTAACTATTCTTAACATGTAGGTTAGCATAAATAATGAGTCATATCAATGGGTTACATGTTGGAAGTGTATATTGTTCTCAGTAAAAGGCCAACCTGTCTCCTTGTTCATGGCTGACATGCTAGACAGTCACCATATCTCCTCTGTGAATAACCCTGCTGGACAAGGTTAAAGAATGGGTTTGGTAGCAACCAACTGCCACAACTAGAGTGGTGTTCTTATCTTCTCTTTTTCTTATATGGGGAGCACACCCAGCAAAGCTCAGGATTACATCTGGTTCTGCACTTAGAAATTCATCCTGTGGGCATGGGAAACCATATGGGATGCTGGGATCAAACCTGGGTATGCTGTATGCCTTCACTGCTATCCTATCACTCCAGCCCTGGTCTAGGAGTCTTGAGTAGATATACAGCCTGTTGGTGCTCAGGTTGAAATTCTGGGTCTTCTCCATAAAACTGTATTGACAAGTCACTTATTTATACATTTATTTGCTTGGGCAGGGGTGGGGATTCCTCCTCCCAGCGATTTTTTTGTAAACCAGGTCATTGGATTGAATGGTAAGTCCTGAGCATCTGGAGCTTTAGGCTTTTGCAGGGTCAGGGACCACTAGGATTATTCCAGCAATGTCCAGGGCACATGTGGAGATGCTCTGAGGGCCATTCAGTGAGACTGTCCTATCATTTTGACGCTGAGTAATTCTTAAAACATATTTATGTGAGCTTGGATGTAGGAAACTTTCCTTGCACAAGATTGACCTGGGTTCATCCTAAGTACCACATATGCTCCCCTGATCCACTTCAGGAGTAATCCATGAGTAATGAGCAAGGAGTAAGCTCTGAGCAACACCAGCTATAGCTTCAAAATAAAATAACACAAGAAAAAGCTATGATTTTAAGTATTTTGTTGAATTAGAGAAAAGTAGATGTTTCCATCCTGGGCAAAACTGCTGAGAAATTTGATCCCCTACCACCAATTTCTTTTTTTCAACAACAATCTTATTGTGTGGAGAGAATAATTTCTTTTTTTTTTTAATTTTTATTAGTGAAACACCATGAGGTACAGTTGTAGACTTACAAATTTTTGTTATTGGGTTTCAGTTATACAATGATAAGAGTACCCATCCCTCTACCAGTGCCCATTCTCCACCACCACTAATCCCAGTATCCTTCCCACCCCCAGATCCTCCATCCCACCCTGCCTCTGTGGCAGGGCATTTCCTTTTGTTCTTTCTCTCTCCTTTTGGGTGCTATGGTTTGCAAAAGAGGAATTGAGTGGCATTCATGTTCTGTCTACAGTCTACTTTCAGCATGCATCTTCCATCCTGGGCGGATCTTCCCAACACCCTTTATTTGGTGCTCCCTTCTCTATCTGAGCTGCCTTTACCCCTAGTGTGTGCGGCTGGCCTCCAAGTCATGGAGTAAACCTCCTGGTACTTATCTCGGCTAGAGAGAATAATTTCTTTACCTGCATCAATATCTATACCTTAATTATAGAACCTGATAGTGTGTTATGTTACAAGGAAAAGGAACTTTGAAGTTGTAACTAAGGGTACATACTATACTTAAGAGAACAGGGATTGTCTCTGATTATTTGCATATGTACAATACAATTGCATGAGATGTCTTTTTTATTTTATTTTTTAAAGCAGAGAACCTCTGGCTAGAAGTTAGAGATTCAGAAGAGGGTGATTTCAATATAAGTAGGGTGGGATTCAACTTGCTACAGCTGACCTCTCTGCAAGACCTGCGTGCACGGATTGTAAAAAAGTACTTAAATCTTAAGGCAGTACCATTGAGTAGTCTCTCATTCCCCAAACTACAAAAATTTGGTATCTGCAAATACTTGAATCTATTGCAAAGAGGATTCTTCCTAGAGCCTCCTGATAAGAACCCAACTGGTGACCATCTTGGTTTTAGTCTTGTTAAATTCACATCAGAAGAGTAAGTCAAACTAGTTCTAGCTTCTGAGCTACAGAACTGAACAATAAATTTTCTCAGTTCTATAGCTCAAAACCTAATATACTTGTGATGATTTGTTTTGGCAGTACTAGAAAACTACTATCCTTCCTCAGTGCCTCAGCTCCTCCTTCCAGACTCTGAAAACAGCCATATCAGTAATGTCTTTCTTCCTTCCTTCCTTCCTTCCTTCCTTCCTTCCTTCCTTCCTTCCTTCCTTCCTTCCTTTCTCTCTCTTTTTTTATTTCATTGAATCACTGTGAGATACAGTTACAAAGCTTTCATGTTTGAGTTTCAGTTATACAATGATTGAACACCCATCCCTCCACCGGTGCACATTTTCCAACACCAATGTCTCCAGTATAACCCCCTACCAACCCTTCTCCCTGCCTCTATGGCAGACAATTTTCCCCACACTGTCTACTTTGAGGCATTATGGTTCGTAATATAGATATTGAGAGGCTATCACGTTTGGGCCTTTATCTACTTTCAGCACACATCTCCTATCCTGGACGATGCCTCCAACCATCATTGACTTAGTGATCTATTTTCCATTCCAGCTGCCTTCTCCCCCAGCTCATGAGGCAGGCTTCCAACTATGGAGCAATATTCCTGGCCCTTGTGTCTACTGTCCTTGGGTGTCAGTCTCATGTTATTTTAAAAGCACAGTAGAAATGGCATCTGCACCCATATATTCACTGCAGTACTGTTCACAATAGCTAGAATCTGGAAACAACCCAAGTGCCCGAGAACAGATGACTGGTTAAAGTAACGTTTTTCAAGGATAACTTTACCCAGAGTAGAGAGGTCTGTGTAGAAACATAGGGCAGGTATAAAAAGTTCATCAGAAGGATGTGGGCAAGATCAGATGAGCAAAAATAGGAGAGGACGTAGAGTTTTACATTTTATATAAAATAAATGCATGGAATGAAATGTGTGGGATTTCCAAACTAAAAGCAACATTTACAGCCATCTACTTTTATCACTGCGTTTGATGATGAAAAAACTAAAACTATTAGGTGGCTTATGGGTTTGTCCAAAGCCAATTATTTAATTTATTTTTTGTCATAGTCCTACTAAAATCATTATTTACCAAAGTATTAGTCTCTTACATTCAATTTACATACTATGGATCTGTTATAACCTAGTTATATTTCCAATGGATCTGTCGCATAGAAGGACAAAATTCTGAAGGAAATGATCAGGGTTATAGATATTTTCCTATTCAACCAGAATTCTTGAAAACTAGGAATGACTACACATAAAGATTTCATTCATCCTCCAGACGGGGTTTCATTCATCCTCCAGACGGGGTTTACGTACAGTTATATTTTCCAAGTGTTTGTTTTATGTGAACATTCGCATCGCCATCTGTAGGAAGAAGTCATTGAAATATCAGATGAAGGATTAACTTTGGTGGCAGCTGAGATAATTTCTGTCCAGGAATTATTCAGAGCACTCAAGGTACTGATTTATGTCTACTTAGGCGAATGCCATCCAGACCTTGACCAGTGTTTGGAAACAATTTCCTAGTCCGCAATGCAAAGACATAATTCCATAATTTGACCATGTTTGTGGTATATTGTCCATGAAATCACTAAGCAGACATGCCACTGCATCATAGAAACTTCACCCAGGATCATATAGGCAAGGTGTTAACGTGTTAAGGGGAATTTATGAAATGTATTACAGTGATGAACAACAGAACTGTTTTTCTTTTAGCAATGCTGAAATTCAGGCTTTCCTTTTAGGTGCTATTAAAATATCAACAGATACATGACAAGAGAGAGTTTTTTTTTTTATTGCTACAGAATTAGTAGCAAGCTCTCAGAGTTCAAGAAGGTTCAAGTATCCCTCATTTAAGTAGGGGAAGAAAACCAAGTCTAGACATTTCTCTACAATATCCTTTTCTTGTTCAACCATCTCACCCCAACCGAAGTTGATGAGAGTATCAGTGATATGTATTGGTTACTTAAGAATGTCATAGTGATCAGACTGGCTTACACAAATGAAAATTATTTTCCTACATTTCTGGAGTCTAGAAGGATGAGAGTGAAGGGTTGGCAGTGTTATCTTCTTCTGAAAGCTCTCTCCTAAACTTGTAGATGGTTGTCTTTTCTCTATATTTTCATATGTCTTTTTCCTTTTATTGTCTCTGCCTAAATTTCCTCATTTGTAAGAAATCAATATTGGGGTCAGAGAGATAATACAGTGGGTAGGAACTTGTCTTGCATATGGTCGACCCAGGTTCAATTCACAGCCAACTATGCCCATCCCCGCTAAGGGCAAAATAAAATCCAGAACAAACAAAAAATCTGTATTAGGCCTGAGAGATAATACAGAGGTTTAGGCTATTGTTCACCATGTGGTGGATTCTGATTCCATTCCCAGGACCGCACATGACACCTTGAGTGTTGTTAGGAGTGATTTCTGAGTGAAGAGCTAGGAATAAGTCCGGAGAACACTTAGATGTAATAATAAAACAAATAAAAGCAAAGAAAACAAAAAAAATAAGTCCATTTTAGATTCCAGAAATACAGTCACATTTTGAGGTTCTCTGTGCTAGCACATGAGTTTTGTGGAGATTCAATTTACTTCCTAACAAACAGAATAGAGGCGGAACCACTGAAGGGTGCAATTTTGTTAAAAATTTTACCTATAGGATAAAGTTATTTATTTGCCCCATTGTGGAGAGCAAAGGTCTGAATTTACCCTTCAATTCTATAAGAATCAGAATGAGGCTCAATGCCAATGTCTGCTGCCATGTCAATGCTCTCAAGCAGCTAAACCTTATGGAATTGCCTGAAAATTGCCCGCTCCTAAAAATCCCAGCGATCCCAAGGGAGGCACTGGGCCAAATACCTGCCAAATGTAGGCTCTGGAAGCAACAACCATCCCTAACACTACAGCTAAGCTAAGGGCTCATCTCCAATAATGGTCTCTATCACTGTCACTGTCACTGTCCTCCCGTTGTTCATCGATTTGCTCGAGCTGTCCCAGTAACGACTCCATCGGAGACTTTGTTGTTACTGTGTTTGGCATATCGAGTATGTCACGGGTAGCTTGCCTGGCTCTGCCGTGCAGGCGAGAGATACTCTCGGTAGCTTGCCAGTCTCTCCGAGAGGGGTGGAGGAATCGAACTCGGGTCGGCCACGTTGGCTGCATGCAAGGCAAATGCCCTACCGCTGTGCTATCGCTCCAGCCCGATGGTCTCTATAGAGACACCAATCTCCAAATAATTTTTGGTACGGGTACCCCCAACTCCATACATCTAGAAGCCCCAGCAGTCCCACCACCGCTCTTGTCTGCTACCTTGTTGTCTCATTGGCCCAGATCCTAGCTGGAAATGACACCTCCTGTAGTAACAAAAAGCTTAATAAGTTCTTACACAAGTACTCACCAACCCTGCAATCAGATATAACAATAGTACTGTCCTCTGTCAGATATAACAATGTTCACATAAATTTATTTTCTAGATCTATTGATATTAATATTGCAACTTTGTTGTTTCATCAATTTTAATCCTAGAATTGTATCAACAGTTGCTGCTTTTTCGACATTAAATAAAAAATGTAAAAAAAAAAAAATCAGAATGAAACAAATGAGACGATAGAGCATCTTATTCCCCCCAGCACAGGGTTTCAGAGGTACATAATTCATGGAGTAGTGCTTGGAAAGGAATTCTTGGCTAGCTTGGAAAGTATACTCAGGTGTTTGGCTGTGATTACAAATGTAGAAAATTGTGCCTTCTCTGGGATTTCTGTCTGTAATTTCTGTAGACTGAGTTTTGACTAAAATATCTCAAATCAGTGGTTCAACAGATATGATACTGATTTAATTCTATATATTTTTGACCTCCCACGCAGTACTTAGGAGACTTGAGAGTACCACCAGTATTTTTGTCTAACTGGGTGAGCGATTCAACACAAGGGAGCCAGGTCGCAGTCCTTCTAGTGTTCAGGGTTCTCCAGAGTCACACCTGGTAATGGTCCCAGGCCTCAAGGTCTACACTTGATAATGCTAGGGGACCAGGTGGAGCCATGGATTAGACCAGGGTTGGGAGTATGCACTCTACTGTCTTCAGGCTCCTAATAATATTTTATGAAAAGGTATGGGGATCACCTCCATTACAGCTTTCTATTGTCCTTGCAAAGTTCAGTTGAGAATCACAATTGCTAGCCTTGCAACATGTAAAGGGCTACAGGGTTTATAGACACCCGTGGCCTATCAGGGTAGCATGGCAGACATTTTGCCCAGGAAAAGATTGTAGGCAAACTTTCCTGACTGAGAAACTTGAAAATTATTTATATGTTCATTCTTTTTGTTCATAGTTCTCAACAAGAGTGAATTGATTTTCAAGGACAGTTAGAAGATTCTTCTTAACTTCAGGAAATGTGGTACGACAGCATATAGTGAGTTGGGGATGGAGCTATCGTTGAACATCTCACAAAGTACAGTATAACCAACACAACACAAAATTGCCCAAGTAAAAATGTTAATCGTGTGGGACAGAGAGAGATGGTACAGGAGTTTAGGCCGGAACTTATCTTGCGTGCTGAGAGTCCTAATTTTATCCCTAATATCTCTTGTGACTGCACTGGTCTCATCCGGGAGCTGGATTTTATAGTCTCTGAGTCTTGGCCATTGATGGGATTACACGGCGCCAGGGGGCCAGGTGGTGGGTGTGACCCCCACCTACTGGAGTTTGGAGGATCTGGGTGGAGGATGCTCAACTCCAACCCAAGTAGGCTTGGAGATCTCGGCCCCGGAACCTGCGTGGCTTTGTCCCTCTGCCAGTACCTTCCTGTGTGCGGAGAGTGGTCTCGGCATGGTGGTGGCTGGTCCTGGAGGTCTTCCGCTGCCGGAGCCCTGGTCGGGACGGGGAGGAAAGCTCAACCCGCTCCCCTCCAACGGACCTCGGTGAGGAACAGCCAGGTGCAGGGGCAGGAGACTGCGACAAGAGATATTAGGGATAAAATTAGGCCGTGCGACATCTTATCAGGACATCTTTTTATGACATCTTATTATCTTATTCCTACTTTGGACAAACTTGCAGGCTATCGAATGTAGCCTGCCCACAGGGCAGAGTCTGGCAAACTCCCCGTGGCGTACCAAATATGCCAAATACCAGTAACAATGATGGGTCTCATTCTCCTAAAGAGCCTTGAATATAATCTCAGGGCTAGGATGAAAGAGACGTTACTGGGGCCTGCTCGAGGCAATCGACGAATAACAGGATGATGAATGAAAGAAATGAATGAATAGCTCTTGTGGTCTGTTGAGCAATGCCAGGAATTATACCTGAGCACAAAGTCAGATGTAAGCCCTGAGCAAAGACATGTGTTGCCCAAACCCTTGCCCTCCCACCCTCCCAAGGAAATCTCAGTAGTCTTGCTGTTGAGAACTATGATTCTCCACAAGGTCCAGTACATGGTCAGGGACCTTACACTGGTAGGTACTGCCATATTGGTCTGTGCCACCATCACTACATTACTGAGAGACAGACTTCATCATTCAGGCCTCTCCACCAATGACTGGTAGGAAGTTATTTAATAATATCTTTATCTCTTTTATTTACCTATCTTAGACTCGATCATAAGGCTCAAGTTTAGTGAATAATAAGGCTCAAGTTAGTGTCCCTGAAGATTTGACAACATTTTTCCATTCTATCAAATTCATTTTTGCATTCAAGATCATGCTAGAGAAGGATCAATGCAAAGGCAGAGTCTTCCTGTCTACATTAGGGTCCTGTAGTCAGTCATTTGTCTGTTATAGCTGAAGTGATTAGCTTTGAATTGTAGGTGAGAGTGAAATACTAATTAAAACTCGTTTTAAGAAAGTGTTTAGAAAGCTATGGGATCCGATTAAAATGTCTTTAAGCAACTGGGAGAAGGAAACTTAACAGTAATAGTATTAATCTTGAAAACAATGATAAAAACATTTCTTTAGGTTTTTTGTGTGTATCCCAAAGTCTTGAAACTTTTAATAAGAGCAAACTTACACAAACATAACTAATACTTGTCTTCAGGTTTTCCCTCCTGACAGCCAAAAGCTTGTCTTCTGTTGTCTTGAAAAAATAGTGTTTTTTCATCTCAATCTTATTTTTGTTCTGTTTTGTTTGTATTTTGGAACCACACCTGGTGGTGCTCAGGGTTTGCTCTTGGCTTGGTGTTGAGAGGTCACTCTTGAAGGGAATAAGGACCAAATATATTATGGGCGATAGAACTGCTTACTACAAGCATCTTGCCTGCTGTACTATCTCCCTGACTCATCATCTCAATATTCTAAGCTTTAGAGAGTCTAAGAGAGTGGAAGTTTTCCACTGAAGTACAATATCCTACATATCTATCTAGAGGAAATAGTGTTTTAAAGTGGATATGTCTCCTTCAAGCAGGACTTTGCTGCCTACAAAGCAGAGGGTCTGACATTTCTGTTTAGTTGTCTACCTACTTTTGGAGCCTACTGCCTCTCCCATATAATGTGGATAAAATTAATTTATAGCATTATTTATATGATTTCTTAGGTTTATTAGGACGGTGAGTGTGCTATCACTTATGTTTTTAATAAAATATTTTATTGCTTATAATGATAGCTACTCAAATAACAATATTTTCTATATGATTTTCCTTATATATTCTTCAAATTGGGGCAAAATTGGTCTATGGTAATAAAATTTCAGTAAGGTCTTTACTTTGGCACGACCTTGTTATGAAGGCATGATTTCTAGTATATTGGTACTCTTTGCTTTTTTCTCTGATAATTAATGATCACAATGGTTTTCAGTCTGTGAAATTTCTTTGAGCTGTCATTGGTTTTGTGTGATATTCTTTCCCTATAGGTCTGTAGTTTTTCAATGAGATATTTCTGCCACTTTCAAAATGATTTTTGTCACAAGTGCAGTTTCCGAAACCATAGTAAAAAATAAGCTGGGTTTTATTAGTAAGATTCATAAAATGTGCCATATTCTTTTCTGAGTACTGCTGAATACTGGATAGTAAATTTAGTTCAAATTCAACTTATAGCAAGAGACCCATATAATGTTTTGCAGAGAAAACCCAGAGCAACCTAGTTTAAATGATTTTAATAGGAAGAGAGTGAGTGTAATTTTAGTGTGTGTTTGTGTATGTGTGTGTGTGGGGGGGTGGTATTTAACAAATTTTGTAAGAAGTAACTATAAAACTTGAAAGTTTCTCCCCCAAAGTTCTCTCTCACATTCTATGTCACTCTGCCTTTTTGGGGATTAAAACAAATCTAGAATTTTGCTTGCTTGCTATGATTGAAGAGTGATGGTTCACTAAAATTGAGGGATTAACCTGTTACTTCATGTTGGGGGTGAAAAATTACTGAATAACTCAAACAATATAAATTTATGGCATAAGGACTAGAGGGTTTTTTTGCTTGTTTGTTTTTTATTTTGAAGAGATGCTCTTTCCCTGTCAGACAATGTCCTTTTTAGGAGGAAATGGCTGCCTCTTCTGTAAGAACTCCCACAAAAGTCTTCATCATAGAAAATTAACTATTAGAAAAGGTTATTTTTGATCTGGTGGGATGATGGAACAAGGAAGCAAATACCTCCCTGTTGTCCAGAGAATGTGGAAATAGAGTGAGGAAGGGGAAATGGAGCAAAATGAGGATTTAACGTTGCAGAATAATCACCTTGCTTCTTTTATAGTTGACATAAACTGTATTTAGGAAAGAAGATGTTTGGTAACAATGCATGCACCAAACTTCTGCTCAGGTTGATTAAACCTTGTTGCTTGCCTTTTATGTAAGTTGGGAGTACAGAATTATTGATACAGTTCTTAATATTAGGATGCAATATTCTAAGCAAGTGGACTTTTTTGAGCAAATGAACATAGAACTGATAGAGTGGAGTCATGAAAATGTGATAATTTGCTTAAAAAATTCTGGCATGTTTTGTATAATTCACTTTATGTTGAATACATATTAACAACCTTACTAATAAAACACTTAAATATTAAAATTTATAATTATATTAAAATTAAAATTTTTATTACCACATATAATATTAAAATTTTGGGGTTTTGAATCACATTCAACAGTGCTCAGGACTTACTCCTTGTTTTGTGCCCAGGGATCACTTCTGGCATTGCCGGGGACCATATGTTAGGTCAAGGATTAGAACCTGGTTTGGCAGAATGCATAGCAAATGCCTTAACCTTTGTACTATCTCTTTGGTCCCATAACTATTAAAAATATTTTAAAATATTGTGAAAAATCTAGTATTACTGCATTTTATAATTATAGGATTAAGTATGTATTACAATTTTTTTTCTTTTTGGGTCTCACTGGGCGTTGCTCAGGGGTTATTCCTGGCTTTGCACTCAGGAATTACTCCTGGTGGTGCTTGGGGGACCATATGGGATACTGGGAATCGAACCTGGGTTGGCCCCATGCGAGACAAATGCCTTAACTACTGTGCTATTGTTCCAGCTCCTACAATTTTAATTTTTAAGAGTAAAACTTTTTTTAAGTGCTGTGCTCATTAAAAATCAAATAATATGTAAAAATGTAAACAAAAATACAAAAATGTGTTGATACATTATGTTGTGTTTTTTATTTATGATCTTCCTAGTATGTTGAAATATGATGTATACTTATTATCTTTGTACAGTTTTATTGACATATGTTTTTGACAATTTTCAAAACTATGTGTTTAATAATTGTTTAAGAACTGTAAGGTCACAAAGTTCCTCTTTACCTGGTTCTGGGGGGCTTCACTCATGAGTGAGGCTCGTCCCAAGTGGTTCGATTGGACCATGAGTATGGAAAGGTCAGACTGCAGCTAAATCTCATGAAGACAATGTTTATGAGAAACAGACTTGTTCCCGATGTTCCATTCGATCTCAATGGAACGACCATCTCTGAATGCAACAGTTATGTGTATCTAGGTTGAGAACTCAACATGAAGAACCGGAGTTGTGCAGGAGTAAGAAAGCGGCATGGAACGCCTTCAAGAGCGTCACAGAAATAGCTAAAAGGATGAAGAACCTCTAGCTCTGGGCACATCTCTTCGACTCCACCTTTCTCCCTGCATTAGCATGTGCCTCAGAGACCTGGGCCCAAGGAAAACAGGATGAGAACACTATTCGGGTCTCCCAAACAGGAATCAAAAGAGCTAAGCTTGGAGTATCACGCTTCACTCAAGTGAGAGAAGGAATCCGGAGTTCCGACCTACGCTGATGCTTGAGAATCAGGGATGGACGCTGTCTTGTCTGCCAAGGCATCAAAAATCAGATGAGCTGGACACGTAATGCGATTTGGAGATGACTGCTGGACTAGAGCCATTACCAACTGGATTCCACAGGATATCAAAAGGATGCGTGGCGGCCCACCTATGAAATGGTCAGACTTCTTCGTCAAGACTTTGAACGAATGGTTTGAGGTTCTTTGTGTTCCTGGAGTGAGTAGATGCCATTGGGCTACACTAGCACATGACAGGGACAAATGGAGACATTACTGATACCTGCTCAAGGAAATCAATGAGTAGCGAGATGTCAAGTGATCATGTGATCAAGTGATATTTTGGGAGGCCATAGGTCATGATATTCAGGAGCTGATTTTGGCGCTCTGATCAGGAGTCACTTCCTGACTTGTTCAGGACACATGGTGTGCCAGGATTACAAATCATGCCCTCCAGCTCTTTCAGCTCTCTCTCTGTCCCAGTGAAACCACATCTCTATACTGCCAATTTTTGTTCTTCTTGAGATTAGTCTAATATATTTGTTTATTATGCCTGTACTCCACTTTTTCATTTCCTCTCTAACTTTTATTTCCCAATTTTTGGTAGCTTGCCTTTAGGTTTTATTCAGTCATAGTAAAACATTTCCGGTTCTTCCTAAAAAACATTATGTATTTTCTTTAGCTTTTACTGAAGTTGAAGCCAACAAATAGTATCATGTACATTTTATTCATGCTGAAGTTAAAGTTGTTGGGTTGCAACTTTTTTTTTCAATTTCTTTCTCTTAATGTTCAAAGTTAGAATAGTTTTCACTTTTGAGGAAAATATTCTATTTTGTCAAAGTCAAATGGATCTGCCACTATTACAGTAATGCCACATTTTGCCATGACTCATATTTATTTATTTATTTTGTTTTGTTTGGGGATGACAGCCAGCTATGCTGAGGACTTATTTCTCCCTTTATAAACATAAAGGAATCACTTCTGATATAGTTTAGGGATCCAGCCTGGATTAGCTATGTGTAAGGCAACTACTTTCTTTATCTACTACACTATCTTTCCAGCCCCTGTTACTTATATTTAAGCTATGGTATTTGGTAGCATTTTTAGTTTTTCTGCTTTAGTTTTTATTAATTTTTGTGTATTAACTTTAAAGCTTATTGCATTTCTTTTTGCCTTATGACTACCAAATTAAGGTAAGGTAAGGTAAAGGCCCTCCCGTTGTTCATCGATTTGCTGGAGTGGGCCCAGTAACGTCTCCATTGGAGATTTTGTTGTTACTGTGTTTGGCATATCGAATACATCACGGGTGGCTTGCCAGGCTCTGCCATGTGGGCGAGATACTCTCGGTAGCTTGCCGGGCTCTCCGAGAGGGGCGACCAAATTAACGGTGGTTTTTAAGAGCACTTTCAATTCTACCCAAGCTCTTCTTTTGCGAAGAGAATGCTTACTTTCCAGAGAAAACTCTGTGATACACACAACTTCTTGTTGTAAGCTGGGCTGCTCACTCTTGATTTGCTCACAGCTCCAATAGCAAGAAACCCCAGAATGTATTTTCCACTCTTGGAGTAGTTTCTCTCTTTTGGATTCTAATGTCTTACCTTTAGGATTTCAAATTTTCTGTTTTAACAGTAGTATATATTCAAATGTAATCCTTTCAAATAACACTTGATTATAAATATAAGTTTTTGTGTATATCAAAACATGATGTCATTTGTTCTGTATGCTTTTTTAAAAATGCTATATAATTCACATCTGGCATTGCTTTTATAGGTCAGTCACCCATAGCGGAGCTCAGGAGTTACTAGGGTCATAACTACAAATACTCAAGGGCTTATGTGGTGTCAATGCTCAAACACAAGGCCTCAATAACAAGGAATACGTGTACTCTACTTGAGAAATATCTTTGGCCCTTTTATCTTTAAGTTTGGTGTTTTGTTTGATTCTAAAATGAGTATTGGGGCTGGAGTGACAGTACAGTGGGTAGGGCATTTGCCTTGTGGTGGCCGAACTGGCTTCAATTCCCAGCATCCCATATGGTCCCCTGAGCATGACCAGGAGTAATTCCTGAGCGTAAATCCAGGAGTAACCCCAGTGCATCACCGAGTGTGACCAAAAAAGCAAAAAAAGAAAAAAATCCAAAAAACACACAAAAAAATGAGAGAGAAAGACAATCTGGGGTTGAGATCTATGTAATCAAGAGGGTCAGTTTTTGTGTTTGGCTTCAATCCTCAATTTCTTCAGAGTTTCTCATTGGAATTTTTCATTCTTCATGCACATATAGTGAAAATAAATGTCTACTCATTGACACATGATAAAACCTATGCCGAAGGGTACAGAATATGCAGCCCATTTTTTGTTGTCTCTAGATGCTTTAGGTAAAATACAATTGTTTCAAATTTCTTCTTTTATTGATAATCTGACTTAAAAGTTATTTTTCATTTATTCATCACTGAAGAGCTAGAATAGACCTCCAAGTCACAGTTAAAGTATGTTAATATTATTATGTTGTTGTCATTATCATGAACTTAATGCTTTCTTTTATCTGTAGGTAAATTAAAAGATAATTTACTATCAATTGTAAATTGTAGTTTAGGAAGCGCAATATAAGCCGATATGTAAAAGTGGAGTTGCCTAAGAATTAACGGAAAAATTTGCCAATTATTCTGATAGTGTAAGTAGTTATTAACTTATACTAGGTCTAGCTACATCTTTAAATTAAAGTTTTCTATGTGACCTTGAGAAACAGCAGTTGGAGACGATGAACAGACATAATTTGGTAAGAATGAGGGAAAATCTTGAGCAAGAATGGATCAGGTGCTTGTGAAAAGCATGGAATAACACTTCTTAGCTATTAAAGACTTTAAGTGGAGGTTTGTGATATAAATAAATCAGTTTGAGGAGGGGGATAAAAGCTCTCTCTTTTGTCTAACAAGAAAAGTAATAGCCCCGATCAGGGACATTTTGAGCATGTCTCCTACTAACACCATGATTCTTCCATGTCCTAAAATATTTATTGAAAGAGATTAAATCATCAATAATTGTTACTTGATGGAAGTTTGTGGAAATATACTCTTGCAGCTCATAGAGTCATGTGGTTCTATTCATCTAGTTATTATCACAAATAATTAAGGTCAAAAGCTCCATTGATGCTTATTTTGCCACAGAGAATTAAAAATAATATTCTTTGTCTGAAAGCAGCTGAATCTATTACAACACTTTGAATACTTCCAGTGCATTACTGGGGTAGATACTTGATGGTGACTTTGAGTATGAAAAACCTTTGTGAGCAGAATTAGGTGAGAGTAATAAGTAGAATAATGTCAGCAACTGATGTCCATGATTGCAAGCTTAAAGAAGTCTATAGAAACTATAACTTGAAATAAACTAGTGATATGGAAGGTGCACTTTATTTTAAAAGTATTTTTTTCTGTTTTTGTCACAGTGAGGCAAGGTCTATACAAAAGGGAAGGGAAAAGAATATGTTGAAATGATTCTTTTTGCTTTTATTCACAAAACACTCATCTGACCTGTTTGCTTTTTTTTTTATCATCAGCCAAGCAGATTAAGCTGGGAAAACCATCATCTTTTCACATTTTCATTATTTTTTTGTATGTGCTACTTATTCTTTTTCTATTTCTTCATTTCTCTTCCTTCTATCACTTTTTTTTTAACTTCTCATCATCTCCCTCTTATTTCTTTCTTCTGGTTCTTTCATTGGTGTGTGTGTGTGTGTGTGTGTGTGTGTGTGTGTTTTCATGTATTTAGCAGCCCCCATAGAGTTATTCTCTGCTCAAATATGTGAGTGGATACAGAAATGGATAACACAGGGTTTTAATCCTAATAGACTGTGTAGTCTTGTTTGTGAGGTTTAGAAAAGCACATTTAGCAACAGTGTCTGGTTCATTCATTTTGATGTTTTGAAAGTAGAGTCCTTCTTTATTTATGAAGCCCAGGGACTACCCCCTTGCCCTACTCCATAAAGACTTCACAGGAAAAAGCAAAGTAGGTAACTTTGTGCGTCTGGAATCTGTGGTGTAGACTGTTTCCTGTACCCTGGTTTAATCTCTCCTTGATTTCTCCTCCTGTGGCACTTTCAGGCTTTATCTAGTTGAAAGCTCTCTGGTACTTGCTAATGTTAAAGTCAATCTGAGCTATTTCCATCATTGTCCTTTCACAGTCATCAACCATAAAACTATCATACGTAAAGAGAGCTACTGAGCAGAATGCACAAACTCGGAGAAACGAATAAGGTCAGAGAATTTCTATTCTAGGTTTCACAACTTTCTTCACCATTCCTTTAAAATAGGGAAAGATCGATCAATCTGCCCCGTTGGTTGAATAAGTCCATGTGTAACGTTTAAAAAGGAAACACTGAGAATGAGCACTGGTGGAGGGATGGGTACTCGATCATTGTATGACTGAAACATGAGCACCAAAGTTTGTAAGTCTATAACTATATTTCATGATGATTCATTAAAACAATTTAAAAAGTTAAAAAAAATAAAAAGGAAAAGCATTGTTATTGGGAAGGGGCACTCTGTTTCCTATTCCTGCTGGATTCTTCTATGCCCAAGTGCTTTCAAAACGTCCTCAGAGTTGTTCAAATTCCAGTGGCTCAGTGATAGCATCTCCCACGGAGCTTCTGAATGACAGATGATGGCGCCGTTCATCATGGGGGCTGTCATCCAAGCACCAGCAGAAAGGTTCCATGTGTTCTGTTCAGAGCCACCGTATCTTCATGCAGATCTACTCTGATGTGACGTGGACAGAAGAATAATTTCCCAGATGTTTTATGACCCCAGGCACCTCTAAAATAGCTTCACTTGTCACCTCTGGAGCCTCAAATCAGAATTAAACTAGTATCAAGGGGAATGGCAACAGCACATTAGCCTGTCAAGCAGGAAGATATGAACTTATGGAGAATATAGACAGGAAGGTCCACAGATAAAAGATGTAAAGGAAAATGCATTTAGATCTGTGACATCCTCTGTTAGTTTAATAGGGAGAGGCTTGAGAAGGGACAAAAGCTATGTCACTCTGATTTGCACAGTACATTACGGTTTATAATATATTACCATACACATTTTTTCTTTTTCTATCCGGAATACCAGGCATGTAACTATTGCTAGTCATTAACTTACCCCCACCTTTCCTAGCACCAACGGAGGAATAAAGGTTTCTCCCATGGCTTAGACTAAGTAGGGACGAAAGAGATGGAAGCCTCAAGAAGGAAATCTACCACTTCCTTCTTCACTCACCTCAGTTACCTCAGGAGGTGCCAGGGAAATCTAGGCCCGATGAGTGTCTGAAGCAAGCCCCTGCACAGCACAGATCTTATGTCTCACTGTCCTTATGAGGCACCTGTCAAGCTACACCCAAACTCACCTTGTTCTGCTCAAATAGGAATCATTCTTGTCACCAAGTGTAGGGGAGCTATATACAGAGGCTGGAGGGAGAAATTGCTCTTTACTGGAAAGGAGAATCCTTTTAGTCCTAAATCTTTTTCTCAGTTCATTTTAATTTTTTAAATTAATTAGTTTAGCACAGTGGGCTGGAGCGATAGCACAGCGGGTAGGGCGTTCGCCTTACAAGCGGCCAACATGGCCGACCCGAGTTCGATTCCTCCGCCCCTCTCGGAGAGCCCGGCAAGCTACCGAGAGTATTCGATATGCCAGACACAGTAACAACAAAGTCTCCAATGGAGACGTTACTGGGCCCGCTCGAGCAAATCGACGATCAACGGGAGGGCCTTTACCTTTACCTTAGTTTCTTGGGGCTAAGGTGATAGCACAGCGGGTAGGGTGTTTGCCTTGCACGCAGCCAACCTGGGTTCTATTCCCAGCATTCCATATGGTTCCCTGAGCACCACCAGGAGTAATTTCTGAGTACAGAGCCAGGACTAACCCCTGTGCATCACCAGGTTTGACCAAAAAAGCAAAAAAAAATTAATTAGTTTCTTTTATAATTGGATCACTGTGAGATACACAATCACAAAGTTGTTTATGACTGGGTTTCAGTCATACAATGTCCAACACCGATTCCTTCACTGTGTACATTTCCCACCACCAGTGTCCCAAGTTTCCCTTCTAATTCTCCCCAACCCCAGCCTGCCTCTATGGCAGGCACTTTTCTTCTTTCCCTCTCCGTCCTGCTCTTTCTCTCTTTCCTTTTGGGTATTATGGTTTGCAATATAGTTACTTATAGATTATTGTGTGTGTCCCTTTACCTACTTTCAGTGCTACGTTCTTGTTTAGAGCAATCATTTCCAATTACGGCAATGATAGGTGGAAATGGTCAATCCTAAATATTATCCACGCTTTTTCATGCCTGTTGCCTTTCCCTCGTAGAAAAGAATTTCAGGATAAGACAAATCGTGAAGTAAAACAAGTTTATTGTGGGAAAAGAAAGATTGAAGGAGAGAGATAAATTAAGATATGAGCTAAAGAGAGAAGACAGGTTTCTCCAGAAAGGAGACAGCCCAAAGTAGAATTTGGTAAAAGGTTAAGTATGGAAATTTTCCATAGTGGCCTTAGTTCCAAATTCTTTATATAAGTAGGAATTAATGGGGGAATCCTGGGAAAAAGAATCGAATCAGGTGGTCCATTCTTGAGTTCCTATTGAAGGCTTTTCTAGTACCTCTCCTTTGAGACATCCATCCCTGAAATTGCATCTCAGAGGTTTTCCAGGATCCTGAAATGGGTCATTTGAGTCAAATGTTTCCATGCCTTTGGGCTATCTTGGGTTTCAGTTCTTCCTGATATAATTGCCAAGTTGTTTCTCCCCAAATCTTCCTGCCTGTAAAGTTAACTAAGGAGTTATTATTTCCACATGAAAGAAATGGCCTCAAAAAAGTTCAAGAACTGCCCCAGACTTAGCAGGAACTATTTGTACTCCAGGAGGTGGTACTCATGATTATATCCTGAATAAGTATCTCACACATTGCCTGATATGTAGCTGGCACTTAAAGAGTTGTTAAATAACTGACATAGTAGCAGAGCTGGAACTTAAATCTAGGTCACTTCTATCTTGAAATAAAGTGTTGATTGCCTTCCCGAAGGGGGAAAAGGGTAATTTGGAATTACTGTGCTGCTGTGGGTATCACTGTGAAGACTTTGGTAGAGAGCAGAACAGTGGTGTGTCAGCTGCTTCTTTGGGCAGGGATGCTGAGAGACGTGGAGGGTAAGAGAGGAAAGGCAAACCTATAAATGATTCAAGGGGCAAACAGTTTTGATACAGGCTCCTGTGTAGAAAATCCACACCTACAGGCCAACAAAGTTCAGTCAGTGAATGAGGTTGGTACTTAGGCCACTTCTCTCATTTTCTGGAAGAGGAACCTGAGATGTGCAGAAACATTTTTGCTCAAGTCACTCTGAGTTAAGGTCTGCTTTCCTCTAAGGCTCCCATAGGCTTTCACTCTCCCATTCTGCCTCTATTGGCATTGCAGAGAACTAAATAAAATCTCTTCATCGTTGCATCTAGACAAGTATCTAGTGCTGGGTGGGGTGTTGGGGAGGAGACAGAAGTGTCAGTAACTGCAGGCCAGGTGACTGGGGCTGTGAGAAGTGGGAGGGCTGTGCTGTAAGGAGACATGCCAGAGATGAGCCTAGGAAAGAGGGGTATACTGGCAGGATACTCAGGGCATAGCTTGCATGTTGGTGGCAGAGGAGCTGTCTTTGCAATGAGTGTAGGTACACTGTCTCAGAAAACTGGGAGTGAGGTGAGACCAGATAGAAGCGCTCAGGCTATTCCATTCTAGGAACTGGATTTGATGTTGCATAAAGGAAAAGTCTGTCCTCTATAGGAAGTTACTTTGAAAAACAATGTGGTTTTCCAAAATCTTTTTTGGGGCTGTGGGGAGACAGGCAAACCCAGCTATGCTTAGAGTTTACTCCTGGCTCTCTGCTCAGGGATCACACTTGGCAGGGCTCAGAGGATCATTTGTGATGCCAGGGGTTAAACCCAGGTCAGTTGCATACAAGGCAAACGTCTTACCTATGGTACTATCTTTTTGGCCCCCAGAGCAAGCATGTTTTGAAAGCCTGCTCTTTAGTAAAGAAATATTTGCAAACTAAAATTTTATAATGTCTGGTGAGACATTTCAATGCATATTTAGTAAGAATACAAAAGGAAAACACATCAATTAATGTGGACGATGAAACTGGGGATTCTCATTATCTCTGTGGACAGGTTCTACAGCTCACGTCTAACCTTTCTGGATCTAAAAATTTTGTAGGATACAAAGTGCTACCCAAAGCCATGTCACTATTTCTATCTACAATGGGAAAGAAAACTGCTTTCTGATCCCTGTAAATATCCCTTATTGATTTAAAAAAAATTTAGCCTGACAAAGGATAAAGTAGATATTTAAAATGTGCACAGTGCATGAAATTACCTCACATTACTAGTAAATGCATGCCTTGTAGCAATTATGTCACTTACGCTTACACTAATTAAGTGTTGATGTGTGAGCAGTAAGTCGCAATGATGTCGTTAACTAATGTACATAAATATTCCCTTTAAACTGTAATTGCACTTTGCCACAACGAAAAAGAAGGCAAGCTCAATTTAGGAATTATGTAGGACTGCACTTTGAGAAAATGTTAACGAACTCTGGGAAGGGAAACTTTGGTTCCAGAGTGTTGATTCAATTAGAAGATGGGGTGAGGAAGAGAGACAAGGGGAACTCCAGAAAGGGCTCCAGAGTCTAATTTAGCAACCCACAACAGAACATTCACTTCCTCTCTTTTTCAGCGACACGGGTGATGTCCACACACGTAGCATTAACTGAGTTTTCCCAGTCACAGGAGCTGACAAGCCTTAGTGCACACATTATCCCCAACAGAGAGACATTGCATTGCTTTTCTGTCACAGAACTTAGCAGATCTCTAGGAAATGTGTGCTAGTGTAGTCATTTGTAGAGGTGAAGATTTATGATGTCCAACGTCAGTGTGATTTTATTTTTAACTCTACAATTCCAAACCTTGTTTCCCCCCCCCCCCCCCCCCACTCCAAGGAAGGCCTGGGTAAGCCAGAAAGAAACTGTCAGCCTGATTGCTTCTGCAACCACCGCCAATACAGGATGGCGAAGCTTCTTACTGTTCTAGATGTTTTTATGAATTCTTGGACTCACAGATATATAAACCCGCTGATTCACACATTTTTCTTAAAATTTTGGGGTCCAGGATGATCACCCCTCACTTCTTGATTCTCTCCCCAACCCATCTCTCTGGAAATCGTCAAGGTCTAAATATCTAAAAATATTTCTCTTCTGCCAAAAACAAAAGAAAGCTAGTGTCCCTTACAGAGTTTAAAACAAGATTTGTTGATTCATGGTAAGAGGAAAACAGCAAAGTGGGGAAAAGGTCTAGCTGTGATTATTAGTAATACCATAATAACAACAGTGATAGGCAAAGCAGGGAAGTTGGCAGTATGGGCTGTCTGCTGGTCGGGCTGTCTGTGGCAAACAGTTAGAGCTATTTTCTTTCATATTGGCCTCAAATTTCAGTAACTTTGGGAGCCACACAGATGTACTCAGGGATTGTTCTTAGCTCTGCACTCAGGAATTACTCCTGGTGGTGCTTGGGTGAGCATATGGGATGCTAGGGATCAAACCTGGGTTGGAAAAATACCCTACCCACTGTATGATTGCTCAGGCCCATGGCCTCACATTTTAGAGTTGAGTTTGTTGATTGAGGTTTTAACATTAGTTAAAATGAGGGGCCATTTGAAAAAATTGAGGAGTGGTCTCCAAAGCATTGCTCACGAGGACTTTGGGGCCCCTCTCAGTGATTCTCAGGAAATGGAGCTGACAGATCAACGTGCAAGCCAGAAGATGAGTTGCTCCTAGGACCCTGTGATGCTTGGGATCATGGGGTCAACCTACTGGAGTTTGGGGCCTTAAGGGGTCACACCTGGGGCTTGGGGGACCACGTGCTTCTAGGAACCAAATTGGAGTCAACTGCGTAGAAGGCACTTGCTTTAACCTCTGTATTAGCTCTCCAGGCTGTTGAGTACATTGGCATACTATTTGTACTTGAAGTTTCTTATGGGTAACAATTTTAAGAGACATCTGATCTACTTAGCATAATATTATCAGGGACCCCAAAAGGTATTGTCAGGTGAACCCACTTTCTCAGGATGTACTTTTCATATCAGGATGACCTTATTAGCGAGGGTGGTGGCGGATTATATTACAGTCCTATCAGTCCAGGCAGCCTATGTTTCATTAAGGTAACAAATAGCCTTATACTCCCTGTGGCTTATAACAGCAAAGATTTATTTCAACTTCATGTTTCATGTTTATCACGGGTCATTAGAAGATTCTATTCATCATCATCATTCAGGAATCGAGTCTCATTAAGCTGCACGTCTTCTTGTTGGAGGAAAAAGAAAACTCTGGAGGAACTCACGAAGATAATTAAATGCTTGAGAAGTAGCATCTCTTTCTCTTCATCTACCCAGCTTTAAGAGAGGATAAATAGGAGTATAATCCAAACTTGTGCAGAGAAAAGTAGATGTTTTGCAGAAATGGATACCCTGATATTTATTTTTCTTTACACTGAATCTCATCTTTTCAGCAAAAATGTTTCAGTGTCTCTTGTATGATAGTTTCTCTGCCAGTGGTTACTCGTGCCACTCTAACCATCAGCAGAGGGATGGAAGATTCCTAGGATCATGCCACTTTATTATCAGTTTGCAAGAACAGGCTCTATTCTTAGTTTCTCATCAGCCACTCCCACCTGAAGTGAAATGTCAGCTCCAAAGCACAGAGGACACATTTTATAGTCACCTTTTTAATGCCATTCAATATTCAGTATTGAATTCTGTAAAAAAGAAAGTTAGAGATAATACTATATTACAAAAATACCTTGCATTAAGTTAGGAGTACCAAAAAAATAAATACCAACTGTGAAATCTCTTTCAAAATAACAATGATAGACTAAATTTTTTTTAATTCCTGTAAAAAATATTGATTTGCTTCTGGAAACATGTTGAAGTTTTATTTGATGTTCTGTGTTGATTTATACATTCTCTGAGTAGGACCCTTTGGGAATATTTTTCCCTTTGTGGGGTAACAAGGAGAACAAATGAATATTTGGGGAAGCATATTTATATCTTAGATTCAGGTAGTTCTGGTTTATCTAAAAGAGTATTCAACTAGCTCTTATAATTTTAAACAATTGAATTTTCATTTTATTGAATAAAAATAAATTAATGAGTTTTACTAATTTAATTTAAATGAATGGGGAACAAAGGCTTGCAGGTCCCAGGGCTGAGATCTCCAAGCCTGCTTGGATCGGGGCTGAGCATCCTCCAAATTCCAGTAGGTAGGGGTCACACCCACTAACTGGCCCCCTGGCGCCATGTAATCCCATCAATGGCCAAGACCCAGAGACTATAAAACCCAGTTCCCAGAAGAGAACAGTGCAGAGTCTCCTGCCCCCGTGCCTGGCTGTCTTCACGGGGGCTCCTTGGAGGGGAGAGGTTGAGTTTCCCTCCCCGCCCCAACCAGGGCTCCGGCAGCCGAAGACCTCCAGAACCAGCCACCACCATGCTGAGACCACTCTCCACACGCATGAAGGTACGGGCAGAGGGACAAAGGCATGCGGGTCCCAGGGCTGAGATCTCCAAGCCTGTTCGAATTGGGGCTGAGCATTCTCCACCCAAATCCTCTAAATTCCAGTAGGCAGGGGTCACACCCACCAACTGACCCCCTGGCGCCGTATAATCCCATCAACGGCCAAGACCCAGAGACTATAAAACCCAGCTCCCGGAAGCGCACGCGGCAGCTGCATTTGCAGCCGCGTGACACCTAATTATCTCATTCTTACTTTGGACAAAATGGCAGGGTACCGAATGTAACCTGCCCACACGGCAGAGTCTGGGAAACTCCCCGTGGTGTACCCAATATGCCAAACACCAGTAACAATTATGGGTCTCATTCTTCTAATCCTGGAAGAGCTTTTAATATGGCACTTTTTAAAAAAATCTCAGGGCTAGGACAAAGGAGACTTTACTGGGGCCTGCTCGAGGCAATCGACGAACAACAGGATGGTCGTGATCATGATCGTCGAATGGGGAAAATTGAAAGTAAAAATACATGAAAAGGACTAATGAAGGAGGGTTAGAACTTGTGGAAATAGTGTGAGTTGGCTTATTTATGTTACTGGAGAGATAACACATTTATTAAAGACCTGGTGTATACTTCATCTCCCTCTAATAAACAAGACTACAACTTGTTGAAAGGATTCACAATTTAAAAAAACCCAGGCTCAAATTTTAAAGAAAAAAAACACTGAAAATTCTGACAAGCCAGAGGAGTGCACATTCTGGAAGAAAACAAGCCAGAGTTTATGAAATCTTGGACAAATACAGGGGTTGTTAGATTATATGAAATGAAGCAATTTGGAGGAAGTAGGTGAGCTATTAGAATCTTACAACCTCCCAAGATGGAATCAGGAAGAAGTAGAAAGCCTAAACAGACAAATCTTGAGTCAAGAATGTGAAACAGTAATTAAAAACTTCCCCAAGAACCAAAGCCCAGGTTTGGAGAGTTCATTAGTGAATCTTGGGACACCAAAAAGAGAGGCAACACCAGTGCTGGGGAAATGGGGAGTAATGAACCCGTTTCATTGTTGAGAATTTTGCCTGGTTCAGCCTCAATAAAAATCTTTGGAGACTTCTCAAGAAAGTAAGAATAGTGCTTCCTGGTCAAGAAATTTCCTTTTCATTTACATTCACATTCATCACATCCATGCACAGCTGCGAATGTGCTTATGAGATAATCTTATTATCTCATTTTTACTTTGGGAAACCTGGCAGGCTACCGAAAGTGTCCTGCCCACACAGCAGAGTCTGGCAAGCTTCCCGTGTCGTACTCAATATGCCAAATACCAGTAATAATGATGGGTCCCATTCTCCTAAACCTAAAAGAGCCTTGAATATGACTCTTTTAAAATCTCAGGGCTGGGAAGAAGGAGACGTTACTGGTGGCTGCTCGGGGCAATTGATGAACAACAGGATGATCGTGATGATCATGATCGTTCATTTACATCCTCTTCCTCACACACCACAAAGCATTAATTCAAAGTGACCTATGCTAAACTATGTTAATTGAAACACCTAGTATAATATAATGGATATGGAAATAACTCAATTGTTAAAGAAACAAGGCATATACACAGAATAGAATACTATGCAGCAAAGAGAAAAGGTGAAATCTTTTAATTCACTGCAACTTGAATGAAACTATAGGGTGTCACATTTAGGGAAAATTCAGAGGAAGAAGGGCAAATAGTATTCTATCTAATCTTTAGTATATAGAGTGACAAAATAAGGATTAGGCATTATAAAATGATGACAAATCCTTGAATTTAGATTATAAAACTGAGATTACCAAGCAGTGGAGACAGTGTAGGGATATGAAGAAGTAGGCTAGAAGCAGCATAAGGACTCTGTGGAAGAGTCTTTAGTGATGGTACAGCAACAGCGTATACCAAAAATCATGCATGTTGACTATATATAACCATGATGATTATATAAAACCTAAACTATGATCACGGTCACGATCATGGTCCTCCCGTTATTCATCGATTTGCTCGAGCGGTCCCAGTCACATCTCCATCGTGAGACTTGTTACTGTGTTTGGCATATTGAATACGTCACAGGGAGCTTGCCAGGCTTTGCTGTGCAGGCGAGATACTCTCAGTAGCTTGCCGGGCTCTTCAAGAGGGGTGGAGGAATAGAACTCGGGTCTGCCATATTGGCCACTTGCAAGGCAAACGCCTTATCCACTGTGCTATCGCACCAGCCCAAACTATAATAATAATAAAATATATGAGTGGATTCACCCATTCAAATAATAAAATATCTAAAAGTTAAAAAGAAGTGAGACAGCTTTGTGACTCATGAAGGCATTAATTGATTTAAGGCTAGTCAATGGGTTTTAGGCTGATGAATTAATTGTATCACTCTATCACTTGTCATCTGTTAATCATCAATTTGCTCGAATGGGCACCAGTAACATCTCCATTCATCCCTGTCACATGTCACCATCTATCTTCACTCCCATTTCTTCCCATTCCAGTTGTCACATGACATTCTTGAGGGTGGCACTGAAGTGTTTCGGTGAAATGGTATCACCCTGCCGAGCCCTTCTCTTTATGTTGATGATCACTTCCTTGTAGAATGGTGAGATCCTGGTGGTGAATCCGTAACACAGCTCACGGAGGATCCTGATGTACTGAATGAACTGTTTGGGTAGGGCTTCCATGACCGCTTCAGTCTCAACAGAATCAAAGGCTTTCTTTAAATCAATGAACGTTAGACAGAGTGACATCATGAACTCTCATGAAACCTCAATTAATTGATGAATTAATTAAGAGTAGTTATTTCTTATTAAATTGAATCACAGAGTTACAATGATATTTATGATTGAATTTCAGGTGTAATTGTTCCAAACAATTCCTTCAGCAGTATTTACTACCCTCAACCAATGTTCCCAATTTCCCTCAAGTCTGCATCTGTAGCAGGAACATTTCCTCTTCCCCCATTGTTTTAGTGCTCCATTCTCTAACTTATCCCCACCCCTGCCCCAGTGCCAAGCTTTCTATTGAAGATCAGTTCTCTTGCTTCGCTTAAATTGCCTTTGGGCATTAATATTCCCCTACAAAGTTTCTTTATATCCCACATTTGAGAGAGATCATTCTGTGTCTGTTCCTTTCTCTGTAACTGATTTCATTCAAATGTAATACTCTAGTTTCATCATGACATCATCTTTTCTTATGGCCAAGTGGTGTTTCAGTGTATATATAGACCCTTTATCCAGTTGTCTGTGGGCATTTGGTTTGTTTCCATACTTGGCTATTGTGAATAGTGCTGCAGTGAACATAGGAGTACACACACACACACACACACACATATATTTCATTATGCTTATGCTTTTGGGTCCCCTTGGCAGGAGTGAAATTGTTAAGTCATATGATATGGAAACTCAGTTCATAATTTTTTGAGAATGTCCATATTAATATGGCCATTTCTTTGATAAATCTTGGTTGGCTGTGAGGGATTCAACACTGTGGGTAGAAGCTTTCAGTGTAAGTGGAAAATATTTTTAGGCTTTCATAATGGGTTCAGAATTCTTCCTTTCAAACTGTTGAAATATTAGATCAACACTTAAATAAGTCTGAAACTTACCCATTATACATTTTAACTTATAGATAAGACTTACTGTTTAAAAGCATCTTTGAACCCTTACTTTAGGACTACATAGACTTAACTTTTAAAAGACACTTATCATCTGGGTCTAGTAGGAGGTTCAGAATTGAACAAAAGTAATAGTGAAGTAGTGAAGATAAATAGTCAGAACCATTATCAAATCATCATAATGTAATGGGTGCACAAGGGAGAAAATGTTCACTTATACCTGTGGCTTCATTATCGCAGACCTTTAGCTGGGTATCAAAAGGTGGTGCAACATCTAATAAACCTTGAGTCCATGTGAAGGGATGCTGCACAGAAGGAAGGAAATTTGGTTTGGCAGAAAATTGTTTAAAAACAGTTCTTTTCAAAGTATCATGTGCAATACAGGGTGCTTTGTGAAGTGATAAGTTTTTCTTATTTGCATCCCTCTTTCCTCTCCTCCAGTCCCGACTTTTATCACGTTCTCTCTCTCTGACTTCTCAGAAGATGTTCTGTGAACTGAAATCAAGTTTATTAGAAGCTCTTCAGGAGTACAATGCAAACTGACAGGAGACTAAATATTTTTTTCAAATAGTTTTGGAAAATATTTATTTGGACAGCAATCTGGCCAAAAGAGGACTTATTGACTCAGATAATAAGTAATCCAATGTTCACAATGATTTCAGAAGTAAAGTTGCCTTGTGTTCCTGGATCCTCTGAATATTCTGCCTCCTTTTCCACTCACATATGTATTGGATTTATCCTTAGTGGCAAAGTAACTGCTAGCAGCTCTAGGTTGCACGCTTTCTGCTTCACAGCCAGGGAAACAGATAGAATGTCTTCCCATAGTCAGCCAAGTCTACAGCTTTATTATGCCTGGAACATCTTAGATTTTGTACCCACCTCTAAAGCTATCCAAGGGGCCTGAAGAGGAATGCAGTAGGATGTTTAAATTAGGATCAGGTTCAATGACCTACCATGAACCATCCACTCTCATGAAAGGGATGCTATGTTCTCACTTGATTTAAAGTAATCAGAGACTTCTGGAGTCAATCCAGCTCAAGTGCCAAAGTATTTTTTTTCTTTCTTTCTATCTTTCTTTTTTAAAATTATAAGAAAGGAAAAAATGGAAAATTAGGGAAACATCCTTCAAGAAGATAATGTCATTCTGGAGAGGCCACCCAAAGATTCACTTCCTGTGACCCTCAGTGATGCCCCCAAATTCTAGATGAAAATACCTCAGGCCCATTGAAAGAACTCTCATTCTACTCTCCTGCACTCAGGAGCATAAAGGACTTAAGCCTAAATGATTGCTACAATGCCTCCAGACAGCAGCACTGGGCCAAATGTGACAAGAAGAAATTCTTTTAATTATTGACTGTGTCACCCTTTATCCTTAGGCTGGAATTAAAGCTAAGGGACCAGAGAGAAATATATTAAGGGATTTCACCTTTAGATTAAAGAACTTTAGAACATAGGGCAAATTTTGAGGTGAGAAGAATTTTGAGGAGAAAGCTTCACTTATCAGACTTACTACTTGGAAAGATAATTTTAACTATTCAAATGAAGAATGAATTGAAAGACAGAAATCCAAGAGAAATTTGGAGTCTTCAAGGTAAGAATTTGTGAAGGTGATGGCCGTGATGTGTGAGGAAAATTCAAGACACATGAAAGGACTTAACTGAATAAACAGGGGTGATGGTGAGAGAGTTTAGAGAGAGTGTGAAGAGTATATGAGGAATAGTTGTGAAGGCGATAGTATTACTTTGTGAGCAGAAAGCAGTAATTACATTATATTCTTTTCTTGACACATACTAGAAAGCTAATAATGATCTTTATTGTTTTTTCATTTTTGTTATGAAAGGCATAGAATAAAGACATTGGAATGACCCACAATTTCATTCCCTTTCATCAGTTGGATTCAGTACATCCAGAAAACAAGGGCATATGGTTTGATTCTTCCTTTCCTAGATCAGGGAACTCTGAATAATACTGTGCATGTTGGCAAAGGTTCTAGCTGTTGGAAGTATTTAATATCTGAAAAATAAAGAGATATAGTTGAAATCAAGTCTCACAGTACTTACAAATTTCAGTGTTCTTATTTAGTAAACAATTATGAGATAAGAATGTTTTCTAAATTAGTGACTTTAGAAGGTTTAATGATTGCAGAAATTTACTACCTTTGTTTTATTATTTGTTTTCTGGGTCATACCTGGTGGTGATCAGGGTTTACTCCTAACTCTGTGCTCAGGAATCACTCCAGGGATTGAACCAGGTTGGATGAACTCAAGACAAGTGCCCTGCGAACTGTACTACATATTCTGCTCTGTTTTTATTTCTTTAATTTTTTTAGACCACAACCAGATGTGTTCAGAGGTTCTGGCCCTGTACTCAGGAAATATTCCTAACAGGATTGGTAGGTGAGCGAGGGGGTACATACGGAATGCTGGGGATAGAACTTGGGTAGACTGTGCGCAAGGCAATCACCTTACCTGCTGTACTATGCTCCAACTTCTGTTTTTATTTCTTAATAAAGAAATCCACACTTTGTTGTTGAATAAAGCATAGTATTAAAAATGTAGCATAGTAGAAAGATTAAAATATGAAAAATTGAGCCCAAATCAGGCAGAGATAGACTTAGAAATCTTTACACAGGAATGAATGTGAGTTTCTGGACCTGGGAATCCACTTAAGTGGTAAAGCTCAGGTCTAGCAAGTAGAAGATTTGTGATTTGATTTTCAGTCCCCGCATCCATTGAATACTGCTAAGTGTGATCCTAGTGACCTCTGCGTACCACTCCTCTGGACCTAGCATCACAGGTAGTGATGGAGGTGCCCCTTGAGCTCTACTGGGGGGTGAGTCCCTATCAATTTTTTGGGGGGTCACATCCTGCAATGCACAGGGTTTACTCCTGGCTCTGCACTCAGGAATTATCCATGGTGGTGCTCAGGGGACCGTATGGGATGCTGGGAATCGAACCTGGGTCGGCCACATGCAAGGCAAATGCCCTACGTGCTGTGCTATTGCTCCAGCCCCCCTATCAATTTTTTAATGTGAAATTCACATTTCATAAAACATTATTAAATTTTTTATGATATGTTGTGGGATGTAGTGTCGTTTCCCTACTCTTCCCCTCAATGTGCAGTATATCCATCAAAGTAATTTTCTACTTCTTCATACACACACTTGGATGTTTACCTGATCGAACTAAAATCTCTCCTTGCTTTTGAGCACAAGAGAACTATTTTATTAAGAAGACCCATTTGGAAAAGTTTGGTAGGTATAATTGATTACAAGATTGTTTGGCTACATTACCACAGCATACGAGGTAAATGCAGGTAGATAAAATAAATATATTACTCGTAACATATTTTTCTTTTCCTCATACAATGAAATTCTAGAATATCTAAGAAAAGAGAAAGAAAATTAGCTATTTTTATGCCAAAAATATAAAGCCAGTACTGGTTTGAATCACTAGCACCACATATGGTCCCCCAAGCACTGACAGGGTGATTCCTGAGCACAGAACTGCCAATATCCCCTAGGAACCTCTGAGTGTGGTCCAAATACCACATCCCCAAAATTAATTATTCGTATACTCACATTCATGAATATGTGTTGAATGGGCATCTACCTCTGAAACTTTATTTTCTGCTTTGATTGTTTGGGCTTGAGAAGAGTCTACAAACCTGTTGAATACTAGTAGTTAAACCTCCAGACCAGTTTCCTTATTAGTAATGGGGTAGAAATCATCTATCCCACCTGTTTTACAAATTATTAAGAGTAAATGCTAATGCATATTAAATAGGAATTGAGTATGCTATTAAGTATGTGACAAGAATGAAATATTATGTATACAATATTAAGTATATGTTATTAAATTTCAGTCTCTAACTGCCTTCATTTTACTATTAAAATGAAGCCCAAATTACTAGAGTGGAAGAGAAAATAAGATTTTACTAGAGTGGAAGAGGAAATAAGATTTTACCTAGTCTAGCTCTTGATTCTCTCTCCAACTTACCTCCTTCTGTTGCCTCACTCCCCAGTCAGCTCCTTCTCAAGACTTCTGCCAACCTCATTTTGATCTATTCTTGGTTCCCTAAAGATATAGCTTTCCCCTCTTCCCCTTATTATTTTCATGCTGCTCTTTTTGCCTAATTAGTGTTGTCTAGGAGCACTTGAGGAACTTTATGGGATGAATGATCTTTCTCAAACCAGGCTGGAAATCAAGGCATTGACACAGATACTATGATGTGGGACACATTGCGAGTCATAGTTGGAGGCAGCTTAGGGTGAGGATCAAACCCCTGAGACTTGACCGGAAAGGAACAACCAGTAGGTGATTCCAAAGCTCTCCTTTTGGCTTCCTGGCAACGGTGCCCCTCCCCTCTGGTAAATGTGAACTCAGTAAAACAATGCCAGAGAATGGTTGAGCAAAGAGCCCCAGCCAAAAGGAGTCAATATCCCACGTTACCTTGTTCTTACTTTGTGCAAGTTTGTACTGGACGTCTCCCTAAGATGTTTGTTTCTTTCCCCTTATAGTATATAAGGTTGACGCTGCTTGCAATAAATGAGCTG
This sequence comes from Sorex fumeus, assembly GCF_029834395.1. Taxonomy (NCBI): domain Eukaryota; kingdom Metazoa; phylum Chordata; class Mammalia; order Eulipotyphla; family Soricidae; genus Sorex; species Sorex fumeus. Next base: position 3,821,219 of record NW_026606095.1, on the reverse strand, counting down.
TCTCTCCAAAGTGCTCCCGGAGTGTGTGTCTTTCTTGTGCCTCCGCATACTCACCCTCACTCTGAAGCGTTAGCAGTCATTTATTTCAGTCTTCAGATCTCGGGGTCTTAAAACCCAATGACCTCATACCACCATTCCACACATATCATTGCATTTTTGAATCATGCTGTGGTTACCTAATTAGTCACCTGCCTCACTTTTTTGGAATAACTTTGGACTAGGATTTCACTTTTATTCTTTTGGGGACCACACCCGGCTGTGCTCAGGTCTTACTCCAGGCTCTGCAGGCAGGGGTCATTCCTGACTATGTTCATATGGGCTGCCAGGGATTGAATTCACGTCAGTCAAGTGCAAAGCAAGTGCCCTGCCCTCTTACTACCTCTCCAGGCACTAAAATTTATTGGTAAATTTATTAATTTTTGGTTTGGGGGAAACAACAGGCTGTGCTTTGAGCTTATTCCTGGATCTGTGCTCAGGGACCTCTTGCAAGGGGCTTGAGGGACAATATGGAATGTAGGGATCAAATCCTGATGAAGTGTGTACAAGGCAAGTGACTTACTTGCTATTCTATCTCTCTAGACTTAAAATTTTTACTTTTTTAATTTGCAGATTATAACAAGATATCTAGTGTCAAATATATTTGTAAAATGAATGTCGATATTTAATTTATTATTCAGCCAAGGTGGTGGTCGATCAGATGACCATAGAATTTGTACTGCTGAATGAAAATTAGAATTACAGTCTTGCAAGATCTTTTTAAAAGCTCTAAAAGAATAATATATGTCAATAAGGAATTTGTTAAATATGAAGCTAGAAAGATAACATATCAAATAGTGTAATTGCCTTGCACATGACTGCCTGGATATGCTCCCCAGTATCCCATATGGCCCCCATGCACCTTCAGGAGTAGTTTATGAATGTGAGCCAGGAGTAACCCTGAGAACTGCTGGATATGACCTCAAAAGAAAAAAAGAATATAGTAAATGGCAGTAGTTAAAATTTTAATCTTGGGCTGGAGCGATAGCATAGCAGGTAGGGCGTTTGCCTTGCATGCAGCCAACATGGCCAACACAGGTTCGATTCCCAGCATCCCATATGGTCCCCAGAGCACTGCCAGGAGTGATTCCTGAGTGCATGAGCCAGGAGTAACCCCTGAGCATCGCCGGGTGTGACCCAAAAAGCAAAAAAAAAAAATTAATCTTATTAGAGTATATGTCGTAGACACTAAATCTACTTCTGGAGCCAGTTTCACCTTTTTATAAGATACATATTAAATTGTACATTATAGTAACACTAGACTTTAGCATCACCTGAAATTACAGTCTTTTTCTTAGTCACATTTTTATTCTAGTGTATTTTTTACATATTTCTTTTCTTTTTTTGTGAAGCAAGGTAATTTTTAATTAAAGGAATTTACTTAGAGTGATGTGAGAAGATAAAAAGAGAGAAATATGTGTTCAAGAGAGAGTACATAGACTTGAAGAAAACCCATTTTAAATGTATTTCATTGCTTTCTGAAGTTTCTGGCTTTTTATCTGTCCACTGTATAGGCATGGGGTTCTGAGAAGCATATTTTGTTTTCCCTCTTGGTTTTATAACTCTGTCTTTTGGTTTTCAGTCAACTTCAGATTTGCACTTTTATAACTCCTTTCACAGATTGTTGACATTGCTTTTGGTTTTCAATGGCTCTCTGTTGCTTATCCTACACTCCTCAAGGATTCTCTATCACGGTTAGGTCATTGTTCAGTGCCCCTGTTTCCAATAAACTCCAGTTTCTAGTCTTAGTTAGGTCCTGGTGGACTTAAATGGAGTGAAGAATAACAATGACAAGGAATGAATCACAGTCCATATCCTCCTAATGAAGGTCCCTCAACCTAGTGAAAAAAAAAAAATTTACAAAGCCACTTATTCTGTTTGCTGAATACACAAAGCAAATCATTAAAACATTAGGTACAGCTTTTAAACTCCACTGTTCTTTTCCTCGGTGAATCTCTCACTGGAGTTATAACTGTTATATTGAATGTGTGTGAATGTTTTAATGTCATTATATATCCTGGATCTTACTTGGTTGGCTGAAAGATTTTATTAACATTGAAGTGCATGTGGTTTTAAAGCCCATGACTGTGATTACTCATTTTATTTGTTGGTTTAATAAAAATTGTGAAATGTAAGAGCTGAATTAAAAAATAATGGGACTAAGGAACTTTTAAATTTTTAAATTGTTGGTGATGTCAAATTATAAATTGTGCTGGAATTTTCTGAGGATATTAACTGTGATACTATAGGAGACAGAGAGATATGTGGGTCTGGTAATGTTTACTGGGAAAAAAGCACTTTCTGGAATCCAAACTGACCAAAGGAATGAAGGACAAAGATGCAGAGTTTCAGGCCTTGAACATAGGGAAGAGGCTCCACTTTGGAACAAAGGCCTTGTCTAGAATATCTAATGAAGACCACTAACTGCTCGAAGCACTTCATTCTGGAAATCTCTCTGAAAACATACTTGGGGGCACAGTTTGGAAAAATTGTATGTAAACCAACTTGTCAGAAAAAAAGTCCCATTGTATGACTGCATGTCTGCTTGGAATGTGTACTTTCTTTCTGTAGGGTGCATCTCTCCATTCTAGTATCTTCTTGAGACTTGAGTGGAAAAGCCACTGTTCTCTCCTGAGGTTACATCTCCCTAATTCCATCCCTTTATTTCCCAAATTAACCGGTGTTCACCTTATTATTCATCTCCTTCTGAAATTTATTTCTGTCAGGAAAAGGCAAGGGGCCTGGAAAGTCTGGGTAAAATTTACCCCTGACTTTCTTTTATTGCAAAGAGCAGTTTTTTGATCTAGCCTGTGTTCCATGGCTTCCTGAGGAATCAGATGGCAAGGACTATCTCCCATGCCATGCAAAATGAGTGGAACCTAGGAGTGATTTGATGACATTGGTGAGACATGAGGCCTGTGTCAAACAGGGCTCACTGCAGACTCATCAGTTCTAGATTTCTCCAGACAATCCCCAATGTCCTTCCACATAGACTTCCTTCTTGAGACTTCATATTTCTTCTCCCCACTTTGCATAAGCCACTTGGGGAACTATTACATCTCCCATGGGAATTACCACTCTCACCTGTAACATGGGCTGGAGTGATAGCACAGTGGAGTGATAGGGTGTTTGCCTTGCACGCAGTCAACGTGGCCGACCCGAGTTCAATTCCTCTGTCCCTCTCAGAGAGCCCGGCAAGCTACCGAGAGTATCTCGCCCGCATGGCAGAGCCTGGCAAGCTACCCGGGATGTATTCGATATGCCAAACAAAGTAACAGATCTCACAATGTTACTGGGCCCGCTAGAGCAAATTGATGAACAATGGGAGGACCGTGACCATGACCTGTGACATAACAATTCTTTTCTAAAAGACGGTTAAAAAAAACTCCATAAACTGATAGAAAGATTTGCATGTTGTTTACTCAAATACCCAGCATTGCAATAAGAAATTCAAGAGCTTAAATGCTACTAGATATTAAGAAAATTTTATGAACTTCCAATTCCTCACCTGACACAAACAGAAACCAGGAACTGGAGTAATAGTACAGGGATTAAGGTAGTTGCCTTGCATATGACTGACACAGAGTTAGTCCTTGATACCACATATAATCTCCTGAAATAGGAGATATTTCAGAAATATCCCTTGGGTACGGCCCACATCCAACCTAAAATCATAATTTACAACTCACAGTATTGTTGTGTGAATTAGATGTGAATTAGATGTGAATTAGATGCATGTAGAGTAGTGAGCCAATTGCTTCCATGGTAAGTTCCCAAGATACAATGCCTTTATTTAATGATTGGCTGTGTTTATGCAAAAAAGGAAGTGGGAAAACTAGGGATGCAAAACTATGTCTTCCTCCCTCCTTCCCTCCCTCCCTCCCTCCCTCCCTTCCTTCCTTCCTTCCTTCCTTCCTTCCTTCCTTCCTTCCTTCCTTCCTTCCTTCCTTCCTTCCCTCTTTCTATCTTTCTTTTTGTCTATCTCTCTCATTCTTTTTTCACTCTTTCTTTCTCTTTCTTTCTTTCTTTCTTTCTTTCTTTCTTTCTTTCTTTTTTTCTTTCTTTCTTTCTCTCTCTTTTCTTTCTTTATTTCTTTCTTTCCTTTTTTAAAACTTTTTATTAGTGAAACACCATGGGGTACAGTTGTAGACTTCCAAATTTTTGTGCTTGGGTTTCACTTATATAATGATCGATTACCCAACCCTCCACCAGTGCCCATTCTCCACCACCACTGAGCCCAGTATCCCCCTCCCCCCTCCTCCCCATCCCACATGGCCTCTGTGGCAAGGCATTCCCTTTTATTCTCTCTCTCATTTTGGGTGCTGTGGTTTGCAAAAGAGGCATTGAGTGGCAATCATGTTTGGTCTTTAGTCTACTTTCAGAATGCATCTCAAATCCTGGGAGGATACTCCCAACACCCTTACTTGGTGATCCCTCTTCTATCTGAGCTGTCTTTTCCCCTAGAATGTGCGACTGGTCTCCAAGCCATGTAGTGAACCTCCTGGTACTTATCTCGACTATTCTTTGGTGTTAGTCTCCTATTTTGTTACTTTATATTCCCCAGATGAATACAATCTTTCAAAGTATGTCCCTCTCTTTCTGACTCATTTCACTTAGCATGATGCTTTCCATGTAGTACTACTTGTTATGTAAATTTCATGACATCATCTTTTCTAACAGCTGCATAGTACTCCATTGTGTTTCTTTAACCAGTCATCTGTTCTCTGGCACTCGGGTTTTTTTCCGGATTTTGTATTGTGAACAGTACAGCAATGAACATAGAAGTGCAGGTGTCATTTTGACTATACTTTTTTGCCTCTCTGGGATATATTCCCAGGAGTGGTATTGCTGGGTCAAGTGGGAGCTCAATTTCTAATTTTTTGAGAATCATCCATACTGTTTTCCAAAAGGGCTGAACCAGTCAGCTTTCCCACCAGCAGTGAAGGAGAGTCCCTTTCTTGCCACATCCATGCCAACACCAATTGCTTTTGTTCTATTGGATGTGGACCAGTCTCTGTAGCATGAGATGATATCTCATTGTTGTTTTGATTTGCATCTCCCTGATGATTAGTGATGTAATGCATTTTCTCATGTGCCTTTTAGCCATTCGGATTTCTTCTTTGAGAAAGTTTCTGTTCATTTTCTGATGGGGTTGGATGTTTTCTTCTTGTGGATTTCAACTATTTCTTTGTATATCCTTGATATCAACCCCTTATTAGATGGGTTTTGGGTGAATATCCTTTCCCATTCTGTAGTTTGTCTTTATATTCTGGTCACTATATCTTTTGATGTGCAGAAGCTTCTTAATTTAAGGTAGTCCCATTTATTTATTTCTTTTTCTTTCCTAATCGCTATTGCAAGTACTTCCAGTACTATAATTAGCAGAAGTGGTGATAGTGGGCATTCTTGTCTTGTCCCTGATCTTTGAGGTAAAGCCCTTAGTTTTTCCCCATTGAGGATAATGTTTGACATGGGTTTGTTATAGATGGAATTGACTATCTTGAGGAAAATTCCTTCAAAACCTATTTTGGTGAGAATTTTCATCATTAACGGGTGCTGGATCTTGTCAAAAGCTTTCTCTGCATCTACTGATATGATCATCTGGTTTTTATCTTTACTTTTATTGATATGATGGATTATGTTGATTGATTTCCAAATGTTAAACGATCCTTGCATCCCTGAGTGAATCTTACTTGGTTGTGGTTGTATGATCTTGTTGATGAGTTGTTGGATTTTATTTGCTAATATTTTGTTGAGGATCTTCACATCCATGTACATCAGGGATATAGTTTTCCTTGTAGGTGATGTCTTTGTTTGCTTTGGTATTAGGGAGATATGGGCCTCATAGAAGCTGTTTGGGAGAGTTCCTGTTTTTTCAATTTCCTGGAAAAGCTTGAGGAGAACTGGCAACATGTCTTTTTTGAATGTTTGGAAGAATTCACCAGTGAATCCACCTGGGCCTGGGCTTTTTCGGCGGGGGGTGGGGGGGGCAGGGGGAAGACTTTTGATTACAGTTTCAATTTCCTTGATATGAATGGATCTATTCAGGTATCCCAAGTCTTCTTGGTTCAATATTGGAAGATTATAGGAGTCTAGGAATTTATCCATTTCTTCTAGGTTCTCTTTTGGTGGCGTGCTGACTCTCAAAGTAGTCTCTGATGATCTTTTGAATTTAGTTGGGTGTGATGTACACTTTTTCATTTCTTATTCAGTTTATTAGGGTTCTCTCTTTTTCTTTGTGAGTATTTCTAGTGGTTTACAATCTTGTTTATTTTCTCAAGAAACCAGCTCTTGGTTTTATTGACCTTTCAAATCTTTTTTTGCGTTTCCATGTCATTAATTTCTGTTCTAAATTTTTTTTATTTCTTTCCTTTGACCTAATTTGGGTTCCTTTTGTTGTTCTTTTTCTAAGATATTGAGCTTTGAGGTCAGGTTATCTATGTAGGCTCTTTCTTCCTTCCTTAAGAATGCTTGCAATGCTATAAATTTTCCTCTTAACATGGCTTTAGCTGTGTCCCATAGGTTCTGGTAGCTCGTGTCTTCATTTTCATTTGTTTCCAGGTATCTTTTTATTTTGTCCTTGACTTCCTTCCTGACCTACTCATTGTTCAACATTAAGTTGTTTAATTTTAAGGTGTTTGATTTGTTTTTCAGTGTCTTTGTGTGATTCACTTCTATCTTCAGCGCATTGTGGTCTGAAAAGATTGCTGATACTGCTTCTATCCTCATAATTCTATTGAGGTATGTTTTGTGGCCTAGCTCGTGGTCTATTTTGGAAATTGTTCCATGTGCACTGGAAAAGAAGGTGTATTCTTTCTTTTTGGATGTAAAACCCTGTATAGGTCTATTAACCCTGTCACTTCTATGTCTTCCTTGAAAGCCAATGTTTCCTTGCTGAGTTTTGTTCTTGTTGATCTATCCAGAAGTGATAAGGCGATGTTGAAGTCTCTGACTACTTTGTGTTGCTAACAATGTACTCCTTAAAACTGTTAGCAGTTGTTTTAAGTATTTAGCTGTTCCCTCATTAGGTATGTATACATTTAAGAGTGTGATTTCTTCCTGTTGTAAATATCCCTTGGTGATTAGAAAATGTCCTTCACTGTCCCTTCTAATCTTTTTCAACCTGAAATTGATGTTGTCAGATACTAGTATGGCCACCCCAGCTTTTTTGAGGGAGCTGTTTGTTTGCAGGATTGTTTTCCATCCTTTAACTTTGAGTCTGTGTCTGCTCTGATTTTTCAGATGCGTTTCTTGTAGGCAGCTGAATGTTGGTTTCAGTTTCTGGATCCATTTTTCCACTCTGTGTCTCTCGATTGGTGCATTTAGACCATTGACATTGAGAGAGATTATTGTCATGGGGTTTTGTGCCATCTTTCTGTAGGGGTTGGTTGTGCTTATAAGTGTTTTCCTTATCTTACAGAAGCCCCTTTAATCCTTCTTTTAGGTTTGGTTTTGAGTCTATGAAGTTCCTGAGTGTTGTTTATCTATAAAATGTGTATTGTTCCATCGAGTTTGAGTGAGAGTTTAGCTGGATAAAGTATTCTTTGTGAGATGTTCATTTCATTGAGTTTTTTCACTATATTCCACCACTGTCTTCGGGCTTGGAGGGTTTCCTCTGATAAGTCTGCTGTAAATCAAAGGGGTGCTCCTTTGTATGTGATTTCCTTCTTTGACCTTCATGCTTGCAGTATTGTGTCTCTATCCACGGTATCCATCATTCTGACTATGATATTCCTTGGAGTGTTTTTATTAGGGTCTCTTTTACCTGGTACCTTTCTGGCTCCTTGGATCTGGATGTAGGCATTCTTTAACTGTGGGAACTTTTCAGCAATGATTTCTTTCACTGTGTCTTTTTTAAAAAAAAAAAAACTTTTATTAGTGAAACACCAAAAGGTACAGTTGTAAACTTACAAATTTTTGTGCTTGGGTTTCAGTTATACAATGATTGAGTATCCATCCCTCCACCAGTGCCCATTCTCCACCACCACTGATCCCAGTATCCCTCTCACCCCCCATACAAGTGGTACACATGGAAAGTATCATCCTAAATGATGTGTCATAAAGAAAGGGACATACATAGAAAGATTGCATTCACTGTGGCTATTTCATTGGGATTGCCTCCCTGTCTTTCTGGTACTCCAATGATTCTAATGTTATTCCTCTTGGTGCCATCCCCTAGGTCTCTGATTCGCCTTAGAGCAACTTTGAGGTCTTTTCCCATTGTTTGTTTTTCCCTATTCTATTTCTGTTGCTCATCTTCATTCTCACTGATCCTGTCTTCAGCTGTAGATATTCTACTGCTGAGGGCATCCACTGAGTTTTTAATTTCATCTACTAATCCTTTATTTGTGACACTTCTTTTTGTAGTTTTTTTTTTATTTCTGCTCTAATTTCTTCCTTTATTTTCTCAACTATCTGTTCCATTCTTTCTTTCATTTCTTTCTTTAATTTTCTGGATACCTGCTCCATTGATTATTTGAGTAGTTCCTTGAACATCCTCAGCATTTCATCTCAGAATTCTTCATTGGAAAAAATATATTTGTGGGTAAGCCCTGTTGAGGATTCAGAACTATTTGTCCTCTCCTCATAGTGAAGATTTGCGCTGTTTCCCCATGTTGTTGTGGTTGTCTAGAGGTAAAACCTTGGAATTCACTAGCACTATTCCCTCTTATTGCAGGAGAGGATTCTGAATAAGTTCGGTCAATGGTGGTCACCCTTCTCCCCTTCTAGAATATGTCCTTCCTCTCAGGCATTATTCTGTGGCTTACGACAGGCATCTAGTGAAGCATTGGAGGAGGTGCTCTTTTATATTTGGCTTGTACAGTTTCCTTGCGTACTGGTCTTTTGTTGGAATTGGAGTAGGCTAGTGGATTATTTTTATATTGTGGTTGAGGTGGCCAGGACTTTTGCCACAGAATTAGGTGACAGGCTGGGATGAGAGTGCTAGGCGTGGGAAATATAACTGAGGCCTCAGAGAAGGCCACGCCCACTTTGAGGAGGCCACACATCCTGCATGGAGGCCATGTCCCCAGCCAGTTTCAGGGACTCACTGACCTAGGAACCTGCAGAGGAGGCCAGCGCTGACAGGAGGTGGGCTGGTGCTACAGGTGCTCCCCAAAGCCAGGCAGTGGGGGGTGCGGCGAGGGGAAGGGTCACAGGGACAGACGGTTCTTCCTTCCTTCCTTCCTTCCTTCCTTCCTTCCTTCCTTCCTTCCTTCCTTCCTTCCTTCCTTCCCCTTCCTTCCTCCTTTCTACCTTCCTTCCCCTCTCTCTCCCTCCCTCCCTCCCTCCCTCCCTCCCTCCCTCCCTTCCTTCCTTCCTTCCTTCCTTCCTCCTTCTTGTGGTGCTCAAGACTTACTCCTGGTTCTGATCCCAAGGATCATTCCCAGTGGTACTTGGGCATTGAACCCAAGTCAATTTAATGCAAGGCAAGCACTGTACTAATTCTCAGGTTCCCGAATCTAGTTATTTTAGACCCATTGCTTTATAATGTTCTTGGTTTTATAAATGTATTGTTTCTCAGTATCAACAAAATTTTGTTTCCAGAAAGTCAAATTTAGAAATGAAGATTAATATATATTGCCACTTGTTTTCACCAAACCACAGCAAACACAAAAATAAACTCGAACATAAATAATAGCTCTTAATTCTTGTGTGTGTGTGCGTGTGCACGGCTTAAACGGATCATTAAGTTAAAAAGTTTAATTTTTTTAAAAGTTAAGACTTTCTAATATAGACACATTAAATGTCACCCATTTGTTCTGCTAAGCATCCCAAATGCTACAGGATTTGATCCAGATTGTAATTCCTATTAGATCTTTCACACTTACAGAGTTTATCAGTTTCTTTTGCATCTATGATAGTAATGATCAGTCTGGGTTATATCTTCTTGAATCCCAATCTCTTGCCTAATTTGTAGACTTCCTGTCCAGAACTGGGCAGCAGCCAGTATCTCTAGGAGACTGGTGAATTGGATGCTCCTCAGTCCTCTACTCTTGGAAAGACTATCTGCTATATTTATGTTAAATATGGGTGGTGGTGGTGGGCGTCTCCTGATCTAACCTTGTATGTTTATTTAATTTTAAAATGCATATGTTTCTTTATAATGCTGTCCTGAGGGATATGATAGTTAAGAGGTTTTAGAACTGAAAAAAATGTTGTTTGTTCTTAACCATGCATTCATTTGCCCTTTAATGCAAGTTTTTTCATAAATTCAGTGACCTGGTTTCTCACTTTATGGAGAGAAATGCTTCAACACTTTATTTTTTTATGTGAAACTATCCCAGCTACTTCTTCACCTTTAAGTTCTTCATTATTGATTTCAAACATCTAGTCATGTCTGCTCATTAGCTTTAACCTTAAAAATAATAATTTGGGTGGGGAGGATGAGAGAGAATGGGGCTGGGGTTCTTGGAGGAGGGAAGTGGGTACACTAGAGGTGTGTCTGGTGTGAGAATTATGTGCATTAAGAAACCGTAATTAATAGTATTTTAAACCAAAGAATCTCAGTTAAAAATAAAACAACTAAAAATTTAAGATGGTATTCATGTCAGTGTTCTCCAGAGAAGTAGAAACAATAGGGCTTACCTTTAGCTACATTTATAGCTCCATCAGGATCTACCTACATTTATCTATTCCTGCATACCAATGTAACAACAAGTCTCACAATGGAGATGATTACTGGTGCTGCTCGAGCAAATCGATGAGCAATGGGACAACAGTGCTGCAGTGCTACGTACCAATAATTATCTATACTTACAGAATCTATATGATGTACATATTAGAAAGAGAGAATTAAATAGATCAGGAGGTTTATTATATGCATCTAGTTCATATAATTGTGGAAGTTGACAAGACCCAACATCTGTAATTGAAAACTTAGAATCCAAGGAGAGCCAGTGATTTAATTAAGACACTGTAAAAAGCAAAGCATCAATTAAGCAGTTGAACTGGAGGAAATCCACCGTTAAAATGTTCAAATGTTTTTTAAACATTTTATTTTATTTTCTTATTAATTTTTAAATGTCATTTAAAATTTTTTCTTTTATTTATTTATTTTATTTAATTACCGTGAGATACAGTTACAAAGCTTTCATGTTTGAGTTTCAGTAATACAATGATTGATAACCATCCTTCCACCAGTGTACATTTTCCACCACCAATGTCCCTAGTATCCTCCCCCCACCATATTTTTAGAGGGCAAGTTCTTTAGGTTTAGATATTCTTTTAACTAACTGGATGAACCCTGCCAACATGATAAAGTGTTATCTGCTTTACTCAGCATTGTGATTTTAATGTTATATTTACCTAAAAATCACCATCATAAAAAAACCACAAAATTATTTTGAGCAAATGTCTGAGATTTCTGTGGTCCGGTAAAATTAGCACTTAAAATTAACCATCAAAATACTAAGTGGATTTTGTATTTTTATTTTTATTCCTTCCATCAAAATAAAAATGTCCTCTTACAAATTCTTACTCCCAAATATAGGCTACCTTAAAAAAATACCACAATGGAAAGGATGTTGTATGACTTCTAAGTCAAGATCATGAAAGGGAATACAGATTCTAACTGGCTTTCTCACTTCTGAAGTGTGTGTGTGTGTGTGTGTGTGTGTGTGTGTGTGTGTGTGTGTTTCTGTGTGTGTGTTTTGTTTTGGGACCACACTTGAACAAATCTCAGGGGTCACTTCTGACTTTGTACTTAGGAATTACTCCTGGCATTATTTGGGGGACCATATGAGAGCTGGAGATCAAACTTAGGTCAGCTGCATGTAAAACAAGTGCCCTGCCCATTGTATTTTCTCCAGACCCACATATATTTTGCCTTATTTAAAATTTCAAATAGTACCACAATATATGTAGTTTATATATGTGACTTCTTTTGTTCAGCATGATTTTCAAATTAAGCCATGTTAATATATGCACTTATTAGGGAGTTTCTTTCTATTGTTGGGTAGTATTGATCTACATATATGTCACAATTTAATTTTTTAAATCTCCAGAATTATTGAGATATATTTAATATGTAATGTTAGCTAGGTTTAAGATTAATAATGTAATTATTTTCTATATGCATATGTTGTGAAATAATTATCATAGTTAACCATTTAGGTTGGGTGTATAGGTGAAAACTTTTAAGATCTATTTGCTTAGCAAGTTTCAAGACCACAATATAATACTGTTGATTATAGCCAATATTATATCATTAATACTACTTACATTTTTCTAACCAAGATCTTAAGTTCTAATTTTGAGTGGTCCTAAAATGTCCCCAGCTATTGAAACTTGCATCTTATTTCATTTTGCACCACCAAATATCTCTATCATCTATCTATAAACCTTGCTGATATCTCTCTCTCCTCTCATTTCTAGAGATTTTTCTTATAACTTTTCTGAATTAGTATGAGTATTTAAGATATATATATATATATATAATCTTCTATGTAGATTACAGGTTTTCCCACAAATGTGGTTTCTGGTTATTTCTATCTATTTTTAGAAATAGAAGTTACTTTTATATTGGCTTTTGTAATGCAATGTTGGTTTTATATACTTCAATTACCCCTTCCCTCTCCTCATTTTACTTAAGTTTGAGTTGTCTCTAAAAGATGCTAGAAAAATTAACCATTCTATAGATCCTGCTAAAGGACTGCTCCTACTGGTCTATTCAAGTTTGGAATCTGATGGGAAAATACCCACATCACACCAGCTTAGCAGTATTCACTTACTTTGTCCATCCCTAGTCTATGGCCATGGGAATAATGACTTTCTGTAATAAGATCAAAAAGTATGTGAAGGAACAGTTTGTTTCATTTTGTTTTTTGTTCTCAGGAGAAAACATTACTGAGATTTTCTTAAACCAGATTCTATATTCAGAATCTTCTGTCTCCTCTGTGATACCACATAAGGGAAAAATTGTGAAGAGTATCTATACCTCTTCCACTGAAACTCTTCAATTCCTAATTTTTATATTTCCCCCAGATTTATTGAGGTATAGCTGGAAAACAACATATGTGTAACATGCACAATGCTAATGACATACATATTATAAATTATTTACCAAAAAATAACATTTTATCGCTGCAGATATTTACTTTTACATGAGAATGATTAAAACTTATCTTTTTAGCAATATTCAAATAGATCATAAAGTATTGCTAATAATTATCACAATATTTCTATTTTTATTTATGTTACAGCTGAACGTTTATACCTTTGGTCAATATCTTCGCACTTATCCCACTTCATAATCCTTTGAAACCACCATTCTACTGTGCTTAAATGAGTACATATGTCCAATTTTCTTTATAAATCAGGAACTACAACAACAATATTTATCAGATATTTTAATTTTCATTATTTTTAAGATTCAGTTACATAAGTTTACAAAACGCTAAGTATATAGCTCAGCCTACAGTAATATCTAGAAAGATATTAACTACTATAATTTCTTAGTGGTATTTAATATCTTAAGTAATTAGCAGGTAACAATATTTGGAAAAATAAAATTGGTCAAAATACCAACACAAACATTCCTCGTACACAGGAATTATAAAACAGATGGATATTAATTAGTTTTATTTTATTTAAATACCATGATTTAAGCTGGAGCGATAGCACAGCGGGTAGGGATTTGCCTTGTACACAGACGATTCAGGTTTGATTCCTCCGCCCCGCTGGGAGAGCCCGGCAAGTTACCGAGAGTATCTTGCCCACACGGCAAAGCCTGGCAAGCTACGCGTGGCATGTTCAATATGCCAAAAACAGTAACAACAAGTCTCATAATTTGTTGTGAGAGGATACTGGTGCCCGCTTGAGCAAATTGATGAACAAAAAGAGGACAGTGACAGTGACTCCAATGACCATGGTACTCGATCATTGTATAACTGAAACCCAAGCACAAAAATTTGTAAGTCTACAACTGTACCTCATGGTGTTTGTTTCTCTAATAAAAAATAAAATAAATAAATAAATAAATAAAATTGTGACCAACTTCAAAAGAAAACAAAACGTTATTTATAATACAATTGTTATGGGCTTTCGATGTTCCAACACTAATCTTAGACGTTCCAGCACCAATCTTAGCACCTGAGTAAAGTTCCCTTCAGCATTGTCCCCATTTTCTCAACCTCCCCCAGCCTCTACCCTTAGAAAGCACACGATAATTTGTTTTGTATTGCTTGCTAATACAAAATAGCTAAAGCAATTATCAAAAATACGTAAAAGAAAACTTGGTGAAAATTGTCATATCTCACCACAGGGTTGTCTCTGTCTAAGGATTTACTATGTTGTTCTTCTCTGGTTTAGCCTTCATTGTTACTGTTTGTTGAGTTTAATGGCTTCTCTGTTGCTTTCCCATCTAATTTTATTTGCTCCTACTGGAATTTCAGTCATGTGGAATTTGGAAGAGACCCAAAACTTCAGGATCTATAGAGCTGGGATGAGTCTGCAGAGATTCTTGGTAAAGTTGTGCAGTTGTCCCTATTGGTGTGGTGGGCAGCAGTGGGGTGTTGATGTGGCTACTGCAGCTTTGGCAGGGCAGGAAATTTGGGCACTCCTTTCTGAGGAGACCCAGGGTTTTCAGATAGAAGACTGGTGTGTCCATGAGTTTCTGCTGCTTGGCTTACATCTCCCAGAGATTTCGTTCATGAATCTGAAGAGCAAGGCCTGTGGGTGTGTAGACATGGAGGCTCTGGGATGTGGGGGGCAGCGCTGGTGTTTTGCACTCAGAACCCCACAGTGCCACTACTTTTGTCAACCAGCCTTTTATCACAAGTCAAACTTTCATATGTGGCAAACCATATGATTGATTTTCAGCTTGTGATTATTGAAAGCTGGACCTAGAGTGTGTGTACTATGGCTTTGGAAGACTGAGACTGCTGTTTATACGCAAGACTCTATAAAAAACAATGCATTGTGTTGTGATGAAAGAACTCTTTCTACCAGAACTGAAGTTTCATTTCTACAACACCAAGAGACTTAACATAGCAAACTGGAAAAGATGCTTTGATGATGTTTGAGCAATTCTCTTTGTTTTCTTCTTCTTATTGTATTGTTTTACCATCGGCAAGCAGTATGGGGTCTTCACTTATGGAAAGATAGTGATCAGCACTTTAGGCTCAATTTCATTCTCAAGGCATTATAAATGACTCATGGGAAGATAATACTTGAGAGAAATTTTGTTTTCTTCCCCCCTTTTTTTCTATTTCTTTTTCTTTGAGGCAACATTTTAGAAAGAAGATAAGACTGAGATCTACAGTATACTACAATAACTGGAAAATAAACAAGCATTCTCAGAATTTCTATTCACACAACAAAAAAGATTTCTAATTGAGGGAGAGTATTTTCCAGCCTTCCCAATTTATTCTTACTGGTATATCCATAGACTTTAATAAGCACCATATCAGAATTTTGTTCAATATATATCACCTTGCAACAGAAGATCTGTATTTTTTGGGCCTTAGATACAGTATAGAGGGTAGAGCACATGCCTTGAATACAGTAGACTCAGGTTCAATCCCTAGCATACCATATGACCCTCTATGCCATGTCAGGAGTGATCACTGAGTGCAGAGCCAGGACTAAGCCCTGAGCACTGCAGGGTATAGCCCCGAACAAACAAAATGATCTGGACTTTTGCCATCCATTTTATAGCAAAAACTTCATGTATTCTTGCCACAAATGTGTCAAGAATCAAATGAAGAACTTGGACCCAAAATTCTTTTAAAATTATTTTTGACTTTTTAATATTTTATTGAGTCACCATGAGATACAGAGTTACAAAGCTGATCATGGTCAGGCTTCAGTGATACAGTGTTCCAACACCCATCCCTCCACCGGTGTACATTTCCTAGCACCAATGTCCCCAGTCTTCCTCCCTCACACTCTCCAACCTATATCTATGGGGGGGGGGGGGGGGCACTTTCCTTCTTTTGCACTCTCTCACTATCTATCTCTGTGTGTCTGTCTGTCTGTCTGTCTGTCTGTCTCTCTCTCCTTTTTGTGGCATTATGCTTTGCAACACAGGTACTGAGAGGCTATCATGTTTGTTTCTTTACCTGTTTTCAGCACCCAGTTCTTATGTAGAGTGATTATTTTCGACTATCTTTGTCATGGTGATCCCTTCTCTATTACAACTGCCTTCTCCTCCAGCATTTGAGGTAGGCTTCCTACCATGGACCAATTCTCCTGGCTCTTGTTTCTACTGTCCTTGGGTATTGGTCTCTTATTATGTTTTATTTTTCCCCATAAATAAGTGCTATTTAAAATTCTATATTATTTTATTTTTAAAATTTTATTTTCATAAAGTGTTCACAGTAATGGATTACATCCAATATTTCAGCATCAATCCCACCACCATTTATTTTGGATTTTCCCACCACCACTCAACCCTGTCCAACAGGCAACAAGCAAACACTAGATAATTTATTTCATATTCCTTGTTATGAATAGCATGAGATGTTATGCGGCTACTTTTGCGACTGCATGCTCCTGGGATTTTAACATTTTTAAATAATTAGGTACTGAAGAAATCTCTGCAGCTAGCTGCTTGGCTCCAAGTAAAATTCTATTTTAAAGCTACACAATTTTAAAAAAGAAAGCAACCTGATATATTTAGAAAGTGAGACATTTTAAAAGACAATTGCTGATATTTTAATGTCATTGTTATTCTCCCCACCTATTGGGGGGGGCACACACCCACATGTGTTCCTAGATTACTTATCACAGTGCTCAGGGATGCTATGTGGTGTAGGGATCAAACCAAGGTCTGCGTTATGCAAAGAAAGTGTTTTATCTGCTGCACTATTATTTTGTGTAATGGCGAAAAATAATGAGGGAGCAAAGAGGAATTTTCAAATTATAAAATTATATTTAAAATATGCAAGAACCAAATAAAAAAGCAAAATGCAGTATTTGAACTCTGTTTCTTTAACAGTTTTGAGAAAGACTGTGAATTTAATATAAACTAGATATCAATTTCTATTCAGTTCTTACAAATTATGCAAGATCTAATAATGATATCATGACTATAGATGAAAATAACATTCTTTTAAAGCATTACTTGCTGAAAATACACAAATAAGACATCATCTTGCCTATTTATTATAAGAAGAATAATACATGCCGCAAATATTTCAAAATGATAAAATAATTTATGACATTTGGCATATAGAATGCATTTTACTATGCTCCACTTTTCCATAAATTGGGAAATTTTCTCAATTAAAAATTAGGAAACATTCTTCGCAGTACTAATCTTAAAAGCTAAATATTTTTTGTAATGTTTTCTGTAATATCTTCTGGGTGTGTAAAATGTCATAGAACTAGATTAAACAAATGTTAATAGAATGAAAAACCATTCTCAAAGCATATACACTATTAAATATTTAGTAGTATTTTTATTTCTTAGCAGACATTTAGTTTATAGTTGTGATGCCTCTTCTAAATATAGGTCTAGTTAGAGCAATATTGCACACATCTTGGAAAAAAGACCATCAGAGAAAATTTCAGATTACAAGTTTGGTGCTTTAGTATAGATGGTCAGTTTGATACAAAGGAAGAGGGAGATTTTTTTTTCTCCCTTCACATGGATATGAATTGACTACTATTATGCTTTAGCAGTATAAATCTGAACAATTTCTTAGACTAAGTCTCAGATATTTCTCCTGATCGAAAATGGGGATAATAAAGTATATCTTTTAGGGACTATTACTATTAATAAAAATATTATACATATTATACTCTATTATAATTTAGCATTGGGATGTGTGAAATCTAATTTATTAGTCTATATAACTATTAAAGATTCATTAATGGCAAATAGATGGGGCATGATAAGACCTTTCTGAATTGTGTTTTGAAGATGGAGGGTTTTTCAAGGAACAAAGATTGTAGCAGAGAGAGCGTTTAAATTTATGGAAAAGTGGAACTGATAGCATGTGAGTGTGTCAATTTTAGTAGAGGCATCTGAAATGAAACAGAAAGCAGTTTGGGGGTTGATTGCTGTAGCTTTTAATTGCTGTAGTTTGAAAAAAACTTGTACTAAATCTTAGACACATTGGATGGTTTCACAAGCTTTTACATGGTCAGATCGTGCATTAAAGAGACTCTGGAGTTTACGTTCTTGCTGAAGGCAAGGATTCTGTTTCAGAGTTTACTGATTCCCTATAGAAAGTTCTCCTTCTCCTTCTTCACAGGCTTATGTCTTGCTGGTATGATAAAGTAAAATCATGAAGAGAAAACAAAAAGAAATTGCAAATACATATTCCATCCTCCTGTGAAGTAAAGGTTGCATTGTCTAGGGGACAGAGAGGGTACAGTGGGCAGGGGACTTGTATGTGGTCTATCTATGTTGAGTCACAGGCAACACACGTGATTCCCCAAGTACCTCCAGAATGATCTCTGAGCTCAGGGACAGGAGTCAGCCTTGAGAGAGAAGGGAGGGTTCCAAAACACAAACAGAAAAAGATAACATGTTTTACTCCGGGAATAAAGTAGTCAACATAAGTTATTCGTGGATCTTCCGAGGAAGCTCTTTATGACTGAAAGGCAGCTATAGTTGAAACAGTTGCCTAAAATCCCAAGACATAAACATGGCAAAATAGCTATATTTTGGGGTTTTTATGATGCAGCTGAACTATTAACTATCCTTCATTACTTGGCATTATTGCTACATAAGAGGAAAAAAAACCCTCCCTGTAATTTTTCAATATACTCAGTATCTGACTGATGTTTGTGTTAATTGCAACTGAATTCAATCTGCAATTGGTGGAAAAACCAACTAGGAAATTTCAAAAGAGCACGATTCAGAGAAAAAGCAGCAAAAGATCTTATCTGTGATAATCAGTATCGATATAAGTGGAAATGAACAGTAATGAAGAAACTTTGGGGCTAGATTTATCATAAGACAATTAGTGATTGACTATACGACTCATTATGATTTAAACACATTCCCTTAGGGGTTAAATTAAATGGCAACATTTTGATATACTGAGATGAGGTTCTTTGAATAACATGCAAATGAAAATAGATCAATGCTTAGATGCATATCTTAGATTCAAGAAAGAAAATTCAGGAAACTCCAAATGTTGAGTAAGTACAATAGACTTCCAAACTCTCAGAAAGATGAGTAGACAGGGAATATGAGGGTATGGCAAGGAAGTCTTATCAGATTAGAGAAATTCTGTTGGTTCTTCCAAGGATGAAGATGGGTCACATCTTATTGATCAGCAGTTTAAACATGGGTCTGGATTATATTTTAAAAATACATATTTCCCCCCCCCCATAACACTGCAGTTGTAAAAATACATTGCTTAAAAGAGACGCTCATGACTGCTTTGAGAGTAGAATATGGGTGACCTCTGGATGTGCTTTACAGTTCTATAATTATTTCAATCTTCAAATCACTTTCTAGGGAACAACAAATAATTCTCACTAATAAAACACAATTTGAAAGTGGAACTGAATTTATATATTTTCAATAAAGTGTAGTAATAAAGTTAGCGACTAGAGACTTCCTCCGAGGAATAAAGAGCTAAATATATTTGTTGGCCACTAGTGCAAGGCAAAGTTAAAGTCTGTATTGATTTATCACGTGGAAGATGTGGATGCTCAATATAAGCTTTAAATACAAACCTGAAAACAAATGAAAGAATCAAGAGAACTTTGTTATTAAACCATGGAATCTGTATTTGTAGGTACTTGGAAACTTAAATTCAGCTTCAACCCTATTGAGGAAGTGCTGCTTGATTCTTGGTTCCTTTCTGAAACCTCTTTATTGGTGTTGTGGGTGGAAATTCATAGCCAAGGTCTTTATAATTATTCAAACACTTAAAGACTGATCTTGTTAGAAAAAGGTAGCAAGCTATGGCGCATTAGATACTAATAAAAGATTAAATTCTCTGGAAAAGCAATTATATGGAAAACATTTTTTTCCCCAGGGAGCTCAGCAAATGACAGAGAACAATGATTAATATGAACCATTATGGTAAAGTGATCATTTCCTTAAAAATTATCTTTCCCACAGAAGCATAGTGCTTTTGATCTAAATAGTCAATTCGTACAAATTTATATACAAGTAGTAAAAGTTTATATACATACATACAAATTTATATACAAATAGTAAAAGTCATTCCATGACTGCATGACTGTATTAAATTAATAGTTATTCTTCAAAAAAATTGTCCCTGGTGCTGGAACCATAGTATAGCAGGGAGTGTCTTTGCCTTGTACACGACTAGATATAGCTCTATGCCTGGAATCTCATATGGTCCCCGTACACTACCAGGAGGAATTCCTTAGTGCAGAGCTAGGAGTTACCCCAAGTACCATTAGGTGTATCCTAAAAACAAAAATTATTTCTGGGTCAGATTAGTTTGAGATATTTTATTCTTTTTATTCCTTTATATATTGTTTGAAATTTGGAATGTTTATTGAGACACTGTGATTTTCAAATTTGTTCATAATCGAGCCGGGTTCAATTCCTCCACCCCTCTCGGAGAGCCTGGCATGCTACCCAGAGTATTCAATATGCCAAACACAGTAACAAGAAGTCTCACAATGGAGATGTTACTGGGCCCGCTTGAGCAAATCGATGAACAATGGGAGGACAGAGTTGTTTTAGTCATACAAAATTTCAACTCCAATACCACCAACAATGTCCCATTTACTCCATCAATTTACCCAGGTTCCCTCCCACACATCAGCCTACCTCCTTGGCAGGTATATAACAAATTTGTCTCATATTACTAGTCTAATTAAACTTAAAGAAATGTCAAATAGAATTATCAGAAAATAAATCATTAAAAGTCAGTTTGTGGTGCTTAATTACTATATTTTTTATCCTTTATTAATCTAATAGAGGACAACCATATGAACTTTAGTAAGTGCCGTACTCAATATTACATAATGAAAAGTTTCTCATGTGTTTTATAAGGGGGTCTTTTTATCACTTCTTGCAAAACTGATCTCTCGAGTTTCATTTGATAGATCTGCCGTATGTCTAATGGATTTTCCTTTATATATAAGTTCCTTTTTTTGATGTTGCTGCATTCAATATTCTGTCTCTATCTTTGGATCTTGTCATTTTTGAGTATAACTTGTCTTGGAGTTTTCCAAATTGGGTGCATTTTCACCCGGACCCTGGGAGCCCCTTGGATCTTGGTGCCTGTAATCTTCAATTCTGGGAAGTTCTTACTAATGATTTCTTTAGCTGATGTTTCTTTATCACACCTGCTTTCCTGTTCTTCAGGAACTCCAATGATTCTTGTTTTGTTTCTCTTGAACTTATCCTCTAGTTTCCTGCTATGCTACTCATTTCTTTTCAGGCTCTTTCCCACCTTCTGCTTTTTCCTAATGGTTCCCTCCATCTGCTGGCTGCTTCACCACACCATGTGAGTCTTTTCTGCAAGACATCACTAGGACCATACTGAAATGGGAGGCAAAGCCCCTCCCTGCCAAGTGGGCTCCACAGACCTGCACCATATTAAGGGCCCACATCACAGCTTCTGAAGTGTGAGGCAGTGTTGGCCACGTGACAGATATACTCAACAAATTGCATGATGATTACAGTAATTCTTCCCGAAATTCTGTGAGGATGGGCAGAGAAGATAGAGAACAATCTCATCTTAATGCCTCAGTATCTTCCAGGGAAGGTAACTACAAATACTCACGCCAAGCACAGCAAGAACACTAACCTGCCAAGCTCAATGAGCAAAAACAACATCACAAAACCATAGATAACACCAGTAAATCCTCAGTATCTTTAGTGATGCCGTTATGAGGATGTTCAATGAGATCAAAGAAACGATAGCACAGGAAGTCAGTAAAGCACAGGAAAATATGAGAGTCAAAATGAAAAATCTACTACAGTCAGAAATGACAGAAATGAATAACATGGTAGTTCTTAAAAAATCAATAGAAGCTCTGAGCAGTAGAATAGCAGAAACTGAGCAAAAGATCAAGGAACTCCAAGATAAGAAGGATGAAAACACTAGAAAAGAGCAGGAGGTGAAAATAGCCTCTTTTTTCCTTTTTGTGTGTGAGTCACAAATGAGTGAATTTTTGAATCTGCACTCAGGGATCTGTTTTGGTGGTGTATAGGTGTAGACTGTATATGACAGTATACAATGGTGTCAGGGTTTGAACTAGGGTCATCTACATGCAAGAGAAGTGCCCTATCCACTGTACTATCTGTCCAGCCTTGAGACAAATATTGATTTTTTTCTTGCAGTTCTTGTCAGTGTCTTCATTAAAGCCCTCTGATCTACTTAAAAAAGGGAAAGAAGAGGAAATATATATATATATATATATATATATATATATATGTATCCTTTACAGTTTCAGCACTTGGTTTTTGTCCAGTGATCATATCCAACTATTATTGTCATAGTGGTCCCTTCTCTGCCCTAACTGCCCTCTGCCCAGCCCCTCTGCCGCCCCACTTATGGCAAGATTCCAACTATGAACCAGTCTTCCTGGAAACTGTTCCTTCTCTCCTTGGATATATTTATCTTTTTTTCTCTCCTTGAATATTAATTTCATACTATTATTTTATATATAATATATAAATTATATATTATATATATAATTTATATATAATATATATAATATATAATATTCCAGAAGGGCAATGGAGAAGATTATTCATGACTTCTACTCAGATCTCTTTAATAGCCACATCCACTTGCCCACATACCACATACCACATGATGGATATGTCGTTCCCAATGTTCTCCCTTCCGAAATCCAACATGCCATCTCGTCTGTAAAGAAACAAAGAGCACCTGGCCCAGACAAGATCAGACATGAACACCTGAAGAACTTACCATCAGTACTCATCAATACATTGGCTCGACTCTTCACACGCTACCTGTCTGAAGACAAGGTTCCATCCCAATGGAAAACCAGCAAGACTGTACTACTATACAAGAAAGGAGACATCCACGACATTGGCAACTATCGCCCAATCTGCCTATTGTCTATCATCTACAAACTATTCACTCGAGTCATCCTGAATAGGATTAGCAGAACACTAGATGAAGGACAACCATGTGAACAAGCTGGATTCCGGAAAGGATTCAGTACCATCGACCATATCCACACAATAACCAAGCTCATTGAGGTATCTCGGGAGTTCAAGATGCCGCTCTGTCTAACGTTCATTGATTTAAAGAAGGCCTTTGATTCTGTTGAGACGGAAGCGGTCATGGAAGCCCTAGCCAATGAGGGCGTACAAACTCAATACATCAGGATCCTTCGTGAACTCTATTGCGGATTCACTACCAAGATCTCACCATTCTACAAAGAAGTAATCATCCATATCAAGAGAGGGGTTCGGCAGGGTGATACCATTTCACCAAAACTCTTCAGTGCCACCCTCAAGAACATCATGCGACGACTGGAATGGGAAAACATGGGAGTGAAGATAGATGGTCGGCAACTACACCACCTCCACTTTGCTGATGACATCGTTCTAATAACACCAAACATCAGCCAAGCGGCACAAATGCTGAACGACTTTGACCGTGAATGTGGAAAGGTCGGACTACAGCTGAATCTTACGAAGACAATGTTTATGAGAAACAGCCTTGTTCCTGACGCTCCATTCACTCTCAACGGAACCACCATCTCCGAGTGCAACAGTTATATATACCTAGGTCGAGAAATCAACATGATGAATGACCTGGCACCTGAGTTGCGCAGGAGGAAGAGAGCGGCTTGGAATGCCTTCAAGAGCATTGAAGAAATAACTAAAAGGACAAAGAACCTCCAGCTACGAGCACATCTCTTTGATTCCACTATTCTTCCTGCATTAACATATGCCTCAGAGACCTGGACCCTACGAAAACAGGATGAGAACGCTATTCAGGTCTCTCAAAGAGGAATCGAAAGAACTATGCTTGGAATATCACGATTCACTCAAATGAGAGATAGAATCCAGAGTTCTGATCTTCGTCAACGCTCAAGAATCAGGGACGCTGTCTCATTTGCCAAGACATCAAAAATCAGATGGGCTGGACACATAATGAGGTTTACAGACAACCGCTGGACTAGAGCCATTACTGATTGGATTCCACAAGACATCAAAAGATCACGTGTACGCCCACCTATAAGATGGTCAGACATCTTCGTCAAGACCCTAAATGATCGGTTTGAGGCTCTACATGTTCCTAAAATGAACAGATACCATTGGGCTACGCTAGCACGCAACCGGGATGAATGGAGACGTTACTGGCACCCGCTCGAATAAATCAATGAATAACGGGGATTAAGTGATTGATTAAGTGATTTTATATATGTCCAACAAATGAATGCAATCATTCTATGCCCGTCTTTCTCCTTCTGCCTCATTTCATTCAGCATGATACTCTCCATGTCCATCTATTTATAATAAAATTTTGTGACTTCATGTTTCCTTGTGGCTATGTACTACTGTATTGTGTAGATGTCCCATAGTTTCTTTATCCAGTCATCTCTGGCACTGAGGTTGTTTCCATACTCTGTTATTATGAATAGTACTGTACTGAACAAAAAAGTGCAGATGGTGTTGCTGTTGTGCATTTGTGAGCCCCTAGGGTAAGTTCCCAGAAATATATTGTGGGTCATATGGAAGCTCAATTTCTAGTTTTTGTGGAATGCCCACATTGTTTTCTAAAAAGGCTAAACCGGTCAGCATTCCCACCAACAATGTTTGAGAGTCACTTTCTTCCTGCATCCCCTCCAGCACTGGTTATTCTTGTTTTTTGGATGTGTGCCAGTCTCTGTAGTATGAAATGATATCACATTATTGTTTTGATTTGCTTGTCCCTCATGATTAGTGATATAGAGCATTTTTTTCATGTACTTTTTGCCATTTGTATTTCTATTTTTTTTGAGAATGATTCTGTTCAGTTCTCCACATTTTTTGATGGGATATTTTTCTCCTTGTTAAGTTCTACCAGTGCCTTATGTATCTTTGATATTAATCCCTTAACAGATGGATTTTGGGTTAATTACTTTTTTTCATCTTTTTGATATCTTTGTATCTTGTTTACCCTTACTTTTTAGGTGTAGAAGCTTCTTAGTTTAATGTAGTTCCATTTGTTTATCTTTGCTTCCGCTTTAGTGGTCAGTGGTGTTTCATCTTTGAAGATGTCTTCAGCTCAATGTCATGAAGGGTTCTCGCTACATTTTTCTCCATGTAACTTATGGATTCAATTATGATGTTGAGGTCTTTAATCCATTTTGATCTGACTTTTGCAAGGCACTTACTTTAAATGAGGCCAACCCGGGTTTCACTGCCAGCATCCCATATGGTTCTGTAAACCATGCCAGGAGTGATCCTGAACTCAGAGAAGTAAGCCATGAGCACAGCCAGCCATATATATATATATATATACATATATATATATATATATACACACATATATGTATATATATACACACATCTTTCTCTCACTTTCTCTCTCCCTTCCCTTGAGATATATATACATATATATGTACATCTTTCACTCTCTCTTTCACTCTCTCCCTCTCTCCCTCCTCTCCTAGATATACATTTCTACCTTGTACTTTGTTCAGCAACTCTTGAAGCATTATAATACATTACTTTCTTTTAAGGTTGACTGATATTTCCTGTTTTCTCCAATCAAAAGGATTTGGGATAATAATGAAACTGCAGTCAAATAAGCTAATGGCAGAATAAGAACTAGAAAACAGTTCGCATTGGAACTGGACAATCAAATCAATGCCTTTTACAAAACAAGACTTTTACCAGTCTTGATAATGTTTTACAAATAGCAACTTATTAAGAAAATTAATTTATAATCTATACATGCATTATAATTCATTTACTAGTTAACAAAGAAATTCTCAAAATAAAATTATTAAGTAAAAGGACTTGGAGCCAAGAACATTGTTTTAGTGGTAGAACATTTGCCATGAGGTTTCCAGTTCATTTGTCAGCACCACCACATATTACTGAATTTGATCACCAGAATTACAGTTGTGATCCCTGATTCTACATTAGTGCAGGCTCTATATATCTCAACTAAGTGTGTAACTCCCGGCACAGCCAAACCAAGGGTAGAGCACATATACCTTCAAGAACCACAACCAAGTGTATGTAACCCCTAGATCAAACACCATCATGAAGTGTTTGATTTCTGGATACTAAAAAAGTCTCAATTACAAAGATATGGGAAAAGGGTAAAAACATCACATCATAACAGGGTCAGTTTCAAGTCAAATGAAATAAGGCACTAGATAAAGCTGCTTTTTTTCTATGATTATGGTTTAGAAAAGTCTTTCTCAGGAACTCACAGAAGACATGCATAATCAGGGAGTTGATCCAATGATTTCAACATCTGGAATCAGGGAACAGACCCAGTGAAAACTCATTCTTGTAAAGGAAAAAGGATTGGATGTGGAAAAACATCATTCTATTCTTGGGCTTGTGCACACACCAAACCATAATGGATATCATCTGACAAACAGGAAGTTGACACAAAGATTAATTTATAATGGATCGTAGGTTTGGTATTGCAGAGAAAACATAGTAAACTCCTTGACATTTACTTCAACCTGAAAACTTCTAGTGAAAGAAATAATCTTCAAAAGACAACCTATAGAGGGGAGAGGATAGCAAATCATACATTCAATAAAAGATTAACATCCAAAACATCCAAACACTTACAGAAATCAACAATAAAAGCACAAACAGCCCAATTGAAAAATGGACAAAGTCTTCAAAAAGGCATTGTACTATAGAAAACATATATATATATAGCCAACCAGTTGTAGATGGAATGACCATCTCCGAATGCAACAGCTATGTGTACCTAGGTCGAGAGGTCAACATGATAAATGACCTGGCACCCGAGCTGCGCAGGAGGAAGAGAGCGGCTTGGAATGCCTTCAAGAATGTCGAAGAAATAGCTAAGAGGATGAAGAACCTCCGGCTCCGGGCACATCTCTTTGATTCCACTGTTCTTCCTGCGTTAACATATGCCTCAGAGACCTGGGCCCTATGCAAACAAGATGAGAACGCTATTCAGGTCTCCTAAAGAAGAATAGAAAGAGCTATGCTTGGAATATCACTTTTCACTCAAATGAGAGAACGAATCCGGAGTTCTGACATCCGTCGACGATCAAGGATCAGGGACACTGTCTCATTTGCCAAGGTGTCGAAAATCAGATGGGCTGGTCACGTAATGAGATTTAAAGATGACCGTTGGACTAGAGCTGTTACTGATTGGATTCCATGGGATGTCAAAAGATCGCGTGGCCGCCCACCTACCAGATGGTCAGACTTCTTCTTCAAGATCATGAACGATCGGTTTGAGGCCCTTCATGTTCCCGGAGCGAACAGATGCCATTGGGCTACACTAGCACGCGACAGGGACAAATGGAGACGTTACTGGCGCCCGCTCAAGCAAATCGACGACTAACGGGAAGTTAAGTGATTAAGTGATATATAGCCAACAGCACACACACACACACACACACACATACACAACCACTCATCATTTCTTTTCTTTTAGGGAGATGAAACAAAACCACAACAAGATAGCACCACAGAGTTGGGAGAATAGCTCTTATCAAGAGTACAAGGAAAAACAAGTGTGGAATAGACCTCAGAGAAAATGGAACTTTTTTGCATTGTTGGTGGGAATATAAATTGATCCAGCTACTATTGAAAAATGAATGATAATGCCTCAAAAAATTAAGAATGATGATACCATATCATCCAGTTATCTCATTTACGTAAATATACAGAAAAACACAAATTCAAAAAGATATGGAGGCCAAAGAAATAGTACAGTGAATAAGATGTTTGATGTGCTTGCTACAAAACAGTGCTCAGTCTCCTGTTCCCTGGATGTTTCCCCAAGTCCCACCAGGAGTGGGCAGGAAAAATGCTGTTAACCCAGTTTGAAGGCCTTCAGGCGTGAGAATTTTCTCTTACTCAGAGAGTACCAGTTCTTTTAAAAAATACAGATCCTTCCCAGAAGGGAGGAACATGACGCCAGCCCTAGCAATGCCACTGGACTCCCCGCCAGGCTCTTTCACTTGGGGTGCCCCAGAGGCTGGCGGGTGAGAGCTTTCCCCACACCAAGGGACCCAGATCTGGCAGCCGAAAACCTCCAGAACCCAACCGCCTACAAGCTCAAGGTTGAACTTCGCATACGAGTGAGTGAACATATGAACTTCACGTACCAGTGAACATATTCCTGGACTGCGCGGCTCCATCATCAGACACTCCCTACCCATCTTTCATAAATACCACACCACATTTGATGGGGTTCAAATAGTAGGCAACGAATCATAGAGGTAAACATATATACACATAGCCCGACAAGCTACCGAGAGTATTCGATATGCCAAACACAGTAACAACAAAGTCTCCAATGGAGACGTTACTGGGTCTGCTCGAGCAAATCGACGATCAACTGGAGGGCCTTTACCTTTACCTTATATATACATATTTTCAGATATATGTGAGAAAGCTCACATCACTCAACCTTTAACAACATGTTAGTGATATCCTAAAAAAGGTCTTAATGGCCCCTGCCAAAATAGAACAATCTTCACACTGCTTCCTCTATGGATACTTTTGGGTAACATTTTCATTGTTTTTTTTTTTACAACAAACAATACAAAATATATTACTTCGGTTGTGCTTTGGGACAGAGATTAGGGCTTGGAATGGAAACATCCCAAATTTGGTGGTGGGAAGGTGTAATGGTGGTGGGATTGGTGTTTAAATATTAAATGTTATCAAATATTACATTACATAATGATCTACTTATAAAATAAAAAATATGTAAAAAGACATTGTTCGTATTCTAGTTAATAAACTAAGTCCTGAAAAAAATTCAGATCTTTAACTAATTGAATAAGGTTTACCCCCTTAAGGAAAGCAGTGTGCCTATGCAGTCTGCCCATTTAACTATTAACTATCATCCAGTAGCATCTACACAGAAATCCCCATATGATGTTAAACAAATATCTGGGCTTCCTACGATCAATCTAACACAGGTAGTGTGTTACTTAATAAAATTAAGAATCACAGGTAGTTAGCCAATAATATCTGTTTCAGAGATAAGAAGCGTATCTTTAATATTTGAATAGTAGTTTTATCTCTTCAATGGTTTACTGTGTTAAACTGATTGCAAATACTTTTCAACTTTGCTTACTCTTTAATAATATTATAGTTTAAGTAAAAGGATTACAAAAATTTTACCTTTCAAGGTTTTGATCTAGAAAGTTATTGCACCTTTCCTATTACCAAAGTATTCAAGATAATCCACTACTGTTCTTATATCACTTTTAGTCTGTCCTTCTTCCCTTCTTTCCCCCTTTCAGTTTTGCAAAAAAATACCAAGGGTTTATTATCATTTGGTAATGGTCAATTCATTGTTCTCTTTTCCCTATGTACTGCAGATGAATGGGATCATCCAGTATCCCCCTGCAATTCTATCCTACTTGCAGAAAACTGCAAAATTTTATCTTCTCTTAGAGTTGCATAATATTCCATTGTGTTCATATACCACAACTTACTTATTCATTCACTTTTCATTGAATGCTTGGGCTGTTTTCTGCTCTTGTCTATTGTTTTTAGTGCTGGAATGAGCATAGGAGAGCTCAACTATAAAAATATCCAAACCTCCTATTAACAAATGGGGAGAGAAGATGAAGATACTCTTCCCTGAAGAAGATACATGGTTGTCCAGTTTATTATCCATGGTGGTGGAAAATGGGCACTGGTGAAGGGATGGGTATCTGATCATTGTATAATTGAAACCAAAGCACAAAAAATTGTAAATCTACAACTTTAAAAAAAATAAAATAAAATAAAGGGAAAAAAAAAGAAAGGGTAACAAATTAAGAGGATTTCAGAATTTTTCCTGTATCTGTTGTTGCTATTCTTAAATAGCCAATGTGACATAATCCTTTGAACAAATAAACAAGTTTTTGTGCTGTAAAAAAAAAAAAGAAAGTTATCATTGTTATTTATTATTATAAAGGTAAAACCTTTATAATATCATAAGAAAATTGTTCATCATCATTTATTATCTTAAAACTGTACTGGGGTACCATCACACACCAATGAGAATGGTGCATATAAAATAAAATGAGATTTGGAGCAATATTCCACAACAGTCATGACACTTGCCCTGCATGAGACTGACTTAAGTTTGATTTCCAACATCACCAAGTCCCCTGAGACCACGAAGAGTGATTCCCTCACAAAGAATCAGGAGTAAGCCACATTGCTGGGTGTGGACCCCCCAAAACAACAAGAAAACAAAAAGACTGAAAACAATTAGTGTTGTAAGTTTTTGTGAAAAGGGAACCTTCTTCGATTGTTGGTGGGAATGTCATCTGGTTTAGCCTCTATAGAAAGCAGCATGGAGACTTCTGAAAAAACTAAGAATAAAACTTTCATATGATCCAGTGATTCGCCTTCTTGGTATCTATCCCCAAAGACTAAGGTCTCAACATTTTTGATATTCATTTCCATGTCAAATTCTATGAGACATACACTTTGCATAGTCTGTAACAATGTTCTAGATTCAGTATTAGTATCTAAATTAGTTGTTTTTAATTCACTGTTTTTTAAAACTTTTTAAAATTTTAAAATTTATTTTAATGTTGCTCGAGCGGGCCCAGTAACGTCTCCATTGGAGACTTTGTTAGAAAAAAGCCATAACTGATACAATTCTAGAATTAAATTCATAATATGTAATTGATACAATTCTGGAATTAAATTGACTATATAACAAATCTTCAATATTAAAATTAATAAGTATAAAAAATCAATTTATGTGAAAATTGTTTTATCTGTTCATGGGGTTCTTGTCTAAGAATTTATTAAGCTATTTGTTGCTAGTAGAACAAGTTGTGTTATTGTTTTTGTTTGTTGAGTCTAGTAGACTTCTATATTACGTCCCCATCTAATTTGGTGTGTTTCTACTGGAATTTCAGTATTGAGGAACTAGGAGGTTTCATATGGTGCCGCACGGTTTAGAGATATCAGGATCCATGGTCTGGGACAATGAGTTGACATGGTGGTGATCTTGGGGGGTCGGTGTGGCTGCCAAAGCTTCCGGAAGTACAGAGATTATGATGGATGACCACCAAGACTCCAGAAAAACACCAGAATTCTCAGCCTGGGCACCAAGTACCTGAAATTATTTGCAATTTAGCATCTCTGCAGAGAACATTCTTGAAGTGGTGGAGCTGGGCCTTTATAATTCAGATTGTAAGTGACCTGTTATAAAATGTTTTTTTCTTTTGATAAGTCTAATTTTTGTCATCTTTGTTTATCTTAATTGTGCATTTTCTAATGACTCCAGGTAATAGGTTCCTTTATATCAAATACAGTAAAATATCTAATATGTAAGAGCATATAGTTCATATAACTGTGATACATCCATATATGACATAAATTAGTTCGCTATTTGCTTTTTTGTATTACCTCTATCAATCTGTTGCTTTACTTTTATTTAAATATTGTTAATTTTTCCTTCATAATTTTTAATTTTATTCTCTTTATTAAGCAAACATTAGCTTATACCTTGCGTATGTTTCAAATGTGATTTTTTTCACACCTTTTCAAGAGCAAGTTGTCATGTTACTCCTGCTACCAAAATGCTGATATTCCATAACCACAGTCTACTGGATATTGTTCACCCTGTTTATCCTTTGGATCCTCCTCAATGTGTAACCTTTTATCTTTATTTTGATTCCAAGAGATTGCTTTGGATTGATTTTTCCTGTCATTGCTTTATTTCTTTATATTCCACATATGACTGAGATCATCTCAGGATTATGCTCTTTCTGATTTGTAACTATAACATTTGGGGATGATGTGAGGACATACCCAGCATCGTGTAGGACTTACTTTTGGATCTGTGTTCAGGGATCACACCAGGTGAGGCTGGGTGGTACATATGAGGTGTTAGAAGTTGAACTCATATCTGCTCTGTACAAGGCAAGCACTGAGCTTATATACTATCTCTCTATCCTCATCCCTCACATTCTTTGCCAACTTTATGTTGTAATTTTGTTTTCATTTTTTAGTTCACTTGTTCATTTATTTTCCACATAGAGAGAAACTGGCAATTATCTTTGACTCTGACTTTTTATTTTACATGATTGCTTCATGTAAAGTTCCAACCATGTTGTCAATAAAGGCGACATTTCATCCATTTTAAAGCTGAGTCGATATTCCATTGAGTATATATATATATGTATATATATTTGTATATATATACATATATATACCAAAATTGTTATCCAATCATCTGTGGATGCATATTTTGGTATTTTTAATATTGTTTTCTTTTCACCGCCTTTTAAAATTTGGGACACACCCTGCGATGCTCAAGGTTAATTCTTGACTGTGTCCTCAGAGATCACTCACGACAGGAGCCTGGGTACCATAAGGAGTGCCCAGGGATTGGCCGTGTGTAAGGCTAGTATCCAACTAGCTGTACTACCTCTTTAATCCCTATATTCTATATTTTAATGAATGTTAAAATAAAGAAAAATTTAATATAAAATACTGTGCATAAAGACTTTATTAACAGAAGAGGTGTCGTCATTTTGTTTGTTTTAAGTCCATATCTGGCAGTGCTTAGGGCTCATTCCTGATTGCACACTCAGAAATCACTCCTGGAAGTGTTCAGGGGACCATATGAGAACCTTGGGGTTGAACCCAGTTTGGAAGTATGTAAGGCAAATGCCTTACCCAATGTACCATCTCTTCAGTCCCAGAAAGAGTATCTTACAAGAAACCTGGAAAAAAGGTAAGGTAAGGTAAAGGTAAAGGCCCTCCCGTTGATCGTCGATTTGCTCGAGCGGGCCCAGTAACGTCTCCATTGGAGACTTTGTTGTTACTGTGTCTGGCATATCGAATACTCTCGGTAGCTTGGAAGAAAGGTAGTGAAAGAGAAACATATTTTGTCGAAAGTTCTTTGAAGAAAAGATTTTCCTGTGCAATTGACATCAGATTTCCTGTTCATTTTGCATGGCATATGATTTAATCCTTACATTATTTTATGTATCCTCTTGAGAATCTGGTGAAACCATTTTATTCTCATTCCTAAAAATATACCTTTGTATATTAAAACACCACTTTTACTTTTTTCCCTGTCCCCTATATTCTTTACTCGGAGTAGATTTCCATGTCATACGACATTTCATTTTTCATTTTTCTCATACTGTTTTCCATAGAGGTGACACAAATTTACATTTCCACTAACTCTGTGAGATTTTCTTTCTCTCCTTGGCAATAGATATTATTTCCAGTCTTTTTGATACATGCCATTGACACAAGTGTGAAATGAAATCTCATTGTGGTTTTAATTTATATTTCTCAAGTAAAAGAAGTTCAGAAATTTTTTATATATCTATGAGACAGCTGTATGTCTTCTTTGATGTGTCTATTCAGATTTTCTGTATGTTTTGTTTGGGTTGCTTGTTTTGTTGATGAATCGTATGAGTTTCTAATAATATATATTTTTGGTATTAACTCCCTATCTGATATCTGTTGTACACTTGTCTTCTTCTAGTCAGTGAGTTGCCTTTATATATTTTGTGATGGTGTCTTTCATTGCGTTAAAGATTTTAGTTTCACTGTGTCCCATTTATTTATTTTTGCTTTTTATTTAACTTTGCATTATAGTTGAATTCACAAGACATCTCTGTGTTTGATGTTCAGAAACGAATGGTTTCAGGTCTTATATCCATGTCCAATCAATGTTGTATTAAATGTTGTGCATCTAATAATAATCTATTTCATTTATTTCATGCAGGGATACTCAGTTTTCCCAGACTATCTGTTGAAGAGGATTTACTTTCTTTATTGTATCATTTGTTTTTTTGTCATTTAAATAAATATATTTTTATATATGCACACATACATATATACACACGTATTTGAGATCTTAAATATCTTCCCTGTGCTATATCACATTTTCTTCATTAGAAAGAAGTAAATAAAAATAATGGTTGGAAGCTTGTGACAAGAGTTTTTGCGGGTTGAATGGTGGTTATGTTAGAGAAGAGACTAGTATCAAAGTAATAGAAATCATCATTTTGGACAGGAACTGAGTATTGAAAGTAGGCAAAGGGATATACCTGATAACTTTCCAGTATCTGTTTTGCAAACCCTAGGGCCCAAAAGGAAAGAGAGAGAGGGAGGGGGGAAGGAGAGGGAGGGAGAAAGATGGAGAGGGAGAGGAGAAAAGTGCCTTCCATAGAGGCAGACAGGGCAGAGGGGGGGTGGTAACTGGGGACTTTGGTGGTGGGAAATGTACACTGGTGAAGTGATGGGTATTGGAGCATTATATGACTGAAACAGAAAAATAAACAGAAATATTATCTGTTAGACTCATTTCTGTCAATACTATTACTTTACAAGCATTTCTTCTCCCCTATTCATTTTGTCACAGACAACCTTTCAGACATCTGATATATTTTTCCCACAAGATGTGCTCTGACTCTTTTGGGGTTTCTATTTTGTGGGACCTTAAAAAGAGAGGGTCATTTGTGCCAATTCTTCTCCCTTTACCTACATTTTAGATAGAGGAGTATCATGCGAAGTATTAATAATAATACTAATTAATTATACTAATGATATTAAATAAGTGATAATACTAATAAATAATATTAATTAATATTAATAAATGCTCCACTGTCCCTCTTTCTTAAGACTATGTGATCCCACTGTGACTGCTAAGTCATCCCAGCAACCTTCTCCAGGCTCAGTTGCATGATCTGAAGCAGCAGCAAAGCCCAAAGATATACCACCATAGTTTTCCAAGGAGCAGGAGAGAGGTCAACCGCTCATGCTATGCTGGTCAAATATTGGACTCCTTGTCTGGTCAGACCAGTCACCATCAGCATGTCACAGGATTCTTCCCCTTCAATGTGAAGTAGCTTCCCAAGCTGTGAGACCTGAGATGTGGGGAAGTTTTAAAAAATTTTACTTGTTTATGCTATTATGGTTAGAGCAACATGATTATAATAGTGTTAGAGTTTATCATAATGATGTACAAAGTTACCGCACTCTCTTACCACCAAAGTTCTCAAGACCCTCCACCACTATTTCTAGGTCACTTTTAATTCATTCCTTCATTTCTCTCCCTTCTCCCTCCATGAGTAATGTGAAGTTTGTCACTTAAGGCCAAAGAATTGTCTTTGTTTGATGTGATCATACTTCTATTTTTCCCTTATTTTGTCTCTATACCACAGGTATGTGAGATCGTAAGATATCTGTTCTCCTCTCTCTTATTCAGTATACCATGATTCCATTTAATTTCATCAAAGTTCAAGTGAACAATATGATTTCTTCTATCTGGCAGCTGCAGCGCATTTCATTGTACATGTATACCACAGCTTTTTATCACCACATTTGTCGTTGAGGATTTGAGTTGTTAGCAATTTCTGGTCTTTGTACTAAGTACTGCAAGAACATAAGAAAAAGAATATTTTTTGCTTTGGTGTGGATGTCACGATGTGGGATTGCTGTGTCATATGGGTATGATGTATGTGTGTTTGCTGGCCAGTAAAGCAGCTCATTTTGAAAATAAGGATTATCGGGATCACCTAAGGGCCAGGTAGGGGAAGCAGAGGACATCTCTTAAAATCCCTGGGATTCAGTGCCTCATCAAAGCACTGAGTTTCAGGAGGCTGTGTGGATCTTCCTCTCCTGGCTAGGAGCTCATGATTATCCTGGAGACTTGGTTGTGTCCTTTCTCTGCTTGATAAGCAATCCTTTCTACCACGGCTCCTGACTTTGCCATCACTACACTTACAGCTCTGAAGTTTCCCACTTATACCACCACCATGGTCTTAGGTAAGAAACAAAGTAGACATGTGAATGGCTACAGTATACTTTGGTGATAAGCTAGTACAAATGGTATGAAATATTTAGTTGACAATTTTTTGTCTTTTTGGTTTTTCTAATGCAACTTTTTCCTCCATGTTTTCTGGGTGAGAATTAACTTTTAACCTACTGGGATTTGTTAGGGAATGAAACACAGTTTTCTAAACATCATCAATTTAAAGGAAGACTCCCATTGTTTGTAAATGCTTATTTTATGATTTATAAATGTTATCGAGTGAGTTGTGGCTTCCACAAAAAAAGTCCCTGGGCCAAATTTATATGTTGAAGCCCTAACCCCTAAAGTGATTTATTTGGAAATAGAATCTTTAGGGAAGCAATTTAAGTTAAATGAGATCATCAAGGTGGTGGCCTAATTGGGTAGGACTTGTATCCTTAAAGGATGAAAAGAAATACCATAGGTTTCTTTTCCTATGCTCACAGAGAAGGGGCTAGATAAGGACACAAGGTGATCCTCTGTAAGTCAGAAAGAGTGGTCTCAACAGAAATAAATCATGAATAAAAAGTACCCGTGAGAGTGTCTTGATCATAGATTTTTAACCAACCTCCTGAATAATAACAAAATGCATTTGTAATCTCAATACATTTAACTATTAATAGCTAAATAGCTATCCTGGATGTGCTTTTTTGGTGTGGCAGTCTAAACAGAATGATTCAATAGCTTTCTTGGATTTTTATCAGGATATTTTCTTGTTTTGTTTATTTGTTTGTTTGGTTTGGTTTGTGGACGACAACAGGAAGTGCTTATGAGTCATGCCTACCTAGCTCTGTACTCAGGAGTTACTCTTGATGGTGTTTTAGGGATCATATGGGGTTCCGGGTATTGAATCTGGATCAGCACTCTACTCACTGTGTTATCTCCATGTTCCCCTTTTCTTGGTGTCTGTAGTTGATCCCATTAATACATTCTACTTATCAAAATCTATTTATATAATGCATGTATGAGATGTAGTATCACAACAGATTTTGATTCTATTTTTATTATATACACATAGTATATCCTCTTTAATGTGATTTGTTTTGTGTTTTTGGAGGACCACATGTGATGGTGCTTGGACTTACTTCTGGTTCTGTGCCAGGAAAAACTCCTGGTGGTATTTGGGGGACCATAATGAATTCTGGGAATGGAACCTGGGTTGGCAACACGCAAGGCGAATACCCTACTCACTCTACTATAGCTCTGCATTGAATAAAATTTTTGCTCAACACAAAAATTATACATTAATATTTGGTGGAACCAGTTCTTAATTTCTCTGTTTCACACAAAACACAAAGCCTCTCCATGTACGGTTTATATAGCACCATTTCCTTGCTAATTTAATATGTAAGGTGTCCACAGAATTCAACACTTCTTCACTGAATAGGAACAAGATGTCAACAAGAGTAGAGATGAAGAGAAAATGGAATTTCTATTATCACCAAGAGGTGTAGGAATTGAAATTTATAATAGTTATTATTCTAAGTAATACTAAAAACTGATAAAACCATCTAACACTTAGATTCTATGTAGCATCTAAATATATTCTTATTCTGTTCAATGAGGGTACTATTTAGATTAAATATTTTATACAATCTTTTAAAAATATACAAATGAATTTTAATTTACTTGTTTAGCATTCAACCTGAGTTATTCTTAATGCAAGTTTCTCTGCGAGGTAAAATGTGAATTAGTTCTCAATGAAGCTTTACGAATTATATAGAATAAATGAAAATGCCAAGTTATAAAATTGTTTATAGGATAAACATTTTTGTTTGAATAAACTGGACAATTCAGTTTAACTGCATAATAATTTTCCCCCAATATTACTGGTTGGAAAATAAACGGATTTCTTGGCTTTGGATAGTTATGGTCCAAAGTAAAGAATTTATTGCTCCAGAGAAATTTATCTTAAATTATTCATCAGGAAAAAATAGTTTTAAAGAAGAATAGAAAGAAATTAATATTAATGAGTTTTATTTACTTTCAAATCAGCAAATAAGATAATGTGGAAAAACTTAGAAGCATTTTAGACATTTGCTTCAATATTTTGGGGGGGTTAATGTTCAGGGTTTAGTCCTGTCTCTCGACTTGGGGACAACTCGAGAGCTTGTGGGGACATATGGGGTGTGAGGATGGAACCTGGTTTGGTTGCAAAAAAGGCAAGGACCCTGTACATTGTACACTCTCTCTGGCCCCTAGTTTCAACTTTTGAGAAATTCTTAACCCCCTCATCCCCTAACACTTTGAGGAGTACAGAATGATAGTTTGAAATTATGAGCTTTGAATACACATAGTCCATGTTCTGCTGAAAACATTTCTGAAGAGGGTCATAGTGTCATCACATTTTCATTGGTCAATAAAAGGGCTTCCACATATCTGTTATCCAGGCCCTCTAGGTACTACTGGGTCTGTGATGGGCTGAGTAAGCATGCCTTAATATTTATCTAGACTCTAGAGTAGATTGTGACTTGAGACACAGTGGGTCCAAGTGTAGGAAATTAATAGGACAGAGTAGATTTTTATTGTTGGTGGTATGAACTTAACTAAATTTAGTACTGATCCTTTGAGGAAGAAAGGAAAAAAAAACAATTCAACACCCAATTATTTTTTAAAAAGGATCTAAAGACATAGCAGGAAATTAGACCAGCCAGTTTGACATCAGTTAAGCCTCAGAAGCATTTTAAAAAGATCAAATGCTGGAACATTTAAAAAGCACAGCTTGATAACGCTCAATTAAGGTAGCCTCAGGATGTGGCCAGGAGATTTTAGTAATTTGTGTGTGTACAGCATGGGTAGAAATTTTAAAAGACATTGCAATAAGAATTAAGAAAAACATAGTAAAATCATAAAGCAGGATATGGCTATTTGTCAAAACCCTATTTCCCTTTTTTACTTAATAATTGTAGCATGGGACACTGGGGATCAAAGCAAACTGGAAATTGAATGAATATATGAGTAAATGGATAAAAGTCACATTTATTTCAAATCATTGGTAACTTAGTTTTTTATTGAAACTACTCTTATTCGAAGATTATAACATAGTAGGTAAGGAATATGGTTATGGTAGAATCATCTAGGACAGTCCAAAGGGATTTCAATGGACTGATTCCATTTTACAAACTGATACCTTTAGAAAGATAAGAACAGTCAACGAAAATGATCACCCAGAACCTTTTATAGTGAAGGTCGAGTGGAAATAAAAAAGAAACGTTTTTAGTAATATCATGTGTCCCTGGAAAACATGAACTTAAGTTTTGTATCTCTTTGTTTTTGTTAGTCAGTCTTAGAATACATTTTGTTATATTTTATAAAATTAAAGGTCTAACATTGTGGGAAGCCAAGAGCCCTCTCTCTTCCCCTTCCCTCCCTGTCTGGCTTGGTCTCTCTCTCTCTATCTCTTTCTCTGTCTCTCTTCCTTTTGAATGTTAAGGTTTGCAATACTTAAAGGTTCTTGCCTTTACCTACTTTCAGCATTCAATTCTTGTCCAGAGTAATCATTTCCAATTATCATTGTTATAGTCATCCCTTTTCTATCCTAACTGCCCTCCGTCCCCCACCCCACTCCACTTGTGGCAAGCTTTCAACCATGGACCAGTCCTGCTGT
The DNA here is from genome assembly GCF_029834395.1 of Sorex fumeus. Lineage (NCBI taxonomy): Eukaryota > Metazoa > Chordata > Mammalia > Eulipotyphla > Soricidae > Sorex > Sorex fumeus. The sequence continues at coordinate 3,781,700 of NW_026606095.1, read as the reverse complement.
CCCTTGTTTCTACTGTCCTTGGATATTAATTTCATACTCTGGTTTTTATATCCCACAAATGAGTGCAATAATTCTATATCTGTCCCTTTCCTCCAGACTCATTTCACTTAGCATGTCCAATCATTTATAAGCAAATTTCATAACTTCATTTTTCCTGGTGGTTGCATAGTATTCCATTGTATAGATGTGTCATAGTTTCTTTATCCAGTTTTCTGTTCTCAGGAACTGAGATTGTTTCCAGACTCTGGCTATTTTGAATAGTACTGCAATAAACATGGAAGTGCAGATGGCTTTTCTGCAGTAGGTCTAAGATTTGTTGAGACAGAAAAACAGCACTTCAATAAATGAGTTTGATGAACAATGCTCAACTCAGCTTGTAAGAAATAGCATTTGGAATGTGATGCTCACTGTTACTAGTGCATGCTATATGCCAAGTATATTTCCCTGCCCTGTGGATATTGAGCTCTGCCAGATGACTTGCAATAACCAATGAAAAAATGGGTATAGGTGACAGTATACTAGGCTTGAAAGTAAACTTTAAATGGTATTGCATGCAGAACCCAGCAGCTTGCTGCAGTAAAGTGAATGGACTATGCGTTAATCCATGCCACCATGCCTGCCCGGAAGAAAAGGGATGTTGCTCCCTTCTGCATTTTTCCCTCTGGACAGCAAGATAGTGGCTGCCTCAAAGCTTTTTGGAAAGCCAGGTATAAGCCGGTCATGACAGGGGTGACTGAAACCTCATGGGAAGGGGGGCGTTCCGGGCCCTACCGAGGTCATGAGTTGCCCCCCATGAGCAGCTCTCCAGCACGGCCATGGCTCTAGAGCCACAGAAACCAGTCTCATAACTATCTGACTCTTGGTAGAAATATTTCCAGGCTTAATAAGTAAAATATCAGAAATCCAAAATTGTGCTGCCGCAATAGTGGCTGCACGTCATCATTTGATTCTTGTAACCAGCTATAAAAACAAATTATTTCAGAATGTCTTTTCAACAGGTCTGATTTGGGGGTGTAAACTCTACATAATAATAATGCATCTTTTTTTGAAACAATGAATCTAATCAAAGTAGATAGAGTGTTAACTAGAATTCATCTGCCTCACAGGCATTGGGAGGGGTGGGAGGGAGGTATATTGGGGTTCTTCTTGGTGAAAAATAAGTACTGGTGAAGGGAAATGTGTTTGATGATTGCATACCGAGACTTAAACCTGAAAGCTTTGTAACTTTTCCCACAGTGATTCAATAAATTAATAAATTAAAAAAAAGGGTATTGCATATTTTCTCCAGGATTATGTTTTTCTGTGCTAATCATAATGGCATGCCCTTACTATCTATCAGAATAGTTATTCTATCTGAACCCATTCTGAAGATAGATGCTTATCTATATTCAGGATGAGTTCTGGAATGAGACGTGAATGAAATCTAAATTTGACTTAAGATATAGTCAAGTCTAAGTAGAGTCACCCTTTCCAACACACAGTCCATGAGTCAGAAAAAAACCACTTATTTTTATATCCCACCTTGTTCTTTTTGTGATTTTTATACATTTTATTTTTGGGCTGGAGCGATAGCACAGCGGGTAGGGCGTTCGCCTTACAAGCGGCCAACATGGCCGACCCAAGTTCGATTCCTCCGCCCCTCTCGGAGAGCCCGGCAAGCTACCGAGAGTATTCGATATGCCAGACACAGTAACAACAAAGTCTCCAATGGAGACGTTACTGGGCCCGCTCGAGCAAATCGACGATCAACGGGAGGGCCTTTACCTTTACCTTTTATTTTCATAAAGTAATTCACAATAGTTCATTACAAATAATATTCACAATACTCACCCTACCAGCGAGCATCTTCCCACCACAATAAGAGGGAAGTGTGTGAAGGTTGTTGTATTTCATTCTGGGCCCATTTAAGCCCATACATAAGAGAATATAAGAAAGTATGTTAAAATCAAACAAATGTGTACATCAATGGGCAGGGGTGTAAGAGGTCATGTAGCTGCAAATGCAGCCACGCTCCAGGAAATACTGCATCACTCTTCCAGGAGCTTTGTTTTATAGTCTCTGGATCTTGGCCATTGATGAGACTACATAGCGCAGGGGACAGTTTTTGAGTGTGAACTGCCAAGCTACTGGAAAACTGGGGATCTGGATGGAGGAGGCCTAGTCCTGATCCAAGCAGGTCTGGAGATCTCAGCCATGAATCCCACATACCTGGGTTCCTTTGTTGGTTCCTTCATGGGTGAAGCTTATCTGAGTGTGTGGCAAGTGGCTTTGGGCATGGCTGTAGCTGGGTTCTGGAGGTTTTTTGGCTGCTGGGGTTCTGCTTGGGGTGGGGAGGGAAATTCAACCCGCCACCCTCTGAGATGCCCCAGTGAAGACAGCCTATGCCACCTTGTTTTGAGATAGTTTGCTATAGAGCATGTCTGCAAAAATACACTGATCAGTCCCGCTGAATTGTGGTACATTCCATAGTCAACTGATGGCATTCAATTTATCTTTCTAGCCTAGTAAGCTCTCCTGAATGTCATTCTGATATACTCAACCTATTTGGCAATTCAATATGTATCTCTAATAAGTAATACAGATGTAACATTTTCAGACTTAGATTCTTGACTTTTTGCAAGTGACAGCTCTGTTCTCTCAGTCCTATCAGAATCTTACACAAACCAAGATTATTGCAGTTCTCGCTTTGTATTTCATATCCCATATTATGTGGAAAGTTAAATGTATTGAGATACAGTCCAAATCTGACCATCCACCAATCCTCCATTGTCACATGCCTAAGACAGGTTCATTAACTGTCCTTTTTTATTCCACTTTATTTCTCTGCAATCTTGTCCAAACAAGCAATGGGAGATCCTTTAAAATATGTCATACCCACAGCCCCAGAGAAGAAAGGCTGCGGGGTGGTGGTGGTGGGGCTCCACAGCTCCCGGAGAATGCACCAGGTCCCAAAAAGAGCCGAGATCACCAGGAAGTCCCAGATGGGGTAGGTGCCGCATCCTGCCTCCTCCAGATGGAACCCCGGTGACCAGGAGCTTTTACAAGCATAGCTCAAGTATGCAAGAACCAGGACTTTTACTCCAAACTGCCAGGCCCTTCCGGCTCCCATGTAACCTCTGATTCTGGAAGTCATGCCCACAACCCGCCCCCCAGCACCATCTTTACAGCACACAGCCACAGAGAAGAAAGGCCGCGGGAGACGGGGGAGAGGGGCTCCACAGCTTTCGGAGAATGCACCAGGTCCCAAAAAGAGCCGAGATCACCGAGAAGTCCCAGATGGGGTAGGTGCTGCATCCCGCCTCCTCCAGATAGAACCCCGGTGACCAGGAGCCTCTACAAGCATAGCTCGAGTATGCAGGAACCAGGACATTCACTCCAAACTGCGAGGCTGCGTAAAATCTCCCTATATACAAAGTGATCAATGGAAAGTAAATCATCCAACGTTTCTCCCTGAAAATCAGGCTTAACTCTTATACAAACCACAACACCTAATAGGAGAGAGAGGACAAAAGTGAATGCCCTGCCACAGAGGCAGGGTGGGATGGGGGAGATGGGGGGTGGGAGGGATACTGGGATCCGCGGTGGTGGGAAATGATCACTGGAGGAGGGATGGGTATTCAAAATAAATAAATAAATAAATAAAATATGTCACACCTCTCATTCTTCTTTTCAAAGCCTTTTATTGTCTTTGCAGTTCAGAATTACTTTCAAAATCTTTATTGTGACTAATTGAGCCTCTTTATATGGGGAGCTGATTTTCTCTGCCTGCTACCTGCTATCCTGTCCCTCTATTTTATCCTCCTGACCTCATAGCTTCCCAGTAAGTGTGCTACGTATATTTTCATCGTAAAATAACTCCTTGTAATGTGTTCTTCCCAGTCACCTACTGCAAGTTTCCTCGTATATTTTCTTTTGGAATCAGGTTACACATCAAGTCCATTCTTGACCATAACCAGAGTAGTAACTACCATTTCAGGGCTTGCTTTCATCTTCCTTGAATTTATTCATTGTAGCTCTCATGATCTGACATATCACTATTTATGCGTGAATTGTTTACCTCTACTCACTCGGATGGAAAGTTTCTGTAAAAGCATTTGCAATCCTTTCTAGGCTAGATCCCCAGCATTAGGAAGGAACATGGCACATAGGAGGCATTTATTAAATATTGCCTGGTAAAACATGAACTTATATCTTTGAAAATAATAAGTACCTGTTAACTTTTACATATATTAAATATGAGTGATGCGTGCTAACTGATACTAGTAAAAATAAAATGGACTCAACTTTCCTGCCCTTAACAAGAATTTGATGTTGGCCAAATAGGCAGAGAGATGTTTGGTCACACATTTCATTGCATAAACATAAATATGAGAGATTTTATTATTAATATGGAAGACATGAAAATAACACACAGGGTTATTAAACTATGAAACATTCTATAAGAATTTTCAGTACATTTGTGAATAATCCATTTATCTCTACCTCAGAGAAAAAAGGACTGAAAGAATCAAGGAATTCTAGAAGTATTTTATTTTAGGGGTGGAAATAACACTCCCTAGAAAACTTTAAAGAGCTGTGGGAAGACAAGGCTGGCCAGGTAGGAGGTGGCGGCTGTCGCTTGCAGATTTTGCCCACGCTAGCAGCTTTCTGGCATTTCAGCAGCACACCGTTTTGGTGAGGACTCTATATGTTATCTCAGCAGCAGAATCTCTGCCAAGATCACAAAGGGAGTGCAAACTCCAGGAAATCTTGTAAAAGAAGCAAAGATGTTGTCATATGCTTGGATGTCATAACAGCTGAGACAAAACTGCAGCATACCTAGACCTAAGTCTGACCAAGTATGGTAATTCTGTGGTTTTCATCAGTTCTTGCACAGATGCAGCAGAATTTCCAGAATCATTTAAAAATATACTTCTCGGTATTAATGCTGTTGGTCTGCAGAAGTGTGTATACATATCAATCAATTTATTGATTCCTACAGCATTAAATGCTACATAGATGTATATTACCAAGAAGAAAAAAATAAGAAAAAAATGATACAATCCTTAAAAACATTTTGGGGGGTACACAGAGGCCACCTTGTGTTCAAGGATTATCTTGGCAGTGCTTAGGGGACCATATGGGATGCTGGGGACAGAATCGGAGATAACCACGTGCAAGCTGAATGCCTTACCTGCTATACTATCAGGCCCCTAAAACCATTTTAAATCTCAGTTTTATTCTAACTTAATACTGTCTTAAGTGATCACAAAAATATATAATCAATTTTATCTGGTGAAGAAAGAGGATACAAGTATTTGTTGACTAACTATGGTGTGCCAAGCACAGTGCTAGGTGCATCGTATATATTTTTAACTGTAATATTTGATTTTTTATCTGCTGGGTAACATCTTTTATTTTACTATAGGAGTATTGCTATTTATTCAGCCATTGATTAGGCTGATTGAATTGGGCATGAACTCCACTGCAGTGTAACATCTTTTAGGAATAGAATAGTTTGGAGTAAGATATTCTAAGTGCTTTTTGGGTAAAACTGAGATAAAAGTAAGTTTCTCCAAACAGGCTATTTGAGGCACAGAAATATTAATTTTTTTAAGACCTTACAGCAAATCTGATTTTTTATGACATCTCATTGCCTCATTACTACTTTGGACAAACTTGCAGGCTATCGAATGTAGCCTGCCCACAGGGCAGAGTCTGGCAAACTCCCCGTGGCGTACCAAATATGCCAGATACCAGTAACAATGATGGGTCTCATTCTCCTAGATAGCCTTGAATATAATCCCAGGGCTAGGATGAAGGAAACGTTACTGGGGCCTGCTCGAGGCAATCGACGAATAACAGGATGATGAAATGAAAATGAAAAAACAGCAAATCTAGTGAGGGACAAGGAAAAAAAAACGTTCACTTTCAAAATAAAAAGCATGGAAGCACCAGATGTTTTTGAAAATTCCATGAGCATTTTATATTCTACCACTTAAACAATATTACAGCTAGGTTATTTTGTGTGATAAATATTCAATGAAATATAGTTCTTATGAAGCCCAACCCCAGATAAGAACAGTAAATAATTTAATAAGTGCACCATTGTATTGTTGTTACCTGCTTATTTCTGGGTCACATCTGGTGGTGCTCAAGGCTTACTCCTGGCTCTGTGCTCAGGGGTCATTGATCGTTCCTGGTGTGACTCATGAGAGACCATATAGGGTGCCAAGGTTCAAACCCAGTTTGGACGCATACAAGCCTAGTGCCTACCCACTGTACTATTGTTCTAGCCCAATAACTGCACCGTAATTTTCTTCTTTCTTTCCTTTCTTTCTTTCTTTCTTTCTTTCTTTCTTTCTTTCTTTCTTTCTTTCTTTCTTTCCTTCTTTCGCTCTTTTTCTCCTGCTTTCAAAAGAACTCTTCAAACAAAGTTTCACATGTTTTCTGGCCTTCATAATTTTCAAATAGTGAGCTGTGGTTGTAAAATGTCTTTAGAATATTATCCTTGTTCCGAATCCTCTCATCTGCTCTGTTTCCCACGTTCACCCTTCCCAGTATTAGAACAGTGAATCTTTGGCCTTGATGCTTAATGCTTTTCCACTAAGGAGAATCCGTAAGCGAGAGCCCAAGGTTACCGTTGGCAGGCTGCGTCTGATCAACTGCAGCAACAAAACCACCATCACAATTGAAAATGCAGCTAGCAGCTGACTGCCAGGGTGAGGGCTAGGGCTGGAGCTGCAGGTGGGGACTGTCTACTATTTGTCTATAGGTGGGTGAAATAAATTATCATTGAGGCAAGGTATTTGAAGAATAGATGGTACATTTTTTTGTTTTCCTGCAATGGGAAGGCTGCATCTCTCTTTTTTTCCTCCACCTTTCTCTTTTACTTATGTGATTTTTCTGCATTTTGTCTTAAATACTGTGCAGTATTTGAAAAGGCACTGCATCCTGAATGTTTTCCTCTTCCTTCCTCCTCCACCCCTGGTAACTGCACAAATCCATTAAGCATTTCATTATTCCCCTGGGTTGAGTGATTTATTATCCTGACCCTGCTGGTCAGATAAGCAAAAACCTAACTCAGAATGAACAACTGTCTCTGCTTCTTTGAATGATGGGCAGGAAATTTTAAATAATGGTTGGTATTTTGAAAAATGAGAGTAAAACAAGGGAAGAAAAATGTTTGATTTTTACACAATATTAGCTATGGCGGACGATAAGTGGAAAATTTGTTTTTCCATTACTTTTTGAAAATATGTTCTTTGTTTATATTCATCGTTGGAAACTGAGTATTTTCATTAAGGGAATATATTAAGTTAGTAAATAGTAAAGTCCTTTAAAATTTTTTTCACTTTGAGGTTTTGTTTTTATTTGCTATTTGTTTATGTGCAATTTTTTTGGTCTCAGGTTGTTCTAACAGAGTCAGGGAAACTAGTAAATAGTTTTAATTTTCAATTATGAATTTATTTATTAATGGTTTTGAATACTTGCCTTATGCCAGGTTATATGTAGCTTCTAGAGAAAACTGAGAGGGGGAAATAGCCATTAAATATGGATTCTCATTTGTGCACATATTCACGTACATTGTATCCATCAAAAGAGGGACTTAGTAATGGTACTTATTCACAGCCATACATTGATAGGCAACAATGGAGTAATGGGCATTACCAAGTGGTCTCAGAGAAGAGAAATTTTAACATTGCCTGGAATTTGGACAAGGCTTCTCATAAGTGATTCCTAAGTGGAAACTTGGAAAACATTTGTATAGTGTTAAGGTGAAGAGAATATAAATGTGAGCTAAGGTAGGTAATCATGCACATTCAAGGAGGCTGCTCATGTAGTAATTAAGACAGCATGGTACTGGGCTAGAAACAGACCTTCAGACCAATGGGAAAAAGTTAAATATTCTGCCACAGACTCCCAAATATATGACCACTTAATCTTTGATAAAGGAGCAAGAAATGAAAGCCTCTTTAACAAAGAAACAAGGAAAGCCTCTTCAACAAGTGGTGCTGGAGAAACTGGATAGCTACCTGCAGAAAAATGAACTCTGACCTCTGCCTAATGCCAGGCACGAAAGTCAGATCAAAGTGGATTAAAGACCTCAATATTAGACATGATTCTATAAGGTATATAGAGGTAAATGTAGGCAGAACTCTCCATGACATTGAAGCTAAAAACATCTTTAAGGATGAAACAACACTGACCATGCAAGTGGAAGCAAACATAAACAAATGGGACTACATCAAACTAAGAAGCTTCTGCACTTCAAAAGAAACAGTGACCAAAATACAGAAAGAGCCCACAGAATGGGAAAGAATGCTTACCCAATACCCATCTGATAAGGGATTAATATCCAAGATATACAAGACACGAGTAGAATTGTGTAAGACAAAAAATCCAACGCATCAAAAAATGGGGAGAAGAAATGAACAGAAGTTTCTTCAAAAAAGAAATACAAATTGCCAAAAGGCACATGAGAAAATGTTCCATATCACTAGCCATCAGGGAAATGCAAATCAAAACAACAATGAGATATCATCTCACACAACAGAGACTGGCACGCATTCAAATGAAAAACAAAAGCAACCAGTGCTGGTGTGAATGTGGGGAAAATGGGACACTCTTTCACTGTTGCAAAAAAGCACAGTAGAAATGACATCTTTACCTATATGTTCATTGCAGCACTGTTCACAATTACCAAAATCTGGAAACAACCCAAGTGTCCTAGAACAGAGACTGCTTAAAGAAACGTTTGTCCATCTACACAATGGAATACTATGCAGCTGTCAAGAGAGATGAAGACATGAACTTTGCTTATGAATGGACAGAAATGGAGAGTACCATGCTAAATGGAATGAGTCAGAAAGCGAGGGACAGACATAGAATGACTGCACTCATTTGTGGACTATAAAACAACATAACATGAGGCTGACACCTAAGGACAGTAGATACATGGGACAGAAAGATTGCTCCATAGCTGGAAGCCTGCTTCATGAGCAAAGGGGAGAAGGCAGCTGGAAGAGAGAAGTGGTCACTGAGAAAATGATGGCTTGAGGAACTGATTGGGATGGGAGATGTGTGCAGAAAGTAGATAAAGGACCAAACATGATAACCTCTCAGTGTCTGTATTGCAAACCATAATGCCCAAAAGTAGAGAGAGATTCTCTGAATAATGTATGTCATAGAGGCAGGGGGAGTGTGGGAAAGGGGAGATATACCGGGGATATTGGTGGTGTGGAATGTGCAAAGATGAAGGGATGGGTGCTTGATCATTGTGTGATTGTAACCCTAACATAAAAGCTTGTAACTATTTCATGGTGATTCAATAAATAAATAAATAAATAAATTTAAAAAATGAAAAGAAAAAAAAGGAGGCTGCTCACATTTGGGCCACAGTGGGATCTGGGTAGTATCACTGTGCAGATAGTACAATGACCCTGAAGGGTTATGGTTTGTATTGAGTGAGAATATGAAAGCTGAGTGGATCTCTCTGGGGAATAGAATCACTTGTAGCAGATATAAAGAGAGATTTGTAAAACCAGAAAAGTTATCCACAGAAAGGAGAAAAAGGAACAAGTCTGATACCACAGCTTAATCATCAGACTTTTGACTTAGGAGACTATAGAGTGAACCACAACCTCTGCTTATTTTTATAGCTTCTAATTTTCAAATAGAGAGACTTGTTTGAAGTAAAAATACAAAAGGACATGAAGCACTGCTATATATTTTTAATTCATATTAATGACAACTCTATCCAGACACTTCTACAAACACTTAAATCTGGGATATGATTTAAAGACATTTATCAACAATAAGATATAATTTTTAAATTTATCAAATTAGCAAAAACCATGGAGATTGATGGTATTAATATTTTCTGGAAGGACATCTTGCAAAACATATAAAAATTTAAATATGTCTATTTTTTGCAATTCTATTTTCCGGAGTTTATTCCAAAGAAATAGCATAGAGTTATAATGCAATGACACTTTGATTAAAAGTAACAAGAAAGTTTTATATTTTTACTTATTTGCTTACATTTATTTTGCTTTGTGCGCATGTGTGTGCGCGTGTGTGTGTGTAAGTGTTCACAAAGGCATGGGGGCTAGAGGTCACTCCCACTGACACTTGCCTCAGCTGTGTGACCTGAAGCATTAATGTTTGGGCCCAATGATACACCAATAGAGCCAACCTAGCCACACTTGGTAGTCCTCCTGGCGCCATGTAGTCCTAAGATCAAGTTTGGGACCTCACAAATGTAAAGTTTGTATCACAACCCATCAAGACATGTCTCTGGTCCTCAAGCAAAATTTTGATTTGTAACAGCAATATTTCCAAACAGATACTTCACATGTGTAAACTCTTTAAGTCTCACGGAATGTGCGTATCAAAACAACTTGAAAAATCCTGACATCAGATTAACTTGAAAATCCAAGTCTCTCCTATTTCCTAGAAGGTTATTTTTATGTCAGGAGCAAGATTTTTCACTATGAAAGAAGAATCTTTAGGAGCATATGCAGAAGTTATTTAAAAATAAAAACAGAAAACAACTACCTCAAAATATAGATGCCCTTCTACTAGTGTGAAATAGGAACCACGATATATATCAGATATACATCATCAGGAACCACTTTTTCTTCCTAACACTAAGATGTAATCCTGGGAGGCTGCAAGTAGAGATGAGAAAGCTGTGGAAAGAAGTCCACCCGTGTCACCATTTTCTCATAACACCCTTGGCCCCAAAGATTGACAAAGATGATTACCCTTGGACCACACCCTGGATTTTGCTGAAATTAATCTCAACTAGAATAGAGCATACTGGGTCAGAGCAATAGTTCTGAGTGTAGATTGCTTGCTTTATGGCTGGAATTCCCATCTGGTCCCAATGAGCCCCTCAGGTGTGATTGTTAAGCATAGAGCCAGGAGCCAGGAGTAAGTCCTGTGTCTCTGCAGGTGTACCTACCCCTCCCAGACTCCACCACTACCCACCCTACCACCAAATCCAATTCCTGAGAGAAAAGATAGAAGCCTAGAAAACAAATATGTTAAGGAAAAGAGATATTCTAAGCCATGTCTTATATGCCTGAGAAAGTTAACCTGAATGGTTATGAAGAGCACTATGGTTGGGGATAGGATATGTTTCCCAGATTTCCAGCCATCTGCCTTAGTCCCATTTCCCCTATAAACCCATTATTTTAGTGCATAAACAAATGAATATGTTGGATGTGAGCTTTTGCCAGACTATATTCGTGACTATAGAGTGGAAATGCCTATATTTACATTTGGCTTATTTGTGGAAGAGTTAAAGTTGTTTCTAACATGAATTCAAAGAAGAGAGATCATCTTTGAAGAGCAAAGCATCCAAAATACTACGAGTAATGTAAAACACTGAAAAAAAATGTCCCTTGATTTTTTTTTTTTTTTTTTTTTTTTTTTTTGCTAAAGCAGGATGATTTTTCTTTCTTCTTCCAGTCACCTTAGCTAGAAAGGAAAAAAACAGGTCTTAGTGGAAATGTCATTTGGGGGAGGTAGTGAATCAAAAAACTCAAAAGTTGAGACTAGAATGAGACGCATCTTACACCCGATAAAGCTCATATTAGGCATTCAGAAAATGTGGGTGAAAAAAGAGGTTTTGTAGTCAAATGAACTGGTTTTCTGTTCATCTGAACTACTTCTTAACTCTTCATCCATGGAGATTCTTCAAACTTTGTTTCACTGGTTACTGGGTAACAGTAGCAGCTCTCTAAAGAGTCAAGGTTAACTACCTGGTCACATTAGTTTTCAATAATGCAATTATTATTTTGCAAAATATATGGATATAAAATTCAGATGGACCAGTTATTATATTTATACACTTTAGAAAAATAAAGGTCAAACACTTGACCATCCTTCAAGGAAGATTTTTCTGGGACTATTTTGCCCTTTTCTGACATATTTATCTTTTCCTTTCTCCTTCTGGGTGTCACATATTCTTGTTTGTAGTACTCACAAAGTGTGCAAAAGTCCCCTGAGGTTGCACACTTTAGCTGTGGGGGTGCTTTGGAAGCTCCACCTTTTGTCAGGACTCTAGGGCTCTAGTATGTGGGGTGATGGCGGGGCATGATAGCTTTGCAATCACAAGGCAGATGTTGTACCACAGAGCCAGGTCCCCACAACACTTTATTTTCTGACTCAAGATCTAGCACTTGTCAATTCCAGACGCAAATTGTCTCTCCTTGGACGGATGTTCTGATAGATATTTTCGGAACTGTTTGAAACCCAGTCCGCAACTCTTTCTCATGACTGATGAAAACGGGCTTTGCTGGCTACATCCTGGCTCTGAGGTTTACCGCACATGCTCTGTGGTTGGGATACTGCCAGAGCTTACCAGAGAGCTGAATCTTGCCAAACAGATCAACAGGCCCTGCAACAAGAGGTTCCCAAGTCAGTCAGCAAAGGCCCTGCAGGAACTTCTCTGGCCAGCCAGCCAAAGACCTGACTCTACCCCATAATATTAGACAGCTGCACTTGGCTTCAGGGAAATCTTCAGATTAGAGCAACCCAATGAAACCTGCCCCTGCTCTACACCGATAATGATCGGCCTTTCCAAGTATTGAGTTCCCGCCTGACTGGGCTCAGCAGGTGCCAGGCAGGAGAGACCTGCCCTGTGAGACACTGTAGCCCTGTACTTTGAGCCTCGGGTTTCACATTCCCTTTCCATATTAGGATCACAGTGTGGTGACTGACTCCTCTGCTTCCAGGCGCTGGAGCCAGTAAGGTGAGGGGGAGCGTAGTCATCATGGAGCCACTTAAGGGCTGTGAGTGCTATTGCTATCTGTAACAACGAACTGGATATTGCCTTTTACACTCCTGAAGGAGGGGCATGGAACGCACCCGATTTTATGTGTTTTATATCAGTTTTCAGCCTTCAACAGCTAGATTAAGTGGTCAGTGGGTGAGACTGAAATACTTGGAGAACCTCATTGCAGAGTTTAATTATCGCAGCATTTTGTACAGGGGAATGATGAGTTCAGGAGGGAGCATATTGCCCTCAAGTGCAAGTGCTGATGACGTGGCTTTGGATTTCGCTCACTGATAGAAGGTGCATTTTTTCATCCCTTGCATATTGCTTTGCAAGAGAGGAAACTGGAAGGGACAGGCGGAAGGGTGGGGTGGGGGGGGGGGGAGAAAATGCCACTGATCTATTTTCTTTTTTGAAATTGTAAATTACGAGGAAAAAAGAAATGGAGACATGAATAGACAAAGTCTTTGTTTATTTATTGCCAGGAAAGGCCGATTAGGATGCCGCACTGTGTTTCCATGGCATTGTGGAGACATAAACAGAAAACACGGGCTAATGCATTCAGTTAGGCATAGATTTTAAAGTCTAATGTGCAATCTAAATATATATCACATGCATTCTTGCTGTTTATTTGTATATTGTATATCCAGCGGTGAAGGGGGAAACTGCCTAACTAATGGGACGCTGTGATCTGTTTGTAAATGTGCCTACATGTCCAAGCCTAGACTTGTGTGTCTGTGGATTCTGTGTGCTTTGTTGCCTTGCAATCTCTTCTTTCTTACCTTTGCATCTACTTGTTTAGAGATAGCAAACTCAAATGTCTTAATTTACCTCCTAGGCAGGCAAGCTAAAAGAGGGAACTCAGAAAAGTGTGTGAATCACAGTGAGTGACAAGAACACAACAAATTAGAGCAACCCTTTTGCTCTTAACAATTGACCAATCTCAACAAGAACAGATGTAGGTTTATTTCATAAGATCTGAGAAAAGTTTGTGATTTCACAACTTTGAATTTTTCAGTTATGAAAGAAGTTTTCTTGAGAATTATAAACTTATTTTGTTACTGGAGATCATCAGATTAAGCTACTAGAATTTTTGGCCAAATGTAGTCCAGCAAGTAGAATATAAAGCTTTCCAATTTTGGCCTCTTGTGATCTGTGATATATGATTTGTATAGTGATTTTACTGCCTTTTCCCCCGAAAGGCAAAGTGCCTCCATACTTTGGTCATGTTTGTTGCATGTGGCTTGTGATACAACTGAATCAATGTTGGACCCCAGCACACAATCCAGAAATCAACACTTGCCTGTTGAATTATTAGAACTTGCAGCTGCTTCTTCCTCTGACAAAAAACATCAAAGCGTACAAAAATGCATATATCTAAAAAGGAATACTGCATTCCAAAGAGCTCATGAGTGATAAGAAAAACTGGTCAGAACAAAGGAAAGTAATACTATTTTATTGGAGATAGGGCTTACAAATAAGGTGAATGTTATTCTAAAAAGGACTCATTATCAAGAGAGTTAGTCACAGATCTAGAGAATAAGAGTCTTTTGGTTCAAGGTATTCTGTGTTTATAAGCAAATACATCAAATTTCCATCTGATTTCTTAATCTCAGGTGTGAACTAGATTTTTTTAGGTCATTGAGATTTGATATAAGTTAGCTATGAAATATAGCACCTGCATTCAAGGCAGAAGTAGGAATTCTTATTGCCTGGTATACAGGAAATATTAAGTACCATTTTCATAGGCAATAAATTTACTCACTTCTAGAATTAAAAATAAATTATTTGAAAATATCCAAATTAAATACAGAGTTCAAAAAACATTGAAGCCTTCCACTGAATATACTTTAATTCTCTTATACTTAGTTTACCTGAACGTATATAACTGTGATTGAGGTTTGGGGTTGACTCCCTTTATCTGATTATTGCCTTTTGCCTTTCCTGAGGTCATATTTACACTCTGGCTGGAAACCACTTTTATTTTTTTTTCCAAGCATCAGCAGTGTGCCTTTATTTATGTATCTTTTTTGTTAGGATCTTTAAAAAATTTTATTTATTTTTGTAGTTGAATCACAATGAGATAAGCAGCTACAGAGTTGCTTATGATTGGGAACCAACTTTTATTCTTGGATCTTTTCTTGCACTTTTTAGTCTTCAAAGTCCATGAAATAGGAAACACCCAATTATGGTTGCAAACTGAGAATGCCTGTGTCTCACTCTCCTGTCTAGTCACAAAGTGTGTTTCCTACCTCCTATCTGTAGAGATGATCCCTGATCCCCACTCTCCCAACATCACAGTGTCCTTGGATTACCTGCCAAATGTGGGCTGTATAAATTATAGCTGCCTGTTGAAGTTTAAAAATTATTTTGAAGGTTGAACCATGTAAATCCTAGATGTTTATTTGACTGTGATATGCTTGTAATCACTTTCCCCCTCACTTTTGCCTGTTTCTACTTTAGAATAAAATCTTTATTAGAAAGGGAAGATGGAAACTTCATGAAAAAGATAATTATGTTTTTCAGAAAGATAGGAAAAAGGTTAAGCAACTTACTGGTCTTGCACACAGCTAAGTCTTGTTTGATCTCAAGCACCACTGGAGCAACCTCTGAGCACAGATAAGAAATAGTCATTCAACACTGTGTCTGGTCAAAACCAACAAGAGAGATGGGGGAGGGAGAAAGAAAGAAAGAAAGAAAGAAAGAAAGAAAGAAAGAAAGAAAGAAAGAAAGAAAGAAAGAAAGAGGAAGGAAGGAAGGAAGGTAGGTTGGAATGACTATTTAATTTTGTGAAATTCATTTAATAAATACTGAATTTGTAGACCGGATAGATAGTACAGGGGTTAAGGTGCTTGCCTTATATCCTTGCATGCAGCTGTCCCTGGTTTGATCCCTAGAATGACATATGATTCCCTAAGAACTGCCAGGAGTGAACCCTGAGCACAGACCAGGGAATTAGCCTAAGTGCCACTGGGTATGGCCCCAAGAGCAATAAATAAATAAATAAATACAGAACTTTTGACACTTAAGAACATATGCACACTACAGTTCATGAATATTGACATATACAAAAGTGTATACAAAGTCTTTTGTAGATTACTAAGGTATTTACCATCATCGAGAAACTGAGAAAATAATAAGCATTTATGTGGTGTATTTTCAAGTTCAGTAGAGTGTAGTTCTTCACCAAATTGTCTTGCCTTGTCTTCCTTGTTTAGCAGAAACTAAATATAGATTGAATGATTGACCTCCGGATCTGAAGGATGTTGAGCTACTGGATTGATAGTTAGAGGCAGACACAGACGTCATGAAACTGCCAGATGGTCTAGAACAGTGTTTGGGATAGGATTTAAAGAGCAAGTTAAGAAGAAGCTAGAATAATGAATCATTGTATATTGTATGATTCTTGGAATGATAATAGGAATAAATGATAATGGTGATGATGTACCCAAATTCACTATTTTAGATGATGTGTCTTGGCGGGTGTTGTTTGTAGCTGAATGTCCTTTCTCTGCTGCTGGGTGATGTAAATTAGAGTCACAGTCTTGGGCATTAGGACTTGCTCTGTATGAAATGGTGAGGAAGCAATTGAGGCTTCTTAGAGCACAGAAAGGCAAGGTAATAAATACCATAGGGCACTATCAAATGGAAAGACAGTTCCCAAGATAGGGCTGGACTCAGAGAAAGGTGGAGGAGGAGACAGCGAAATGACAAGGAGAAGCCAGGCAAGGGGAAATGGATGTGTCTGAATGCAATTATGTAGATTGCATTCTTAGTAATGTAATATAAAACCTTCTGTTGGCCTTTTCTTTAGTAATTCTGCATCATTCCTGAATGCTTGGAGGTCACTTTTACAGCCTCTTAGGAAAAACTAGATTGACATTAAAGTAAAAGGCAGGAATAGTTTTCTACATAGGGAGAATCTTACTTCAGTTGACAGCATAGCTGTTAGATGTGAGGGGAGACGATTTTGCAAACAATCATTTGATGACAACAAACCTGAGTTTTACTGATGGTCTAATATATTCCAGGTATTCCAGCTATCTGCTATTAATTATCTTATTGACTTTCCTTATGGATTCAGAGTAAGAATGTTGCCCTATGTTCCATCCTGTTTTTCATGGAGCTCTGGATCAAGAGTCTTGTGAATGAACCCTTCACTGGGAGATATGTTGGACAGTATCTTCTTTCTGGAGTAGGTTATTTTTGGCACTTCCTTCTAAGCAGTAGCAGTGGCCCAGAATTGAAAATAGAAAGTAAGTTTATTACCCAGTACTGAATAAACACTGTCAGTGGAAATAATTACAAGTAAATAGCATGTAAAAACCCTCTTCTAAATGCAAATGCTCAAGTTAACCCTTTAACAGGGAAGTCATTTTCTTCCCTCATGACACTCACAAATTTCTCCCTAGATTGTCTTTCTGGTGTCACTCCTAATTAAGGTTTATTTTATTTTCATGTGGCACCTCATTATGATGCAATTATCATACATCAGAGACATTTTGCCAGTGCACCTTCGTATTGGAGAATGTTTAGTACAAACCCGTTGACTTGATTGAGTATCATCTGTCTTTTCTCTTGGGTGCCATCACACAAGCACACAAGAGAATAAAATAATCCATATCAAACAATTAAGACTATTTTTTCTGCTATTGTTTTTGCTGTTTTTTAAATTTAATTAAAGAATCATAATTTACAAAGTTATTGATAGTTGTATTTTAGGCATATCATGTTTTCCTGTTTTATCCCATTAGTTTTTATTCCCTTCACTCATAGTATCTTCATTCTCAAGGAAAGTCATTTTTGGTATTTTTCTTGAATAATTTCTTTCCCTCTCTGCTAATACTTTCCATTCTCTTCTGACCAATACTTTGCTTCATTCAATGATATGAATAGATTATTTAATTTTGTTTTTCCCATGACTTTTAGGGCAATAAAGTATTCAATGTTACAACGAAGAAGTAAAAGTTAGAATTCCAAACTAAGTCAATCTAGCTCCTAGCACTGTAGCACTGTCCACCATTGTTGATCGATTTGATCAAGCAGGCACCAGTAACGTCTCCATTGCGGGCGGGATACTCTCGGTAGCTTGCTGGGCTCTCCGAGAGAGACGGAGGAATCGACCAGGGTTGGCCGCATGCAGACCAAACACCCTACCTGCTGTGCTATCGCTCCAGCCCTAAGACTTTATCTAGCTCCTGTGACCAATCTATTCCTTTTATTATCATTCTGTCTTTCCTCACTAAGTACTAAACTTTATGCAGCACCAGTTCCAAATTTATAAGACCTCTTTCCTCCTCCCATGGACATAAACGAAATAGTTAGGAACATTAAAGTTAATTTACTTGAAATCTATCTAGTAAATTTATAAATTTGCAAAGAAATTAATCTAGTTTCTCTGAGGTTATTTTTTTGCTGAAACATTTTTTAAAATCAAGACTACAGAATCCCCATCTTTAAGTTAAAAATGACCTTAAATAAAAGTTGCAATTGATGAAAAAGTTTTGTCATAATGACTGTTACTTATCATCAAGTGCCGTTCTGTTGTTCATCAATTTGCTACAGGGGGTGCCAGTAACATCTCCATTTATTCCTATCATGTGATAGTGTAGCCAATGGCGTATTGGGGCCTCTTTCAGGATCAGGGGAATGAGACCCATTATTGAGCTTGCTTGCCGGGCTCTCTGAGAGGGACTGAGGCTTTGTTGTTTTATCATCTCTGGATCTTCACCATTGATGAGATTACATGGCTCCCGGGGCAGTTTGTGGGTGTGACTGCCAAGCTACTGGAAAACTGGGGGTCTGAGTGGAGGAGGCCCAGCCCGGATCCAAACAGGCTTGGAGATCTCAGCCCAGGTTCCACAAACCTGGGTTCCTCTACCAGTTCCTTCATGTGTGAGGCTCATCCAAGCATGTGGAGAGTGGCCTTGAGCATGACTGTGGCTGGGTTCTGGAGGGTTTCGGCTGTCGGGGTTCTGCTTGGGGCGGGGAGGGAAACTCAACCCACCCCTCTCAGAAGGGCCCAGGTGAAGACAGTCTGGGGGGAGTCAGGAGATTCATAATGACTATAGTCTTAATTATTTTAAGTTAGAACTCAAGGGTCACACACAGTCTGTGCATCTCCCAAGTGATCAACTACAAATTCTCCTCACCAAACTTACTGCAGAAGGGAAAAAAGGAAATCTTGCATAACAAAAGGAGCATGTAAAATAACTTCAGCACAGAAAACGCCTTTTACTTTACTCTAGGAATAGCTTCACAATAGTAAACAGAATAAAACACAAATGACAATACATCTTTACAAATGCATTTCTTCCCACACTGACAATTACAGAAAATATGCTTTTTTTCTATTACACTGTTATCATGGACAGTTTGAATAATGTTGACGTATACCCATGTGTTTCCACCAAAGGATCCACACGAGGCTGTTTGTGTTATGTAGTATATGTGTTGCATATATAACTCATAGGTTGCACTGGAATTATTTTTTTATATTGGATGAGAATCCTATTTTAAAAAATTGTGTTGTGCAAATGTTCAAACATATGTAACAGTAAAGAGAATATTATAATAAATGTCATATATCCACTTAGCTTCAGCAATTATCAACTCATGGTTAATCCTAGTCTTTCTCTGATGATTCCCAGGGCAAGTTTTGGGCAGTGATAATGGAAGGATTAAGGGGAACTGTAACACTGTAGCACTGTGCTCCCATTGTTCATGGATTTGCTCAAGCGGGCACCAGAAATGTCTCCATTGTGAGACTTGTTGTTACAGTTTTTGGCATATCAAATATGACACAGGTTGCTTGTCAAGCTCTGCCGTACGGGCGGGATACTCTCGGTAGCTTGCTAGGCTCTCCGAGAAGGGCGGAGGAATCAAACCTGGGTTGGCCATGTGCAAGGCAAATGCCCAACCCACTGTGCTATTGCTCCAGCCCAAGAGGAACTACAGACTTAAAAAAAAAAAACAAAAAACCAAGAAACAAATATATCACAGTTTGAAAATCTCTAAAGTATTTTCAAGTTTTCTTAATAATTTTTAAATGTAGTAGATACTCAAATGGGCACAGCAGGTAGGGCATTAGCCTTGCACATGGCTGACCCAGCCAACCAGAGTTTGATTCCTCTATCCCTGTCGGAAAGCTCGGCAAGCTATGAAGAGTATCTGGCCCGCAAGGCAAAGCTTGGAAGCTCCCCACAACATATTCGATAGACCAAACACAGTAACGACAAGTCTCACAATGGAGACCTCACTGAGCCTACTCGAGCATTTCGATGAACAATGGGAGGACAGTACTGCAGTGACAGTCCTACAGTAGATACTCAAATAATTTATCAAAAATCCTAGGAAATGATGATCTACAAGCAGGAAGCAGGAAGATGTACAAGCAGGAAGTAATCTCCATGAGTGTCCATGTTGTCATCCTCTCCTCTATGTCACAAATATTGCATTTATGAAGCAGGGTGCCAAATTGATAATGGCTAAAGATCTGAACATGTGTTAGTGATTCTTCTTAATACTGGCCCCTTCTCCACATCTCTCCATATACCTAAGTTGTTACTTTGTTTTGGACAAGAGTCTATGTGATGAAAATGGGTTAAAGTTGCTTCAATGATACATCTGATTTTTTTTCATGTGTAGCACAGCAGGTAGGGTGTTTGCCTTGCATGTGGCAGACCCAGCTGACCCGAGTTCGATTCCTCCGCCTTCAATTCCTCGGCCCCTCTCGGAGAGCCCGGCAAGCTACCGAGAGTATCTCGCCCGCACGGCAAAGCCTGGCAAGCGACCTGTGACATATTCGTTATGCCAAACACAGTAACAACAAGTCTCACAACGTTACTGTGCCCTCTTGAGCAAATTTATGAACAATGGGAGGACAGTGATAGTGACAGAATTTAAATTCATGATGCAAGCAGGAAACATATTTCATGGACAAAAGCTCTTATAGAAAGCCATTTTTTTTTGTATCCTCAAAGATTTACTATTCCATGCATCATCCTTACTCCTGTATGTCCCATACTCGTCCTCTCCATGGATATCTGTGAGAGGAAAGTATGGAAGAAAAGTTTGCACAGCAGCACTGGATTTCATGACTTCCTTTAAAGAGGCATTTTACACTCAGGGTTTCAGCAGCCTTCAGAGGCGGTCACTTCAAACAATTCTGCTTTTCATAAAGGGTTCTGGCTAGTTCAGGCAGATGGAAGCTGCAGTTAGCTGTTACCGAGTCTTCTACTCAGAATGTCCCACTGTAAAAAGAAGGTATTTGGGAGATTAGGTTCCAAACAGAAGTTAGGATTCATAGTAAATATATAAAGCACATTTCTTGGCAATGCATTCAACTCTTTATTCAATTGAGAGTCTCTCTTCAGTATTTTGGGGATGTCAATGTTTCAATATACACAGAATTTATGTCATAATAGAGAAGTAGAGAAGATAGACCTTACATAAACAAGCATATAATACTAGCTGAGATAAATGATCTGGAGCTACGGAAAATAGTACCTGAATGTAAAACAGGGCCACTTTAGATTAGAGGATCTATCACTCAGGACTGTCAGATTAAAATGTGGTCTGAACATCAGTATTTTAAGGCACCTTTTCATAAATTTAAATCTCCGAAGAGCTACGAGAAGGATGTGATATCTACTAACTCATTTTTCTGTTGAAGGAGGTCTCCAGATGATTCTCTCTAGTTTTGTTTTTGTTTTTGTGCCATACTTAGCAATGGTCAGGGCTCACTTCTGGCTCTGCTCTCAGGGATCACTCCTGGGGTCAGAGGACCATGTGAGGTGCTGGGGATAGAATGCAGGTTAACTGCATGCATGGCGAATGCTCTACCCACTGTGCTATCACTTGAGCCCCTTTCAGGTGATTCTTAAGGACCATTTTGAGAGGTCCCTGGGCTACTTTATGTAATTATATCCAAGAACCAGACCTAAAAGTAATGTTTCATGTTGTACGCTCATCCTGGTTAGCAGAGGGCTCTGTTCCTTCAAGTCATTAAAAGATATTTCTGAAGTGGCTACCATCATTTCAAACACAGTTGGCTGTTGTGAAAAACTATGCATGCTGAAGTTTGTGTGTTCACGGGCTCTCTGGACAGCTCTATCTCACCGCCTGTGTTTGGTGCCCTAGAGCCGCTGTGTGTGGCCTGGATCAGGACTGCTGTTGGCCAAGGGTATATGAAGGCAGAAGTGAGAGCCAGGCTGGTTGGTCTTATTTGCAGTTTATTCCAATCCTCTCTTCATTCACTCCTGTCTCTCTCCCCTGCTTCTCTTTCCAACTCCCCCATTTCTCCAGGCTGACCCTGCCCCCAGTCAGGTAGCCAAATCAACATAAGAAAGCCCTCCCTGCATGGCTGGGACATAGGCCTGGGGGCTTTGTGGCCTTTCCCACAGTGATTCAATAAATTAAAAAAAAAAAAAAAAAAAAAAAGAAAGCCCTCCCTGAGGACCTATCAAGTTCAAAGGGAACACCACCTAAAAGGCATACCAAAGCCCTTCCTGACTGCCCAAGGGCAAAATACCTCTTAAGGATTTTTTTTCCTCTTTTCCTCTGTCCAATAACTATCAACATATCAATACTAGCTATTTTTGTATGGACACAGTAAGAGATAACATTGAGACTTGTAAGGCAGCTCTCCTGTGAACATTTTGCCACAGACTCACACTACAGTGCTCAGCCAGATTAATTATTTCTAACCCTAGCAGGGTCCAAATCTAGTTATTACTTTTTGGATCATGACAGTATTTGTCCATGACCAAGCTCTTAACTTATAGTTAAGCATTATGGCACTTTGGCCAGACCCATCTCGATGCCAGGGTAGCACATAGCTTACCCCTTGCCCTAGTTCCATCCAGTCCCTCCTTGGGACCCTGCTTTTGGGGGCGCTAGGAAGTAAAAGCAGCTGAGACTTAGGTGAGAGAACAGATGTCAGGAGAGAAATATCACTGAGAGTCACATTACAAAAGCATGTCTTCTAGTGTTCATACAAAAAGGACATAGTTTATTCAGAGCTATGAACTTTTTGTATGGACACTAGAAGACATGCTTTTGTAAAGGACTTAGGGAGAAGAGAAAAACAATATTTAAAAGTCAACAGAGCACAAAGAAAGAAGTTACAAATAAACACAGAGGAATGGAACCACTGTGATGGGAGCAACCCAATTAACCTAAACTACCTGAGGCTATGCAGGAAGGACGGAACAGTGTTATCCTACAGGCAGTAATGAGGAACAGGGGGAAATCTGGAAGGTCTTGCAATTATGTACCCTAGTCAGGAAGTAATATATATGTTCAGTTTGTTGTAGGCAGGTAGATAGGGAAAGGTCCTTGGCAATGAAACTCCATTAACAAAGTTTCATGGAAAAAGAATTGTAGGACTCACCCACCTTGTGGATACAGAAAACAAAGACCTGATAAGATCATCAGGTCTTTATCCTCAGACCCTGAGGATATAGGCCTCCTCCTCATGAAGTTCCTCTTTTTGGACCTCCCTTTTTTAATCAGATTAATTTTAGTGATTAGCCCAAAGAAGACCACTGCTCCCAACCTCCCTGGTAACCTCCTTAGCAACGGACTTTTACTTGGGAAGAAGCTTCGCGTTGGGGCAGGCTCGAGAAACCCTATAAAGGCCAACTTGAACAAAGGAAGGGCTCACTTATTCTGCCTGAGGTCATGTGCTGCTTGTGTCCACATGGCTGAGCACATGTGGGTTGAGCACATGTGTCACCCTCATCTCCCCTCTTGAGATGTGTACTTTCTTGCTTTCGTGTCTAATGCTAGGATGTGTGTAGGGGCTCTCTAAGCCCTTGGAGAAGCCCATGTTCTCTCTTGAGTCTTGAGTATGTTTCTCTCTCTCTCTCTCTCTCTCTCTCTCTCTCTCTCTCTCTCCCTCAACAACTTAAAAATCCTCCAAATAAAATCTATTGATTTCACTGCTTGTCTACTCCTGAAATTCCTTTCTGCGAGGTGAAACAAGAACCCTGGGTCCCGGATGGCAGAGGCGGGTGGGGAGAAAGTGACCGTCTTTCTCCTCCCCACTTCACATAAGTCACCCGTTGAGTCCACCGACATCAAGATTATATATTCAGCAAGCACTAGTTCCTTGGCTGCAAGGTGCTGAGTAAGAGAAATACCACCCTGTTCCAGAAGAACCCTATAAGTGGGCAGGAAAAGCTAACCTAAAAGAGGAGAGCCAGCTTTGTGAAAAACATTTCAGAAATCAACAATAGCGTTTACAGTGGTCATAAATTTAAAATAATAACTGCTACTTACTAATACTCAGACATGTGAAAGAAGTAGAAGTAAAAGCAAAACGGTGATGCTATGAACCCAAACAAGCAATGAACTATTTCTCTATGCTAATGCTAAAAATTTCCTTTTATAGATTTAGTTACTAGTGATGTAGGCAGGTAGACAGGGAAGGCCCCCTCCCAAGGCAATGGCAAAAGCCAGCCCTGCAGAAAATAGGAAAAACAGGAACTAAGGCCTGATAAGACCCTCACCTATCTATAGCAACAGATCCAGGGAAGCTCCTGCAGAAACAAAAGGCCAGGAAAGGAATTTCAAAGAAGACCATCACCTTTCCCAAGCCCCATGGTAACCTTCTTAGCAATGGGCCCCACGTGGGGCAGGTTGGAGAAACCCTAGAAAGCCCACCTTGAACAAAGTGTGAGGAACAGGTCTAGATAGCTTTTTCAGATCCTCTTTACAGGAACCTGCATTGCAATATAACTTGCTTTTCTGCCCCTAAGCAAGGAATTCGGATACGCAGGGGAGAGGGGGAGGGGGGGAGAACGGGAGGGGGGGAGAGGGGGGCAGTCAGATCAGATAACCAGATGTAACCAGATGTCTCTCACAAGACCATGTCACAAGATCCAGGACTTCTCTAAAAACCAGCTCATTCCTAAGCACTGACAAAAATACTGATCTTTAAACTATAGGTTAAAAGTGATGTACCCTTCAGACCAATGGAACAGGGTTGAATACACTGACATCTCCCCTCAATCATATGATCATCTAATCTTTGATAAAGGTGCAAGTAATGTGAAGTGGAGTAAGGAAAGCCTCTTTAACAAAGTGTGCTAGCATCACTGGACGGCTACATGCAAAAAAGTGGGCTCAGAACTCTGCCTAACACCATGTACAAAAGTAAGATCAAAATGGATTAAAGACCTCAACATCAGACCAGAAACCATAAGGTACATTGAAGACAAAGTTGGCAAAACCCTCCATGACATTGAAGCTAATGGTATCTTCAAAGATGCCACGCCACTGGCCGAGTAAGTGGAAACAGAGATAGATAAATGGGACTATCTTAAACTAAGAAGCTTCTGCACCTCCAAAGAAACAGTGACCAAAATACAAAGATAGTCTACAGAATGGGAAAGGATATTCGCTGAATACACATCTGACAAGGGGTTGATATCCAGGATATACAAAATATCCTGGTTAAATTCCACAAGAAGAAAACATCAAACCCCATCCAAAAATGGGGCAATGAAATGAAACAGAAACTTTCTCAAAGAAGAAATCCGAATGGCAAAAAAGCACATGAGAAAATGCTCTACATCATTAATCATCAGGGAGATGCAGATCAAAACCACAATGAGATACCATCTCACACCTCAGAGACTGGCCCACATTCAAAAGAACAAAAGCAACCGATGCTGGCGTGGATGTGGTAAGAAAGGGACACTCCTTCACTGTTGGTGGGAATGTCCACTGGTTCAGCCCTTCTGGAAAACAGTATGGATGATTCTCAAAAAATTAGAAATTGAGCTCCCATTTGACCCAGCAATACCACTCCTGGGAATATATCCCAGAGAGGCAAAAATGTATAGTCAAAGTGACATCTGCACTTGTTTGTTCATTGCAGCACTCTTTACAATAGCCAGAAACTGGAAGAAACCTGAATGCCCAAGAACAGATGACTGGTTAAAGAAACTTTGGTACATCTACACAATGGAGTACTATGTAGCTGTTAGAAAAGATGAAGTCATGGAATTTACATACAAGTGGTACAATATGGAAAGTATCATGCTAAGCGAAATGAGTCAGAAAGAGAGGGATAGACATAGAAAGATTGCATTCATCTGGGGGATATAAAGTAACAAAATAGGAGATTAATACCCAAGAATAGCTGAGATCAGCACCAGGAGGATTACTCCATAGCTTAGTGGCCAGCCGGGCATTCTAGAGGAAAGGGCAGCTCAGATAGAGAAGGGAGCACCAAATAAAGGGTGTTTGGAGGATCCTCCCAGGAGGGGAGATGCATGTCGAAAGTAGACTATGGACTGAACATGTTTGCCACTCAATGCCTCTTTTGCAGACCACAACACCCAAAAGGAGAGAGAGAACAAAAGGGATTGCCCTGCCACAGAGGCGGGGGGGATGGGGGGGATGGGGGTGGGGGGGATATTATTCATGGTGGTGGAAAATGGGCACTGGTGGAGGGATGGGTATCTGATCATTGTATAATCAAAACCCAAGCACAAAAAATTGTAAATCTACAACTGTACCTCATGGTGTTTCACTAATAAAAAAAATGTGATGTACCCTTAATTGAATTGGTTAGGAAAGTCTCTTTTATTACAAATCTATTGGCTATGAAATGCGCGGGCTCTGTTGTAATGGTCGGTGAAGGCCTATAAGATCTCCTTTGGAGAAGCTCGAGGTCTTTACCCAACCTACTGGACCTGCATGTCTGTGTAGGCGGTTGGACCCTGGCTAGCCAGTCTTACAATAAACCCTGCTTGCTGTTTGCAATCTCTGGATTTTCTTTGTCGGTAGAGGGAGATCTCAATCTGCACCCTAACAAAAGGAAGGGCGCACATATGCTTCCTGAGCCCACAGTGCTGTTTACGCCCACGTGGTGGAGCACATGTGGTGTTGCCCGCATCTGTGCTCTTGAGATGTGTACTTTCATGCTTTCGTGTGTACTCTTAGGATACGTCTAGGGGCTCTCTCTTCGCCCTTGGAGAAGCCTGTGTTCTCTCTTGAGTACGTTACTCTCTCACTGTCTCCCCCTCCACACCTTAAGAATCCTCCAAATAAAATCTATTGATTTCACTGCTTGTCTACTCCTGAAATTCCTTTCTGCGAGGTAAGACAAGGACACAGTAACCATGGATCCCAGGTGGCAGAGGTGGTTGGGGAGAAAGTGACTGTCTTTCTCCTCCCCACTTCACATAAGTCACCCGTGGGGTCCACCGACATCACTAGTACTTCATGTGCAACTCTCCTTTGAGGTGAGTATAATTTAGAAATGTTGGAATGCATAGTATAGAGTTCATGGACCTTGATTCTAATCCTTGACAGGAGTCTTGGGCAATTTATTTGATATTTAGTTTCTTTTTTACTAAACGTTGGGGTGACTATAATGCTATCAACTAACAGTTACTATCACTGTATCACTGTCATCCCATTGATCGGCAAATTATTTGAGTGGGCACCAGTAACATCTCTATTCCTCCCACCCCTGAGATTTTAGCAGCTTCTTCTATCTCGTCTTTTCCCAATGATTGGAGGCTCTTTCAAGGTCAAGGGAATGAGACCTGTTGTCATTACTGTATTTGGCATATTGAATATGCCATGGGGAGCTTGCCAGGTTCTGTCCGTGTGGGTGGGATACTCTTGGTAGCTTGCCGGGCTCTCCAAGAGGCATATGGTTGGTATAAGGGTAAAATAAAATATTAAATGATTTATGTGCTTTTTATAGAATAATTTGTAGCATTTGTGTCTAATAATAGATACAATTTTAATAATAGACAAAATTTTTCCTTGGTTTTTAATAGTAGACACAAAAGGTACTGAATAATATTTCTGATTCAGAGAGAGAATATATGCATTGATTTTTGGAATTGAAAGATTGATTGGAAGACTTTGGGTTGTTATCCTATCCAATGCAGAAACCACTTAAAACTTCCTGTTGGCTGGTCATATTATCATGCTTGAAATGAGTGATAAAACCCTTCATTTTGAAAAAAAAAAAAACATTTTCAATAACCAGCTCATTTATGTGGTTAAAACTTATATGTGGAATATAAATAAAGAAGCATAGTGAGGAAATAACAAATGCCCCAAAGCAATAGAAACTGGGAACTGGTCTTGAGAAGGAAACTTCACCCTGCAGGAGGAAAGGAGGAAAATAATTGGGAGACATTGGGAATGGTGCAGGGAAGTAGGCACTCTTCTGAAAGGCTTTATGCATGAAACCCAGATGATTAGCAAGATTAAAAAATCAAGGTGCCTGAGGTAAAATTAAAAAATAATACATTATTGTGTGCATGTACCAGTTTATCAATTCACGTTTTAAATGATTTTGGTTGTTTCCAAAAGAATTTCCCAAGGAAAACATATATGAGCATAAAAAGTTCACAAAGACCCAGGTTGACCAAATTAACTGGAGTGATAGCACAGCGGGTAGGGTGTTCGCCTTACAAGCGGCCAACATGGCCGACCCGAGTTCGATTCCTCCGCCCATCTCAGAGAGCCCGGCAAGCTACCGAGAGTATTCGATATGCCAGACACAGTAACAACAAAGTCTCCAATGGAGACGTTACTGGGCCCACTCGAGCAAATCGACGATCAACGGGAGGGCCTTTACCTTTACCTTTACCTTACTAATATATTACTTTAGTATTTATTTTCACAAAATCAGACTGTGATTTCTAGAAGTATACTATGAGAAGCAATGTTTTCCAATTTACACTTAGGGAACAAGTGTTTTGAGAAATATACCACATTATGGTAAGTATTCATATAATTATTAATGAGTTCTTTATATTTTTGCAAATCCTGCTACTAAATTACTAGAGACTCTTGCTCTTATTTCTGCTCATTTGACCTATTGGTGCAATATGCTAAGTAGATACCAGGGTCTTTCACCCTTGTTATATATAGTTTGGTTCCCAAAATTCAGCAGAAGAAATAAAATTCTTTTTGATATTTCTAATTTAAACACTGGAGAAATGATTTATATCAAGGACAGGAAGGATGTCTAGTCCTTCTTATTTGTATGGATGGCAGAAATTATTATTGAAGAAATTATCAAAATAATTATTTATATTGAGGACAGAAAGAATGTCTAATTCTTTCTGAGTGCTTGATACTTCCTTTATTTGGACGCCCTTTTGCATTCAACATTACCTGGAATCCAGTACAAATAAAGCAAGAAAATGGAGATACCAACTTAGGCCACTGAGGGAGTTTTTATGTCACAGCCCAGAATAGAAGGCAAAGTTGTCTGGCTCCTGTGGTGTCAGTATTCAAGAATACCATGTCTCTTAAGAGGTCATTTGATGCTAATATGAGAAAAATGAACTGGAGGCAGAATGAAAAGCTTTCAGTGATACCCTTTCTCTCCTGTGACATCTCAGTGATGAGATCTTCTGATGTCTCCAAATTCACATTAGTTATGTAATACAGTGAGACATTGCTTCTGTCATCAAAAACACTGATGATTGTAGAACTCCTTTGAGCATATTATTTGAGTAGCTAGCAATCCTTTCACAAAACACCACATTTGTTTTCATAACTTATCTTTGCAAAAGATGAAGCATTATGAATGTAATATGAAGAACTATGGAATGGAAGTCAGGACACCTGAACTCTGGCATTAACTGTGGTGCTAATAACCATGAGTTCAGAGAAAAGAAATAACCTTTCTGAATCAAAATCCATGTTATTTAAATAAATAGATTTAAAATATTATTTCTGTTTTATTCTGCCTCTATAGCAGTTTGTTACAAAATTCTTTTCAATGAAATAAATTATTTATAGTTTGCTATCAACTATATATATTTTACTTAAATCATCTTAAATGTGATTATGAGTTCTCATTTGGCTTAAGGGAAGTTCAATAATGAAGACATTATTGATATTAATATTTATCAGCGATAGGGTGTTTGTATTGCGTGCAGTCAGCCCGGCCAAGCCGGGTTCGATTCCTCCACACCTTTCAGAGAGCCTGGCAAGCTACCGAGAGTATCTCACCCGCAGGGCAAAGCCTGACAAGCTACACGTGATGTATTCAATATGCCAAACACAGTAACAAGTCTCGAAAATAGAGACGTTATTGGGCCCACTAGAGCAAATCAATGAACAACGGAAGGACAATACTTATCACAGAAATGTTATTCTTCAGTGTCTTATTCAGTGTCAGAATCTGAGCAAAATTTCAAAATTTCAGAACCATATGGATGAGTATTGAGACTTTCCTGTACACACTGGTTTTCTAGTGTGGTGTCCCATTTCAAGGCACCATGATCCTCTGTCATTCTTAAGATACAGGTTCTTATGCTGAAATGAAGGAGCCTGTTTCTAGCTTCCTTCTCTTGTGAATCACGAAGTCATTTTCCTTCTCTGCCACCTTGCTAGAAAGCTGCCTTAGTGGGCCTTTGTTGTTATGAAACTTACAAACTTTAAAGATAAGTAAAAGAATAAAATTATTATGATAATTTTTAGTATTCTTCAAAAAAAGGTACTTGGGATATTAAGTCCCAAGCAGAAGTAAAGACATATAGTAGACATTCAAAACATATTCCTTTTGTTTGTCTGCATTCTTGTTTGGTTACACTCTGCAATTGTCCGGGTATACAACTGGCTCTGTGCACAGGATTAACTCCTGGAAGTGCTCTGGGATAATTATGTAGTGTCCGGGCTCAAATCCAGATCTCCTGTATACAAAGTATGTTCCTATAGCACTATCGCTATGGCCCAATACATTACTTAATGAATCCTTCATTGCTTTTTTTTTTTTTTTTTTTTTAAAGTTGTAGATTTACAATTTTTTGTGCTTTGGTTTCAATTATACAATGATCAGATACCCATCCCTCCACCAGTGCCCATTTTCCACCACCATGGATAATATCCCTCCCACCCCCATCCCCCCATCCCCCCGTCTCTGTGGCAGGGCAATCCCCTGTGTTCTCTCTCTCCTTTTGGGTGTTTTGGTCTGCAAAAGAGGCATTGAGTGGCAAACATGTTCAGTCCATAGTCTACTTTCGACATGCATCTCCCCTCCTGGGAGGATCCTCCAAACATCCTTTATTTGGTGCTCCCTTCTCTATCTGAATAGCCCTTTCCTCTAGGATACCCGGCTGGCCTCTAAGTTATGGAGTAATCCTCCTGGTGCTGATCTCAGCTATTCTTGGGTATTAATCTCATACTTTGTTACTTTATATCCCCCAGATGAATGCAATCTTTCTATGTCTATCCCTCTCTTTCTGACTCATTTCGCTTAGCATGATACTTTCCATATTGTACCACTTGTATGTAAATTTCATGACTTCATCTTTTCTAAGAGCTACATAGTACTCCATTGTGTAGATGTACCAAAGTTTCTTTAACCAGTCATCTGTTCTTGGGCATTCAGGTTTCTTCCAGTTTCTGGCTATTGTAAAGAGGGCTGCAATGAACAAACAAGTGCAGATGTCACTTCGACTATACATTTTTGCCTCTCTGGGATATATTCCCAGGAGTGGTATTGCTGGGTCAAATGGGAGCTCAATTTCTAATTTTTTGAGAATCGTCCATACTGTTTTCCAGAAGGGCTGAACCAGTGGACATTCCCACCAACAGTGAAGGAGTGTCCCTTTCTCGCCACATCCACGCCAGCTTCGGTTGCTTTTGTTCTTTTTGATGTGGGCCAGTCTCTGAGGTGTGAGATGGTATCTCATTGTGGTTTTGATCTGCATCTCCCTGATGATTAATGATGTAGAGCATTTTCTCATGTGCTTTTTTGCCATTCGGATTTCTTCTTTGAGAAAGTTTCTGTTCATTTCATTGCCCCATTTTTGGATGGGGTTGGATGTTTTCTTCTTGTGGAGTTTAACCAGTATTTTGTATATCCTGGATATCAACCCCTTGTCAGATGTGTATTCGGTGAATATCCTTTCCCATTCTGTAGACTGTCTTTGTATTTTGGTCACTGTTTCTTTGGAGGTGCAGAAGCTTCTTAGTTTAAGATAGTCCCATTTATCTATCTCTGTTTTCACTTGCTCGGCCAGTGGCGTGGCATCTTTGAAGATACCATTAGCTTCAATGTCATGGAGAGTTTTGCCAACTTTATCTTCAATGTACCTTATGGTTTCTGGTCTGATGTTGAGGTCTTTAATCCATTTTGATCTTACTTTTGTACATGGTGTTAGGCAGAGTTCTGAGCCTATTTTTTTGCATCTAGCCGTCCAGTGATGCCAACACAATTTATTAAAGAGGCTTTCCTTACTCCACTTCACATTACTTGCACCTTTATCAAAGATTAGATGAGCATATGATTGAGGAGAGATGTCAGTGTATTCAACCCTGTTCCATTGGTCTGCAGTTCTGCCTTTGTTCCAGTACCATGCTGTTTTAATTATTACTGCTTTGTAGTACAGTTTGAAGTTCGGGAGGTTGATTCCTCCCATTTTCTTTTTCCCAAGAATTGCTTTAGCTATTCGTGGGGGCTTATTGTTCCATATAAATTTCAAGAGTGTTTGCTCCATTTCTTTGAAGAATGTCATGGGTATCCTTATAGGGATTGCATTGAATTTATACAATGCTTTCGGTAGTATTGCCATTTTGACAATGTTAAGTCTCCCGACCCATGAGCAGGGGATATCTTTCCATTTCCTCATGTCCTCTTTTATTTCCTGAAGTAGCGTTTTGTAGTTTTCTTTGTACAGGTCCTTTACTTCCTTAGTTAAGCTGATTCCTAGGTACTTGATTTTCTGGGGCACAATTGTGAATGGGATTGTTTTTTTCATGTTGCTTTCTTCTCTCTCACTGTTTGCGTATAGGAAAGCCATGGACTTTTGGGTATTGATTTTATAACCTGCAACTTTACTATACGAGTCTATTGTTTCTAAGAGTTTTTTGGTGGAAGTTATTGGGTTCTCTAAGTAGAGTATCATATCATCTGCGAATAGTGAGAGCTTGATTTCTTCCTTTCCTACCTGAATGCCCTTAATATCTTTTTCCTGCCTAATCGCTATTGCAAGTACTTCCAGTACTATATTGAACAGCAGTGGAGAGAGTGGGCATCCCTGTCTCGTCCCTGATCTTAGAGGGAAGGCTCTCAGTTTTTCCCCATTGAGGATGATGCTTGCTGTAGGCTTGTGGTAGATGGCTTTAATTATGTTGAGGAAGGTCCCCTCTATACCCATTTTGGCTAGGGTTTTCATCATAAAGGGGTGCTGGATCTTATCAAATGCTTTCTCTGCATCTATTGATATGATCATATGCTTTTTATCTTTTCTTTTGTTGATATGGTGGATTATGTTGATTGATTTCCAAATGTTGAACCATCCTTGCATCCCTGGGATGAATCCTACTTGGTCATGGTGTATGATCTTTTTGATGAGTAGTTGAATCCTTCATTGCTTTCAGTAATTGCTAAGCCCTATTCATTTTTTTTAAGGATATGGCAGTAAAAAGTCAGTTTCTCAATATATTTGGAACTTACTTGATAACAAAGAAGTTAAATAATATATAAGCAAATAAATACTTTTGTAGTCCTTTCCCCCCCCCACCCCTTTCAAAAGAGAGATCATTTCTAAGAATGTTTGTTTTACAAAAGATAAGATGAGGTTTTTTCTTCAAGTAGCTTCTAATTTATATAAAAAATATTTTCCAAATCTAGAAAATACTCTGTACCTGGCTTTTTGATAATACTCGGGAATTGAAAACACATGTGGAGACAAGCATAAATGAATATTTAGATAAATTATACTGACGAACTGGTAACATACATAGCTTTGTGATCTATGAGAGACAAAGATAAAAGATGTTAAAGTATTTTATTACCTATGAAGCACGGTAGCACTGTCCTCCCATTTTCGATTTGCTCAAGTGGGTCCAGGTTCTTGCTCTTGACACACACACACACACACACACACACACACACAATTAAATGACTGAACTGAATTTACAAATGTAAGTTTTATTTTTCCAAGCCCAGGGAACACACACTTTGAGGCGGAAGAAATCCAGGTCATCTGGGAAGGTGGTAGGTAGACTTTTAAAACAGTGAATCTGGACTAACTCTTACAATGACCTAGCTCAAGTCACATCTAAGAGGTGACATGGGTCTTCTGCCTGTTGCATGATTCAATAGGGGGTGCTGGGGGAGTCAATTAGAACCACTAAGATTTCAAATTTCTGGGTAGACGAAAGGGAGGTGGAACCAAGTACTGCATAGCACACAGGGATAAAAATGCAACAAAACAGAAATGAAAAAGGATTCCACAGGTACTTCTGAAGATGAAGTAATCAGCTAAGAACCCTAAGAGAGTTTCTTCAGGTCAAGACTAGTTATACAGCAAGCTAACCAATTATGGCTACAGTGCCCATGGAAGAGTGAGGAAGCCAAATGAAAAAGCGACAAACCCTGGTGGTGGCTGCTGTGACTGATCATGGTGGCACAGTGCAAGCAGGGAAATCTATGGGCTGCAAACTCAGTCGTGGTCTTATGTATGTCTCCCTGTGCAGGGGCTATGTGGGAAATTAATCCAGGGCCCAGTTGACTTTCCTGACTGGCAAACAACAAAGAAGTCTGTTCCTGCTAAGATTAAAGGCAGAGACCTCTGGTCTTGGATGGCAACAGGTAAAAGCAAAATATCTCAAGTAAAAGTGGAATTGAGGAATGTGGATATTGGTGAGTCAATGGACCAAGCACAGTAACTGAAGCAACACTCTGCAAGGGGGTGCGGGCGGGTTGAGGGGCGAAGGGGTGGGGTCTCTGGGAACTTTGTACTCAGGGGACTCTACAGATCTTGTGCTGCAGAGGCTCAGCAGCAGCTGGACACAGTATTAACACCAGGAGTAGTCCTGGGCCACCAAAGCTCCACTTGGAGGGCTATACCCTTCCCCAACTTTCAGTTTCCTGCTCAGAGTTGGACTGAAGGAAAGACTTGTTTTGTTCTATCCATCACTAACTGAGCTCAGGGATCACTTCTCTTAGGGATCAGGGAACCATAGGCAATGCTGGGAATCAGAGCCGAGTCAGCTGAAAAGCAAGGACTTAACCCTTGTACTCTCTCCCTGATCCAAAGTATATTCTTTATATTTTTTCTTTTTTATTATTTTTTAATTGTTTTATTTTATAAAATAGTTCCCAATATTTGATTACATTTAATATTCAAACACCAATCCCACCACCATTGCACCTTCCCACTACCCTATTTTGGATGTTTCCATCCTGAACCCCAATCCCTGCCCCAAAGCAGAACCGAAATAATGTATTTTGTATTGTTTGTTATGAAACACCACTGAAAATGCTACAGAAAAGTATCCTTAAAGGAAAAAGTGTGAAGATTCTTGTATTTCACCAGGGGCCATTAAGTCCTTCTTTAAGAGATCACTAACATGTGGTTAAAGGTTAAGCCTTGTGTGCTTTTATATATATGTAAAAAATATTTCCCTCCAAGATTGGTTGTCTCTTACTTTGAACCCCATCAAATGTGTGCTATATTCTTGGACGATGGGTAGGGTGTGTTGTATGAAGTGTTCAGGAATAGGATCACTCGTGGGTGGGTGAGGCTTGGCCAGACTTTAGGGTTACCTAGTGGGTAAAAAGTAGAAAGCTGATGAAGGTCTGTTTTATTCTAGGAAGTTTGAGGCAAAATATTTGAGATTTCTAAGATTCCCATTTTAAATTTGTAATAAAAAGTTTACAACTTGAATATTTAAAAAAAAAGTCAACATACTGCAAGCACCTGTTAATAAACATTTTAAATAATAAAAAAAGAAAAAACATAAGTTGGCAGGAAGAGATATTTTGGTTTGGTTCTTGGGAGTTAAGATGTGTAGATGATTGAAAACATCTTTTTGTTTTGTTTTGTTTAAACTTTTCAAATGTCAAGAGGCAAATATTTTTGGCAAGTCTTAAGTTTACATATGGCAAGTCCTACATTGGGATTCATTTTTATGTAAGTTCAGAAGCATTAGTCTGTCCATTGCCCCACATTGTAACTGAGAACTTTGGGGGTTTTTATGTTTAGATGGAGCTACACTATTACAAGGGACTACAAACATGTTTTCTATTTCTGAGACTTGTACTCTAATCTATAAAGCTTGAATAGAAAATTCTTTAAAAGTACTGGGCACACAAGGTTCTTCCATATGGCTTCATACAGCTCACATCCTTCAGACAAGGACTTGATAAGAATCGTAAAATGTTTTTCTCAACTTCCAGAAAACTGCTAACTAAATTTTCATTCCAAGTGTATGTAAAGAGGCTAACAGAAAAAAAAACAAAATCAAAAGTAAATGATAAAGATAAAAAAAATAGGTAAATGATAAAGATGCAAATTAGAGGATAAGTGAGAAAAAAATCTTTGAGGAGAAAAATAACATCCAGGTAAAAGTCTGAAATAGAGCTTCACACTCTACCAAGGTCACGAGTTGCTCCCCATGAGCGGCTCTCCGGCATGGCCATAGCTCCAGGACTTAATCCAGAGCCCGGTGGTTTGTGGCAGAAAAGTGAATGGACTATGCATTAAACTACAGCGCCCATGCCTCCTTGGGAGGGAAAGGATGTCTCTCCCTTCAGCCTTTTTCCCTCCTGGCAGCAAGGTGGACACTGTCTCAGAGCATATTGGAAAGCCAGATATGAGCTTGTGGTGACGGGGCAACTGCAGCCTCATGGGAAGGGAGATGGTACAGGCTCATCCTTCACGCCCTACTGAGGTCACGAGTTGCCCCCCTTGAGCAGCTCTCTGGCATGGCCATGGCTCCAGAGGCACAGAAACCAATCTTATAATTATCTGGCTCTTGGCAGAAATCCCTCCAGACTTAATAAGTAAAATGTAAGAAATCCAAAATCATGCGGCCGCTATTGTGGCCATGCAACATCATAACCAGCTATAGAAAACAAATTATTTCACAATGCCTTTTCAACAGTTCTGATTGTTGGGTGGAAACTCTAAACAATAATGGTGCATCTTTTGTTGAAATAATGAATGTAATCAAAGTAGAGAGAAAGAGAGAGAGTTAAGTAGAAATCATCTGCCTCACAGGCACTGGGAGGGGTGGGATGGGGGTATATTGGGGTTCTTGGTGATGAAAAATAAGTACTGGTGAAGGGAAAGGTGTTTGATCATTGTATGACCAAGACTTAAACCTGAAAGCTTTGTAACTTTTCCCGCAGTGATTCAATAAATAAATATAACAGAAAAAGTCTGAAATGGACAAAGATCTCCCTTAATATCATACTCTCTGAAGAGTAAGTGTTGTAATAATGACTCTTCAGAAAGTTTGTTGACAAAGCTTCTGGGAAGGAAAATCCTAAGACTGATCCACCCTGTGGATACCAAAACAGACCTGATCAGACCTTCAGCAGACCCTGAGGAGATTGGACCCCTCCCCATAAAGTTCTTCAAACTTTCAGACCTCTCCCTTAATCTGATTAAAATGTGATCCAGCCCAGAGAAGCCTCCAGAACTTCCTATCAAGACAACCGAGAAGAGCCTATAAAAATCACCTTGAACAAAGGAAAGACACTCATATGCTGCCCGAGCCCCTGTGCTGCTTGTGCCCACGTGGCCAAGTGCATTTGGTGCCTAAGCACATGTGTCACCCCCATCTCTCCTTTTGAGATGTGTACTTTTATCGTTTCCTATTTAATACCGGGGTATGTGTAGGGACTCTCTTCACCGTTGGAGGATCCCACGTTCTCTCTTGAGTGCGTTGCTCTGTCTCTCTTACTCTCCACTCTTTCCACTCTCTCCCACTTTCCCTTTCCTCCTTCCCTTCAAAAACCCTCTAAATAAAATCTGTTTCTTCAAAAAAAGAAAATGACTCTTCAATGTTCTATAGTCCTCATAACAGAGAAATAGGTAGAAAATTTACTTTTTTATTCATAGTTTCTCACTCCCACCCTATTATCTATGTGCAATCTCTTAACTTCAGACTCCATATAGTTATTTACTAGCAAATTTGAAAAAGTCCAGTGTGAACTCATAGGCCAGTGATAAATCTCTACAGATCAGATAGCCAGAGTAGGCTCTTTTGCTAGCTGACCTATATAAAAGCTATGCTGAAAGCTTTATTGCTATTTCCTGATTGAGTGTATTAATTTCTCCCCATCTTTATTGTAAGGTGTGCACTCTTATCTTGAAGAAGAGGGCTTGCTTTTATGGCCAAGTCCTAATGTGCACCACCAGCAGGGAAACAAAGTAGGAAGTGAGCAAATTGGAATTACTATTGCTAGTATAATTTACTTTTTGTGGGGAAGTCTATAAATAACAGAACATTTCACCAGCTGAGTATTTATCAGTGTATATAAACTTGGTTATTTTGGACTGCCCAATTATGTGCTACATTAATATTTTATAGGCAGCATACTACATTTCATAGTGTCGCTAAAATTAAATCTGACTACTACAAACACTGGCAGCAAACCAAGTCCTATAAAACGTGGTTATACCATCACACATTGCAATGTCTGCTCTGTTTTAACCATGTCCAGTTCAAAGCAACAGAAAGCCATGTTTTTCCCAGTAATAATTTGAAAACTTAGATAATGTTTCAGACATGATTGGCAGAGGTTTGAGCTTGATTTTCTCCCATTCATTGAGGATTCTGTCACTTAGCTTTGAGTCCTTATTGAGATCATAAAGTCACAGTAACTCTATGGGAACTGAGAGTGTTAACCTCTCTTGTGGATTTGTCATGTATCCTGGAAGAGAATTACAAGTCTAGAAATGAGTGAGATTTGATAGGTTATAAGGAATTTTCTATGCCTGGCAAGCTCCCTGTGTCATATTCTATATGCCAAAAACAGTAACAAGTTTCACAATGGAGACATTACTGGTGCCCGCTTGAGCAAATCGATGAACAATGGGAGGACAGTGCTACAGTCCTATGTACTAAAACATTTTTGTCTTTTACTTTAATTTATATATATAATATAACCATATATATCACTATACATATATATACACACATGCATACGTAGACACATATGTAAATTTATTTTTGGCTGCTAAGGAGAAAGTATCAGGCATGTCATAAACTATTTTTTATTTTAATTTTTGAATTATCTAGATATTTTGTAGAAGATTTAACCTTGCTTATGGTTTTATAGTAACCAGAACAAGTCTAAATTTAGTTTAGGGGGTCTTACAGCAGGTCAGATATTTGCCTTACATGCCTCTGACCCAGATTTAATCCTCTACTTCCCACATGGTCACTTGAGTCCACCAGGTGTGATTCTTGAGAGCCAGAAGTAAACCCTGAGTACCACCAGAAGTGGCCCCAAAACCAAAAGAAAAATATTTACTTTATTTATTTATTTATTTATTTATTTATTTTTGCTTTTTGGGTCACACCCGGCGATGCTCAGGGGTCACTCCTGGTTCATGCACTCAGGAATCACTCCTGGCGGTGCTCGGGGGACCATATGGGATGCTGGGAATCGAACCTATGTCGGCCATGTTGGCTGCGTGCAAGGCAAACGCCCTACCCGCTGTGCTATTGCTCCAGCCCCGAAAAATATTTACTTTAGATCTTAAAAGTTTTGCTTTTAAAACTTGCAGTTGGCTCAGTTGACTGACAAAACTGTTCTAAACTTTTTATTTAGTTTTTGGGACACTCCCTACTGTACTCCGGGCTTACTCATAACTCAGTACACTGAGACCATTCCTGGTGGTGTTGGGGATAGAACCAGGAATATCTCCATGCAAGTTAAGCACCTTGCCAACTGTACTATCTCTCAGGCTTTTTATGTTTTAAACCATTGGCCAAATGGGCAATTCATAAAAGAGGAAATTATTCATTTTTCCTGGGAATGTTTTCTTAGACATTGTTTTCATATAAAGTGCATGTAATTTCAATTAATTTTTATTGCTATTCTCTAATACTCACTGACTTTCACAGAGAAGTCTATTTTAGTGACTTCTATCTTGTCAATTCTTTCTTGCATGAGGTATGCCTTTGATGTTCTAGCTTAATGATTAAAAATGGTTTGTCTACACCCTAAAGGAAAGAGTGAGCAAAAGGCAAAGCCTGGCAAGCTACCTGTGATGTATTCGATATGCCAAGAACAGTAACAACAAATCTCACAATGGAGATGTTACTGGTGCCCGCTCAAGCAAATCATTGAACAATGGGAGGGCAGTTCTACAATGCTACAGAAGATATGACCATGAGATTATTTTGGTTTTTTCAAAATATAAATATTTGCCTTAAACTTCCATTAAGTTAAAAATATTTAATTTTAAATTGCAAGTTAGTGTAAACATAAAGGAGAAAATCACATAGAGGGCTCTTGTATACATATTATTGTGATTAAATAGAAAATGACAAATTTTTTTCGATTTGCTTTAGAAAGGATGACTAATATCTGTACAATATAAAGAATAATTTCCATACAATTTGAATAGAAATTGTCATTGTTTTAGTTTAGATTTTAAAGCAAATGATTCAGATGAGTTTCTCTGCAGGGGGATCCCAGGTTCTCTCCCTTCTAGTCTTCAATTTGGTCCACAGAACACATAAAGTCTGGAGAACTGATTGCTGCTCAGGCTTTGACTTTGCAGGGATTACCAGTATATTTTGAATAGAAATCCTTTATCCCTTCTTGTCTTTTGTAGATACTTTGTTCTAGTCTGTAGCTTGTCATCTCATTCTTGGTACTGAATTTCACTGATAAGAAGTGTGTTTTAATGGCTTCATCATCTTATCAATTTTTTTCTTGCATGGATCATGTCTTTGGTCTTGTATCTAAAAGTCATACTTAAGATCAGGGAGATGACTCAAGAGTGGGTTCTCTCCACCTTTGGAGAAGCCCTTGTTCTTGCTAAACATGGTACTCTACCCCTTCCTTCTCCTTCCTAGAAAACTTCCCAAATAAAATCTGTTTTCATTTCACTGCTTGTCTATTCCTGAAATACTTTTCTGTGGGACAGGACAAAGTACTTGGAAACCCTGGGTATGGCCTAAGACTGACTTTCCAGACTTTGTCAGTCCTAGTTTCCCAACTGGTCCCAGGGTGGCAGAGGCAGATGGGGAGAAAGTGACCATCTCTCTCCTCTCTGCCTCACTCCCACCTGTGGGAGCCCACTGACTTCACATCGGTAGTGTTAAGAAATGATAGAGCTAAGTATACAACCACAGAGACAACAACAACACTGAGTTCATGACACCCAAACAACTGAACTTAAAAATGGTGCCTTCTCTGTGAAAGAA
Source organism: Sorex fumeus (assembly GCF_029834395.1). Taxonomy (NCBI): domain Eukaryota; kingdom Metazoa; phylum Chordata; class Mammalia; order Eulipotyphla; family Soricidae; genus Sorex; species Sorex fumeus. The sequence continues at coordinate 3,740,755 of NW_026606095.1, read as the reverse complement.
GGATGGGGATATTGGTTGGGGAGGGAACCTGGGAACATTAGTGGAGGATAGCTGACATTGGTGATATAATTGGTAACTGAACATTATATGTCTGCAACTCAACTATGAATAATTGTGCTTTAATAAAATAACATTTAAAAATTGACATATATATATAGTTTTGGCTCACAAAAGAGTTCGGTCAATTTGTATGTAAATTAATCTATTTATAAAATTTATATTGTGTTTCATGAATTTATTTAATCTTTCAACATTCCCATGCATTTTGATTAAAAAATGTTAGAGCGATTTTAAAAGTTTCTTCTTTGGACATTTATTTTTCTCATTCAAGATGTGTTGAATGTTCTTCATATAAACTATAGAATCAATTTGTGAATTTCCACAAAATAATTTCCTGGGATTTTGATTAGAGGAGCAGACAGCTATCATTTCTTCATGAGTATAAAATTTATCTTCATCTATTTATTGTTCTTGATTTCACTTATTGTTTGGTTTTCCTTATACAGATCATATACATAATATGTTAGATTGATAAAAAACTATTTAATTTGGGGGTATTGCTAAATTGATAAATTATTGCTGAATTGCTAAATTATATTTTAGTTTCAAAGTTTACATATTTATTGTTAATATATAGAATAGTTATTTTAATATTGTTAATATGAAGAAGATGTTACTGGGGCCTGCTCGAGGCAATCGACGAACAACAGGATGACCATGATCGTGATATAGAATAGCAGTTAACTTTCATCACAATCACGATCATCCTGTTGTTCGTCGATTGCCTCGAGCAGGCCCCAGTAAAGTCTCCTTTGTCCTAGCCCTGAGATTTTAAAAAAATGCCACATTCAAGGTTCTTTCAGGGTTAGGAGAATGAGACCCATCATTGTTACTGGTATTTGGCATATTGGGTATGCCACGGGGAGTTTGCCAGACTCTGCCGTGTGGGCAGGTAACATTTGGTAACCTGCCAGGTTGTCCAAAGTAAGAATGAGATAATAGGTCATGCGGCTGCTGATGGGTTCTGGGAGCTGGGTTTTATAGTCTCTGGGTCTTGGCCGTTGATGGGATTACACGGCACTGGGGGTCAGCCCCCACGCCTGGCTGTCCTCGCCGGGGCCCCTTGGAGGGGGGTGGGTTGAGTTTCCCTCCCGCCCTGAACAGACCTCCAGCAGCCAAAGATCTCCAGAACGAGCCACCATCATGCTGAGACCACTCTCCACATGCATGAAGGTACTGGCAGAGGAACACAGGCATGCAGGTCCCGGGGCTGAGATCTCCAAGCCTGCTCGGATCGGGACTGAGCATCCTCCACCCAGATCCTCAATATTCCAGTAGGCAGGGATCACACCCACCATCTGACCCCCAGCGCTGTTTAATCCCATCAACTTTCATATGGCAGCCTTTTATCTCACAAACTTGCTATAATTACTAATTAATTCAAGCAGCTTTTAAATACATTTTTTCTAAGGTGTGATATTTTATGTAATTATAGCAAACTTTTCTAATAGTAAAGTTTCTTGATGGCTGATAATTTTTTTCACCATGAATTTATATGAGAGCAGTTTGTTCTATTAATATTTGAGAACTTGTATATATCCATATAAGTTTGTGAAGTTCAAAAGTATTCCAAAGTTTGGACAACATCTAATCTTGAAAAAATACCAAGGGAACCTCCCAGAATATAAGAGAATCAGTATTTCAGAAGATGCTGTCAAGACTATCTTTCATTTACTTCCTATCATTCCTAGAAAGTTGTCATGAGGGAGTTTCTCATTGCTTTGGGGGTTCTGAAAAGATAAGAGCCTTTCTGTGTGGCCTGTATCAGAATAGAGACGTAGAATAGAATACAGATGAGCTACACTCTAGAATTGAATTCTCAGCAATGAGAAAATTGTGCAACTTGTGTTGTATTCATCAGTAGTTTCATTTCAATGTTACTTTTGCTACATGGAATAAGCACCAAAGAGATATAGCATCTTTGGCTTCTTTTCCTCTCACTGTCCTTTTAAAGCATAAAACTATCTAAAATGAACAGTAGCTCCAAATATTTTTTACTGGTTAAATCTACTAGGGTTTGGCCTTGTTTTGCCTTCATTGCTTCACAGTTTTTGATTTGTTGCTAGATATGTTAATTGAATGTCTTACTTAGGATGTTTAAGGATGTCTCATTTGTAACTTGGACTGATTTTTCCTTTTATGCATTGTATTTGTGTGGTATATCTAGATTATACTAATAATTTTATAAACCATGTTTCTTTTCCCCTATGTTCTTAGATAGTTTTTATAAAACATGATTTATGTTGCTTGTCTATTATGATGGATACACCTAAAAGTACTCCAGAGTCAGTAAATTTAATTAATAAAATTAAGTTTTAATTTACAAAATAATATATTTAATAGTAAGTATATTTATATTTTGGGCTAGAGCGATAGCACAGCAGTAGGACATTTGCCTTGCACGCAGCCAGCCTGGCCGAGCTGGGTTCAATTCCTCCGCCCCTCTCGGAGAGCCCGGCAAGCTGCCAAGAGTATCTTGCCTGCACAGCAAACCCTGGCAAGCTACCCATGATGTATTCAATATGCCAAACACAGTAACAACAAGTCTCAAAATGGAGACGTTACTGAGCCCGCTCGAGCAAATCGAAGAACAACGGGAGGACAGACAGCTATATTTATAAGGTAAGGTAAAAGGTAAAGGCCCTCCCGTTGATCGTCGATTTGCTCGAGTGGGCCCAGTAACGTCTCCATTGGAGACTTTGTTGTTACTGTGTCTGGCATATCGAATACTCTCGGTAGCTTACCAGGCTCTCTGAGAGGGGCGGAGGAATCGAACTCGGGTCGGCCATGTTGACCTCTTGTAAGGCGAACGCCCTACCCGCTGTGCTATCGCTCCAGCATATTTAGTATAAATTTAATTTGTTAAATCCCCCTTTCTTGGGTCATTTCTTTAGCTAGTGCTTTACAGTTTATATACCTGCTTTTATTCTGCTTTTTATAATCTCTACTGATTTCTTTAATATTTTATGAGACTTGTTTTGTGACAAAGTATTTCTTCAGGTTTTATAAATGTCCTAAATGTGTTTAAAATATATATTTAACTTAAAATTAAATAGATATTTAAATAGAATTCTGGTATTCCACATATGTTCACTGTCACTGTCACTGTCACTGTCCTCCTGTTGTTCATCAATTTGCTCTAGTGGGCCCACTAGGCATAAGGAATATGTAGTGGGTAGCTTGCCAGGCTTTGCCGTGCAGGTGAGATACTCTTGATAGCTTGCCGGGCTCTCAGAGAGGGGTGGAGGAATCAAAGACGGAGGAATCGAACTCTGGTTGGCCAGGTCAGCCGTGTGGAAGGCAAACACGCTACCCGCTGTGCTATCGCTCCAGTCCCCACATATGTTCACTGTCACTGTCACTGTCCTCCCGTTGTTCATCGATTTGCTTGAGCGGGCCCAATAACGTCTCCATTGTGACAATTGTTACTGTGTTTGGCATATCAAATACGTCAGGGGTAACTTGCCAGGCTTTGCCGTGCGGGCGAGATACTCTCGGTAGCTTGCCGGGCTCTCTGAGAGGTGCAGTACTTGGTAATTATTTTGTTAAAATATTTTATATCTTTATTTATTTCTTTCATAGTTGAATGTTAAAAATTTCACATAATTTTCAATTTACTTCTTGCAATTCAAGTGACTTTTGTTCTATGTTGTTGTATGTTATATGTATATATATAAAACTGTATATATAAAACAGTATATATATGTGTGTATATACATATCTAACACTACAGCATATATAACAGCACATATATATAAGTATTTATACACACATATATATACAAAAATACATATGTCTAACACAGTAGCATGTATATACTAGTATATACTAGTATATATGTATACACATATAAACACACATATATACACATTATATATACATATAAACAAAATCAAAGTATGTGGCTATATAATGTATATATTCACATCATATTTATATGGTCTTTTGGGGCCACACCTTGTGGTGCTCAGGGGCTACCCCTGTGTCTTTGCTCAGGAGTGATCTGGGTTGTGTTGGGAAACCATATATGATGGTGGGCATTCATTCAAACATGGGTTTCTCACAAGCAAGGCAAACACTTATTTCTTGTACTGTATCTCCAACTCCAAATTAATTAATATTTTAACATTGTTCTAATAAATTATCTCTTTTGTAATTCAATAGTAATTATTTGATAGTTAAAATTACTATGCCTTTAAGTTAACTTTGATTTTAATGGAAATTTTCTTTTAATTAGTATTTGGCAGTTACATATTTTTTTGCTACATAACCTGTCCATGATCATGCACTCAACTTATAGTTGAGTACCGTGGCTCTTTGGCCTGGCCCATTTCAATGCCAGGGTCGTTCACCACTTGCCCTGGGTTCATAGAGTCCCTCGTCAGGACCCTGATTTTGGGGTGCTAGGAACTAAGGGCAACTGAGTCAAGAAATCAGATGCCCAGGAGTAAATATTATTCGGAGTCAATCAACTCCCAAGTTACAAAGCATAATATTAACTGCCTTCCTGTGTCCACACAGAAAGGACATAGCTTACAATACAAGTTCAGTGTTCTTAGATGGGTGTGACCTGACAAACCTAAGCTACCTGAGGAAGGACAAAAGAGTGTTATCCTACAATAACCTGAGTCACTTTTTTTTTTGTCACTTTTTTAAAGGTACATTTTTGTTTGTTTGTTTTGGAACCACACCCAGGGGTGCTCAGGGCTTAATTCTGGCTCTTCAGAAATTAACTCCTGGCATCTGGGCTCAGGGGATGATATGGGCAGCCATGGAGTGAACCTGGGTCAGTTGCATGCAAGGAAAGTGCTCTATTCACTGCACTATTGCTTCAGCCCAAACTTTTTCATCTAAATTTTCAAACATGTCTTAAAAGGTCTGCCTGGCTTTAAGAAAATGACTTTATATAATGACATCTGCATTCCTTCACTCATTGTTTAAGAATATCAAATACCATTTATAAAATACTCTAAAAAATTATCGACCATACATTCAAAGTTATTAGTGCTTTTCAAACATTTCAAAGTTAGTATTGCTCACAGTTGATCAGATTATAAACAGGTATATATTCTATGATGGTTCGGGGGGCAAAATTCAAAACTAAATTTTTTTAAAGTCATATATTAACACCGTATTATCTCTTTATCTCTATCTCTGTCTCTGTCTTTCTCTCCCCACCCACCAACCCACCCACCCCTGTCCCTGCATGCCTCTGGCCACCATTTTTGTCTCTTTTAAGTATTAAATAATGCTGCTTGTATATTAAATAGTCATGCAGAAGAGGACAAAGTCAAGAGAACTTCTGATTCTCAGATTGTACTTGAAGATGCACTCTCTGGATTTTATGAAACTTAATCCAATATATTTTCTGACTGTTTTAGCAGGTTGAATTGAATTTGCTGTTGCTTATAATACAAAGAACATTGCTTTAAAATGTATTACTCATGGCCTCTGATGTATCTAAATTAGCTATTCCTGATAATTGATTAATTTTATTTTTGTTGTACAACACAGTATGAAATGCCAGGAAAATTAAAGAATTGCTTTTTGATGCTGCAGAACAAGTACACAAATAAGAACTAGTTGAAGGAGGAACTATATTCAGAAAAATGACAAGTGCAAAAAGATGTATATAATATAGTGTGAGGTCTTGTTCCAATAGCTGTAGATGTGATGTGCCATGTAATAACTACAATCAATATTCGTGGTTTTGTATTTTTGTTAGATCCATTTCAGAGATGGTAAAACTGAGGGACAAAGAGGTTAGTGGAAGTATAAGAGTGAGGTCAGAACCCTGAAAGTTTGCTTCCCAAGTTTATGTTTTAATCTGTTCCTCTACCACATGACATTCTAGGTAAAGTTAACTGACTTCAATTTAGAATATTGAATTTACTGATTTTTTTTAACCATTGCTATTTTCATGGACGTACCCTTCCAAGTTGCCTATCTTACTTGCACTCTTACAATTTCATTTGTTTTTGATGAGTGGAACTTTTCTTTTTAATCAAAAGTAAAGAGATATTTGGATAATGAATTAAAGTAGATTCGTTGCCAAAATATACAGGATGAACGTTGGAGAACAAATCAGTTTACTTCACTCAGCTTTAGCTCAAGTTTGACAACATACGACACCAGAATCTCTTTTCTAGGGACCAGTAAACAAAGTCTATGAACCAAACCTGACTTGATGCTTGTATTATTTAGCCTTAAATCTAAGAAAACCTCGTATTCTTATAAAATACACACACAAATTTGACCACTGTGAGTTTTAAGATATGTATTATACAGTATCATTAAGAACGTAATCAATGTTTAGCAGTATTTTGCTCCAAACTTCACGATTAAAATCATCCTGTTGTTCTTCGATTGGCTCAAGCAGGCCCCAGTAACGTCTCCCTCATCCTACCCCTGAGATTTTAAAAAGTGCCATATTCAAGGCTCTATCAGGGTTAGGAGAATGAGACCCATTATTGTTACTGGTATTTGGCATATTGGGTACACCACGGGGAGTTTGCCAGACTCTGCTGTGTGGGCAGGTAACATTCGGTAACCTGCCAGGTTGTCCAAAGTAAGTAAGAATGAGATAATAAGATGTCCAAACTTACTAGAGTTTAAATAATAGGATTATAATAGTATTCAAGCTCCCAGATTGATGTATAAAGTTGCTGCACACCCCTGCCATTAAAGTGTGATATGAAGACTACCAGGAATAAATCACTCCTTTAGTTCATTAGATATACTGCTCTTTGAAATAAAGGAGAGTACACCTCTTGTGGAATTGTAAAATAAGAAAATGTTAAAAATAGGTTAAATAAATTTGAGCTCTTGTTAAGTAATTTAAGATGAAGATGTAAAAAAAGCAGGTCACTGTTATATATTGAATGCTGTCTAGAAACAGAATAAATGTTATTGTTTTTTCTATTTAAAAAACTGTGTAGAAGAAGATTAAAAACAGACCAAAGTTATAATTATAAAGAAATAGCAGCCGCACATTAGTCAGGATGGTTAGTATTTTTGTGGCTTACATGTGATACTGTTTTTGTCTATGCTTAGACAAAATTGCAGGAATGATGCTGTTTTTAGCTTCACTTACTTGTGACCACAAATGCTCTTGTGTGATATTAGCAGTCTATGAACATTTTAACAGAGAACAACACGATCTAAATGACAAGACTAGACTACCTCCCTGATGTCAGATTAAGCAGGTTGTTTTGTCCTGGTAAAGAGGCAAGTGATAAATTTTAAATACACTGAACTAAGGGTTACAAATAACCAAATGGCTAGAAATTCTTAAATTATATTTAAAGTAATAGAAACAATATTTAAATATTATAATCTTCCTATGTACTATTATTATAGATCAGAGATCTAGGAAATAAGAGAGTTTACATTGATAAAAAGATAGTATATATTTTACCTCCTTAATACATGAAATAAAATCCTTAATTTATCATTTAAAATTGTTCTGAATAGTTTTTTTTACAAAAATTAGACTTTCTCAATATTTACAGATTAAAAAACTACATTTTTTTCAAGCTACCTACCTTTATGTCCTCTAATATTAATGTAATAATGTTGAAAATTAATGCCGGTTATTCATCATGGGACTTTGAAAAAAATCACTTACTTGGTTAGAATGAAGTCTGATAGAAGTCTGAATGGTCATTGTTAAGGGGTGAGGGGGGCATTAAAGAAGAAATAATGGAGGATAAAAAAATAAACAAGAACTGCATTGAATTGAGTTGTTCAAAATAAATAAGAATGTTCATGTAACACTAAAAAATCTTTTTTTAAACAATGTGAACTCAATTTATCTGCAGAAACTATTGTATCTAATTTTTTTTTTTTTTTTTGCTTTTTTGGTTACACCTGGCAATGCACAGTAGTTACTCCTGGCTCTGCTCTCAGGAATCACTCCTGGCAGTGCTCAGGGGACAATATGGGATGCTGGGAATCGAACCTGGGTTGGCCGCGTGCAAGGCAAACGCCCTACCCGCTGTGCTATTGCTCCAGCCCCTGTATCTAAATTCTTACATGTAATCTTTTATCCTAGTGTATGTGTTCTTTTGCAATTTCATATTGATTTTTTGTTTTGTAGACTATGAGCTCCACAAGAGTAAAATCCTGTTTCTTAGCTAGTGCACAGAATAAATGATGTTATGACAATAAAATAAATAAAGTTTGTGAAGCTTAAATGTATATTTTGTGATTCCTATCTGCTTCTTATTAGAAGAATTTGATAGGAATCACAAAATATACATTTAAGCTTCAAAAATATTTTCAAAAATATATTTGCTTCTGATTAGAAGAATTTGATATTATTTTGCTTTTCTCCTTAAATTACCCCTTGGATTATTTAACAACCAGTTATAGGTGTGCATATATTTTTTCAGATTAGTGTTTTAGTTTTTTGGGAATATATACCTAACAGTGGAATAGTTGGGTCAAATATAAGTGCTATTATTATATTTTTTTTTCTCTTTTGGTTTTTGAGCCACTCTCAGTTGTTCTAAGGGACTAACAATTTTGAGCACTATTTATGGAGACTCATATTGAAATAGTAGCACGTTTAATTTTTTTTAGGACATAGTGATCATTAATAATAAATATTTACATTTCTGTTTTCTCCTTGAGAGATCATTTTATTGCAATAATAGAGAGCTAATTTATAAATGAACTAAATAAGCAGTGAACAATATTGACAACACATGGAGCTGGTTGCATGTACTAAATTTTTTTTAAAAACTTGGGTAGACATGAGACTCATTGGAAAAATCGAGGAAATGCTAGCTATAGAGGGCTATTATTTTCTTATTTTTCTATTTTAATATTACTTTTATTTGTTTTTTGGGCCAAACAACTCCTGCACCACAGGACTCTATTTGATATCATTAAAACTTTTAAATTGAGTTTACATTGAAACATAAATTGCAGAGCATCTAGAATTGCAGTAAACATCCATCTTGGTGTGATAGTTCCTATGGATTTTGAAAAATATTTAACAAGATGTAACTATAATTACAGTATCATATAGTTAGTCATTGTTCTATATTCACCTGTATTCAGCCTATTCAACCCTCCTCACATCAGTCACTGATATTTTTACTGTCTCCATACTTTTAACTTTTACATGTAATTGGAATAATGCCGACTTTCTGTATTGAATTCTTTCATTTAGTAATATGCATTGAGTACCTCCATTATTTTTTTAATGCTGTCTTTCTTTTTTGTACTAAATAGTATTCCAGTTTCTGCATACTCATAATTTATTAATCTATTCTCTAACTGAAGGACATATTGTCTGCTTCCAAGTTTTACCAGTTGTGAATAAAGTTGCTAGAAGAATCTATTTACAAGCTTTAATATGGATATAAAATTTCAACTCTTTTGAATGCTTAGGGGATTTTTTGTTAGGACAGTTAGTGTTTAAAAAACAATCAAATGGTCTTCTGAAATGGCTGTACTATTTTGTATTCCCACCAGGAATTAACAGGAGTTTCTATTGTTCCATGACCTTGCCAAGATTTGGTTTTCTAAATTTTGGCTATTCTATTTAGTTATATATGGTTGTAACCAGAAAGCTTTAAGTATTGCAGTTCTTATCGAGTTGATGACTAGGCCAAAATCATACCTCATAATCTTCAAGTCATTTTCTATAGCTTTACCAGATTGCCTAAATAAATTTTACTGAACTTGAAAGCTACACTGAGATACAAAACTGATTTTGGCCACTCCTCAATGTCAGAACAATCCTGCATTTAAATCTTTATATACTTAATCAGTTGAAACTCAAACATTCTCATCACTTTTAAATCAGCTTTAGTCTCAGGAAAGTGACTTAGCAAAGCAAAGCAAAGCCAAATGTGTGAATATATGAGATATGTGGGTGTTTAGAGAGCCATATTTGTACTCAAAGTGATGCCTTTAAAAATTGTTTTGCAGAAAATTCTATCATCAAACAAAGTATAACCAGATGCCAATGTGAAATATAGATAAGACAGTGTCTTGTGTTTGTGGCTTCAAAGAGGTCAGAGTAACATAGAGAACTAGATTTTTTCCTAATAAATAATCTCCGTACATTCACCCTTCTTTGCTCTGTGAGGTCCCTTAGACCTTTGGAAAGTGTCACAAGGTACTGTCTACAAAGTATTTCTCTAAGATAATATATGTGTGTATACCTGTGTATATAAAAGTAACACAGATTTCATGCATTTAAATTGGCATTCCTTTTAAAAATATACTTGAAAGTTGTATGTTTCTTTCCATATAATCTTATAACTGAAAAAAATTCAAATGATAGAAGAAAAATATTTTTGTATCTCCACTAATTATAAATATTATTACTTGGCTTCTGAACCTTCTTAAAGAAGTGACTTATAAGAAGTTATGTTTTTATTCTCTCGTAGTGTTGCTTTAAACGCACTGGGATTATTATTGAGAGCATTTATAGATGATGACAGAAAACAGATATCAACAAATTAAATTGACTTATTTTGCATGCAAATGTATTATCTCTCTCTCATAGGTCTTTGGACCACTTCACCATATAAACACCAACTTCAAAAGATAAATGTTTGCCACCATTACAGCTATTCAAAGCAAAAGAAATTTCAATGTCAAATGTAGTTCAGAAGAAAAGTTCCTTATATGACACAACTATGGACAATTGTGCATCATTAGAATAAATGTATAATCTTCTTTATGGTGATTTCCTTAAGGACTTTTATGTTCCTATGGCTGTCTTGTACTGTGACTTGCTTGTTCAAGAAGAGTTATGTCTGATAGACTCAGAAGAGACTGCAAGTGGAGGAAGAGAGAGAGAGAAAAAATGAAAGAATTTCTTACTTAGGAAGACTGCTGAGTATACTCCATCTTCATGGGGAGGGAAGATCTACAGGAGGTCCTGGACAAGTGAACAAGAATGAAAATATATGAGTGTATGAGGTTTAGGAGAGAGAATCTGAAAACCAGTGCAAAGAAGAGAAAATGAGTCATTTGAGCCAATTAAAGTAATTGAAATAAATCTGAGTAAAGAGCAAGAGGTATGTTTCATAAAAGAAAGTAGTTTTGCTTTCAGGGAGGAACATTGCAGAATTGAAGTAGAAGTTTTCATTTTCTCATCTACTACATATCAATGGTATAAACTTGGAAAGGTCACTGGACATGTCTGTACTAATTTACTGCTTGGCAGCTATCCCTATCACAGCCTTATTGCATTTATTATTGTGGGTCACTTATGTATCTGCCTCCTCCTATTCGGAGCCCTTTCAAAACTTCTTTTCTAGCTTATTCATATTTGCATATCTTAGTGCCTGGAATGATAGCACAGTGGGTAGACATTGTTTACCTTGTATGCAGACAACCCGGGTTTGATTTCTCCATCCCTCTCGAAGAGCCCGGCAAGCTAACAAGAGTATCCCGCCCTCACAGCAGAGCCTGGCAAGCTCCCCATGGCGTATTTGATATGCCAAACACAATAACAAGCCTCACAATGGAGACATTACTGGTGACCGCTCTAGCAAATCAATGAACAACGGGAGGACAGTGCCACAGTGCTACAGTGCCTGAAAGAGAGACTGACACCAAGCAGATGATCAATCATGGTTGGTTGAAATAAAACATGAACATTCAACTGCTGAAAACACTTTGTGTGCACTGTAGATGGCTATACAGTTTTAGATGACTTTTATTAAAATTTGAAATTCTGAGAACTGAATCTAGCAAAGGAAAAAGAAAGATTCCATTAAAAATATATCGTTAGCTCAAATTCATACTTTTCAGTTCTAAAAGGTTTCATATGGAGGTGCTTTATATTGTGGAGAGGTAGGGGTTGACATTAATGCTAAACAATTGAAATGGCTACATGTTTTTTGGACTATTGGGGATATATTCATATATTCCTGATACAGGTTATTCAACATTTAACTTCATCATTTCTGCCATTCTGGTAACAAAACTTTTCTCCAAAAGAGCTACTGATTTCTATGGGTGGCTTTCCTTTACTTCTTTGTGCCGTAATGGTGAGGGACAAGTACTTCCCTCTGAATTAAAGTCACCTTCTATCATTACTCAGCATTAAAGAAAGTATCTCTTTAATACTTTGTGCGGCATTATATTCCAGTCTGGGGGCTTCTGGTTCACATTTTATCAGGCACTTCTCAATATAGGTAGCTCATTCAGAAAAATAAAATCTTCCTCTGCCTGGAATCTTGTAGATAATGGTGCCCTGATTTAGCAATACAGAACATACTTTATTTAATGAATCTTGAAGATAATAATTTGGACATAGAGTGGATCTCCTGAACTCATACTTTAGCCTTTTACTAAGATGACACTGATGCAGATGAGATAATTGGAAAACAAGACATTAGCAACCACTTAGATTGGCATCAGATAGTTAGATTTAATTGCCAGCTTCCCTGTAAGGAGGTGGATCTGAAATAGTCCACTATTTTATCAGGCTTTGCTGCTCCATTTGATAAGTTTCTCCCCATTTATTATCTTCCCATTTCACCATTGAAAAGAGATTGTTCCTAGGGATGACTCTGGTTGATTTTCCATAGAAATCAGACATGATTAATTACATCACACATCATAGAAACACTCCCACCCCCTTTTGGGTCACTGAAAGCAAGGTGCTAAGGTGCTTTTCTGCTTTTTATTACCACAACACATGAGTTCATTTTATTGTATTTACAGAGAGATACATTTTTCTGAAGTTTGTCATTTCACAAATTAGCAGATTGGATGGCTATGGTTTAGATCACCATTAATCTGAAGCAGTTATGATATGTCTGGGGTCCTGGTAAGTGACACCCAGAAATTGTATGAAGGTTCTTTTCTCTCCTACCTACATCATGATGGGTAACAAAAAGGATCCCATAAAGTCTTTGTGCCACTGCTGAGTTGGGTACAGTCAGAGGTTGAATATTGAGACCTACATGGGTTGAATATTGAGACCTAGGCTCAGGGATTGCCCTAACTTCCTTCGGGTTTACACTGGGTTCTAAGGAATCTCTATGTTTCATTTTCTTATATATAACAACAGTGAATTTTCCATTTGTGACGATGATATCACAGATTATTCATGAAAGTGTATGGGTCACCACCCTAGATCTTTTCTCAGATGTTCTTGTCTCATATATCTACTTCGTAAAAGATATCCATAAACTTTGTCAGGTAGGTCAAAAAATGAGATTTGTGATTTGTAACATGTATAATCTTTAATAGAAAGATAATTTTAATTTGTACATAAAAGAGGCTAGGAGACTAGATTTTTGTTTCCAGATAGTATTCATTGTTTTCAATAAGGACTCGTGGGGCCGGAGTAATAGTACAGTGAGTAGGGTGTTTGCCTTGCACATGGCCAACCAAGGTTCAATTCCCAGCATCTCATATGGTACTCCAAGTACCACCAGGAGTGGATCTTGAGTATAGAGGAGTATCCTCTGAGCATCAATGGGTGTGACCCAAAAATAAATACATAAATAAATAAATAATTAAGGATTCTTGGCTTTTAAATTTTTTTGGCCTTTTGGGTCACACCTGGTGATTCTCAAGGTTTACTCATAGCTAGACACTCAGGAATTACTCTTGATGGGGTTCGGGGTGGGGGGAGGCATATGCAATGCTAGGGACTGAATCTGGGTCGGCTGCATTCAAGGGAAATTCTCAAACTGCTGACTATCTTTTCAGACCAAATAAGGATTCTTGGATTGGAAAGCATATGTAATAATCAGAAGTTCAATAGTAGTCTGAAACTAAACTGTCATTGTCACTGTCACTGTCATCCCCTTTTTCATCAATTTACTTGAGCAGGTAACATCTCCATTAGTCCCAGCCCTGAGATTTTATCAGCCTCTCCTTACTCGTCGTTCCCAATGCTGCCATATTGGAGGCTCTTTCAGGGTCAGCAGAATGAGACCCGTTATTGTTACTGGTTTTGGCATATCGAATACACCACGGGTAGCTTGCCAGGCTCTGCCATGTGGACTTGATACTCTCTGTAGCTTGCCGGGCTCTCCGAGAGGCATATATAAATATATATTTCCCTCTATAATTTGTTGCCTACTGTCTGAACCCCATCAAATATGGTGTGGTAATTATGAAAAAAATGGGTATGGAGTGTCTTATGATGTGACCAGGAATATGTTCACTCATATGTGAGACTCAACCTGAGTGTGTGGAAAGTGGCCTAGAGCATGGCGGCAGTAGGGTAGTGGAGTTTGGCTGCTGAGGCTGGGTCACTTGGGAAGGGGAGGGCTCTCACCTGCCCCTCTATGAGGTGCCCTGAGTAAAAGCAGCCTGGTGCAGAGTCTGGTGGCATGGTTATGGGGGCCTCATTTTTTATTCCCTTCCAGGAGAAGCAGCAGTGAGTTCTGGAGGGTGGGTGATGAGATTATCTGGCGCTGGCAGGGGGTGGCTTATGGGTGTGACCCCTGGATCGCTGGAGACTGAGGGAAGCAGGCAAAGGGTCTCTGCTCTCATGTCCCATTGAGCCTAGAGTCCAAGGTCATGCATTAGTGAAGTCCCACGAAACCCAGGTAATGCAGAACTTTGTGACCTTGTCACTTTGGAAACTAAACTAACTTAGTGAATCCTCAATTTGGAAATGGGCTGAGAGGACAGAGAATGAAGAAGCAAAAGTCTTTAAAAGGGTTCCTTTTAGTGTGTGTGCTATATTAATTGTAATTTTGATATAATAATGGAGCAGCATATATCTTATTATTACTAGTACAAATAGAAGAGAACCACTAGAAAAATAAAAAAGAGTATTAGAGTTTCAAAAACAAACAAAGGGAATATTTTGGGGATAAATAGAAATGTGTTGCATATGAAGAAAGAAAAATGACTGGAAAGAGAACTCTAAGGGCTAAGCACATGCTTTTACATTCAGGAGTCATGGGTTTCATCCTTGACACCTCAGTATTCTTTGAGTCCAGAGCTGGAAGTTGCCCAAGCACCCTGGGGTGTGCCCCTACCCAGAAAAAAAAGAAAAGAAAAGAAAAAGAAATTAGAAACAAAATAAATAGCAAAGAAAATAAAAAACCCTATAAGATGACAGATAGGTTCTTGTGAAGATACTAAGTGGGCTCACACACATAATTTCAACTGAAGTAGAAAAGGAACATGAACACAATAAAATTAGGATTATATAGGTATATTCATGAATGCTGTTGGCACAGTTTAATTTATACCTCGTGTAGCTTTGAAGAAATTCTACTCCTAATTTTCAAAGAACCTAGTGTAAGAGTTTAAAGATAGCCTAGAGATCATTAATAAGCACATAAAGGTAAAGGTAAAGGCCCTCCCGTTGATCATCGATTTGCTCGAGCGGGCCCAGTAACGTCTCCATTGGAGACTTTGTTGTTACTGTGTTTGGCATATCGAATACTCTCGGTAGCTTGCCGGGCTCTCCGAGAGGGGCGGAGGAATCGAACTCGGGTCGGCCATGTTGGCCTCTTGTAAGGCGAACGCCCTACCGCTGTAAAAAAAAAATCTACTCAAAATTGGGCTGAAGCGATAGCACAGTGGATATGGCATTTGCCTTGCATGCAGCTGACCCGGGTTCTATTCTTTTGCCCCTCTCGGAGAGCACGGCAAGCTATTGAGAGTATCTTGACCACATGGCCGAGCCTGGAAAGCTACCCGTGACGTATTCGATATGCCAAAAACAATAACAAGTCTCACAATTTGTTGGAGACATTACTGGTGCCCACTCCAGCAAATCAATGAACAATGGGAGGACAGTGCTACAGTGCTACTCAAAATTATTTAAGAGATAGGAAGTAAGAGGAAATCAGTGGTATGTATGGCATCTTATTATTGTCTTTATGAAATATATTAATGGTATTACAAATCACGGTGACTAAATACATTAAAAAAAATACCCTCCCTTTGGGGTATGGTGCAGCCAGCAGGTCAATCCGTATCTGTGAGGTGAGTGCATCAGCAGCCTGATGGTGCCTTGAGACTTCCAGATACCACAAAATTGCTGCTGTGCCTTTGGCCAGACCACAAAAACTTGGGACAAAGTTTACCAAGAAAGTAAAAGACCAAAAATTAGGTATGTGGGAAACACACCCACAAACCACCTCCGACTAAGTATATAATTGGAGGCATGGCCTCTCTGGTTTCTGATGGAACTGCTTAACAGCCATGATCCCAGAGACTCATAAACAAATCTCGAAACCCAATGGCTTTTGACAGAAATGCGTCCAATCTCTGCAGTAGGTTACCGGTACCAGGACACCCCAGGTGGGAATAGGTTTCGTGTCTTGGCCTGTTCCCCCTGGCTGCCTAGGGGCCACCATCCTCCAAAGGCCACTGGACAGTCAGGTTTGAACCCGCAGTGACGAGACACGTGGGCCTCATGGGATGGAGGTGGAGCCGGCCCTTTCCTCCCCATCCCAACAAGTCCCTGAGTCGTCACCCACGAATGGCCTCTTTGGCTCCTGATCAAGCTGTTTAACAGCCATGATCCCAGAGACTCAGAAACAAATCTTGAAACCCTGCTTTTGGCAGAAATGCATCTGGACCACGCAGTAGGTTAATGTCGCCAGGCCATTCCAGGGGGCAAGGGTGCTGTCCCTCTGCCTGCTCCTCTGGGCGGCGTGGGGGCCGCCATCCTCCAGAGTCCACTGGACATTCAGGCTTGGGCCCTCGGTGATGAGATAAGCCGGGCCTCACAGGATGGGGGTGGAGCCGGCCCTTTCCTCCCCATCCCAATGAGACCCCGAATCACCGCCCATGAACAGCCTCTCTGACTCGTGATCAAGCTGCTTAATGGCCTTGATCCAAGAGACTCAGGAACAAATCTCAGAACCCAGCAGGTTTTGGCAGAAATCCCTCTATATTTATTTGTTAAAATTTTGGAATTTCAAAATTGTGCAGCCACTACTGCAGCCACACAACATCATATGTTATTCATAACCAGCAATAGAAAACAAATTGTCTACGGTTGCCTTTTCAGAAGATTTTAATGTTGGGGTAAAATTCCAAATAATAATGGTGGGTTTGGTGTCAAAATATTGAATGTAATCAAAGTAGAGAGAGAGAGTAATGTGGAAATCAGCTGCTCCACAGATAGGGGGAGGGTGTGGGATGGGGGTGTACTGGGGGTTTTTTGGGGTGGAGAATCAGCACTGCTGAAGGTATAGGTGTTTCATTGTATGACCAAGACTTAAACTTGAAAGCTTTGTGACTGCTCTCATGGAGATTCAATAAATAAAATTATAACAAATGAAAAAAAATGCTCTCCCAATTGAATACATCAAACTCACAAATGGACAAACTATTTTATGACTCTATTGTTATTTTACTTTACATAAGTTTTGGGGGTGGGGGTTTGGACAGCACTCTCTGCTCAAGAGTCACTTCTGACAGGGCTTTGGGGTTTCCTTTGTGGTGCCGGGGACTGGATTGGGATTGCTTGCATGCAAGAAAAAGTGACTTAGTCTCTTCTTCAGTCCTGGACACACATATTTTCTTAAGTCTAGAGACAAATTAGAATTTAGAAATCTTGGACTTGTATGCCAGAGCATAACAGTTCAGAAAGAAACATCTCTTGTACACTCCATCCCCTCTTCTCTCCCTATTGTACCATGTTTTGTTCTGCAAGCTCTTTCACACATGTGTGTGTCAAACTGAAGTCAGTTGATAGGTATCCTTTTCCACTCTTAGGATGAAGATGTAGCTTATTGGCTACCTCTGAACTCAAAACACATTGTGAAGGATGGTCCTGGCCACTTGGACGTTGTATGGAAAGATCTTGGACTGCAGTGCCTGGGTGGTCCTGGAGGGGCAGAAAGGAAATGGGCAGGTCTGTGACATGGGCTTGGCTGACTCCCGCCATGAGAGACCCCCGGCCCTTGGAAGTAGAAGGTAGATTTTTGAAAGCGAGCTTCAGCACAGGGAATCTCATTATGCTCCTACTGAAAGGGATTAAAATGTTTTCTTTCTACTTGGTTAGTGCTTGCATAGGTCACCCATTCCAGTTCCCTGGGCCAGGAGGGTTAAAGTCTCAAATGAGGACATAGGAGATAAAATTCCACAATAGACTCGGAGGAGCCCTCAGCTGACTTCTTATTATTCTTTTCTCATTGGTGAAATGGGAACAACTCTCTCGGGCAAAATTCAGGAGGACAAATGTGCTGTTTCAGACCTCTGCAGGGATATAACCTGAGCTGATGAATAGGTAAAGAAAGGTAAAGGCCCTCCCGTTGATCGTCGATTTGCTCGAGCGGGCCCAGTAACGTCTCCATTGGAGACTTTGTTGTTACTATGTCTGGCATATCGAATACTCTCGGTAGCTTGCCGGGCTCTCCGAGAGGGGTGGAGGAATCGAACCTGGGACGGCCATGTTGGCCGCTTGTAAGGCGAACGCCCTACCGCTGTGCTATTGCTCCAGCTGATGAATATCAGGGAATAATCTTAATGAATTTTCCCTCTTTCCAGCAAGTCCTTCACAAGGCTTTCCACAGGTGGTCTAGAAGGACACCCAGAGTTTCTTTAGAGTCAGGATACCTCCATCACATTCTTCCTCCCAGACATTAATAGCTTGTCCAAATTTTCCCCAATGGACTTTCAATTGTTCTGTTTCTCCCCCTATGCAGGCCCAGTGGGCTGGGAGGCATGATGTTGACATTGAGCAGGGTGATGCCAGCCAGATGCCTGTTATGTTGTGAGTGTGGATGAGTGGGCAAGCCGGGGCGCTTACAGTCTTAAAATGTCAGGCTCTAATCATCTTTCTCCTTAATGGCAGAGCAAAGCACCCTCCTTCTTGTGAGTAAGGAGGGAAATCACAGATGTGAAAGCGAAAAGAAAATGTTTGGGTTCTTTGGGGAGGATGCACCTCCCTTCCTTATTTGATACTTTTTACAAATAAGCACACCAGGACAATTAAAAGTACGGAACTCTCCAGTGTTACTGCACTGATTCGGTCTTTATAGGTTGGAATTAATTCTGAGACAACATTCAACAGTCTGTCCTTGGTGGTGACTGGGGAAAACAAACCTCCCAAACATTTAGATTCTTTCTTCCCATGAACTGCCTTTGAGTGCAAAGCTTTGTCCAGGGTCTTTGTTTCTTGAAAATGCTGAAAGTCAGTCAGACTCCAGCAGGATTAACTATGGAGTCCAAGTTTTTGCTTTCACTGGAGGTAAAAATACAAATGAATGCTTGGAAGTGCTAACATTTTTCTCTTTCTCAGGGTTGCATTTTAAGGGGCCTATTTCAAATAAGGCTATATTTTCCTCAAATCACTAAAACAAAAGGCAAACCAAAACAAGCCAAGTGCTACCAAGAGGGGGCAATTTTCCCCTCAGCTGAGGCACTATTTGCCGAATTACAGTCCAGGAGTGATTTTTATAGCCAAGATATAAATGGCTGGGAATCAGAGTTTTGATGGAAATGCAGACTGACTTTTTGCTGTATTGATGCTTTTGTGTGCTATTATGACAAAAAAAATGCCTTTCCACCTCCACCCAACTTCCAAAGCACTTTAATTTTTGTTAATAATGTGCTTGCCACTTACACTGCCAACAAAACAGTCAAGAGGATACGATTAAGG
This sequence comes from Sorex fumeus, assembly GCF_029834395.1. Classification (NCBI taxonomy): domain Eukaryota; kingdom Metazoa; phylum Chordata; class Mammalia; order Eulipotyphla; family Soricidae; genus Sorex; species Sorex fumeus. The sequence continues at coordinate 3,721,125 of NW_026606095.1, read as the reverse complement.
AATAAATGCACAGTGTCAGAAATCATGACCTTTGGTTTGATTTCAGACAAATCAACAGAGAGAGAGAGAGAGAGAGAGAGAGAGAGAGAGAGAGAGAGAGAGAGAGAATACCCACCACTTTTATTCTTTTTGGTTTGGTGGTCAAATCAGGCTTGCAGGGGATTGAATGATACTCAGACCTTACTTTTGGCTCTGAGTTCAGGAATCACTCCTGGCATAACCCAGGGAACAAAATGGGTTGCTGGTGATCAAACCTAGGTCAGCCACATAGAAGGCAAGCACCCTACCTGTTGTACTATCTCTCTAACCCCAAACCCCACCACTTAAAAAAACCTACCACTTTTAAATGATACCAGTATCTTTGGCTAGCAGTGAAGTAATTAAATGGTTCCTCTTCTCCTCAGCTTCTAGCTAGGGACTAGGTAAACATTTTCCCTGACCACTAAGCCTTTGCATCTTCTTAGCAAAACAACTAAACAACTTGATGTAGAAAATGGCAGCATTCTTCAGTGCTCATAAAAAAATGAAAAAAAAAAACTTAGTATTTCTTTTCCTTTCACACTATCAGTGATGAGAATTGCTCAGTGTAGATACGTGTTTTGGCATCGGACTCAGAAACTCTGTATTAGTCAACTTTGCGACCAATTAAGCAGAGATATCCTTTGGTGGGACATTTCATCTAGCTAAGATAACTCTAACCTTTTTCCTATGAAACCAAAGTTTCTACCTTGGAATGCTGATAAAATGTTGAGACTTTTGTCATTCCTTTCAATCACGGGTTGTTCTCAAATCTTAGTCCACAACACATTTGTCACTCCGCATTCCCCAAAGCCCCTGCTCCATATAGAGCATATGTTCCAATCTATTAAGTTTTTTGCACATCAGAGACACCAAAAAGAGGTCAAATAATATAGTTTGGCACATTTTCCATTTTGTCACTTACCATCAAGATTTTGCAGATAGAAAAAAAAAGAAGTTGACAACTGCCCTTGAAAACATGAGAATATGGAGATTTTCTGCCTTGCTAGTTTCTTTTTTTCTCTTCTTTAGTCTCACAAATCAGGCAGTGTCTATATTCTATGAAATGTAAAGTTTAGTTGGATGACTTTTTATAAACTTCGTTTTTAACACATTTTTCTTCTCTTGTATTTCTATAATATATGCAAAATGCCAGACTCCTCAAAAGAACTTTACAGGTCATTTTCCTGCCATAATAGTCGAATCAGCAGCAAATGCACTTCATGGTTTAAATGCAGTGACAGAAGTAGTCTGACAGCAGAAATAAGTACCGGAGTAACTTCCACAATGTCTTGAGAATTTCACATGAGTAGAGATTATAGCTTTGGAAATCATTTAAAAAATATCAGCTTTCTGTAAATATGGACAAAGAACATTATTAGCTCTGTACTCTCAAGTGCCCTTGACCTAGTGACATTATTGATTTTCCCACCATTGTTTTTATATGCCTTGGTCAAAGAGAAGTATAATAGATGCCTCCCCAAATAATTAATTTTGGTCTGCACTATGTGAACAGCCGTTGAGAAGCCCTTCAGTGAATGACTTCCTGGCAATGCATGCCTATAGTGGCATACACACAGCCAATATTTTTTCAAACCTAGAGTTAAGTCACCTGGTCTGATGAAACACATTATTTTTCTTACTTGTAAATATGCTGGTATGAAGAGTTGAACAGGTAAACCATTACAATTATTTAAAATGACCATATAATGATATCTATCAGAAATAATATTAAGTGTTGGGGCATGGAGAGATAATATAGCAAAAAAGGTGCTTGCTTTTCATACTGCTGATCCAGGTTAGAGTCCCAGTACTGTATAAGGTTCACTGAATACTGTCAAGAGTCATTCCTGAGCATAGAGCCAGAAGTAAACCCTAAGCAGTTGAGTATGGTCCCCAAGCCAAGTGCATATTTTATACGCACATACATATATTAAATGAGTGGAATTTAATATATAGCACAGCGGGTAGGGCGTTCGCCTTACAAGCGGCCAACATGGCCGACCCGAGTTCGATTCCTCCGCCCCTCTCGGAGAGCCTGGCAAGCTACGGAGAGTATTCGATATGCCAGACACAGTAACAACAAAGTCTCCAATGGAGACGTTACTGGGCCCGCTCGAGCAAATCAACGATCAACGGGAGGGCCTTTACCTTTACCTCGAGCATGTACATATACGTATTATATACATACAAAATTTGAAAATTTTATTATATAACTGGTAGTGACACATCATTTAAAACTCTTGTTTTATTTTACAGTATGGAGGATATCATATTTTTTTCAATTAATTTAGCAAACTTTGAATACTATAAAACTTTTTACTTCAGAGTTATATGGAACTGTTGCTGTTTAAGATTATTTCATAAGAATGTTACTTCATAGATATTTTAGTAAGAAAGGACTACTAGAATAGAGTCTCAAGGACCAGAAATTTATTTTTCACTATCTAGAGGCTTGAATGACTAAGAGTTGAAGCACAGTTTCATTCTGGTAAAAACCTAACTAGGGTGCTCTGGCTATCTTGTTATTTGATCTTACTTGATGGATGGAGAGGATTCTGCAGTTTTTGTCTGATAGTAAGGGACTAATTCCAAAGCCTGGAGATTAGGATTGTAACAGAAAAATGTGGTGGGTCTGAGTGTCACTCAGTGGAAAAGCAACCAATTTGCAGGCATAAGTTTGTAGGTTCCAGGCCAGGACCTGCCTCATGTGTTGAGTACTATTTGGGATCCCTGAACCCCAGAAAATATGTATGATTTCCACTGAATCACAACCAAGTATGTGAGACATCACAACTAAATGTGAGAATCCTAAGGAGCACCACAACCAAGTGTGCAACTCCCAGTGATTGAAATGACAATAAAAGGAAAGAGGAATAAAACAAGTTAAAAATTGTTAGTGGACATAGCATACAGTTCATGACAATGAGTAAAAAGATTTGCATCTTTTTGAGATTCTGGGTTATGATTTGGATTATGAAATGCAATTTGTTAAGTCTCTGCTTCATTGATCTTGGCATTGTTATTTGCTGCTTTTAACTGTCATTATGTAATATACAATATAGAATTAGTAATTGTCTACTTCATGCCCATTTCATCTCCAGAAACAAATGAAGATTAATTACGGCAAGAATTTTGTGTTTCTTGGATCAAAGAAACACATCAACAAGGATGCATTTTCTAGTGTGCAATTTCCTTATTATAATTAATGTGTTTGGGTATGTTTAATGATAGTCTTTGAATTATAATGAAGCCCTCCTTCCAAGTAGAAAGAGCTTAATAAGTACCTGTGGAATTTTATTATTCATGGCAGTCAAAATAAGGGACTGACAATGTGGCTTTGATTTTTTTGGTTTCACTTTCCCCTCTGCCCTTTCTTTCTTCCTCATTTTGAATAATTGTAAAAATAAAGAAATGTTTAGAGATAACCATCTATATCCATATCCATTCACAATGTCTTGCAACATATCAACTCTGAATTTAGTTGCTCAGAATATCAGTCATTTATTGTTCTTAGAAATGTAGGGATGATATAGAAAATTCTGCTGATCTGATCTTACTTGCATATGAATCTACAGTCAGCTGAGAGATCAGCTTGGTAGGGACAGAATCTGGCAGGTCTGTAGAGGTCCGAGCTGGGCTGACTCAGCTGTGCTCCACATGGCCTCTCCTACATTCAACTTGCTAAGGATTCTTTTGGTGAGAGCAGAAATCGGAAAGAGAAAAAAGTAGAAGTGTGCAAGATATTTCAGTATCTAGTCTCGGAACTGACATAACAGTTAGAAATGCTCTGAGGTGATGTGTAAGAAGTTCAGTTGAAACCACCAAGTAGAGCTGACGGACTCACATGGAGGGAACATAGGGGGAGAAAGCTATCTCAGGAATGCCAACTCTTCTTGAGCCCAATGGCAGATAGCTATGCTAGTTAAGTCCTAGATGAATCCAGCCTCTGACTTAGAGTGATCTTATCTAGTTGAATGTTCAGTGGCATAGATGTGAGATGACTCATCAAATTCAATTCACCATGAATTTTGGAGGTTGTATCAATCGCTTTGACAGTCATCACAAAAAGCTACAGATTGGGTGTCTTCAAAAAAAAAAAAGAAGCTTATTTTTTTTTCTTTTTAGGTCATCCCCGGTGATGCTCAGGTGTTACTCCTGGCTTTGCACTCAGGAATCACTCTTGGTGGTGCTCGGGGGACCATATGGGATGCTGGGAATCAAACCTGGGTCAGACGAGTGCAAGACAAACGCCCTACCCGCTGTGCTATCACTCCAGCCCCAGAAGCTTATTTTTTGATAGTTCTCGTTATTGAAAGTTGGAGATCAGGATTAGCATGACCAAACTGCAGTAACAATTATCTTCTTGTCTACTGGACAAGCTCCTTTTGAGATGTCTTCACCTCAAAGGGACATGGGAGAAATGTGAGGCTCAGATGAAAGCTCTGCCCTCAGGGCCTCATAGAAACCAAATAAGTCACATTAGAGTTTCAAGCTTCTAACTTTTAGTAGGACACAGTTCAGTCCATAAAATAAGCATTATTGTTGCAAATCATCTAAGTTTGGGATGGTTTATTCGGCTGGAATAAATGATAGGAATTAATTATATGATCAAGATGCTATGCTGTTTTTGTGTTTTAAATTCTTGTGTAAGTGCTATTATTAGCACAGCAGTAGGGGGTTTGCCTTGCATGCGGCCAACCCGAGAAACCCGGGTTCTATTTCTTCGCCCCTCTCAGAGAGCCCGGCAAGTTACCGAGAGTATCTCGCCCTCATGGCAAAACCTGTCAAGCTCCCCATGATGTATTTGATATGCCAAACACAGTAACAACAAGTCTCACAATGGAGACGTTACTGGACCAGCTCGAGCAAATAGATGAACAAAGAGAGGACGGTGCGACAGTGCGACTTTCATTTTAGAATTAACTGTTTTTAAGGAATATCCAGGCTGTCATTTGTAGATAAATTATTCATTTTAATTAATGTACATTGGTCTAACATGTATCATGACTAGATTTTATGTGTTAATTCTTTCTTGCTCATGATATTTTGGCTTGTTCAGTTTCCTTGCAATAACAAGTGATGGTGAAATTAACATGCTTTTACATTTTTTTCCTCACGAGCAACCACAAAAGTTTTCTAAACTATGTTCACTGAGTTATAGGATCTACATTAATTTTAAAAGTATATGCATACTTTTAATTTTACCAGTGTCACCAACAAGTACCTCAAACATCTCTTCTCATTCTTTGTGCTGATTTCACCAGCATTGCTTAGAGACTTTTTCATCATCTCGACATTCGTACAAGACTTGGTCATGGTAGATACTTGAACTCTAGTCCAAATGATAACACTAGGATATATGCCTTTTTATTTTCTATATATTTGTGAGATTGTATGAATTTTGAAAACATTTTCTTAGCAGTTTGAGCATTCTCTTCTTTATTAACTTTAATGTTTCTATTCTATTTTATTCTTTCTTATGCATTTTTTAGGTCTTATGTGTTCTGAACATTGACATTTTCCTGCTACATATCTTGTGAAATTGTCTCCTAATGTTTTCCTTGTCCTTTTCCTTGATTTAAATGCCTTCTAAAAATTTTTAAAAATTGTAATCATTCATGCACAGATATATACACATAAAAATGCACATATTATATACATGGAAACCTTATTTTTAATTGCAGGTTTTATAAACTCTTTAACAAATTAGTACCTGAGATTATAACTGTATTTTTAGTTTTTAACCTTAAATTCTGGAATGATATATTATTCTTGATCATTTTAGAGCTCTCTTTCATAAATTCATAATTTCCACTTTCTAATACAACAGGTCAAATAGCGAATTTGTCACAGTTTAGAGTGGATAAATTCATATTAGTCTTCAGACTAATGGGGTCAAATGTAGAAATTTGCGAAATGATAAACGAATAATTATAAAAAGGAATTGAAACTTCCAAAATGCTCATTTGGCTATCCGAAAATTAATGTCATTCAATCAGACTGGTTCAACCAGTGACAGTCCAGTCTTGACAGCAGTTCTTGAGGTGCCTATGGTTGGTTCTCTCTTTATTGAAATGCCTTTTTTGCTTTTATATGCCATATGGAAACTTAGTAGCATTCATTATTAATAAAACAACTTATTAGTTGGTGTCTGTAAGAAACTTGAAGGTGGTATGTAGAAAATTATAGGACAAGGAGCAAAGATGGGAACTTTTTAAAAAAATTTTATTGAATCACCATGAGATAGTTACAAGATTTCATATTTGGGAACTTTTAAGGAAGATAATAGGTCTGTGTGATAGCTCTGTGTGTGTGTGTGTGTGTGTGTGTGTGTGTGTGTGTGTGTGTCTTTATCTCTGTTTCTTTGTCTCTTTTTCTGTCTCTTTCTCTCTCTGTGGCCATGAAGTTTCTTTAACCTTTCACCTATGATATTGGTAATAAACATGTTTTACATAAGACAGTGTTCTAGATGGCAGAGTCTCCTGCCTGCAAGCCAGGCTGTCTTCACTGGGACACCTTGGAGGGGGATGGGTTGAGTTTCCCTCCCCGCACAGAGCAGAGCTCCGGCAGCCGAAGACCTTCAGTACCCAGCCACAGCTATGCTCAAGGCCATTCTCCACACGCTTGAACAAACCTCAGGCGTGAAGTAACCAGCAGAGGAACCCAGGTGCGTGGATCCCTGGGCTGAGATCTCCAAGCCTGCTGGGATCGGGACTGGGCCTCCTCCACCCAGATCCTCCATTTTTCAGTAACTAGATAGTTACACCCACAAACTGCCCCTAGCGCCATGAAGTCCCATCAATGGCCAAGATCCAGAGACTATAAAACAAAGCTCCCTGAATCGACTCCTTACAGTCTAGTTCTCCTTCTCGAAGAACCTGGCAAGCTACAGAGAGTATCCTGCCCACACAGCAGAGCCTGGCAAGCTCCCATGGCATATTAAATATGCCAAAAACAGTAACAGTGATGTGTGTCATTCCCCTGACACTGAAAGAACCTCCAATGTGGCACCATTGGGAAGGACGAGTAAGGAAACGCTGCTAAAATCTCAGGGCTAGGACGAATGCAGACATTACTGGTGCCCGCTCTAGCAAATCAATGAATAAAGGGATGACAGTGATACAGTGACAGTGTTCTAGGTTAATTTCATATACCCTATGTGCAAATCATGCACATAGCCCTTATGTAATTGGCCAAAGAAATGCAACATCAAAGAAGAGTGCAACAATGCAAGTATTATCTTTCTTTTTCCTGTACCTGAGAAGAAACAAATAAATGGATCCATTATGACTAGACAGAGAAAAGATTGTTCCACTTTTTTTCTTTCTTTTTCTTTACATATGCTTATGTCAAGGCACAGTGCTTAAAGCCGTGTCTATGATAACCTTAGTACAGGATGGGTAAGATAGAAATAGCCCTAGTATCACTAGGTCTTACTGATGTAGTAGACAGGAGGTATGCAGTTCCATAATTGTTTTTCTGCATGTATGGATGCCTAAGTATCCCAAACTCTGCACATACTTCTCTGAAACAAAAACATAAGCTTTGTTGAGGATTGTTTTGGGCTGTGGAAGAAAGTGCAATGGAATGAAAATGCAAAGATATAGTCTTTATTCCCACTTGCCATTAATCAAAAATTGCATTTTTAAATTTAGTGATAGCACTTTCTAGGTATATTTGTTTAAGGGAAATGGTTAAGAATTACCATCAACAACGAATGAGAGTCCCTTTCTCCCCACAGCCATACCATATAGGTTGTTCTTGTTCTTTTGGATGTGTGCCAGTCTCTGTGTGTGCGATGATATCTCATTGTTGTTTTGATTTGCATCTCCCTGATGATTAGTGCCGTAGAGCACTTTTACATGTGTATTTTGGCCATTCGTATTTCTCTTTTGAGGAATTTTCTGGTCATTTCTTCTACCTATTTCTTGATGGGCTTGGATATTTTCCCTGTAAAGTTCTACCGGTGCCTTATATACCTTGAATATTAATGTCTTATCTAATGGGTTTTGGGTAAGTAATTTTTCCCATCCTGTGGATTATCTCTGTATCTTGGTCAAGGTTTCTTTTGAAATGCAAAAGTTTCTTAGGTTCATGTAGTCCCATTTGTTTCTTTTCGTTTCCACTTGCTTGGTCAGTGGTATTTCATCTTTAAAGATGTCTTTAGCTTCAACTCAAGGCTGCTCCTCCAAGACGGGAGTATAAAATGAGGCCCCCATAACCATGCCTCCGGACTCCATAACAGGCTGTTTTCACTCAGGGCTCCCCAAATTGAGGCAGGTGAGAGTCCTCCCTGCCCCAAAGGACCCAGCCTTAGCAGCTGACCTCTACTACCCAACCACCGCTGCGCTCCAGGCTGCTTTCCAAACACATTATAAGACACTTCCTAACTAGTTTCCATAATTACCACACCATATTTGGTGGGGTTCAGACAGTAGGCAACAAATCATAGAGAGAAATATATAAATATATGCTTCTCGGAGAGTCCTGCAAGTTACCAAGAGTATCCCACGCACATGGGCAGAGCCTGGCAAGCTCCCCATGGCATATTCGATATGCCCAGACCAGTAACGACAACAGGTCTCATTCCCCTAACCTGAAATAGCTCCAATTATTGAGAAAGACAAGTAAGGAGAGGCTGCTAAAATCTCACAGCTGGGAGGACTAGAGAGGTTACTAGCACCCACTCAAGTAAATCGACCAACAACGGGATGACAGTGTCACGGTGATCTAGGTTCAATGTCATGGAGGGTTTTACCCTCTTCCATGCACCTTATGGATTCAAGTCTAATATTGAGCTCATAATCCATTTTTATCTGACTTTTGTGCCTGGCAATAGAGAGAAATCTGAGTTCTTCCCCGCCCCCCCCCCCCTCATTTGGCATGTAGCTGTCCAGTTTTCCCAGCACCACAAGTTGAGGAGGCTTTCCTTTCTCCACTTCAAATTTTTTGCTCATTTATCAAAGACTAAGTGGCCATATATTTGAGGGTCTGTGTCAGGATATTCAACTGTATTCCATTGGTCTGGGCTCTGGCTTTATTTCATTTTTGGTGGGAATGCCAATTGGTCCAGCCTTTTTGGGCATTCATCAAATACAAAAAAATATTAATTGAGCTTCAATACGACCCAGCAACATCACTTCTGGGCATATACTTTGGGTGTACAAGAAGACACAGCAGGAATGCCTTCTGCACTTCTTTGTTCATTGTAGCACTATTCACAAAGTCTTAAATTTGCTTATAAATGGATGGACATAGACAGTATCATACTAATTGAAACGCGTCATAAGGAGAGGGACAGGCATAGACTAAATGCACTCATATATGGCATATAAAAATTAACTCCTATGAGACTAATACCCAAGGACAGCAGAAACATGGGCCAAGACTATTGGTCCACAGTTGGAAGCTTGCCTTAGGTGCTAGGGGAGAAGGCAGTTGGGATAGAGAAGGAAACACTATGGCAATGATAGTTGGAAAAGATTACTCTGGATAAAAACTGCTTGCTGAAAGTAAGAAATGGAACAAACATAACCTCTCAGTGTCTGAATTGTAAGCACTAATGTCCAAGGGGGGGGGGGGGAAGAGAGAGAGAGAGAGAGAGAGAGAAAGAGAGAGAGAGAAGAAGAAGAAGAAGAAGAAGAAGAAGAAGAAGGAGGAGGAGGAGGAGGAGGAGGAGGAGGAGGAGGAGGAGGAGGAGGAGGAGGAGGAGGAGGAGGAGGAGGAGAAGGAGAAGGAGAAGAGTAGAATAGTGACTTCCATAGAGGCAGGCTGCAGGGAGGGTGGGACAAAAGGGAAACTGGGGTCATTGGCGGTGGGAAATGTAAACTAGTGAAGAAATGGGTATTGAAACATTATGTATCTGAAACCTGATAACGAACAGCTTTGTAACTGTGTATCTCATGGCGACTCAATTAAACAAATAATTACCTCAGGGATCAGAGAGATAGAGCAGCAGGTAAGTGCTTGCCTTGCACATGGTCGACCCAGATTTGATTCCTGGCACCCCTTATAGTCCCCTGAGTCCACCAGGACTGATCATTGTATGCAGAGCCAGTCCTGAGTGTAGCAAAGTGTGCTCGCCAAATTAAAATAAAAAAACATACAAATAGTTACCTCACAATCTTCTGTTTTTAAATAAGATATGTTAAAGTACAGAGAGGTTGTCTTACAACCTTCCTCTTCATAGAATCAGGTGGGCACTTCAGACCATTGGGAGACAGAACTGTCTTCTCTGTGCCTTTGCACCCTCTAGAATTGGGGGATGGGAATCCCTTAGCTCTAAATCCTTCTATGATTTCATAAAACTTGTGCAGCTCATGTGATTCAGCTTAAAATGCATGAACTGTCACCCTTGTACAAATTTCCAAATGCCAGGGAATGACCATCTTCTTTGGTAAGCAATGACAGAGCAAGATTATGGGATCTGCACAAAAAGACAGACTTTGAGACGTGCCAAGTTGTCCTTTTGGGGGGCACCTCTTGTACATAGTACACATTTGGTGCTTAGAGTGGGCACAGCTGCTCAGAGAAATGAGACTAGTCCAAGCATTTTAGAGAGTTTTCTTTAAAGAAAGGCACGTTTTCAGATGATATGCAACTGTGTTAGCCAGATAGCAACATCAGAAGCTCAGCTACAATGCCGAAGTACAGAAAAAGTCTAAACTTAAATCCTGAACTTTGACAAATGAAGACAAATACTGGTAATTTCCCCTGCCGTGAGACAATCCTGATACAAGAAAGCCATTATTCTAGTGCAGTTGGATACATAGAAGGAATCAACAGATGATTCTCAACCTGAATGAAGTATATAGAAGACGATCTGAACCTCATTAGGAACACCTAAAGAGGTTTTCTGATGCCTGGTTAGAATGGATTGGCTTTAATGCCAGACCTGTACATATTTTATTCACATTACACACACATAAGCCAAATAAACCTTAGCATATATTCACGCTTAAGCTACTCTAGTCAGCTGCATGCTATTCACCCCTTAGTGAGAGCTCAGATGTCTCACCTAAACATTGAAGAAAATATTAAGGAGTTGAAGAACATAAAAATTTCCTTCCCTTGGCCATGCAGTTTTAATTAGAGGTACTGTGCATGGAAAAATGATGCTTCAGATATTTCGGTCAGTGCTTGTGAGGTGTCTTCATGAGTTGCAAATAAACTCGATAAAAACCAGAGTTTTAGCGGGCGATTGAAATGGCAAAAATAAAAATGTACAATGATTCTAGGGAGAATCTTTTTAGAGTCAATTTCAAGGCTTCGATTTTTCTTTCTTATGGTGAATCTAATGCAAATGCTCATCTTCAGGAAGAACGACAGTGTTGAACAATATTTTGCTAGTTCTGAGAAATGGAATATACTTTTAAGTGTTTACTTTCTTTTCCTTTTATTTGAACAGCAAAAAAATGAAATTGTTAGGTTTCACTTTCATATTTGGAGAAATGTATGGGGTTTTACCTTGTCTTACTCAGAATCAGTCCAAGCTCTGCTTCCATGAAAAACTCATTATCCACTGAGTTTTGTGCCCTCCCAGAAGTTGTCATTTCTAAAATTCACCAGTAGGCGTCTCCTGCCTGTAGTTTTGATCATGGAGGAGAGCCAATCATTTCTAGTTCATTTAACATTAAGTGTCTTGAAAAATTTGTTCACTATATAACGCAGAGAATCAAAGCCCATTTAATACAATATAAAACGAATCAGTTGATTTAATTTAAACCTCAACTTTTCAGGTAATAAATGTCTAAAAGTGATTGCTGAGTGTAATATATCATTAGAATATTAAATTTAACTGTTGAACCGGTTTCTTTTGAAGCCTGCCAAAATTATAATTAAAAACAAAAATATTGTTGGAGCAGAAGTTGACAGTCATCCATAAAAATTAATACTTCTCTCACAATACTGGAGAATTTAGGAGATATCCAATTTTGAGGTTTCTTTATGAATGAGATTAATATTTATTATCTGAAGACTGCAGGGCCTTCGTAACAGGAAAGAAATTACAGAAGTAATTTGAAATTTTTCTTTTGAAAAATAAAATAGAATGACTGAATATAAGTTGCTTACACCAGTTCTGAAATATTTAGTTTTCCCAGGCTCCTCTCTAGAGGTGACGTTTTAGTGCTGGACTTACCAGTACTGTCTTCTTGTTGTTTAATCTAATTCGGTCATATTTAATGGCCAATCACTACTCACCTCACCTGTTTTCAGTCCGAATTTTCTTTCTTTTCAAATAATCTGGAGGTACATTGCATCTTACACACCCTGATCTTGAACATGATTCCCAGAATGGTTTTCAGTTGTTGCATTAAGCATCAATTCTTCTGTGAACATGAGTTCTAGTTTATGATAGGCTTTTCGGTACTCCCATCATGTATGACAGACAAAATGCTTTGTCCATCGTAGGTTTCTATTACTGTTAAATGAATAAATAAAGCATCGGCTGATGGAAGAGCAAACATATCCCACTTCTATCTGTATGTATTAGAAAAACAAAATAAAAAAAATTACTTATTGATTGTAGGATAACATTGGTTTATCTTTTCCACCTTGCCACAGGGAGCTTAGGTTTGGGTTACTCCCACCACAGTGCTCCCATTCCTCTGTGTTTATGAGTAACTTCTTTCTTTGTGCTCTGTTGACTTGTAAATATTGTTTTTCTCTTCTCCTTAAGTCCATTGCATAGTTAACTCAGAGCCATATTATTTTGTATGGACACAGGAAGACAGTTAATGCTATGCTTTTGTAACTTGGGAGTTAATGGACTCCAGATAATATTTCCTCCTGGTCATCTGTTCTTTTGACTTAAGCCTCAGTTACCCTTACATCAAGCACCCCAAAAAGAGGGTCCTGAAGGGGACTGGATGGACCAAGGGCAAGCAGTGAGCTATCCTGGAATCAAAATGGGCCTGGCTAAGGCGCCATAATACTTAATCACTTAATCACTTAACTTCCCGTTAGTCGTCGATTTGCTCGAGTGGGCGCCAGTAACGTCTCCATTCGTCCCTGTCACGTGTCAGTGTAGCCCAGTGGCATCTGTTCGCCCTGGGAACATGAAGAGCCTCAAACTGATCGTTCATGATCTTGATGAAGAAGTCTGACCATCTGGTAGGCGGGCGGCCACGCGGTCTTTTGACATCCCATGACACTACCTCCACTACCCAGCTGCCGCCACACTCTAGGACACTTTCTGGACCGGCACGGCCGCTTTGCGGCAGCACGACTCATCATAAGACACTAAATACTCATCTTCCAGAATTGCTGTACCATATTTGATAGGGTTCAAATATGGTAACACCTACGAGGGCAATTAGAGGTCGCCCCAAAAGCCTCTATCCCTCTCGGAAAGACTGGCAAGCTGCCAAGAGTATTCTGCCCACACGGAAGAGCTGGGCAAGCTATCCGTTGTGTATTTGATATGCCAAAACCAGTAATTACAACTGGTCTCATTCACCTGACCCTGAATGCTTCACTGACATGGCAGCACTGAGAAGGATGAGAAAGGAGAGGCCGATAAAATCTCAAGGCCGAACTAGGCTGCCACAACGAAGGAAAACAAAAATGATCGCCTGTACTTTCAATGCACGTATGCTAGCATCAGATGCATCCATCGAGGACCTGATGGTACAAGCGCGAAAGATCAAGTATGACATCATCGGTCTGACCGAGACAAGAAGGCACGAATCTCACCATGCCGTTTTCGACACTGGAGAAGAATTGTTCCTAGGAACATGCGATAAAAGAGGTGTCGGAGGCGTCGGTATCCTTGTCAACACAAACTTGGCCATGAGCATTGATTCATTCGAATGCCTAACAACCCAAATCGGACGTTTACATTTGAATAGATGTGGCTCACTGCCTGCAGTTTCTATCTTCGTTGTCTACACACCAACATCTCATTATGATGAAAGAGAAATCGAGAAGTTCTACATGGAGCTGGAGAAGTCTATAAAGAAGACCACACCTTCTACAAGAAAATTGTGGATGATTTTAATGCCAAGATAGGACCAAGAAGATCAGCTGAAGAACTTCACATCGGGACTCATGGCCTAGAATGGAACGAACAGGGTGAGAGACTGTCTGAGTTTATCATGTCGACCAAGACCATCCATGGTAACTCACAGTTCCAGATGGCAGAATCTAAACGTTGGGCATGGGAGTCTCCCGGTGGACGATTCCACAATGAAATAGACCACATCATATTCAATCGACCGTTTTGCCTGACCGATGTCGCTGTTGTCCCAAAATTCTGAACGGGATTGGACCACCATCTCCTTTGTGCAAAATTCTACTTCACAGAGCGGGGAGAAAGGGCTTCAAAGTTTAAGAGGAGAACTCCCAGAATGACCACCAACTGGGAGCTCTATGGCACTATTGCTGCAACATGGGAAGATGCCATTGTTGACAATATTGACGAGGAATATGATCGATTGGTTCAGCACCTCCATGATTGTGCGAGGAACGCCAAGAGAGAGATAGCCACAAAAAAAAAAACGCCATAATACTTAACTATAAGTTAACAGCATAGTCATGGAAAAATTCTGTCATGATCCAAAAAGTAATAACTAGATTCAGACCCTGCTGCGGTTGGGAAAGATTAATCTGTCCTGAGCACTGTAGTCTGAGATCTATAGCGAGATGCCCTCAGGAGAACCACTCTACAAGCTCAGTGTGTCTCTTACTGTGTCCATACAAAAGAACTAATATTAAGAAATAGAATTAAGATGCTAATTGTGATGTTAATTAAGTTATTGGACTAAGGAAAGGAGAAACACCCCTAGGTGGTATTTCCCTCCCTTGAACCTGATCTGGGATCAGGAAGATCAGGAAGGGCTTTGGTAGGTCGATTCTGCTACCTGGAAAGTGGACGTGAGGGAGTTGGTCAGAGACAAGAGAGAGAGAGCAGGGCAGCAAGATGGATCGTGGAGAGACTAGCAAGGGGGACAGAGGGAAAAGAATGTAGGGGAAGAATCCCGGAGAAGGCACATGGAGAGATGAGAGGGGGAGGCTGTGAGATGAAGCGCCAAGAGATGAGTGGGGGAGACAGGAGGAGATGGAATGAGGGGCAGTGTGAGACTAGAATGAGGAGCTCAGAGAGAGAGACTAGAACAGGCACATGGGGAGAATGAAATGAATGGCAACTGATCACCAACCAGCCTGGTGGCCCTCGTCTTCTCCTTTGTGTGCCCATGGCATTGATTGTCGCAGGTGGACCAGCGACTCCAGACCACTAATGCAGCTGGCAAGAGGGAGAGCCACTGGGGTTTTCCCTTTCCTTAACTGCCTGGAGATTACACAATTGAGTCCCTTATGCAAACCAACAGTGCACTTTAAGATAGGCTGAACTTACTGGTAAGAGGCAAAATGATGGACTAGCAGGATGCTGGGGTCACCTACACCCCCGTCCAAGTACGACAAATATGCCTTTAAACTGAAGCTGCTATTTTAAATAAAGAGCAGAGGCTTTAAGGACCTACCTGTATTTTCATAAGGAAACTATTAAACCATTGGAAAGGGGAAAGCTACTGATAGATCAGGAGCCATGTCAGTACCCTGGGCTCCAAGATTGAGAGTTTGATCAGTGACATGTAAATGAGCTCAAGAACTGAAGGCAAATTCCAGTGCTGGGTATGCCAGGTCCTGGAAACTCACTTGGGAAAGGGAGTATATTCGTCCAGTTGTAAAAATGGAGGTGCTTTTCTCTAGTAAACAATAGGATTCTGGAGAACAGTGGGTAGTGGAGAAGGAACAGACCTCACTGAAAAACGCAGCTTTCTTGAACTTAAAACATCATCATAAGAAGAAAGAAGGAAGTGTATGCAGCCTCTTCCTGAACCAAGACACTGCTAGATACCTGTCACCATATTGACACCACAATGATCAAATCAAGTCAAGTGTCTGAGCAGATGTTGTCACCCCTTCCTCCAAAACTCAGGAGCTTTACAGCTTTTGGATTGTCCTCACATACACAGGGTCACACTTGTCCACAGTGACTGCCGGTTCTTAAGTTTCCACAGAAAACTGTGAATAGAACTTGATAGTATCCCATAAGCATACCTGCCTTTTAGAGTCATCCCATGTCTAGTACTTTTAGAACCCAGGCAACACCTGTCCTGGTACTATCAGGCTCTACAGATTCCTGGACAAAGTTTACGTTACTGAGATGTCAAGAGCACATAACTTCTTGTCTGCTCCATTTTTGCCTGGGAATTAGGGGCAACTCTATTGATATAAGATATAGTCCATAGCTGAGGGACCAATTATAGCCTGAAGTTCTTAGAAAAGCTTTGTGGGTGGAATCTGTCCTATTGACAGTGACTGCAAATATTCCTCTCAACTTAAGCAATGATAATATCCATTGAATCCCATATGTTTGGAAGCTTACAACAACAACCTTCTCACATCTCACCTCCCTGAACCCATGTTACTATCTGGATTCTTGGATTGCCATTTGACTTGAGGTCTTGAGCTTCTGTTCTCACAGTAGTTGACAAAGTTTCAGCCATGGCCCATGGGGCCTGTGCCATGAATTTGTGGGTCCTGCCTTCGTACCACCTGTGGAGTTGCCTGTCTTTTCTAGGAGTCTTGGTCTGGGAATCGAAAAGCTAATGAAGAGTCCAATAACGGCAGAGTTCTTCATTGGTACCATGCACAGTCCAGCTGTGCCCTTCACAACAATCCCATTGTTCGCTACAAATCTCGGGGGTCTCTCTGCTCTGTCAGGGTTGAAGCCTACAGCCGTAGGTCTTCTTTAGGGCTCTCAGAGTAAGAGAGAGCTTATAGAAGAGTGGTAGCCCTAGCTAACAACTGCAGTCTTCTTCCACTTTCTTGCTCTCTCTAGGCTACCACAGCAGACGGTAGCCCCTAGCAACCACTAGCTAGCATTGGCCTCAGAACAGTCCTCTCTAGCAGCAGTAGCTTTGGAATCTTGCTGTTTTCTCTCTTAGCTGCAGCTTTGTGGCTTTGTTCTTTCCGCAACTCAACATTCCAACTCTCTCTGACTCTCTATGTTAGTCTCTCTTTAGTTACTCATAGTTGCAGCCCCCAGCTTTGCTCTCTCTGCTCTTGTTCTCCAGGAGAGAGGATGTTGGGACAGAAGCCATGTCCTCTGATATCCCCAGGTTCTCTGTGTGACAGTGTGGCAGAATTCCCTGACTGGCTGCACCCCTGATAGTTTGTTCACTTGTGGGCCTCCTAGTTTGCCTGTTTCCAGCTGACACATAACAACAACTACTGTGAAACCTCTCTCTTTCTGGGATTGGGATTCTTTGGATATCTCTGGGCTCAGAGGCTCATGTCAGAAGACAGTAGTTTCTAACAACAGTGACCGTGACAATAGTTCTCCCAGGAACTCTCTCTTGTTTTCCACAATCTTATAGAAAGAAACTGGCACAAAGACAAGGGCCTTTGGGTTAGGCATATATGCAAATAAATTTGCAAGTAAGCGCCTCAACCTCTGTACTCCCTCTTTCTCTCTCTTGTTTCTATAAGGAAGATCTGTATTTCTACTAAATTGGAGAAGTTAGGAAAATTAGAACATTTTTAGAATCATATAATCTTACAAGACTGAATTAGAAGAATGTACAAAAGCTGAGTAGACCAATTACAAGAGGAAAATTTAAATGGCAATCAAAAGTTTCACATAAAACAAAGCCTATGACTAGAAGATTTCACTAGTGAATCCTACCAAATCAAAAAGGCCTACCTATTTTCCTCAATCTCAGCAAATAGTAAAACTAAATAATATGGACATAACAGATGCAGAGAAAGCATTTGATACGCTTCAGAATTTATTTGTGATTAAGATTGAAAATGAAATGGGAACAGAATGGACATACCTCAATATAATAAAGACCAAATGTGACAAACCCACAGTTAATATTAAATCCAAGGGTCCTCCCGTTGTTCATCGATTTGCTCGAGCAGGCCCAGTAACGTCTCCATTGGAGACTTTGTTGTTACTGTGTCTGGCATATCGAATAAGTCACGGGGAGCTTGCCAGGCTCTGCCGTGAGGGTGAGATACTCTCGGTAGCTTGCTGGGCTCTCCTAGAGGGGCGGAGGAATCGAACTCGGGTCGGACATGTTGGCTGCATGCAAGGCAAATGCCCTACCTCTGTGCTATTGCTCCAGCCCAAATCCAAGGGTAAAACGTCAAAAATATTTCCTCTAAGATTAGATACCAATCAAGGATGTGCAATTTCACTATATTTATTTAATATGCTCTTATGCTCTTATTTATTTAATATGACTTTCTATCAGAGAAACTATTAGAGACTATAATAACAGGAAAGAAAATTGGAAAATAAAATTATTAGTATTTTCAAAAACACAATTTGTAGAAAAAAACAATAAATCGCTCTAAAAACTATTACTGACAAAATAGGTGGAGTAAAATAGAAGACTACTAGATCTATATATGTTAATACAATGATTTTTCTATATACACAAAAATAAACTAGAAATGACAAAATTAAGAAAATAGTTTCATTGACAATTGCATCGGACAGAGTTATCTAAAAATAGGCTTAACAAATTTTGTGTGACTGTACCAAAAACCCATCAGTCATTGTTATAAAGAATAGAACACACAAAGAAAAAAAAAAAGGTAATCCATCCTCAAGCAATAAAATAATAAACACTTTAAACCACAGTATAATCCAAAGCATTACACAGATTCAGAGTAATCATGATCAAAAGTAAAATTGTGGGGTCAGAACAATAGTGCAGTGGGAAGGATACTTAGCTTGCATACTGCTGACCTAGATTCAATCCCTGGCATCCCATATGTTGTCAAGCACATCCAGGAGTGATTCCTGAGTGCAGAGCCAGCAATAATCCCTGAGCATCAGAGGGAGAGTACCCCCCAAATAACTAAACAAAATAATTAAAATTAATATCATTAAGGATTCGGACAAATATTTGAAATTAAAATGGAATTAAAATTAAAATTATTTAAAATTAATATTATTAAGGATTGGGACAAATATTTGAAATTAAAATGGAATTTCTAATGTATATTTTTAGGGAGCAGTACAAATTCAAATGGTCACTATCCTGCCACTGTCCTCCCGTTGTTCATTGATTTGCTCCAGCGGGCCCAGTAACGTCTCCATTGTGACAATTGTTACTGTGTTTGGCATATTGAATACATCATGGGCAGCTTGCTAGGCTTTGCTGTGCAGGCAAGATACTCTCAGTAGCTTACCAGGCTCTCCGAGAGGGGTGGAGAAATCAAACTCAGGTAGGCCATATTGGCTGCATGCAAGGCAAATGCCCTACCCACTGTGCTATTGCTCCAGCCCTCATCCGAGTTCAATTTCTCCACCCCTGTTGGAGATCCTGGCAAGCTACCGAGAATATCTCACCCGCACGGCAAAGCCTGGCAAGCTACCCGTGACGTATTCAATACACCAAACATAGTAACTACAAGTCTCATGATGGAGACGTTACTGGCCCACTCGAGAGCATTGATGTTTAAATGATAATCTTGAAAAAAATAAGAATAGAGGTACTATGCTTCCTGACTTCAAAATATATCAGCAACTCATAGTAATAAAAATTCAGCATAGTTGAATTGACATGCATTCTATGTACAGACCAGTCTCATGAGTTTCAGATTTGAGCTCAATTTTTAAACTTGTTGTGTTTGAAACTAGGAGACTGGCTTTGGTAATCCTTATTTACCTGTAATAAGCCCCTCATCTACCTGTATGCTTCATTAGAGAGTTGAATAGGCTTGAATATGTCATTTCTCTCAAATGAGGACAATTCTAGCATATGAATTGTATTAGAATAAAGTTAGACACAGAGGCCAATAGAATAGAACTGAGAAACTAGAAGCCCACAAATATATGTGCTGTTAGTTTACAAAAACAAACAAACAAACAGAAAACCAAATGGTTTATTTGGATTAAAGGTTGACATACTATAGATGTTTACTACACCACCAAATCCACTATAAAAGCACCAATACCCCTTCATCACAGTTCAGTAGATCTTCTCCATATTGTGTCCAGCCTAGCTTCTCTCTTGGTAATCATAAATCTGCAGTCAGAATCCAAGAAGTCCTAACAACTTTGGGAAATCTCATAGCCACATGCAAAGTAATGAACGTACCAGTGTATCACTGTCTCACAAAATACACAAAAATTAACACAAAATAAAATAACTAGGTGAAAGATGCCAGATGATAAAAGATACAAAAGAAAATATAGGTATTATAATATGTAACTCTGATCTAAGCGATATCTTTGAGAACTTAACTTATATATCAAGGGAAACCAAGGCAAAATCAATAAATGATTTATAAAAATTGCAGCATTGTAAAAGCTTCCTTCATAGGAAAATGAAATGTCATTGAAAGCAAAAGATAACCTACTTAATTGAAGAAATTCTCTGCATCAACATTAATAATATGTTGATATCCAAGACACACGAAATACTCATATAATGTACAGCATCAAAATAACAAAACCAAAGAACCTAACCAAAAATTGGGCAAAGATCATAGCAGATATTTTCTCAAAGAAAATGCACATATGGGGCCAGAGTAATAGTACAGCAGGTACAGCATTTGCCTTGCATGTGACTAACCTGGCCTCGATCCCTGGTCTCCAAACTATTAAAAGTAGATCTAATACTTGATTGTGTACTCTATTCCTAGGCCTAAAACTTAAAAATATATAAAAACATGAACTTGAGAAGATATATGTCATACTTGTTTATATATGGTCATACTTAAATCACTGTCTACAATAAGATACAGCCCAGTACCCAACAACAGGTCAGTAAAGATGTTACACATGCAAACTCTCTCTCTTTCTTTCTCTCTCTCTCTCTCACAGACACACAGGAATACAATTCAGATATAAACAAGTGAATTCTTGCAATTTGTGACAACATGAATACAACACAAGGGCATCAATCTAAGCAAAAGAAATCAGAAGGAGAATAACAAATGATACATAGTTTCAGCATCAAAATGTACACCACCATATCCACTATAAAAGCATCAATACCCCTTCATCACAGTTCAGTAGACCTTCTCCTGAAGGAGAGGTGCTATTGCTCCAGCCATCACCCGAGTTTGATTCCTCCACCCCTGTTGGAGATCCCGGCAAGCTACCGAGAGTATCTCACCCACACGGCAAAGGCTGGCAAGCTACCCGTGACGTATTCAATATGCCAAACACAGTAACTACAAGTCTATGTAGTTACTGACTTGTAATTACAAGTAATTACTTGTAATTACAAGTCTATGTAGTTACAGACTACACACATGAGGCATAAGCAAATAAAGAAACAGATGTAGGCAGAAGGATGAGTTGAATTGACATGCAGTCTATGTACAGGCCAGTCTCATGAGTTTCAGATTTGAGCTCAATTTTTAAACTTTTTGTGTTTGAAAGTAGGAGACTGACTTTGATAATCCTTATTTACCTGTAATTAGCCCCTCATATACCTGTATGCTTCATTAGAGAGTTGAATAGGCTTGAATATGTCATTTCTCTCAAATGAGGACAATTCTAGCATATGGAAAAATTGAAT
This sequence comes from Sorex fumeus, assembly GCF_029834395.1. NCBI lineage: Eukaryota > Metazoa > Chordata > Mammalia > Eulipotyphla > Soricidae > Sorex > Sorex fumeus. The sequence continues at coordinate 3,699,550 of NW_026606095.1, read as the reverse complement.
CATAAGGTGTATAGTCTACAGCCTATGAGGTCATAGAACTTAATTTAGAAACAAAATAAATGGTATGGAAACAATATGGATAAAAATATCATCACTGTATCACTATCACTGTCATCCTGTTGTTCATTGATTTGCTTGAGCAGGCGCCAGTAAGGTGTCCATTCGTCCTAGCCCTGAGATTTTAGAAGCCTCTCCTTACTCATCCTTCCCAAAGGTGCCTTTCAGGATCAGGGGAATGAGACCCATTATTGTTACTGTTTTTGGCATATTAAATACACCATGGGGAGCCTGCCAGGTTCTGCTGTCCAGGAGGGATATTCTTGGTAGCTTGTCGGGCTCTCCGAGAGGGACAGAGTATGTGTATGAGAAAAGAAGCAAGCATGTTAAAGCCAAAAAGATGTATGCTGCTTTAGGTACTTCAATGGGCTAGACTATAAGAGTTTGTCTGGCCGCAAATATATCACAAATAATATATTTGGGAGAGGATATTGTATTTGTGTATGTTTCAAATGACTGTATTACAACAAGAAATATTTAAAGAAATACATGGTTCCAGAGCCCGGCAAGCTACCGAGAATATCTCGCCTGCATGGCAAAGCCTGGCAAGCTACCTGTGACGTATTCAATATGCCAAACACAGTAACAACAAGTCTCACGATGAAGACATTACTGGGCCCGCTTGAGCAAATCGATGAATAACAGGAGGACCATGACCGTGACCATGGCAAAATTATTCTCAGTGGAAGATGCTGGCATTAGGGTATATGTCTGGGGTCACTTAAATACCAGGGTACCTTAACTCTCATGAAAAGAGGAAGCTGATCACTTAAAGATTAGTTCTATAGCCTAATAATGATATACCTCAAATATCTTTGGAGATTGGCACAGAAGAATGACATATAGTGTTTAAATGAATAGAATTCAGCTGAAGTTATGAAGATAACCCCTCATCTTATGTGGGGCTTGGATCAGAAACATAGGATTTGAGAGGGGAGATCATTTTTGTATATGTTTCAAATGGTTGCATTACAACAAGAAATATTTAAAGAAATACATGGTTCCAGTGAGCCAACAAATTTGCAGTAACCATACAACTTGGATTTGGGACATAAGACAGTAGTCAAATTTTGAATCAATTACTCTGAATTAGACAGGCAGATAGAAGGTAGGATTCAAATTAGGATTTGAAGGTAGCTATCCCAATAGCTCTTGGGAACTGATTACATTAAATGAATCGGGTTCCCTATTAGTCACTATTTTCTTTGGGGAAGATACTGATTTTGAAGACAATCCCCTTACCAAAATTTCAGGAATTCTGCCTGGATTGAGTTTATAACTGATGATTTACTTCTAAGAGAGGTGCATAGGTCAATCTTTTCATTTAAATGACATTTTTATCTTTATAACAAAAATGATAAATGTTTATTTATTTTTAATTAATTTTAATCGAATCACCATGAGATACAGTTACAAAGCTTTCATGATCAGGTTTTAGTCATACAATGTTCCAACACCCATCCCTCTACCAGTGCACATTTCCCACCACCAATATCCCGTTTCCCTCCTGCCATACCCCCAGCCTGCTTCATTCTCTCTCTCTCTCTTCTCTTTCCTAAAAATGACAAGTGTTTAATATATTAAATTTACTGTTATCTCACTATGAAGTAATAGCAACATTCTTCTTGATCTTTTTGCTTGTTATTGTATAAAATTTAATGAGAATGTAATTTCATATATACAAATAAATATGTTAAGTGTGTTCTATCTAAAAAACATCTGGCCAGAGAGGACCAAAAAGCTTGGGTATAACATTGGTTTTGAGAACTGACTTGATTATAATAAGTTGGGTTTCCTATTGGTCACTATTTTCTTGGGGAGAGGGTTGTTTGTGAAGACAATCTCTTGTAAAAATTTCAGAGATTCTGACTGGAAAACAGTACAACAGGGAAGGCACTTGCACATAATTAATCTGGGTTAGACTCCTGGAACTACCAGGAATGATCCCTGAGAACAGAGCTGGAAGTAAGTCCTGAGCACTGGTGGATGTGGCTCCCAAACAAACTGACAAATACTTAGCAATGTTGTTTTTGAAAAGTGTATTGCTCTTTTAATAACATAGTATCTGAATATTATTTAGGATTAACAATTAAAAATATTTATTTCTTTTTCTATTTGTTGTAATGGCTTTTTCCTATAATCTCAATTGCTTGTAAGAGTTTATACATCTCTTTTATTTTTGTTTATTCTGTTGTAAATGGGCTGGAGTGATAGCACAGCAGGTAGGGTGTTTGTGGTGCACGTGGCCGACCCGGGTTCAATTCCTCTGTCCCTCTCGGACAGCCTGGCAAGCTACCGAGAGTATCCCACCTGCACAGCAGAGCCTGGCAAGCTCCCTGTGGCGTATTCAACATGCCAAAAACAGTAACAACAAGTCTCACAATGGAGACGTTACTGGTGCTCGCTCGAGCAAATCGATGAACAATGGGAGGAAAGTGCTACAGTGCAGTGCTGTTGTAAATATTGTTATTGGTTCTTTGTTTTCAACCTCTGAATTTAGCTTTTACTTTATGTTGAAAGGTTAAGGATTATACTGGGAAACAACACATCTGCTCATCTTTTTTCTATTATTCTGCAGATTCGTAGGTAGATTGATACATACACATATATGTGCATGCATACATAGATTCATAGGAAGAGAATTGGCAGCACGTCTTAGCCCAAATTTCTGATACACGGGACTTAAAACAAAATCAGATTTTTTTCCTATTAATTGTTTTTCTTTATTATCACAGTGGTAATTTGTAAGGAGTAGGTAAGCATTTCATCAAGGATGTTTTAGTAGTCCTCTTGAAATAGAAATCAGTTCAGGGCTTTAAGACAGCATTTTATCTACTTGACTCTTTCCATTCGGAAGACTTAATTAAACTTAATTAGACATGATTAGGAAAAGGTATTTAGGATTTAGGTTACCTTTGTGCTTCCCCTGATTGCCTCTGCCCACATCAATATTTGTTGGCCTTTAGTGCTGGCAGGAGTTCAGACTTCTTTTTTCTGAGAGGGCAGAGAGGGAGGCAGGTGGCAGGCAGATGGATGTATAGGTGAGGTGTCCCTAACGTCCTCACAGCCTCGTCAGTAATAGCTCCAAGTGGTTCTCACTCACTCTGCCTCTTTAATTCATTCTACAAAGTCCAGTGTAAGATTTACAACCTAACTTCCCATCCCAGGCTAATTGCTTGATTGTCTAAAAGCTAGGACATTATTAGTATTTTCATTGCGACACATACAGTTTAATTACATCATATGATCTTTAATATGCAGTTTTTACTACCTAGTTCTTACACTATGTAATAAAGAACATACCCATGTCTTTAGCTTTCCTTACAAGATTTTAAGCTTCCTGGCATAATTTAGTTATAAGTTAGACTACACTCACTTTTGTTAATATTTAAAATTTGTTCATTGAACACAGAAACTCATTTAGCATGGAATAAAACACACAATGACTACTAGCATTTATCAAATATAAATGCAGCTGTACCTCGAGGAGTTGTTTCATTTAGAAGACACATACCAATTTTTTTACTGTGTCTTTTTACTATATATGAAAATATATGTATATTCAAGAAAGTTCACTCTTACTCAGTGATTAAAATAATACTTTGAATCACTAAGTTTTTGGACCACAGAGACTCAATCTCTAATTTAGCCCTTTACCGTCTGTGTGAACATGAGACTCAGTTTCCACATATGGAAAATGGTAATAACCCTTTCTTACAGAGTTAAATTAAGGCATGATCCAATTTAGTCCAAATTTCCCCAAAGTGCCTCCGAAGGTGATAATTCCTTAGATAGAAGTTTAAGATTGAGTCTTAATTCCTTCCAACTCATAGTTCTTGGGAGTGGGAGGAAATTGAAATCCTAATTATAACCCAACAACAAGACACCCTCAATTCTGTCATGATTAGATTACTCTTGGTTCCAGAGTTGTCTCACAGTTGTTGTTTTTTTTTTCCTGATTTGATCTGCACACATTATTAAATCTGGAATGAGGGAGTTTGTGGCACATCTGGCAATCGGAACGAGCCCAAATTCCAATTCCTAGTGCCTAATCTCCCATTGATGTTTTCCAGTGGGTGCAGTGATATTGTTTTTGATCCCTAGCACTGAGCCTTATATACTGAGATCGTGGGAATCAGTTATGCAGCTGTTATTTCCAATCCCCAGGGAGAGCAAAGTCACAGTCATTTTTATTTGGGGTAAAATTCCCCTCTCTGGCCCAGTGGCTGACTTTTGCATCCAATATTCCATTCTCTTGATGCATGGGTAATATTTCATCGACATCTCGACGTGTCGTGCCAGCAGAACATTACCGATGAGATTCTCCAGGAATATGTGAAAGAGGGCTTTTTGCCTGTAATTTGTGAAGCTCTTTGGGATTCTTCTAGATAAAGAAGCTTCTATAAACCTCACTTATGGTGATAACTGCTGGCAGAATCGAAGTTACACATGTGTGTCGGGAGGACAATATATTCTTTTTGTGTCCAAATAAGCTTCCATTTATCTATACAAATATCTTTGAAAAGACCAGAGCTGAAATGTCTTCTCTCCAGCTGGGGTGCTGTTCTGTTGTTGCCGTGAAGTAAATTGGGTCACAGTCCAGCTTTGCCTCCAGCACCTGCTCAGTCACATAATGGGGAAATGAGAGCTTCTGTAGTGACAAGGGCAGTGAGTGGCAGACCTGTGCCCAGGATCGCCAAGGACAGCTAATAAGAAGTCCAGGAGAGCCCATCATTCAGATTGCTGCCATTGTTGCTCCTATCCTGGAGGAAAGACATTACTAAAAGGAAAATTGTTCTTTTAACTCCTAGTTTTGAACTCTTTCTGTGATCTCCAAGGAGAGCAATTTTAAAAGCTTAGATTTCACTAGCCTGTGCCAATTTGGAGAAAGAAATGACTCTAATGCACAGGAATACTGGGATCCATAGATTTTCTTGGGCACTGAATATATTCGCTCTAAACTAATTAAAAAGGACTTGAAAGTTGATTGGAAGGAAGTGTGGGAAAAACAGAATAAGGGTTAGACATGGAGTCAGCATTCAGTTCTTCAATCTACCATCCATGACCTTTCTGTCTGTGCTTTATTTCCCTTATACAATAGAGGGCTAGTACGAAGATGAAGTGAACAGAATGCGTGACATATTTGTTTTCATATATTCATTTGCTCCAAAATATAGCTGTGAGAGTAATAGCTTGACTTATATCAATCAGGAAAGACAGTGCTTCTCTATGAAAATAAAAAAGTCCCAATATCAATATTTTAAAAACATAGATTTCTGTCCTTTCTCATTTCCTCTGATGGTAGCTGTCTTGATGACTCTGTGCTCCATACAGTATTGAATTTGGGGCATAGGCTCAGCGAACGCCATCACCTGATAATCATGACAGTAAAACAGAAGCTCTAGTAGACTTCATAGCTACAACTTAATGGTCTGGCTTGGAAATGATACTTGCCCTTCTATGCTTAAAGTTCACCAACCAAAAAAAGTCACATGGCTTCTTCCAGTGAGTAATGAATTGATGGGTAAATCCTATTCTTTTCTGCAAACAAAGGAACTAGAGTATATGACAAAAAACACTGATGACTTCTGCCATGTTTATTAAGCAAACTTAGCACATATATATCAAAGTTATCATTTATTAAACTATACATAAAACATTTCTTTTGTTAAATTTTTAGTAATGCTGATTTATTTTTATCTTTATTATAGTTTTCACATGGGCACAAAAAGAAAATTATATTTTCAGAAAATGAATCTATAATACCTTATGTTTTCTTACTCTTGACAATGCTAAGCAGTTAATGATGCTTACGTGTCATGGTTCTGGAAGTTGTAGGGGAGGATTGAGAAGATGGAGACCAACTATCTGAGGGTTTCATCAAAGGTTATTTATCAGACAAGGATAAATCCAATTTTATGTAGTTATTGTGATAAAATTGTAGAATTTGGGTTATAAAGACATTTTTATAAGAAAGAGGTAATATTAAAAAGACTATCATTACATTGGGTAAGGTATTTGTTTTGATTATAGTTGACCCAGATTTGATCTCCAGTATCACCTATGGTACCCCAGCAATGTCAGGAGTGATTCATGAGTGCAGAAACAGGACTAAATCCTGATCACTGCCAGGCGTGGCCTAAAAATCAAAGGAAAAATTAAAAATGAAGCATCTATTGTATGGAATAGTACTCAGCTATAACAAAGAAGAAATCTTGTCACCAGTGAATAGGGATAAAACTGGGTCATGCTAATCAACGTAAGAAGGAAAAAAAAAACAAATACTAAGTGCTATCCTTTATTCTGGTAAATAAAGAATAAAATCAATGCAATCAACACAAACCCCAACAAAAATGAACCACCAAACTCTGACAGTGGAGCTATAGTTACAAAGGAGGAAGGAGCAGAAGAGCTAAAAGAGTGGAGTAGTCAGTGGACTAAGTGGAGGGATACTGGTGGTACATGTGGTATGGTAACATATAATTGGGAAGGATGTAAAATTCAACCCTTAAAATATGCTTGTAACTCAACATTACTGAGCTAAAAATGAAAGTAAAGTAAAGGCCCTCCCGTTGATCATCGATTTGCTCGAGCGGGCCCAGTAACGTTCCCATTGGAGACTTTGTTGTTACTGTGTCTGGCATATCGAATACGTCACGGGGAGCTTGCCAGGCTCTGCTGTGCGGGCGCCATACTCTTGGTAGCTTGCCGGGCTCTCCGAGAGGGATGGAGGAATTGAACTCGGGTCAGCCATGTTGGCTGCGTGCAAGGCAAACACCCTACCGCTGTGCTATCGCTCTAGCCCTCATTTTCAGAGCTAAAAATGAGTAAATAGTGATGTAGAGCATTTTCTCATGTGCCTTTTTGCCATTCGAATTTCTTCTTTGCGAAAGTTTCTGTTCATTTCCTCACCCCATTTTTTGATGGGGTTGGGTGATTTCTTCTTGTGGAGTTTAACCAGTACCTTGTATATCCTTGATATCAACCCCTTGTCGGATGTGTACTTGGTGAATATCCTTTCCCATTCTGTAGGCTGTCTTTGTATTTTGGTCAATGTTTCTTTTGAGGTGCAGAAGCTTCTTAGTTTAAGATAGTCCCATTTGTCTATCTCTGTTTTCACTTGCTCGGCCAGTGGCATGACATCTTTGAAGATACCATTAGCTTCAATATCATGGAGAGTTTTGCCGACTTTGTCTTCAATAAACATTAACTTTTGGGAAAATACCTGAATCTCTGTATACTCTGTTATAATGAATAAATGTGACTAAAATTAAAAAAAAATAAAATAAAAATGAGTAAATAAAATTACTTTTATATACCTACAAAAAGACTGTTAAGTTTTTTTTATTCAAACTTTTCCTCTTTTGGGGTATTTCTATTTCCATTGGCAATTAATTATATGTATGTTGTCTACTTTAGGCTTTTGTTTGAGTCTTTATTAGTATAGTATATATTGGTATAGTCTTTATTGGTATAGTATATATTGGTATAGTAGGTAATATATATTAATGTAAACTTTACAGGTATAGTGGCTCTTGTTAATTATCTCTCATTATCAATTTTACTTTTAAAGTAGAATTCCCAACACCATTTTCTGGCCTAGAAAGTGAATAAAGTTCTATCCTAGTCTAATAGATGTAGCTCTTTCCCCAGAATATAATTAAAATTTGTAGCACTGTAGCACTGTCCTCCCTTTGTTCATCAATTTGCTTGAGAGGGCACTGGTAAGGTCTCCACTGTGAGACTTGTTGTTACTGTTTTTGGCATATTGAATACACCACAGAGAGTTTACCAGTCTCTGTAGTGCGGGTTGGATACCCTTGGTAGATTGTTGGTCTTTCCAAGAGATATGAAGGAATAGAACCCAGGTCAGCCGCATGCAAGGCAAACACCCTACCAACTCTGCTATGGTTCCAACCTAATTAACATTTAATGACTACAAATTATTATAAGTCTCCCTTGTAGCAAGGTATAGTGGGAAGCTTTGCTGTAGTATATGGATGCAAGTGATGCATATAAACACAATAAATTCCGTTTTCACAGCTACCTGGATTTGGGTAGGGGACCCACCTTTTTCTACAATGTGCATGGATTCTGCTTCTGCTCCTGTGATTCTTAAACAACTGAGGCCACAGGCTTTCCTTTTAACAACCTTAAGGTGACTCTCCTCAGTTCACCTACTTCTCTGTATAAGGAGAAGGAAAAGTGCAAAGAACTACCTTTCCTTTCCTCTGGAAACTCTTGAGGTCAAACTCTTAGAACCAGGTCTGGGGAGTGAGACAAGAGTCAGTTGGAACAACTTCTAGGTCAAGTGGTTATTATGGAAATTATTTTACCCCCTACTTCCTTTATGGGCTGGAGCGATAGCACAGCAGCTAAGGCGTTTGCCTTGCAGGCAGCCAACATGGCTGACCTAAGTTTGATTCCTCCACCCCTCTCGGAGAGCCTGGTAAGCTACCAAGAGTATCTGGCCCACACGGCAAAGCCTGGCAAGCTACCAGTGACGTATTCAATATGCCAAACACAGTAACAACAAAGTCTCACGGTAGAGACATTACTGGGCCCGCTTGAGAAAATTGATGAACAATGGGAGGACAGTGACAATGACAGTGACTTCCTTTATAATCATATATGTTTGGTGATGGCAACAATTTTATGAAAGGGTGGTTTTGGATAGAAACTACTGGTTGAGGTTGACTTTCTCTGTTGTGGATGCCCATCCTGAAATGTTTTATGAAAACAAAGTAAGCCTTCTATTTTGATTAACACATTGCATTCCTGGGGCATCTTTATTATATTGGTTCAGTCTTCTTGTACTTGACTTCTTTTTTCTAGGCACATTCTTACTTTCACCATTGTCCCTTATACTGGAAGGCATTGAAGGAGCTGGCCCTTTGCTGATTGTGACATTTACAGCTAGAGTTATTTACACGCCTGTGCATTTTTCCCTCCCAAATTTATCACGCAACAGTGAACACAAGCATCTTTGAATTATATGCTGTACCTCTGATTTGTTCATCATAACCAGTATTCAGTTTAATTTTATGCATCCAGGAAAATTTTTTTTATACCTGAAATGAAGCCCAAATCTGTGTGATCAACATTCTAACATATATATCTTAAAAACTACCCAAATTAATTGTGCTGTGTATTCTGAGAATTCTGGGACATATTTTGGTATGAAAATAAGCCCAAATGGCCTTGCAAAGTCCTATTTTTTCATTTAGTTCCACTTCATAGTTGAATATGAGACCAAGATGAGGGTCTGCACTTTTAGAAAATGTGATTCTGGCACATTCTCAGGGAAGATGAGTCTTTTCGAAGGAGCAAATGTGCTACAAGGTGAATGGTGGACAGTTATGCAGAGTAGAGATAAAGTAAGTCATTGCTAGGACAGTGTGGCATTATGGAAGGTAGTCTTTGGGTGAGAGTGAGATATTTACACTTTCTCTGGGTTATTTGGTAGTTTATCCACTGTCTTGAAAAAGTAGAAGTCAACGGGCTTATTTTCTACCTTTCCTGGTCAAATGCACTTGCTAATTGAGAAACCGAACATGATCCATGCTTCCCAAACCCTTATCCTAGGCATAATAGTAACATTGATTTTTTTTTCCCACCGAAGTTCAGGTTGGGTTCTGTTGGCAATTTTCATTTTATTCTATGATTTTGGTTTTTGGGTTTGTGGGACTCATGAAGTATTCAGGATTTACTTCTGGCACTGTGTTCAGTGATCTTTCCAGGCAGTGTTCACAGAACCATGTATGGTATCTGGAATCGAACACAGATAGGCTATGTGAAAATCAAGTGCCTTAACCACGATACTGTTTCTCCTCCCATTATTCTTTTTAATTTTTATACCCAAAGCAGTTATTGTTCTTTAACATTATACCATGTAAAATATCACGTATTTACATATCAGGTTTCGTCTATAAAGTAAATTATGCCAGCAAATTCACATCTAAAACATGTCCCCTTCACTGTCACTGTCCTCCTGTTGTTCATCGATTTGCTCAAGCGGGCCCAGTAACGTCTCCATTGTGACAACTGTTACTGTGTTTGGCATATCGAATACGTCACAGGTAGTTTGCCAGGCTTTGCCTTGCAGGCGAGATACTCTCGGTAGCTCGCTGGGCTCTCCGAGAGGGGCAAAGGAATTGAACTTGGGTCGGCCATGTTGGCTGCTTGCCAGGCAAACACCTTACCCGCTGTGCTATCGCTCCAGCCCATTTTTCCCATGAACTGACAAATTGGTGTTAGAGGTAGAACTATAATTTAGTGACTCTAATAACATACATAACTATTTAATTTATGATTAGGACTAGTGATTGTGGAAGAAAATGCCACCAGTTTAGTCTTTTGCTCTTAATTATTATTTTAAAGTTGTATCTTCCATTAAAAAATTCTATAGTGAGTAAAAGAATTTATGATGCAAATAAACTTTGTTTCTGATATGCTATTTTCATGAAAAATTTTCTTATTTTGTTCACCTCGTAAAAACTGTAATGAATACTGAATTAACTGTGGAAGGAACTAATTTGAATCACTGTTTCACATAAATGAAGAATGGGTTCACTTTAACAGTTTTGGGAAACAAAATTATCACACATCATCTTAATTTCCTCAACTCAAAAAATAGAGCTATGAGGTGGGAAACTCCACGGGAATGAGTTATATTGGAACAATCAATGTTAAGAATAAATCTTGTCAGATTAAGTTTTTGCATTAATATAGTAGAAAATCCTGAAACCTATAAAATAAAGGTAGGTGAGATTAGTTCTCTTTCTTTGGGTGTTGGTAGCTGGGCCACATCTGGGGATACTCAGGGGCTATTCATGACTCTAAGCTCAAGAATCGTTCCTAACAGGCTTAGGGTAACATGGGATGCAGCGAATTTAACCTGGGGCAGCCAAGTGCAAGGCAAATGGCTTACCTGCTATACTATTACTCCAGTCTGACAAGTGAGGTTTGCATAATTTAATCTATCTTTAATTCATATAACCTGATCATCAGTAAATCTTGACTAGTTTCAGTGTCTGTGGGTAGTGAAGAATGTTTTGAGAGATCAAACTTCAATTTTATTGATACCACAGAAAACCATTAGGATTTGGGACTCATATGCCTTCTGTACTAAATAGATAATTCAATAACTGAACCAGAAGGCACAGACCACTGGGAAAGGTGGTGACTGTGATGGAACTGGAGAACTCATGTGTCTATATCATTCCTGCCAGTGATTTCCAAGTGAAAATTTGTGTTGTCTGAATACGTTTTCCAGATAAATCGGAAATGGGGGTTTTTATGCAAGATCTCCTGATGTTTAAAATGGCAAGAAGTTTGAAACACATTCGATGTTCTATACTTATTCAAACTCATGGTTCACAACTTTGAAACCTCTGAACTAGATATTATGGTGCAAAATTCTCTTAATCATACTGATTTCTTTTCACTTATTTTGTTGTGATTCATGTGATTCATGTTGTAGGGCTGGTTTGGGGGTATATACATGAGACGGTGGCTTGAAATCAATAAATTTCTTTGTTATTTGAAATTCTTGTGTCTTGCATTTGAGAAAAACAGGATATTGTGTAAATTTTTTGATAACCTTGACATACATGTGGGAAGAGTTCAGAGTCTTCCATAATAAATGTAAAATGTTATCTGTTGCTATGAACAGTTTAAGTTCCAATGACAAAAGTATAACTGCTTGCTTAGGATACAAAGGAAGCACATTCATAAAGTAAACATAAAATAACTGATGTATGGAGAAACAATAGCTTTCAGAAATGTCTTTGAAGTCATAATGACTTGGAAGTGAAATGTCATCCTTTATAAACTGAGTGACCCCAAGAAAGTTAGGTTATAGGAAGGGGTCAAAATATCATTTTATTTAGCATCTATGGTATACTACTTGAAAGTTTTATGAAGCACTTGTATCATATAACGAATCTGTATGATGTAGCCAGCATGCTTTTCTAATAGGCTCAACTGAGGTACAATACCACTTGAAGGAGGTTCAAAAACATAAAAAGGATAACATCCAAGTAAGAAAGCAATAAAAGACATGAGAAAGGGTACATAAAAAAGTGTACATTCTGGAGGCAGAATGTTGAGTCTTATATTCTGCCTTTAGTATCTATCAGCTCTGTACACTTTGGGCAAAATAATTGTTCTTTCTGTACCTAAATCTTTGAGTCTGTTAAATTGGTATTATAAAAAATATTGAATAGCATAGATTTATTACTGGGCAATTATGTTATATTATTATTATTAGTTTGCAATTAAGACAATTTAGTAAAAGAATAAGAAGAAAATAATTTTGATGCTATGTGAATAACCTTCATTTAAAGTACCTTATAGATTGATCTACTCATTCCTTATAAAGACTCTTCTATAGTTATGTGGATCCAAAATGGAGGTTTTAGTGCAGATAAAAAGAAACTATTTAAACAACTCCCCTCAAGTTCCTTTCTAGATTAATCTACTCTCCATTTCATCTGCACAGCACACATGGGTACATATTGCTTCTCCATGTTTGTGGCCCCGAGGTTCTCTTCTGCTCCCTACTGCTCCTACCATCAGGATTCAGCTGTGTTTGTTTCTCAAATTGTTTATACATCTTCTTGTAATCAAACCTGACCCTCACATTGATGGGATGATGGATGAGAGTATTAATGGAGGTCTATACGACTTGATCTAAATATTTAAATTTCTGATTCAAGCTAACAGACTTTTAAAGTCTGTTCTTTCTTTCTTATTTGATAAATAGAACTTCATGTTGACCTGAAAGGCAAAAGTAAAATTTAAGTTCTTAAAAACCTGTGGAGTTACAAGCAGAACATAATGGTGCAAATGGGTCCCATCCAGCTTACAGCTTTCTACCACGACTGCCAGTCTTGAATGTGTCTGACATTAGCAGTAAAGGTAAAGGTAAAGGCCCTCCCGTTGATCGTCGATTTGCTCGAGCGGGCCCAGTAATGTCTCCATTGGAGACTTTGTTGTTACTGTGTTTGGCATATCGAATACTCTCGGTAGCTTGCCGGGCTCTCCGAGAGGGGCGGAGGAATCGAACTCGGGTCGGCCATGTTGGCCGCTTGTAAGGCGAACGCCCTACCCGCTGTGCTATCGCTCCAGCCCTGACATTAGCAGTATGCAGGAAAATCTCATATTTATTAAAACCTTTAATTCATGCCCCCAAACTTTGTTCACACTAAAATTTTGTTTGTTATTTGGCTAGAGAATTTCCAAACTTTGTACCTGGAATAGAGGGAAGGCTTACAAAGCACTGTGTGTCACCTACATGGTGTACCACTTTGGCTAAATATTTGGGTGTTAACAGGAAGAGATCAGAACCGACATATGGTTTATAAAGCTTGAATCTAGATTCAAGTCCCTTTTTCTATGATCTGAGAAAGTAATGATAGTGTTTCACCAAATTAACTAGATTACAGATTCATTAGTATTTTAATCAAAGCTATACTGGAAATTTTTGGATTTTGTTACATACAAGTAACAAAAGCATAGTTATTACATTAGAAGTTTGGAAAATGTATTTAAATTTTGCATTACAAATGAAAATACAGAAATTCAGTTTCCAGCATGATTCTCAAATATTAAGTTCTTTATCAAGCTTGGAATTTGAAAAGTTCCACTCTGTGATCACTTTAAGAAAGGGCTGTGATCTCAAAAGTCAGATCAAAGATTAAGACCTCAATATTAGATCTGAATCCATAAGGTACATGGAGGAAAATGTAGGCAGAATCCTTCATGACACTGAAGCTAAAAGCATCTTTAAGGATGAAACACCACTGACCAAGCAAGTGGAAACAAGCATAAATAAATGAGACTAAATCAAACTAAGAAGCTTCTGCATCTCAAAAGAAACAGTGACCAAAATACAGAAAGAGCTCATGGATTGGTAAAGAATATTTACCCAATAGCCATCAGATAAGTGGTTAATATCCAGGATGCACAAGGTACTAGTAGAATTGTACAAGTAAAAAGTCTCCAACCACATCAAAAAATGGGGAGAAGAAATGAACAAAAGCTTCCTCAAAAAGGTAATACAAATGGCCAAAAGGTACATGAAAAAATGCTCCACATCACTAATCATCAGGGAGATTCAAATAAAAACAGCTATGAGATATCACCTCGCATCACAGATACTGGCACACCTCCAAAAGAACAAGAGCAACCAGTGTTGGCCCGGATGTAGGGAGAAAGGTACTCTCTTTCATTGTTGGTTGGCCCAGCCTTTTTGGAAAACAAACAAATTTCTTAAAAAACTAGAAATTAAGCTGCCATATGACCCAGCAATGCCACTTCTGGGAATATATCCCAAGGGCACAAAAGAGCACAGTAGAAATGACATCTGCACCTGTATGTTCATTGCAGCACTGTTCAAAATAGCCAGAATCTGGAAACCACCCTAGTTCCTGAGAATAGATACCTGGTTAAAGAAACCATGGTACATCTACGCAATGGAATACTATGCATCTGTTAGAAAAGATGAAGTTATGAAATTTGCATATAAGTGCATGGTCATGAAGAATATCATGCTAAGTGAAATGAGTCAGAAAGATAGGAACATACATAGAATGACGGCACTAATTTGTGGAATATAAAATAACATAAAATGAAATTGACACCCAAGGACAGTAGAGGCAGGGCCAGGAATATTGCTCCATGTTGGCAGCCTGCCTCATGAGTTGGGGGAGAGGAAGCTGGAGTAGAAAAGGAATCACTAAGTCAATAATGGTTGGAGGGATTGTTTGGGATGGGAGATCTTTGCTGAAATTAGACAAAGGACCAATTGTGGTAGCCTTGCAGTATCTATATTCCAACCTATAATGTCCCAAAATAGAGAAAGAGAGAGAATATGGGGGAATTGTTTGCCATAGAGGCAGTGGGAGGAGTTGGATTGGGGGGGGATACTTGGGACATTGGTAGTGGAAAATGTGCACTGGTGGAGGTATGTGTGTTCGATTATTGTATGACTAAAATTCAAACATAAAAGCTTTGTAACTGCATCTCACGGTGATTCAATGGGAAAAAAAAACCAGAAATTCTGTGATCTATGATAAAGAAAAAAAGCTGAATTTATACTTATCACATATAATAAAGTAGGCAAAAACATTAAAATACAATTTCAAAATACCAATTTTTAAAAGAATGACCTTGAGTCTAAAAGATGCTAGATGGGGTCATGACTAGATCTGTCATATAGAAAAGATTATGCCACTTAGCACTATTTCTTTTTAATTTTATTTTAAAATTAAGCAGCTCCAGCCACTTTCTGGACACTTGGGCAGACCCTCACACATGAGTGAAGTCCCATAGAACCAAGTAATGCGGAACTTTGTGACCTTGGACTCCAAGGCTCAACAAGACCCGGAAACAGAGATCCTCTGCCTGCTTCCCCCGATCTCCAGTGACCCAGGGGTCATACCCATAAGACACACCCTGCTGTTGCCAAATAAATTCCTCACTACCTTACCTCTGCCACACTTCAGGCCGCTTTCCACTTCCCACCCATTTTACACACCATATTTAATGGGGTTCAAATATGATGTGAAACATGCCAATACCTAGAAGGGCAATAGAAGACACCCTAAAAGCCTCCCTCCCTCTTGGAGAGCCTGGCAAGCAACCAAGAGAATCCCACCTATATGGCAGAACCTGGCAAGCTACCTGTGGCGAATTTGATATTCCAAAAACAATAAAAACAATGGGCCTCATTCCCCTGACCCAGAAAGGGCCCCCAATATGGCAGCATTAAGAAGAATGAGTAAGTAGAGGCTGATAAAATCTCAGGGCCGAGTTAGTCCGCCAAAACGAAGAAAAACTAAAATGACTGTCTGTACTTTTTTTTTCTTTTTGGGTCACACCAGGTGATGCTCAAGGATTACACCTGGCTCTGAACTCAGGAATTACTCCTGGTGGTGCTCAGGGGACCATATGGAATGCTGGGGATCAAACCCGGGTCGACTGCATGGAAGGCAAACGCCCTACCCACTGTACTATAGCTCCAACCTGTCTGTCTGTACTTTCAATGCACATATGCTGCCATCGGAAGTATCCATTGAGGACCTAATGGTGCAGGAGTAGAAGATCAAATACCACATAATTGGTCTGAGAGGAGAAGGCATCAAGCACATCACGCCATTTTCGACACTTGAGAAAAGCTGTTACTCGCAACATACGACAGTAGAGGCGTCGGTGGTGTCGCTGTCCTTGTCAACACGAACTTGGCCATGAGCATTGATTTATTCAAATGCCTAACAACCTGAACTGGACGATTACACTTGATAGACGTGGCTCACTGCCGGAAGTTTCTATCCTTGTTGTCTACGCACCAACATCCAATTATGATGAAGGAGAAATTGAGAAGTTCTACATGGAACTAGAGAAGTTCTATAAAGAAGACCATGCCTTTTACAAGATCATAGTTAGTGATTTTATTGCCAAGATAGGACTGAGAAGGTCGCCTGAAGAACTCCACATCTGGATCCATGGCCTAGAATGGAACGAACAGGGTGACAGACTGTCTGAATTCATCATGTCGACCGAGACCATTCATGGGAACTCAAAGTTTCAGAAGGCCAAATATAAACATTGGACATGGGAGTCTCCAGGTGGAGAGTTCCACAACGAAACTGACCACATCAATTTCAATTGACAGTTTTACCTGACCGATGTTGCTGTTGTCCCAAAATTTCAAATGGGATCAGACCACCATCTTCTTCATGCAAAATTCTACTTCACGGAGCGGAGAGAAAGGACTGCAAAGTTTAAGATGAGAACTCCCAGAATGACCACCAACTGGGAGCTCTTTGGCACTATTGTGGCAACATGGGAAGATGCTATGGTTGACAACATCGATGAGGAATATGATCGACTGGTTTAGCACCTCCATGACTGTGCGAGAAATGGCAAGAGTGGGAAAGCCACAAACAGACTTCTGTCTTCAGAAACTCTTGAGCTCGTTTGCCAACATGGTTCACACAAGCCTCAGGAAATCATAAGCTAACATCTGAGATTGCAAATCAGTGCAGAGAACCGATAAAGGAAGACCTCAAAGAGAGAAGAGCACCAATGTTTGCCAATGCAGCAGAAGCCGGGAAAAATATTTGCAACACCCACCTGTCCTTCACCAAGTATAAAACCAAGATGACTGCCCTCCTCCTGATGGATCTATTACATCTTCCAGAAGGGCAATGGAGAATATTATTCATGACTTCTGCTCAGATCTCTTTGATAGCCATGTCCATCTGCCAACATACCAAATTCCGCAGGATGAATATGTTGTTCCCAATATTCTCCTTTCCAGAATCTGACACTCCATTTTGTCAGTACAGAAGCATACAGCACCCAGTCCAGATAAGGTCAGACCAATACCTGAAGAATCTGCTGTCAGTACTCATCAATACACTGTCTTGGCTCTTCAGACGTTTCCTATATGAATGCAAGGTTCCATCCCAATAAAAAACCAGCAGGACCGTTCTGTTGTACAAGAAGGGAGACATTCATAACAACGGCAATTATTGCTCAATCTGTCATCTCAGGTCACTCAGGTCATCCTGAATAAAATAGGCAGAACAGTAGATGAAGAACAACCATGCTATCAAGCTGGACTCCAAAAAGGATTCAGCATAATCTACCATATCCACACAGTGACCATACTCACTGAGATTTCACAAGGATTCAAGACGCCACTCTGTCTAGCGTTCATTGATTTAAAGAGTGCCTTTGATTCTATTGAGACTGTAGTGGTCATCGAAGTCCTAGCCAAACAGGGCATTCAAACTCAGTATATCAGGATCCTTCATGAGCTGTATTATGGATTCACCACCAGGATCTCACCATTCTACAAGGAAGTGATCATCGACGTAAAGAAAGTGGTTTAGCAGGGTGATACCATTTCACCCAAACTCTTCAGTGCCACCCTTGAGAACATCATGCGACAATGGAACGGGAAGTAATGGGAAAGAAGATAGACAGTAGGCAACTACACCACTTCCGCTTTGCTGATAACATTGTTCTAATAACACCAAACATTAGCCAAGAGGCACAATGCTGGTCAACTTTGACCGTGAGTGTGGAACGGTCAACTGCAGCTGAATCTCACCAAGACAATGTTCATGAAAAACGAACTAGTTTCTGATGCTCCATTTGCTCTCAATGGAACTAACGTCTCTGAATGTAGCAGTTTGTGTACCTAGGCCGAGAATGCAACATGAGGAATGACTTGGTTCCAGAACTGTGCAGGAGGGAGAGTGCAGTGTTGAATACCTTCAAGTGTCAAAGAAGTTGTTAAGAGGACAAAGAACCTATGGCTCTGGGCACATCTTTTCAACTCCGCCATTCTTCCTGCACTAACATATGCCTCAAAGACCTTGGCCCTATGAAAACTGGATGAGAATGCTATTCAGATCACCCAAAGAGGAACCGAAAGAGCTATGCTTGCAATATCGTGCTTCACTGAAGTGAGAGAAGGAATCAGGAGTTCCAACCTCCTTCGACGATCAAAGATCAGGGACACTGCCTCGTTTGCCAAGGTGTCGAAATTCAGATGGGCCGGACATGTAATATGATTTAGAAACAATGGCTGTACTAGAGCTATTACTGACTGGATTCCATGGGATTTCAAAAGATCACCTGGCCACCCACCTATGAAATGGTCAGACTCTTCCTCAAGACCTGAAAAAGCAGTTTGATACTCTCGTGTTCCTGGAGTGAGCAGATGCCATTGAGCTACATTAGCATGCAATTAGCAGGGTCAAATGGAGATGTTACTGGCTCCCGCTCAAGCAAATCGACAAACAATGGGATGACAAGTATTAGCAATGCAGGACTATCCTCCCATCGTTCGATGATTTGCTCAAGTGGGCCCAGTAACGTCTCCATTGTGAGACTTTGTTGTTACTGTGTTTGGCATATCGAATACATCACAGGTAGCTTGCCAGGCTTTACCATGTGGGTGAAATACTCTCAGTAGCTTGCCAGGCTCTTCAAGAGGGGTGGAGGAATCAAACCCGGGTTGGCTGTGTTGGCAGTGTGCAAGGCAAACGCCCTACCCACTGGGCATCAAACCTTGGGCATCAAACTCTGAGCACTGCTGAGTGTGGTCCCAAAACAAAAACAAAAACAGTCCAGAAGAAAAAAAATATTAACCAAGAGAAATTTAAGCAGTGGTCCATGTGTTTCTTTGGAAAGTGAAATATTTATGTATATGAAGTTTTTTTCTTGCTGAACTGTCAGATATCTTGAAAACAAAAATAACTTTAAAAGCAGTGATTATATGACTAGAGTATATCGTCCTTCTAGTCATGGAAATGGATGTAGTTTTCATAGGCATTCGTGTTACACACTACAGTGACTAAAAATCAACAGGTTGTCCTGATCTTTAAAACTATGACCTCAACTGATTTTTAAAAATAACTTTGTGAGGTATGAGTTAATATCCTTAGGGAAGACTATAAAAAATTTAATAGTCTTTTTCTTTTCTCTTTACTTTTATGCCCACAGATGATCTCCTAAAGTTTCAGTGATGATTCTTCCAAAACTCTCTGTTCTCCATGTGCTTCTTGCACTATTCAGATATGGATGGTTGTTCTGGGTCAACAAGCAGTTTTACAAGAGGACCCATGTTGCTTCTTTAAAGTTACAGCTTGATAAATTTCTCATTAGGGGCTCATATCATCCTATTACCTCCACACTTGCTTCTCAAACTCAAGTGTGCCCAATGAATTATCTGAAGATCTTATTAAGGTCCTTCTTCTGATTCATTGGCATATTATGGCCCTGGATTATACATTTCTAATGCATTCCCAGTTCATCACAATGCTGGCAATGTCACCATCACAGTTTGAGTTAAAAAAAAAAAGTATGAACAATGACTCCCACCTAAATGTAAACTGTTCATATTGACTTATGAAATTAAGGGGGATATTTAGGAAAACTGATTGATGGAAACACAATCTTTGATTATGAGTTGGATGAAAAAGGAAGATAGCAAACACAAAACTCCTCCTAATTTCTCAGTAAGTCACACTGGCTGAAGCTAGGTAAGAAAATACAGTGGGAAGGAAGCATTACTATAGAATGAAATCTGAAGAAAGGAAAGGGAGAAAACCAAAGTCCTGTCTTGTGCTTTAAAATGATGACCTCCATTGATTTTTAAAAGTAACATTGTGAAGTATGAGTTGGTACTCTTAGGAGTAGCGCTGACACAGACTAAAATGAATTCCCATAAAATACATGATTTCATCCCTGAAGAATTATGATATTGCTGTAATATGCATTGGAGAAGAAGTACATTTAGGCCTCTGTGCATTCTATCTAGCAAAGAAGGGAAAACTCTGTGGTCAGAACAGAGTAGATATCAGAATCGGTTAAGGGATATAGCTCCAAGCTAGGATTGAGAGATTTTTCCAAATTGCTCTTTTTTCTGAGCCAATGAAAATAGTCACACACTCTTCTAATGTGTGACTGAGGTCTTGCCTGTTTTGTGATTATAAAACCTTCACCCTGCCAGTTATTGAATATAGTGACACAAGATTGATTCTGGGAGAAAGAAAATCTGTTTGGAACACGTGGGGGAAACCTAAATTAATAACAATCTTTGGGAAAATGCAATATGCAGAGAAATCCAACTGAGGATTTTGCAACCAAGACAAAGTGGAATTGTGAAAATAAAATTAATTATAATGGCACTTATTTTGGTAAAGTGAATGTTAATAAATTCAATTTTATTCTGTGTATAAATATAATAAATATGGCCGTGTTCTGTAAGGATTTTTCTGTAACAAATATGTCCTCAAAAAGTCTACAAGAAACACATTTATGTTTTTTTTATACTTTGTCTTTCATAACCTGATGGTTCAGAACACTAACTCAAAAGCCAGACCGTGCAAATTCAGTCTATTTGTGATACTATTTTAACTTCTAATATAGTGTTTAAAACAATGTTGGGTACTGGCTAGTTTTGCTATTATTATTCTTGGTTTTATTACTACTTTTATCATTCTAGTGATAAAATTTTCAGAGTATCATGCTTCTATAAACAATCTGACAAGCAAGGCTAGATATAATCATGAGGAACTCCAGAATGATTTGTGATAGTACTTTTAATTATAAAATCAGAAAGTTGATCTCCACAGAAGCAGCTTGTAGTTTGATTGATTCTGAAGTTAATATATTGTTTTTTTCTTTTTCAGTTCAACTCAATACTATAAGTAAGTCAAAGTAGGTTAGATAACAGTGTTGAAACTATGAATTTTGTTACTGAGAGATTTATTCTAAAGAGGTTGTAGGTTGATTATGACTTTCTTGGAAATTATCTGCAGGTAGCTTTAGCAATTATAGCATTTTTTGATTATTTCTTTTGGATGGGCATTTCTGTTGGCTTGTTTTAGGTTTCACTTAACAGAGGTGTTTCAACCAATGAGAACCTGATAAAATGACTCACGCTAACTTTGGTAGGATCATCTTTGAGTTCAGAACATCCAGACTCTTGGGGAAGAGAGTTTTGGGTGGTGCTCAGTGGTGCTCAGGGCTCACTCCTCCTCTGTGCTCAGGGAACTGTATCGGGTGCCAGGGATCAAACCGGGTCTACTGTGTGTAAGACAGTCAATCACCTGACCTTCTGCACTATCCCTCAAGCCTGGAACACTTTTGAAAGAGGGGGCACCCTTCCGCTGCTCTTTTTTCCTTCTGGGTTTGCATGTTTTTGATGCCACTTAACTCAAGGAGAAGCATTCTCCTTGGATGTTCGGCCAGGAAGAAAAACTTGAGATGAGAGATACGAACGCTTTGGTATTTATTGGGGGCTATATAGTTTTAATTCTGGCTTTAAATTCCACCTCTTGAAATGCAGTTTGTGGCCAAGGGACAGGTGAATTTCCAAAAGTGATCTCAAAAGGTTGACTTTTAGAATCCCTGAAGATGGGGACATAAGGGGGGGGGGGCTTTTAAATAAACCAAGTGCCCACAATGTCTTTATTGCCACACTGCTACTTCACACTGTAGATTACACGGAGGCCTGGAGACTAATTTCAGCAACAGCCACAATTTACTAGCTATAGTGGGCCTCAGATGAATAGTTTCTTGTAAAATCAGTGGCAGCTTTATCCTAGCAGAGCACAAATAAATCAGCTCTTATTATTCCACATTCATTTAATCCTGGGACATTAGTCAGTGAGACCTTTCTGCAGTCTAATAAACAGCAGCAGCAGCAGTTTTTCTTTATGAGAGTAGTTGTTCATCCTAAATTAGAGCCAGCATTAGTCGGAGGCAGAAACTTTTGCTGGATGATTTAAAGATATATAATATGAGACCATAATAGTGTATGAAAACTGTACCCATGTGTATAAATATAGCAGGGCCATAATTTTGCTGTGCGTGTGTTACTTTAGAGTATGTGGCTCGTTTTATCTCTTTTTCTTGAGAGTTTCCTTTGTTGCAGGTACTGTTGTTACCCGGCCTCACGCTTGTGACTCAAGTGTCCTTCCATCTCACCTGGGAGTTGGGTAAATATTGAGGTTGCCTCTTTCTAGTTACTCAGAGTAAAAGCCAATCAGTTTCCAGTCTCGTAGAGGGGACACAATGGGTGTGTCTTAAAAATGCACTTGGCTATTTCAGGGGGCTGTTGCTCAAATTCAAATCATAAACCCATTCTAGACAGAATGTTTTATGCTGGTTAAACTCAGCTAACGTGATTTCTGTTGTTAGGATCACTGCATGTTTACATTTAGGAAGAATACCACTGATTCATGGTGTTCCTGGTAAGGTAGCTTAGTGAGATGCTTTTAGGTCAGTCTTTGACATATAAAAATTGGCCTATCTGCATGGATGGGAAGCATATCCAGAGAAAACTGTGTGTTTTTTTTATCCACAGCATACGTAGGAACTTGTTAAGCTGTGAGCTGATCCATACAGGATGTCCTGTTATAAGACAAATAGCAGGAAGTGCCTGTATACATCTTGAAAAAAAATACACGTGGAGTCATATTCTTACCAGTGAATTTGGTTGCTCTTGCATGTTAATTATTTTTACATGTAATTTTTTTGCTGACTTAATTGAGTTTGTATACTAATACAATGCTCTTCACTATTTATTCAGCATGCATTAAGTAATCGGAATATGTCTTGCACAATAGAATTTTATGTAGATTTGGTTGTCAGAAATACATTTTCTGTAGTGGACAGAAAAGAAAAAAGTGTCCAGGCCACTGGGTCATAAGAATATATAAAATTAATATGATAACCTTGTTCATTATAATGGTATAAAACATAGTTATCATGACTGCCATTTCATTTGGCCAGTGTATTTTTAGGTTATTCAATTCATGAATATATAAATATTGTGATAAGTTCTATTACTTAGAGCCTATAAAAATCTACAACCTAGGAAATTCTGTGTACTGGTATCAAGGACTTAGAGATAACATTCAAACTGAATTTTTTTTCTGTAGTAGTCTTTAAATATAATACATTGATAGTGGAAGCAGATTCTTTTTCTCCATAGGAATTTATCAAAACGTGTGGTTTTTCCACTCAGAATTGCATTGTTTTAAGGAAATGTTTCAGAAATGTAAGCAAAATTCACCTCCGAAGCAGGGTAGATTTTCATGGATCATGTTTTTCCTATAGCATATTGTTTCGTGTCAGTGAAGATCACCTTTTCTGTTTGAAGAACTGGTTATAGGGATTGATCAACTCCATGTTGTATATATATATATATATATATAATATATATATATATCAACTTCATGCTGTTTATATATATATATCAACTTCATGTTGTTAATATAATATATATATATAATCTCATATATATGAGATTACACTGAATCTTGCCATTTATTTTATAATAGTTTATTTATTTTTAGATTTGAGGCCATACCTGATGGTGCTCAGGGGATACTCCTGCATCCTACCTCTGAGTTCATCTTACTCCTGGTAGTGCCTAGGGGAGCACGTGAGTTAAGAGTCCAGATTGAGCCTTGCACATACAAAGCATGCACTCAGTTTGTTGAGAGATTGCTCAGAATCTTGCTATGATTTTTTCCTTCTTAAATCCACTTTATTCTATACTCCATAGCTTTAACACATTTGTTTATTCATTAATTCATTCATTCATTCATTCCATTTTGGCTCCACACCTAGCAGTGCTCAGGTCTTACTCCTGAATCTGCTCTCAGAGATCACTCCTCGTGGGGTTCCATGGAACATATGGGGTCCTGGAGGAATCAAACCCAGGTCAACCAGGTGCGAACAAATGCTACCTGCTGTACTATCTCTTTAGCCCTGAATCATGCCTTTTGTCTATTATTCTAAAATTTATTTTCCTGCTTCACTTCGTGTCTGGGCACTATACATGGCTGACTGTCGCGTTGTATTATGGCTTTCAATGGGAGTCACCTATCAGGTAGGGGTGTTAGCATACTCAGCAGCAGTGTGTGCCAAGAGTTGTATTTCTCTGGAGTTTTAGTACTTGCCCACGTGCTTTCTGGCGCTCACTATTGTTAACTGTAGTGCTTGCAGTAGGGACTGCAGTTTCTGGTCATACTGCATATCTTTACATTTCCAGGTTAGGGTTTGCAGTGCTGCTTGCTTCTACCTGGCTATGCATACTGAGAAACAGCTTGTGCACTGTGAAGACAGCAGAGCTTTCAGGATCACATTCAGCACCTGTGGTGGCTCTAGGAAGTAGCTCATGACCTATGCTTACAGGCCTGTAAGCCATTCCTTGAGCCCCAGTTTCTGTTTGATACATGCTTCGATTCATGGGGTGGAGCAGTTCCACACAACCTGTCACCCCCAATTGCCAAGCAGAGTGGAGAAATTGTTTCCGAGTATTTATATATTATATGGTTATATTCTGCTATTGATTTTATCTTAGATTTCTCTGATCATTTGCATTTGTATCACTTGTAACCCCGTTGTTCACTTATTTGCTCGAGCAGGAGCCAGTAACGTCTCTATTCATCCCTGTCACGTGCTAGTGTAGCCCAATGGTGCCTGCTCACTCCAGGAACACGAAGAGCATCAAGCCGTTCATTCAGGGTCTTGACAAAGAAGTCCGACAATCTCGTAGGTGGGTGGACAGGTGTTCTTTTGATGTCCTGTGGAATCCAGTTGGTAAGACCTCTAGACCAGAGGCCGTCTCTGTGCAGATTTCTCTGATCAAATAACTTTATATATATATATGTATGCATATATATACATATATATGATCTTTATCCTCTTTACTAAATTAAGGTTTACTTTATGACTCAGGATATATTCTATCCTGATATATATATGTTTCATGGGCATTTGTTATGGAGAAATTTAATCACACCTTAAAAATCATTTGGGAAATTATGTCAGAAAATTCAGTTTTTCATACTCATATATAGCCCTTTTTAGGTATAGCTCCTAAGGAAAAACTTCAGCTTAGTGTCTTTGAAATATTCTAATGTAGGCCTATTTATTTATTTATTTATTTAATGTAGGAGTACTGCTATTTATTCAGTCACTAGCTTAGCTGATTGAATTGGGCATGAACTCCACCTTACTTTTTTCCCATTTCTTATAGTTTTATTTATTGAATCACCGTGACAGCAGTTACAAAGATTTTGGGTTTAAGTCTTGATCATACAATGAAACACCCATATCTTCACCAGTGCCCATTCTCCAGCACAAAAATCCCCAGTATACCCCCATCCCACACCCTTCCCCATACCTGTGTGGCAGATGATTTCCACATTACTCTCTCTATTTTTATTACATTCAATATTTTGACACCAGACCCACCATTATTATTTGGGATGTTACCCCAACACTCAGATCTACTGAAAAGGCAACACATAGACAATTTGTTTTCTATTGCTGGTTATGAATAATATATGGTGTCATGTGGCTGCAGTAGTGGCTGCACAATTTTGGAATTACGAAGTTTTAACAATTAAATCTGGAGGGATTTCTGCCAAAACCTGCTGGGTTCCGAGAATTGTTCCTGAGACTCTGGGATTATGGATGTTAAGCAGCTTGATCAGGAGCCAGAAAGGCCGTTCATGGGCAGCGACTTGGGGCATCGTTGGGATGGGGAGGAAAGGGCCAGCTCCACCCCCATTCCATGAGAACCCACGTGTCTCATCCTTGAGGGCCCAAACCTGACTGCTCAATGGCCTCTGGAAGATGGCGGCCACGTAGCCACCTAGGGGGAGCAGGAGGAGGGACAACACCCTTTTCCCCTGGGGCAGCCCGGAGACAGTAACCTACTGCAGGGTCCAGACACATTTCTGCCAAAAGCCACTGGGTTCCAAGATTGGACAGATTTCTTATTGGATCCAGAGTTTAAAATTGACTAAGCTTATTATTAATTTAAGACAGGGAAAGAATTAACCCCAACCAAAGTTCAGCCTGGTAGTCAGATCTAAAAACCTGAAAGAGTGGATTCCTTTTAAAAAGAGCCACTGCTTAAATAGAAGGGATCTTGCCCTATTATCTTATGCTGTTCCACTGTTGTAAAACTTAATGGGATTTCTAGTTGGGTTCTTCACTCCAGGATAAAATCAGTTTCATCTATATTATCCAGTGATCAAAGTCAGAGAGTGAATCAGATAATTGCTATAAACCCACTGATCACTTGGAGCTTCTCTTTAAGAAAATTCAACACTGTTCCAAAGAGATAGTATATCATGTAGGGTGTTTGCCTTGCATGTTATGTGCCAGGTACCATCTCTTGTCCTTACAGTCCCCAGAGTCCTGAGATAAGTAATTCTTAAGTGCAGAGCAGGGAGTAAGTCCTGAGCACTAGCGGGTATGACCCCCAAATAATCAAACCAACCAACCTAAAATCTATTCTGCATGTCTGTTAACTTTGAACACTTCTTTATAAGTGGAAACTAACAATTTATTTCACAGCAGACTCTATAATATGCAAAAGAAAGGAACAAAAATGTATGTTATGCTATTGTTTTCTTGTTCTCTTAAAAACTCTGCCCTTTCTGGCCCAGGGAAAACTCTCTCCAGGGCCTAATACATACATACATACATATATATATATATATATATATATTATATTCCTTCCTTCCTTCCTTTTCTATATCCTCCTCCTCTTCCATCTTCTCTTTCTCCTTTTTCTTAATATATATATATATTAGTCACTATATATATATCACTATATATATAGTGACTAATATATCTGATTTTTCTTTTTGTTGTCTAATCTAGGTAATTTTTCAACTCTGAAATCCAACAAATCTTTTCCTGCATCCCATTTTTACTAAGTTAGCATATAAGTTTACTTTCTTTTGTAGACAGGATCTGGGCCCTTTTGTCAGCATGAAGAAGTTATAGAAAAAAGACCTTCATCCATGTAGCCCTCAAGGGTTAAAGGGGGTGAAACCTCTAGGAGAGAGTATTGCAGGCAGATAAATAGGGGGCATCTGGTAAGAAGCTTTTGGGAAATTATAAAACTTAAAAAGAAATTGCACTGCCCTGAAGCAGTCCAAAGACATGAAGACCACATCCCATTTGAAATGCAAATCCTGAGCTCTTTGATATGGAGAAAATGAGACATAACCCAGATGCAAAAATCAAGGCATCCCTCTTAGAAAGGTATATGGAGAAGTTTTTTTCAATTCCATATTTAAAACAGCATTCAGTAAATAAGAGCAATAATATTTCTCATTATAATTTTTAATTTTTAACTATGGCTCTTGCAATATTTAAAAAATTCAGTTTACATCACAATACAAATTTCAAATAAAAAATTGTTTTCAGGCTGGAGCAATAGCACGATGGGTAGGGCATTTTCCTTGCATGCAGCTGACCCAGGTTTGATTCCCAGCATCCCATATGGTCCTCTGAGTGCCATCACGCCTAATTCCTGAGTGCAGAGCCAGAAGTAACCCCTATGCATCGCCATGTGTGATCCAAAAAGAAAAAAATAATTACTTTCTCCCCAACCCTGGCAAGGAAGTTTTACTTCCCAATTCTTTATTCCCCAGCTTGTTTGCTGTGGTTTTTGATCTTTTTGACGTTTGGCAGAAAGGAGAAGACTTAGGAATTCCAGAAAATTTCTTCTTGACTGATTCTCTCAGGAAGTCAACTATACAGAGCACTCTCATACTTAAGAAAAGTTTTCTCCTCATTTATGAATGCAATGGGAGAACATCTTCCTCTCAGTTGCTGGGATATGTCACCAATACTATATTATTCACCTCTAAGCTACCGAGAATATTCGATATGCCAGACACAGTAACAACAAAGTCTCCAATGGAGACGTTACTGGGCCTGCTCGAGCAAATCGACGATCAACGGGAGGGCCTTTACCTTTTACCTTTACCTTTATTCTATCTCATTATTGGTCCCTTCCATAGTTTTTTTTTTATTAGTGAAACACCATGAGGTACAGTTATAGGCTTACAAATTTTGTGCTTGGGTTTCAGTTATACAATAATCAAGTGCCCATCCCTCCACCAGTGCCCGTCATCCATCACCACCGGTCCCAGCATCCCCCCCCACCCCTCATCCCCCCACCCCCCCCCGTCCCATCCGGCCTCTGTGGCAGGGTATTCCCCCTTGTTCTCTCTCTCTTCTTTTGGGTACTGTGTTTTGCAAGAGAGGCTTTTAGTGGCAATCATGTTTGGTCTATCGACTACTTTTAGCATGCTTCTTCCACTCTGGGAGGGTCCTCACAACACCCTTCATTTGGTACTCTCTTCTCTATCAGAGCTTTCTTTGCACCTAGAGCGTGTGGCTGGCCTTCCATTCATGGAGCAAAATTCCTGGTATTTATCTCAGCCATTCCTGGGTGTTAATCTCCCTTTTTGTTGCTTTATGTTCCCCAGATGAATGCAATCTTTCTGTGTCTATCCCGCTCT
Organism: Sorex fumeus; assembly: GCF_029834395.1. Lineage (NCBI taxonomy): Eukaryota > Metazoa > Chordata > Mammalia > Eulipotyphla > Soricidae > Sorex > Sorex fumeus. The sequence continues at coordinate 3,670,619 of NW_026606095.1, read as the reverse complement.
TTCTGACTCATTTCGCTTAACATGATAGTACCATGTAGTACCACTTGTATGTAAATTTCATAACTTCATCTTTTCTAACAGCTACATAGTACTCCATTGTGTAAATGTACCAAAGTTTCTTTAACCAGTCATCTGTTCTTGGGCACTCAGGTTTTTTCCAGATTCTGGCTATTGTAAAGAGTGCTGCAATGAACAAACAATTGCAGATGTCACTTTGACTATACCTTTTTGCCTCTCTGGGATATATTCCCAGGAGTGCTATAGCTGGGTCAAATGGCAGATCAAATTCTAATTTTTTGAGAGTCCTCCATACTGTTTTCCAAAAGGGTTGGACCAGCCGGCATTCCCACCAGCAGTGAAGGAGGGTCCCTTTCTCACCACATCCGCGCCAGCACCTGTTGCTTTTGTTCTTGTGGATGTGGGCCAGTCTCTGTGGTGTGAAATGATATCTCATTGTTGTTTTGATCTGCATCTCTCTGATGATTAGTGATGTAGAGCATTTTCTCATGTGCCTTTTTGCCATTCGGATTTCTTCTTTGCGAAAGTTTCTGTTCATTTCCTCACCCCATTTTTTGATGGGGTTGGGTGATTTCTTCTTGTGTAGTTTAACCAGTACCTTGTATATCCTTGATATCAACTCCTTGTCAGATGAAGCCCATATCTCTCTAATACCAAAAGGAAACAAAGACACCACAAGAAAAGAAAACTACAGGCCAATATCCCTGATGAACACGGATGCGAAGATTCTCAACAAAATACTAGCCAATAGAATACAACAACTCATCAAAAAGATCATACATCATGACCAAGTGGGATTCATCCCAGGGATGCAAGGATGGTTCAACATTCGGAAATCAATCAACATAATCCATCATATCAACAAAAGAAAAGATAAAAATCATATGATCATATCAATAGACGCAGAGAAAGCTTTTGACAAGATCCAGCACCCATTCATGATGAAAACCCTTGCCAAAATGGGGATAGAGGGGACTTTCCTCAATATAGTTAAAGCCATCTACCACAAACCTACAGCAAACATCATCCTCAATGGGGAAAAACTGAGACCCTTCCCCCTAAGGTCAGGGACGAGACAAGGATGCCCACTCTCTCCACTACTGTTCAATATAGTACTGGAAGTACTTGCAATAGCGATTAGGCAAGAAAAAGATATTAAGGGCATCCAGATAGGGAAAGAAGAAATTAAGCTCTCACTATTCGCAGATGACATGATACTATACTTAGAGAACCCTAAAACCTCTACCAAGAAACTCCTAGAAACAATAGGCTTGTATAGTAAAGTGGCAGGCTATAAAATCAATACCCAAAAATCCATGGCATTCCTGTACGCAAATAGTGAAAGAGAAGAAAGTGACATCAAGAAAACAATCCCATTCACAATTGTGCCCCAGAAAATCAAGTATCTAGGAATCAGCTTAACTAAGGAAGTAAAGGACCTGTACAAAGAAAACTACAAAACGCTACTTCAGGAAATAAAAGAGGACACGAGGAAATGGAAAAATATCCCCTGTTCATGGATGGGGAGAATCAACATCATCAAAATGGCAATACTTCCCAAAGCACTGTACAAATTCAATGCAATCCCTATAAAGATACCCATGACATTCTTCAAAGAAATGGAGCAAACACTGCTGAAATTTATATGGAACAATAAGCCCCCACGAATAGCTAAAGCAATTCTTGGGAAAAAGAAAATGGGAGGAAGCAACCTCCCTAACTTCAAACTCTACTACAAGGCAGTAATAATTAAAACAGCATGGTACTGGAACAAAAGCAGAGCTGCAGACCAATGGAACAGAGTTGAATATACTGACATCTCCTCCCAAACATATAATCATCTAATTTTTGATAAGGGGGCAAGAAAAGTGAAATGGAGCAGGGAAAGCCTCTTCAATAAACTGTGCTGGCAAAATTGGACGGCTACATGCAAAAAAGTGGGCTCAGATCTCTGCCTAACGCCATGCACAAAAGTAAGATCAAAATGGATTTATGACCTCAACATCAGACCAGAATCCATAATGTTTATTGAAGACAAAGTCGGCAAAACTCTCCATGATATTGAAGCTAATGGTATCTTCAATGATGTCACGCCACTGGCCGAGCAAGTGAAAACAGAGATAGACAAATGGGACTACCCTTCCATAGTTTTTAGAAATTCTTTGACTTCTGCTTCCTGAGATTTCTCTTCCTTCTAAGTATTCCTTCCCTTCTCCCTCCCTCCCTCCCTCCCTCCTTCCCTCCCTCCCTCCCTCCCTCCCTTCCTTCCTTCCTTCCCTACATCCTCCTCCTCTTCCTTCTTCTCTTTCTCCTTTTTCTTCCTCTCTCCCTCCTTCCTTTCAGGTATTAACGATTTGCACTACAGCTACAGAAGGTTTTCATGCTTTAGCTCCTTTCAGCACTCAGTTCTTTTGCAAGTGACTTTTCCTACAATAACTAATGTGATATTGATTCTCTCTCTATCCTATCTGCCCTCTGCTCCCACACACACTTATGGCAAGCTAACCATGGACAATAATCTTGGCCCGTCTTTTTGATTTGCTTTGATTCCAAAAACAAATACAACTTATTTAATTATGGAAAACAACTGGTTTACGATAAAAATCCCATATTTTCCTTCTCACCTTAAACAAATAAATCAGTTTGCTCCCTAATTCGCTAATCACTCATTGAGTTTACTTGTATGCTACAGTCAAGCTCTCTGCAAGAACCTGAGGGTTTTTATGAACTTATTATGCGATCAGAGAGTTAAAAATCATCCAGTAGGTCTCTCTGTAAGCTCTTCGGGAGTCTGAACCTCCAGTGAGCATTTACCATTACTTCACAAGTTGGATGAAACGAAGGTAGAAAGAAATTGCTCAACCACCTATTATATTGAGTCATGTTTGATTTTTTTAATTTTTTTATTGAGGACTGGAGTTTGGACCACATCCTATATTGTTTTGATACAGTTGAGTTCTACTGGGTTTTTGACTTCTTGCTCATGCAACCATTTAGAATAATGTATCACTGGAAAATGGAGTGTCCAAGTCACATTATTGTATTTGCTTCCCTTTAAATATCTTGACCACTGAATCCTTTTCTTGCACTGGAAGCTCTGAACTTCTTTTTATACTCTCTTTTTTTGGTGGTGGGGGACACGTGTACATCTCTGATGGGTTCTCTGCATCTTTACTGCTGAAGAATTAAGAGGTCATCCATAGAGAGGAAACTGACTTGGTGAGAATTTGACTTCTCCCCTCAGAGTGCAAAATTTATAAATTCTTGTTCTGTGTCACTATGATTCCTTCTTTGACATTTTAAAACTTTAAATTGTTTATCTCAGCAGGGATCATTGGCCATGTAGAAAGAAATTACTTCACTGTAACTAAATAACATATATAATTATAATGATGGAACTACTTCTAGAATTAATTGAAACATAAATATCGGATTGTAAATTAAGTGATTTTTCCTACTTATTTTTTCATGAATAAAGAAAATATTTTTAGTTTATATTTTTTGAGATAGTTGTAGATTCACCAACATTTGCAAAATAAAGTGATACCATATACATTTTATCCAATTTTCCACAATGATAACGTCTTGCAAAACCATAGTACAATATTACAAGCAAGATGTTGACATTGATATAGTCAAGAAACAGAACATTTCTATTGTGAGTAGAATCTATTGTTTTCGTTTTGTTGTCACACAAGTTTTCTTACTGTCTCAGTTCTTACTTAAACTCTGGCAACTACTGGCAGTTCTCCATTTCCATTGTTGTGTCATTTCAAGAAAAGACATAGTCATCAACACTTGTTCTTAGCATGATTTTCTTAAAATTCACTATTATTGATATATTCAATAATGTATTGCTTTTGATTATTGAGTAGGATTATGTGGTTAGTGTATACCACATTCTGTTTAACAATTCTTCCTTTGAAAGACATAAACCCTTTGAATTATTTCTCTGTTAATATTAGTCTACATTTTTCTGAGATAAGTGCCCAAGTGAATAATTGGTTAAAGCTACAGTTTTATAAGAAACTATAAACTCGTTGCAAAGTCAGTTAAATCACCTTACATTTCTATGTGCAATTTGTGTGTGATCCAGTTTCCCCTCATCAATTACAGCATTTGGTATTCTCACAATTTTTAGGTTATTCGTTTTGATAGAGGTATAGTAGAATTTCATTGTAGTTTTTATTTGTGCCTTTCTAATGGCTATCAGGTTAAACATCTTTTTGAGAGTTTATTTTTCTATTTGTTTATAATTTCTGCTCATTTGTGTTACTCACATATAAATTTTTTGCTGTTGCTGTGAGTTTTGAAACTATTCTAGATATTAGTATTTCTGTAAGAAATATGGTTTTCAAAGATATTATACAATATTATATTGCATTATACTGTATTATAATTTATCATCCTTTTATCAATGTTTATCAGGCAACAAGTTTTAATTTTGGTGACATTTAATCTAATTTTCCTTTTGTGATTTTGTTGTGAAATCTAAAAATTCTTTTTCTTACTGTGTATACTGAGAACTGAACTTAAAAATGTTTACATTTTGTAAAGAGTGCTGCAATGAACAAACAATTGCAGATGTCACTTCGACTATACCTTTTTGCCTCTCTGGGATATATTCCCAGGAGTGCTATAGCTGGGTCAAATGGCAGATCAAATTCTAATTTTTTGAGAATCGTCCATACTGTTTTCCAAAAGGGTTGGACCAGCCTGCATTCCCACCAGCAGTGAAGGAGGGTTTCTTTCTCGCCACATCCGCGCCAGCACCTGTTGCTTTTGTTCTTGTGGATGTGGGCCAGTCTCTGTGGTGTGAAATGATATCTCATTGTTGTTTTGATCTGCATCTCTCTGATGATTAGTGATGTAGAGCATTTTCTCATGTGCCTTTTTGCCATTCGGATTTCTTCTTTGCGAAAGTTTCTGTTCATTTCCTCGCCCCATTTTTTGATGGGGTTGGGTGATTTCTTCTTGTGTAGTTTAACCAGTACCTTGTATATCCTTGAAATCAACCCCTTGTCGGATGTGTATTTGGTGAATATTCTTTCCCATTCTGTAGGCTGTCTTTGTATTTTGGTCAATGTTTCTTTTGAGGTGCAGAAGCTTCTTAGTTTAAGATAGTCCCATTTGTCTATCTCTGTTTTCACTTGCTCGGCCAGTGGTGTGACATCTTTGAAGATACCACTAACTTCAATTCGTGGAGAGTTTTGCCAACTTTGTCTTCAATAAACATTATGGATTCCGGTCTGATGTTGAGGTCATAAATCCATTTCGATGTTACTTTTGTGCATGGCATTAGGCAGAGATCTGAGCCCATTTTTTTGCATGTAGCCGTCCAGTTTTGCCAGCACAATTTATTAAAGAGGCTTTCCCTGCTCCATTTCACTTTTCTTGGCCCCTTATCGAAGATTAGATGATAACCTGAGTGCCCAAGAACAGATGACTGGTTAAAGAAGCTTTGGTACATTTACACAATGGAGTACTATGTAGCTGTTAGAAAAGATGAAGTTATGAAATTTACATACTAAATGGTACTACATGGAAAGTATCATGTTAACCGAAATGAGTCAGAAAGAGCGGGATAGACACAGAAAGATTGCATTCATCTGGGGAACAAAAAGCAACAAAACGGGAGACTAACACCCAGGAAGGGCTCAGATTAGTACCAGGAATTTTGCTCCATGACTTGAAGGCCAGCCACATGTGCTAGGTGAGAAGGAAGCTCAGATAGAGAAGAGAGCACCAAATAAAGGGTGTTGTGAAGACCCTCCCAGGGTGGGAGAGACATGCTAAAAGTAGTCTATAGACCAAACATGATTGCCACTCAATGCCTCTCTGGCAAAACACAGTACCCAAAAGAAGAGAGAGAGAACAGAGGGGAATGCCCTGCCACAGCGGCAGGGTGGGACGGGGGCGGGGGGGGCTGGGGGGTGGAAGGGATGCTAAGACCCGTGGTGGGGGAGGATGGGCACTGGTGGAGGGATGGGTACTTGATCATTGTATAACTGAAACCCAAGCACAAAAATTTATAAGTCTATAAGTGTACTTCATGGTGTTTCACTAATAAAAAAAAGATAAAAAAATAAAAATAAATAAAAAAAATAAAACTAACATTTTTGTAAATAACATCTAATCATGATAACAGCTTTCTAAGTTGTGATGTAAAATAATGTTTGGAGAATTGAAAATAAAAGTTGCCAAAATATGTTTAAAAAAATAAATAAATAAATAAAAATGTTTATATTTTATGCCTCCAATTATATAGCTGAGCCAGAGGTGGTTTGTGGGTGTGTTTCCCACATACCTAACTTTTGGCCATTTATTTTCTTGGTAAACGTTGCCCCAAGTTTCTGGAGTCTGGCCAAAGGCACAGCAGCAAGTTTGGGGTATCTGGAAGTCTGACGGCGCCATCAGGCTGCTGATGCACTCACCTCACAGGTACAGATTGACCTGCTGGCAGTCCCTGATTGAACCGCTTAATGGCCATGATCCCAGAGACTCAGAAACAAACCTCGAAATCCAGCAGCTTTGTCTTTGCAGTAGATTACCAGTGCTGGGCTAACCCAGGTGGGAAAAGCTTTCGTGCCTTGGCCTGTTCCCTCCGGCAGCCCAGTAGCCGCTATCCTCCAGAGGCCACTGGACAGTCAGGTTTGGGCCCCCAGTGACGAGACACGCAGGGCCTCACGGGATGGGGGTGGAGCCGGTCCTGTCCTCCGCACCCCAACGAGACCCCAAGTCATTGCCCACAAATGGCCTCTCTGGCTCCTGATCAAGCTGCTTAACAGCCATGATCCCAGAGACTCAGAAACAAATCTCAAAACCCCGTGGCTTTTGGCAGAAATGCGTCCCGACCCCGCCGTAGGTTACTTTCGCCTGGCCACCCCACGGGGGAAAGGGTGTTGTCCCTCCGCCTGCTCCCCCTTGATGGCTCGGTGGCCGTCATCCTCCAGAGGCCATTGGACAGTCAGGTCTGGGCCTGCGGTGACGAAACTTGTTGGGCCTCACAGGATGGGGGTGGAGCCGTTCCTGGTCTCCCCGTCCCAACAAGACCCCAAGTCATCGCCCACGAACAGCCTCTCTGGCTCCTGATCAAGCTGCTCAACGGCCATGGTCCAAGAGACTGAGGAGCAAATCTCGAAACCCAGTGGCTTTCGGCAGAAATCCCTCCAGATTTAAGTGTTAAAATTTTGGAATTTCAAAATCACATGGCCCTACTACAGCCACGCGACATCATATGTTATTCGTAACCAGCAATAGAACACAAATTGTCTACTGTTGCCTTTTCAGCAGATCTGAGTGTTGGGGTAAAATCTCAAATAATAATGGTGGGTCTGGTGTCAAAATATTGAATGTGATCAAAGTAGAGAGAGAATAATGTGGAAATCATCTGCCTCACAGGTAGGGGGAGGGTGTGGGATGGGGGTATACTGGAGATTTTGGTGTTGGAGAATGGGCACTGGTGATGTTATGGGTGTTTCATTATATGACTGAGACTTAGACCCGAAAACTTTGTAACTGCTTTCATGGTGATTCAATAAATAAAATTATAAAAAATGAAAAAAAAACAGGTAAGGTGGAGTTCATGCACAATTCAATCAGCTAATCAGTGGCTGAATAAATAGCAGTACTCCTATATTTAAAAAAATGTTCACATGTTAGTCTATGGTTCATTTTGAGTTAAATATTTTATAAAGAATGAGATAGAATGAGGTTAAGTTTGTTTGTTTGTTTGTTTGTTTGCAGATGTTCAGTTACTCCATCACCATTTTTGGTAAAGATTGCCTTTCCTCCATTTTATTGCCTTGTACATTTGTTGAAATTGGTAGGACTTATTTAAGTGACTCCTATTTCTGTTTTTTTTGTTCTTTTCAATTGATTCATGATGATTGTTGATCCCTTTACCAATAGCACACAAGCTAAATGCCTCGATTATTGACACTATATAACATTTTTTGAAATCAGGTCACTGATTCATCCAGTTTATTCTTTTCCAAACTGTTTTAGTAATTGTAATCTCTTTGCTGAGTTTTCTCTCTGGTTTTGTCTTGTCACCCTCAGTCTCTGCCTCTCTCTCATAATATCAATGTGTATCATAGATACACATTATATCTATCTTTCCAGTATTATAATGGCTGTTGCTATCCTCCTATATTTAAATCTTTATAATACTTTTCAACATGGGTTGTTCAAGTTTTTTAAGATTTATAAGTAATGCTGGCCGACTTCGACTGTGAGTGTGGAAAGGTCGGACTGCAGCTGAATCTCACCAAGACAATGTTCATAAATATTGAACTAGTCCCTGACTTCAATTCACTCTCAATGGAACAAACATCTCCAAATGCAGCAGGTATGTGTACCTAGGTCAAGAACTCAACATGACGAATGACCTCCCATCTGAGTTGCACAGGAGAAAAAGAGCTCATGGAACGCCTTCAAGAGCATCAAAGAAATAGCTAAGAGGATTAAGAACCTCCAACTCTGGGCACATCTCTTTGACTCCACTGTTCTTCCTGCATTAACATATGCCTCAGAGACCTGAGCCCTATGAAAACAGGATGAGAACGCTATTTGAGTCTCCCAAAGATGAATTGAAAGAGCTATGCTTGGAGTATCATGCTTCACTCAAGTGAGAGAAAGAATCCAGAGTTGCAACCTCCTGTGATGATCGAGAATCAGGGATGCTGTCTCCTTTGCCAGGGCTTCGAAAATCAAATGGGCGGGACACGTTATGATATTTGGAGATGATGACTGGTCTAGAACTGTTACCGACTGGATTCCACAGAATGTCAAAAGAACACGTGGCCACGTATCTAGGAGATGGTCAGACCCTGAACGAATGGTTTGAGACTCTTCGTGTTCCGGAAGTGAACATATGCCATTGGGCTACACTACCACGCAATAGGGATGGATGGAGACATTACTGGTGCCTGCTCGAGCAAATTGATGAGTAATGGGATGTCAAGTGATCAAGTAATCAAGTGATAAGTATGTATTTTATTTTTTCAGTGAATATAAATGTGGTTGCATTAATTTCAGTGCCATATGCTTATTTTAGTTTACAAAAATGCATTAGATTTTTGTAGGTTTATACCGTATTTAGTGACCTTGCTGAGCTTACTTATTAGTTCTAAGAATTTAAGTATTTGTTTTTAATGTTATAATGACTTTATATATTTAAAAATAATCATTTGTATATTAAGGGCATTCAGGTAGGAAAGAATGAAATCAAGCTCTCACTATTCGCAGATGATATGATACTATACTTAGAGAACCCTATAACCTCCACCACGAAACTCCTAGAAACAATAGACTTGAATAGTAAAGTTACAGACTATAAAATCAATACCCAAAAGTCCATGGCTTTCCTATATGTAAACAGTGAGAGAGAAGAAAGAGACATGAAAAAAAATCCCATTCACAATTGTGCCCCAGAAAATCAAGTACCTAGGAATCAGCTTAACTAAGGAAGTAAAAGACCTGTACAAAGAAAACTACAAAACTCTACTTCAAGAAATAAAAGAGGACAAGAGAAAATGGAAAGATATCCCCTGCTCATGGGTCGGGAGAGTTAACATTGTCAAAATGGCAATACTTCCCAAAGCATTGTACAAATTTAATGCAATCTCTATAAGGATACCCATGACATTCTTCAAAGAAATGGAGCAAACACTCCTGAAATTCATATGGAACAATAAGCCCTCATGAATAGCTAAAGCAATTCTTGGGAAAAAGAAAATGGGAGGAATCACCCTCCCTATCTTCAAACTCTACTACAAAGCAGTAATAATTAAAACAGCATGGTACTGGAAAAACGGCAGAGCTGCAGACCAACAGAACAGGGTTGAATACACTGACATATCCCCTCAATCATAGGATCATCTAATCTTTGATAAAGGTTCAAGAAATGTGAAGTGGAGTAAGGAAAGCCTCTTTAACAAATGGTGCTGGCAAAACTGGACGGTTACATGCTAAAAAGTGGGCTCAGAACTCTGCCTAACACCATGTACAAAAGTAAGATCAAAATGGATTAAAGACCTCAACATCAGACCGGAAACCATAAGGTACATTGAAGACAAAGTTGGCAAAACCCTCCATGACATTGAAGCTAATGGTATCTTCAAAGATGTCACGCCACTGACCAAGCAAGTGAGAACAGAGATAGATAAATGGGACTATCTTAAACTAAGAAGCTTCTGCACCTCCAAAGAAACAGTGACCAAAATACAAAGACAGTCTACAGAATGGGAAAGGATATTCACCGAATACACATCTGACAAGGGTTTGATATCAAGGATATATAAAGTACTGGTTGACCTCCACAAGAAAATACACCCAACCCCATCAAAAAATGGGGCAATGAAATGAACAGAAACTTTCTCAAAGAAGAAATCCGAATGGCAAAAAAAAAAAACACGAGAAAATGCTCTACATCATTAATCATCAGGGATATGCAGATCAAAACCACAATGAGATACCAACTCACACCTCAGAGACTGGATCACATCCAAAGAACAAAAGCAACCGATGCTAGCGCGGTTGTGGCAAGAAAGGGACACTTCTTCACTATTGGTGGGAATGCCGACTAGTTCAGCCCTTTTGGAAAACAGTATGGATGATTCTCAAAAAAATTAGAAATTGAGCTCCCATTTGACCCAGCAATACCACTCCTGGGAATATATCCCAGAGTGGCAAAAATGTATTGTCGAAGTGACATCTGCACTTGTTTGTTCATTGCAGCACTCTTTACAATTGCCAGAATCTGGAAAAAACCTGAGTGCCCAAGAACAGATGATTGGTTAAAGAAACTTTGGTACATCTACACAATGGAGTACTATGTAGCTGTTAGAAAAGATGAAGTCAAGAAATTTACATACAAGTGGTACTACATGGAAAGTATCATGTTAAGCGAAATGAGTCAGAAAGAGCGGGATAGACACAGAAAGATTGCATTCATCTGGGGAACATAAAGCAACAAAAAGGGAGATTAACACCCAGGAATGGCTGAGATTAGTACCAGGAGGATTACGACATGGCTTAGAGGCCAGCCGGGCATTCTAGGAGAAAGTGCAGCTCAGATAGAGAAGGGAGCACCAAATAAAGGGTGTTTGGAGGATCCTCCCAGGATGGGAGATGCATGGTGAAAGTAGACTATGGACCGAACATGATTGCCACTCAATTCCTCTTTTGCAGACCACAACACCCATAAGGAGAGAGAGAACAAAAGGGAATGCCCTGCCACAGAGGCAGGGTGGGATGGGGGGATGGGCGTGGGAGGGATACTGGGATCCATGGTGTTGGAAAATGGGCACTGGTATTTGATCATTCTAAAATCGAAATCCAAGCACAAAAATTTGTAAGTCTACAACTGTACCTCATGGTGTTTTACTAATAAAATAAAAATAAAAACCACTTGCAAATTAGAAGACTTTTCTTCCTTTATTATCTATATACCATTTATTTCCTTTTATGATGTATCATGCTGCTAAAACTTCTAGCAGTCAAAAAGGGGAGAATGAGAATTTTGTTTCAGCTTTTACTTCAAGGTTTTATTTTGATTGTTTTGTTTTTTCTTGTTGGCCATTTCTGTACTGTCGGCTTCTGTGTTGAGACTTACAGTGGCAAAAATAATGACGTGTAGTAAAGATTTTGAAACAAAGTCCTCCCATTGTTCATCGATTTTGCTCGAGCGGGCCCAGTAACGTCTCCATTTTGAGACTTCTTGTTATTCTGTTTGGCGTATTGAACATGTCACGGGTAGCTTGCCAGGCTTTGCAGTGCGGGCGAGATACTCTCGGAAGCTTCCTGTCTCTCCGAGAGGGGCGGCAGAATTGAACCTGACTCAGCTGGGCTGGCTGTGCACAAGGCAAACGCCCTACCACTGTGCTATCACTCCAGCCCTGTAAAAGTATTGGTAGACTATAGACCAAACATGATTATCTCCCATTGCCTCTTTTGCAAACCACAACACCCAATGAGAGAGAACAAAAGGGAATGCCCTGCCACAGAGGCAGGGTGGGATGGGGTGTTGGGGGTAGGAGGAATACTGGGATCCGTGGTGGTGGGAAATGGGCACTGGTGGAGGGATGGTTATTTGGTCATTCTAAAATCGAAACCCAAGCCCAAAAATGTAAGTCTACAACTGTACCTCATGGTGTCACACTAATTAAAATAAAAAAAATACACTGGGAAAGGAAAATAGATATAATTCTGATTGTTCATCTATAGCCTTATCTGCTTTTACCCAATGAATTTCATAATGCTTCTTTCTAAAACTAGTATCTGAACCAGAGTCACTCACTGTCCTTATTCCTAAAACCTTAGTTTTCAATATGGACAGTTACCCATATATCATTCATCTTTCTCAGTTATGGGAATGTGAAGTGTACTAGCCAAATGAGCTTTGTAGAATGATCTTTATGTACAATGATTATTTTTAATTGAATTGTGTATTTTTGGTAAGAATACCAAAAATAAGAGGTTATTCTTTTTTAGAAAATAAAATAAAATAAAACTTCTAGCAGTATGCTAAATAAAGCTTGTTAAGACTAATTCTTCATCCTAGGGAGAATGCATTCATTTCACCATTAAGTATTTTGTTTGGTTTAATAGATGCTCCATATTCCAATAGATGCTCCATATTCCAAATTGAGAACATTTTTAGTTCTATTTTTAGAACTTTTATCATAAAAAATTGTGGAGTTTTTAAAGCAATTTTGCCATATTTTTTTATCATGTGACATTTCCTTAATGTTAACCACAAATCTTTGATGTATTACATTTATTGTCTGAGTATTTTACCAGCATTGCTTTTCTTTTTGTCCTGATATTGAATTATTTTTGTGCAATTTGAAGTTTACTTTCCAAGACTTTGTTAAGGACTGTTATATCTATACTAATGATAAACATGGGCTGGAGCAATAGCACAGCAGGTAGGGCATTTGCCTTACATGCAGCCAACATGGCCGACCCGAGTTCGATTCTTCCGCCCCTCTCTGAGAGCCCGGCAAGCTACTGAGAGTATCTCGCCCGCACAGCAAAGCCTGGCAAGCTCCCCGTGATGTATTCAATGTGCCAAACACAGTTACAAGTTTCACAATGGAGATGTTACTGGGTCCGCTCGAGCAAATCGATGAACAACGGGAGGACGGTGACTGTGACCAATGGTAAACATGGGCATATTTTTGTTTTTAAATTCTCTTTGGTTTTGGTATGAGGCTAGTTTCAGCTTCAAAAATAAACAGTAGTCATTTCTTCAAATTTCTGGAAGATATATTTATTGTGTAATTGGTATTCATTTTCCTTTAAGAGTTGCATTTAGTGGGCTCATTATAAATCTCTCTGAAGAGAGCATAAAGCGACCTACTATAGCCATGCTGCCAGATCCCTTGCCAAGTTGTATCACTGGGGCAACCCGGATCGGGGAGGAATTCCCCAACCCTCCCCAATGGACTCAGCCCTGGCAGCTGAAAACCTCCAGAACTCAACCACCACCACAGTCACAGCCACTCTCCACACACTCGGGAGAGGCTCACCCACGAGCGAATCTGTTCCTGGACATCTCATTCCTCACACCACTCATTTTCCAAGAGTAGTGCACCACATTTCATGGGGTTTAAAATAGAAGTCAACCAATCTTAGAGGGAAATATATTTTTACATTTATCTGTCTATAGATATATAAAAGCACAAGGGTCAACATTTAACAATATGTTAATAATCTCTTATATAAGGACTTAATGGATCCTTATCTGATTGGGGATATGGTCCTTCTAGCCTATTTTGTTGTGTTTTTTTATTACGAATAGATTTTAATTGTTAAAAATGTTCATTGTATCTATTTATATGATTTTAGAATTTGTACCTTTCTTTTTTTATTATGGGACATCACATTAATGGGATTTTGTGTATTGACTCTTCCTGGCTTACCTGAAATGAATTCCATTTGATTTTGTTACACAACGGGTAGGGCATTTGCCTTACACGCAGCCGACCCAGGTTCGATCCCTCTGTCCCTCTCAGAGAGCCCGGCAAGCTACCGAGAGTAACCCACCTGTGTGGCAAGCTCCCCGTGGTGAACCAAATACATTAACAACAAGTCTCCCAATATGCCAAAAACATTAACAACAAGTCTCACAATGGAGACCTTACCGGTGCCCACTTCAGTAAATTGATGAACAATAGGAGGACAATGCTATGGTGCTCCATGGTATTATATCCATATTTTTGGATTTGTTCACTAAGATTGATTGAAGATCTTAGCATTGAATTTCCTAAGGTATTTGATCTGAGACTTTCCTTTTTAGTGATTTCTTTTATGTATTCTTTTGCGATTAGTGTAACGTTAGCTTTAGTAAAACTATTAGGAAAGATTCCTGTTCCTTCAATGGTTTGGAAGAGCTTGAGGAATATGGTCATTAAGTTTTTGAAATTTTGGTACAACTCACTAGTGAACACCAAAGATAATGTTTTTGAGATTTTTAATTTGCTTTCTCCTAATTGATTCAATTTTCTTTCTTGTTATTGATCTATTCAGAGTTCAATTTTCTTTCCCTTTATTTCTCTGTTCAGGTTTGCTATATCCTCCTGATTCAATCTTGGGAGACTACTATTGCATTGATACTTATAAATCTCTTTAAATCTATTAGTTGCTTTATAAAATTTACTTCTCCTTGCTCGAGCGGGCCCAGTAACGTCTCCATTGGAGACTTTGTTGTTACTGTGTCTGGCATATCCAATACTCTCGGCAGCTTGCCGGGCTCTCCGAGAGGGGCGGAGGAATCAAACTCGGGTCAGCCATGTTGGCCGCTTGTAAGGCGAACGCCCTACCCGCTGTGCTATCGCTCCAGCCCTTCTCCTTAACTTGGTGCATATATATTGATGAGAATTAAGTTTTCTTCATCTTTCTTTCCCTTAACCAGTATGTAATGTACATCCTTTTTCTTATCATTTTCTTTAGTTTGAAGGATATTTGGTCTGTTAGATCTTGGGAGGTCTCTTTTAGTCTACCACTAGTCTGTAATGATTGTTTTCCAACCTTGACCACTCAGCCTGTGCTTATTGTGAGAGTTTTCATATACTCCTTCAAGCAACAGAAGGTTGGATTTTGTTCTCTGATGCTCTTAGCTATTTTCTTCCTTTTAATAAGATATCCAGCCCATTGATTTAAAACAGAGAACAAAAAACAATCTGAGCTAGGGAGATATACTACCATCTACACCCATACCAGAAAATGACCAATGAGAAACAAGAATTCCAAATTTATAAAACTGCAACAAAATGCCCCAATATATGCACCCAAACTACCCTATTTTTAGATGTTCTGATTATACACTCACTTGATCACTTGACATCCCATTACTCATTGATTTGCTCAAGAGGGTGCCAATAATGTCTCCATATAGCTCCATTCATCCCTGTGGTGTGCTAGTATAGCCCAATGGCGTCTGCTCACTCCAGGGACCCGAAGAGCATCAAACTGATCTTTCAGGGTCTTGACAAAAAGTGTGACCATCTCATAGGTGGGCGGCCACGCTATCTCTTGACGTCCCATGGAATCTAGTCGGTAATGGCTCTAGTCCAGTGATCCAAATCACATTACTGTATCCAGCCCATCAGATTTTCGACGACTTGGCAAAGGAGACAGCATCCCTGATTCTTGATTGTCAATGGAGGTCGGAACTCTCAATTCTTTCTCTCACTTGAGTGAAGCGTGATACTCCAAGAATAGCTCTTTTGATTCCTCTTTGGGAGGCCCAAATAGCATTTTCATTCTGTTTTCATAGGGCCCAGGTCTGCGAGGCTTATGTGAATGCAGGAAGAATAGTGGAATCAAATAGATGTGCCTGGAGCTGGAGGTTCTTTATCCTTTTAGCTATTTCTTTGGTGCTCTTGAAGATGTTCTAAGACACTCTCTTCTCCTGTCAAACTCAGGTTCCAGGTCATTCATCATGTTGAGTTCCCGACCTAGGTACACATAACTGTTACATTTGGAGATGTTTGTTCCATTGAGAGCCAATGGAAAGTCAGGAACAAGTCCATTTCTCATGAACATTTTCTGAGATTGTGAGATTCAGCTGCAGTCTCACCTTTCCACACTCACAGTTGAAGTCAGCCAGCATTTGTGCTGCTTAGCTAATGTTTGGTGTTATTAGAATGATATCATCAGTGAAGCGGAGGTGGTGTAGTTGCCGATACTCAATACATCAGGATCTTCCATGAGCTGTATTACAGATTCACTACCAGGATCTCACCATTCTACAAGGAAGTGATCATCAACGTCAAGAGAGGGATTCAGCAGGGTGATACCATTTAACTCTTCAGTGCCACCCTTGAGAATGTGATGCAACGACTGGAATGGGAAGGAATGGGAGTGAAGATAGACAATTATATACTCACAAGACCTTAAAGATGACAGCAAGGAGCTGGAGTGATAGCACAGTGCTAGGGCATTTGCTTTGCATGTGGCCAACCCAGGTTCGATTCCCAGCATCCCATATGGTCCTCTGAGCACCGCCAGGAGTAATTCCTGAGTGAAGAGCCAGGAGTAACCCCTGTGCATTTCCGGATGTGACCCAAAAAGCAAAAAAAAAAAAAAAAGTGACACCAAAAAACTCTTAGAAAGAAAAACAATGGTAAAGGTAAAGGTAAAGGCCCTCCCGTTGATCGTCGATTTGCTCGAGCGGGCCCAGTAACGCCTCCATTGGAGACTTTGTTGTTACTGTGTCTGGCATATCGAATACTCTCGGTAGCTTGCCGGGCTCTCCGAGAGGGGCGGAGGAATCGAACTCGGGTCAGCCATGTTGGCCGCTTGTAAGGCGAACGCCCTACCGCTGTGCTATTGCTCCAGCCAATGAAACAAGATAAAAGCCTTCAAACTCAAAAAAAAAAAATCAGTCCCTCCAACATTTTGTAGTTTCTGAGAAGGTAAGTAAGGATTTAAGCCATTTAATTCCTGTCAGTTGGTAACATCCGTCTCCCACCTTACCACTGTGCGAGTGACAATAACTGGAGCATTTTCCGCTGGAAAAGATGGAGGTGACAACCTTTTTAGTTAGCTACTTGGTTATTTTTTTTAAAGAGCTATATGTGAGTCAGGAAATTTATCGCAATACTACTGATAGAGATCAAGTTGGTGATAGATCATTAGTCAAGACAAGGTACTGCCCAAAACCACACGTAAGGGACCCTGAGTGAATTTCTTTGACTTTTGTCTCCACCCAGAGGTAACAAAGTGGTGATTTATCCTCCCAAATTATTATCAGAGAAATCTTACATAGAATCAAAACTTCTCATAATATAATTAGAAAATATCCAGGTTTCATGAAATGTAACCCAAATAGCTATACCAAGTACTAAAGTGATCTCAAACATAATAAAAACTACCAGTAGGTCCTAACACTGAGATGTCAGAAACATTGTAATTATCAAAGTTATGAAAGTAGTCATGATAAAATGGTTTAACAAATACATTCAAATAAATACCGAAGGAAAAAACTAAAAATTCTTCAACAAAGAAATAGCAAAGAAGCAAAAATATATACAGTTCTATGTGTAGTTTTGTTTTTCCTGCTCTCATTTCCTCCTGTATTTTGTTGGCTCTCCATTCCACTGTTGCACTCATATCTTCCTGCATTTTCCTGGATGAGCTTTCCACTGCTTCTCTGAGTTCATTGAACATCCTCACCATTTCGCCTCTGAATTCTTTATCAGAGAGATTTTGTATGTGGGTATTTCTTGTTGGGGCTTCAGGGCTCCTATCTTGTTCCACTCCTCATGGTGGGGTTCTGCACTGTCTTTCCATAGTGCTTTTGGCAGTGCATGGATGGTGATCTCTTCTTTCCCCTTCCAGAATGTTCCCTTCCTTTCAGGTGTTCCTTTGTAACTATATGGAGCTACTTTAGAAGTGTATCTTATGGGTTATAATGTGTGAGTATAACTGGCGCCCACTGGAAAAGCCATGCACTTTGCCTTTCTAACCTGTACATGGAGTTTAGCAGAGTTGCATAGGTTAGAATCCTGAGCAGCTGTCTCCTAGGAATTGGACCAGGACCTGCACACTGCTGCTTCTGTCCTCATTGTAAAATATATATACAACTAAATTATAGTTATACAACAAACACAAATCAGAATAAAAATCTCAGTGGATAGTTTGAAGAACATAGTGGAAAACAAGAGAAAAAATGATTGAACCAGAAGACAATTTGAGAATTTACAAGAGTAGAATGTTAGAGAAAGTATGTTGAAAAAAATGTTAGTGAACGTAGGGTTGTTTTTTTTTTTACATTCAGGAGTGATTGCTTCTTTTCAGGATTTTTTGGACTGAGACTACAAGACTACAGCCTTTTGTTTGTTTGTTTGTTTTTTGGTCTGATACTGTCATTTCAGCTTCTTTTGTTTCTTTGCTTTTGGAGATCAATCCCTGATATTGTCATTTCTATCGAATTCTTCTCCAATTCTGGGATACTTAAGGGAACAATAAAACCAGGTCAGTCATTACAACTTTGAGTATATCTGTTATATTAGATCCAAGCTCATAAATTCTTTAAATGTCAGGGAACATTATTTTTATCTTAATTTCCTATGTATTTCATTTTTGTGGTAGTTAATATTGAGTTATTAAGTATTGATAGTAATTTCTTGGTCGTTCATATAGCAAGCTCAAAATCTACAAGGCAGCATGTAAGCAGAGTAAGATGAGAATGTATACTAACATGGAAGGAACATATAATGTGCAGTGATATTCTATACACAGGTAGTGATATTTGTATCAAGTAGCTGCAGATATTGTTTACAGTGATTTTTTCTATTTTATATTGGATTGTTTGTATTTTATAAAATAATTTTTATGTATAGTACTGCTCAGTATTTTCCATTTTCTTCATATATTAATACTTATAGTTGACATTAAAATATCAAATTATTTCATATGAGCAAATTTAGGTTATCCAATTAATTATGTAAGTTAACAGGATAATTTTTGCCAAAAGTGAGAGCACTAATAGAAGAACTAAAAATTTTAATTTAATAGCCGTACTGAAGTATCAGTGTTTACATGCAGTATGAGGAAGAAATCGGACATACTAGAATACTTATGTATATACCACTATTAAATAATATTTAATGCCAGGCATTAAAAATATCTCATGTGGGGCTGGAGCAATAGCACAGTGGGTAGGGCATTTGCCTTGTGCATGGCTGACCCAGGTTCAAATCCCAGCACCCCATATGGTCACCTGATCACCACCAGGAGTAATTCCTGAGTGCAGAGCCAGGAGTAACCCCTGTGCAATTCTGGGTGTGACCGAAAAAGCAAAAAAAAAAAAATCCCATGTCCCTTTATATGAATTGAGGTGAATTACTGGATTTCTTCAGCTGGAAAATAACAAGATTTATAATGACCTGATAATAGAAACATTTGTGCTCATCATGGAATGCAAATGTATGTCCACTTTGCTTGACTATTATATAAGAAGCAGAGCTTTATAAAAGCATATAAAGTAAGTCTATAGAGCTTACCTCTGCCACTGTCTAAAATAAGAGAGACTGAATAATACCAGAATTTATTTACAACACATAATTTTTTATAATTTTTACTATTGGCCTCTTTAATGATCTAAAGGTCCCAGAGAAAGTGTTTCAAATAGTAAGCACAAACAACAGAATACAGAAGATTTCAAAAGAAATAAATGATGTTAAAAGTGTGCTATAGAAATATATGTCCTTTTCATGAGTAGATTAAATTATGGAAACTAGAAGAAGGCCTAATAACAGCTATAATTTCAAAGAGGATATTTTGAGATTTTGCAACAACTATAATGTGAAAATACCTGCGATTTCCATTGGTGACAAAATCACATATTCTGCCAATGTTCATGTGCTCTACTGCATATAGTCTACTAGTGCAAAATGCTAAATTGTAGCTGGAAGAGAGTGAAATGAAGAAGTACTTTTGCACCCAAATTCTCAGATTTCCTGAATTTACCAAAGATCTTGTTGGGTGGGGATAGGAGTGGGGGTAGGGAGATTTTTATGAAAGGTTAACTATTCCTAACATAATATTAACTAAATTTGGAGGGTACAGATTATTTTTAACCATTTTAAATGCTTAAGCATTAAAATAATAGACACATATTGAAAGAATAAATACAATTAGAATTATCAAGAACTTACTTTTACGTGCGCTGATCTGTATAAATGTATTGTTTTTGATGTTGTACACTGAGGTTATATGGTATATATTTTGTTTTTATATGGGACTATGACAGATACATCTTTCCATTTCATTCCATCAATTTGGATTTTGTCCATTTGGATCTCATTGACTGCACACACTCGAGTTTCTACTTCCACTTTATTCAACCAGTCCTCTGGAAGTTTAAAACATGAGAGAATAATAGATGCTTGTCTGTAAACATATGCTTATTTTTCACTTTTGGGGGGATTACATTTCTGGTGAAAATAAATACTAGTCCATGCTTGGCATTAGGGCCTGTTTTCCAAGATTCACGAATCAAGAATCACGACCATCCTGTTATTTGTCGATTGCCTCGAGCAGGCCCCAGTAACATCTCCTTCATCCTCGCCCTGAGATTTTTAAGAAAGTGCTGTATTCAAGGCTCTTTAGGAGAATGAGACCCATTATTGTTACTGGTATTTGGCATATTGGGTACGCCACGGGGAGTCTGCTAGACTCTGCCATGTGGGCAGGTTACATTCAGTAGCCTGTCAGTTTGTCCAAAGTAGGAATGAGATAATAAGATGTCATAATAAGATGTCGCGCGGCCGCGAATTCCAAGATTCGGGAAACCAAATATAGCAAGAATGTTGAGAGGAAGGGATGGAAGAGAAGGAGAGAGAGAGAGAAAGGTAAGAAAAAATAGAGAAAGGAAGAGAGAGAAGAATAGAGCCCTAGGCCACATTCAAATGTAAGGCAGGTAGAGGGAACATAGGAATCTAGTGTCAGACTCCAGGCTTTATAACAAATGTACCTAGAGATATGAAAGGCTGATTATGATTGGATTCTACCAACATGGAGTCAGAATATACCATTAAAGTACTGCTTCAAGATAGATGTATTCAGTTCACCTTACTTCTCTGATGTATTTTAAGTCATTGCTCTCAGGTTCACGTTCTTGCTTCCTATCTGAAACGTATTCTATCATAGGACAGTTGACTCTGTGTGAGGAATCAGCAAAATCAGTGAAATAATGCCTGGCTTCCTTCTCATTTGCCTCTTTTATCTAACATGTTTCTAAATATAGTCATAAAGGAGATTCTTATCTAAAGATCCATCTCTATAACACTGGCAGAAAGCTGGATAGAGCATAAGCTATAATTGTGTAACATGTCTGATGAATCTCCCGTAATATGCCTGCACAAAAACAGAGAAATTTCTTCACTTCTCTCAGCTTCACCTTGAAGTCAGTCAGGAAACATCTCTGAATAATTTCTACCTGGTAGCCTTCTTCAAGTTCCAGGCCTAAACTGAATTCCCAAATAGGAAGAAAGAAAATAATGTTGTACTTCATAAATGCAGAAGTGTATGTGAGCATCTGAGAAAGCAGAAAACTTGTGGGCAGGTATCAAAGACCTACGTGGAAATTTTCATTACCACCATCTGTCTAACGCTACATAGGTTGGTGACATGAGTTCTTGTATTGTTTCAAGGTGACATGAGTCCTTGCTTTCAACAGGATGGGAATGTCAGTTCAGAGTGCGTGAGCATTTCAAGGGAGATGGGACTCAAGGCGGAGAGTACCTTCCATAGGCTTGGGCACAATGAGAAGAAAAGAAGAGGGGAGCGAAGGAATGAAGCGGGAAGCGTTGAAACACAACGGAGAGAGAGTTAAAAGCAATTTCCAGTGGCTGATAGATTTCAGTTCATCACTGTTGATTTTGAAAGAAACCCTTCCTTCCAGCCAAGCAGGCAGACTGGGTTGCATTTATCAGACGTGATTTTTATCAGAACCCTCCGTATGAGGCGGCCAGCAGTCACCGTGGAACCCCAGGGCCTGTGATTGGCTTTGACACATCCAGCCGCAAGGGCTCTTATTCCTAGAACGATCCTCTTTTTCAGATGGCATTGCGTTGGCACTGATTTTGATAGCCAGCTTCAGTCAAGAATCATAAACTTATTGCGCATTTAAAACCGTCGGCATGAGAATCATTCTCTCCCTCTCTCCTCTCTCTCCCATCATTTCACAGGGCTGCAAGGTTACAGAAAGGTCTAATCAATTGTCAAACTCTCTTTTATCACTGAGAAGGAGGTGGAAAAAAGAGAGAGAAACTAACTGCCCTACTGTAGGGGGTTCTCTGACTACACAGCACCCCCTTTCCACATACAATGCCTCCGTGATTAATGTCCTCCCGCCTCAGACCTTGTTAAAACCTGTTCTCTCAAGCAGCCTGGTGGAGCTCAGTGAGAGCAGGGCCGAGGTTGCATAAATCAACGTGTTCTCACAGCCCCCAGGATATCCATTATAGATGCCAGCTGGATGGCTGGAAGATAGAGAAAAATGAATATTGTATCCTGTGGCCTTTTGCCTCTAATGACCACTTTTCAACATTTTTGAAGGCATGATTAAATTTTGATAACTGGGGAAGTCACTCTGAGCAGGCTGAAATAGAGATAAATTGACGGAGGCTCTGACATCTCAGCGGAGAGCAGGCAACTAATTAGTGTGTGAAGCGCACTCTGAAAGAGATGTAAAAGGGAGGCAGGTTTAATCAGAGGAGCTGCTGAGGTACAGGAATAGTCGGGGATAATTGCGGCCTAGGTAGAAATCACAGGCTCAATGAGCGGCTTTTTTCTGTCTGCTTGATTGGCAGCCGCTGACCTAGTGGCCGGCACCCTTGAACCCTCACAACACTAACAACCTTGTCAAAGCAATTGGCTTGCAGCTCTCTGTGACCAGTGATTTCAGCGACTGAACTGGGACACCCCGTTTGAAAGGGCACCGCACTCCCCCGGCAGCTGGTGAGCCGGGCGGAACAGCCTTGTTATTTCCAATGACTTTACTTTTGAACCTCGTCGCCCTTTCTCACCCGAAACCCCGCTAGAGTACTCACCCATGGATGCTCCTGGGAGATATATATATATATATATATATATATATATGTATATATATATTTATATTTATATATATATTTCCCCCCAAGAAACAGCGTTCAAACTATTTGTTTCTTACTGGTGAGGGGCAGCCAGGGCTAGATTGGGTTGTGGGACCAGGCAAAGGGAGGCCCCATGGGGAACGGAGGGGAATGCACAGATTTGTTCCCGGGACTGATGGTTTTCTCCAGCTGCCTTCAAAGCATGCTGCACCGAGTACAGAGCAGGCGTGGGTCTAAGGTGCTTCCCTCCTTTTCCTGTTGGAGTATACTGAAGCTCAGCAACTGCCCAGTTAATAAGCCCCTGTCCCCTCAAGGACTGGCTTGATGGTACTGCCAGGGAATCTGTGTATTGATGAATCTGTTCAAATCACAGGAGGATTTTGTCTATTGCTGGCAGGAAGAGTTGCATCTCAGACTTCGTTTTAGGAAGCAATATCCTCTTCCCACAAAGAGGCATTAACAGGTGGATGTTCCTGGCATCCCCTTAGAATATCTAGGGGAAAGGAGATTAGATGGAAGGAACCAGCACTGCAGGATGGCATGCAGGGAGTATCCAGGGGACCAAGGGACTGGTATAGGGGCTGGAGCGATAGCTCAGCAGGTAGGGCATTTGCCTTGCACGCGGCCCACTGGGGATTCGATTCCCAGCATCCTATATAGACCCCTGAGCACCACCAGGAGTAATTCCTGAGTGCATAAGCCAGGAATAACCCCTGTGCATCGCCGAATGTGACCCAAAAAGCAAAAAAAAAAAAAAAGAAGGGACTGGTGTATAGTTCTTTCTTTCAAATGCATTCATGACACCATGATTTACAATACTGTCGAAGATAAAGTTCCAAGCCTCCACTGTTCTCACACCACAATCTCCATCAGAGTGTCCACTTCCCTCCACCACTATTCCAGGGTCCCATCCTGTCCAGTCAGGACCCTGCCCCACCTTATGTACGCACAGTTGTGTAGCGCATTCTCAGTTTCTATTGTCTTCAACCATTTGTTATTCACCTTATATCTTCTTTATATTCCACAGATGAGAGAGATCATCCCATGTCTGTCCTTTTCCTACTGAGTAACTTCACTCAGCAAGATATTCATTAGATTCATCCATGTAGTGGCAAATTATATGATTTCATCTTTTTTTTTTCTTAAAGCTTAGTAGTATTCCATGGTACCACAACTGTTCTTAGGCACTTGGATTCCCAGGTTTTGAATACTGTGAACAGTGTTTCAATAAGTCTTTATTTAAAGGCAATGGAGTATTTATTCTTCTCCATTTCCTTTCTTTTCTATCGCCTCTTCTCTTTCCTCCTTTCTCCTTTTCTCTTCTTTTTTCTCCTCTCTCGTCTTTTTTTTATTCTCTGTTTTTTTTCTTGGTCCAGTCTGTACTTACGATTTTCTCTTTTTATCAGTTACTGGACCATAAAAACATGTCCCAAATAAAGGCAAAACCTACAATTAACCTTCTCTCCTTCCTTCCTTCCTTCCTTCCTCCCATCCTCCCTCTCTTTCTTTCTTTCTTTCTCTTTCTTTCTTTCTTTCTTTCTTTCTTTCTTTCTTTCTTTCTTTCTTTCTTTCTCTCTCTCTCTCTTTCTTTCTTTCTTCCTTTCTTTTATTTTTTTCTTTCTTTCTTCCTCTCTTTCTCCCTTCCCTTTCTCTCTCCCCCCCCCCCCCACATAATACACACACACACGAGGCTTGGTTAGTACTCAGTGGCCCTAAGCATCTGATTCTTTAAATGTATTGATCTTATATTTGCTATGTGCTTGGCCAGTGGAAGCCACTATGGCGTATATTGCAATCAGCTGCCTGCATAGTGAAAAAGTACATTCAGGGTACTTAAACCACAGCATGTCAGCTGAGAGGCTTTTCTATTCTAGCTAATGGGGTGCTCCACTCAATCCCATCCTTAGATACTGACTTTGAATGAAGACTGGGGAATAATCAAAGAACAAGAGTTTTGCAGGGAATTAGAGAGTCAAGGCTGCATGCTTTCATTTCCAATGTCCTGACTTCAAACATTGTATACACTGGGAGATGCCTGTGTCCTTTATTTACTATGAGTATGGAGCTTGGGGAATGGAGAAGGAGGAAATTGAGTTACAACCAATCCCCAGAGGTGTTAAGGGGCTATTTCTGGCCCTGTGTACTGGAGTGACCTCTGGTGGAATCCAGGGAACCATATGTGATGCTTGGGACTTAAATGAGGGTCAATATTCCTTCTTCATATTTCAGTTGGGAAGTGTGATACAGATAGACATAGAAAAGCAAAACACAGACAGTAGCTGGACATAGTGATCCCAACTCTCAGACAAATATTAAAAAGTATACTTTCTAAAACAGAAAAAAGAACATTGAGGGATACATCCGGAGCACAGAAGAAGGAGTCTAGACTTCTGCCCCAGAAGCAAGCTAGTGAGTATTCACACAAAATGATGCCACTGAAAAAAATAGCACAAGTTTAACCAAGTGAAGTTGGAATGGAAATGAGTTCTCAATAGTGAACAGAGGGTGTGTTGAAGGAATATCATACATCCACTGAGCACTTGCCCATGGTCCCTGGATCTCAGGAGCATTACCAGAGAGGCAGATGGCAACCACGTATTGAGAGGTCTTAGATAAACTTAAACCCAATGCTTATTTAATGACTGGAACACAGTCAGTGGTCATTAAATATTGTCTTAATGATGAGTTGGAGAATATATGAATGAGAAAGCTGGATAGGAATGTGGAAATTTTTTGAGAAATGTTTAAACAAGGAATGCAGCTGTAGTATGTAATATGAAGAATGGTCCATATTAGAGGGATAGTTAAAGTACGGATTATTTAAAATAAAGTATAATTCGATCAAGAAAAGAACTAAAATAAAATTGTGCCTTCTGGAATGAAAAGGATGAGCATAGATGTAAGGGAAAGTCCTGGGATAAAGTTATGGCACTCATATGACTGAGGGACTGTGTGTGAGAAATATATAGAATGCTTTCAGGATGTGTGGCTTGCATAAGATGGATATTGTTCAGCATAGTTATTTGTTGATTGTGAGAAAGAGTTAAAACTAAAAAATTGGGAAGTACAGTTCAGTTAGGTAAGCGCTCATTGGAAGGGAAAGTGAAGAGATGCCAATTGGATTTTTCACCAGCATCTCACCTAAATGTTCTAAAGTGGATCTGTGGGTGTACTCACCTCATCTCACACTTTCCTAGTATTCTATGAAATTTTAATAAGTATGTGAAATTACAGTTTTTGCATTTTAATAAAGTTATTATGATGCATATTGTCACATAATGTTTATTCTATTGTAATTTTGTGTAATTATGTGGCATGGGGTATAATTTTTATTGGAATAGAAAATATGAGTATCACATCAAAAAAGACAAAAATAAAATAAAATATATACATATACATATATTTTCATTTGGTTTTGGGGTCCCTCTTGGCATTGCTCAGGGGAGACTCCTCATTTTCCACTCAGGGATGACAATTAGTGATGCTCAAGGGACTATAGAGGGTTGTCTACATGCAAAGTCCTTATACTATTCCTCCCTCCCTCCAAAGGAAATAGTATATATATATATATATATCACTATAGTTTTTATTAAAATATTGCTTAGTATTAAGCAATATTTGTCTAAATGTCCTATAAATATCAATTTTCTCTAATATTGCTATGCAGTAAGTATAATAAGCCTGTATATCATGTAGACGTGGAAACTGTGGAGTTTATTAGCTCGAATTAAAAGAGTCTAGAGCCAACCAATCTTCATTTTCACAGTCCTTGTACTTACCCTTTTCTGCTGTCTTATTTCCTTAGAATTGTGTGGCTAAGGACCAATGCAGGAAATAATAAATTTCCTGACCCAAAGACTAACTATTTATGATGATGTTACAACTATAAATAGTTTTTTAAACTTGGAGACAATATTCAATGTTTGGGAGGATTCCTTTTAACTACTGAGGACATAGTTTTTGTTCTCTTTTGGTCGATTTAATGTTTAATGTTCTGCAAATACAAAATAGTTGAGAAGTCACCACCAAATTTTTTTATTCAGAGATCACTATCTTCTTCTCTCAGGATATAGAGGTTAGATGCAGGGACAGGGGGCTTGAAATAGTTGGGTCTGTGACATGGAGTTAAAACTCTAAAAGTAGTTCACAGTCTTTGTACTTACCCTTTCCTGCTGTCTGGTTTCCTTAGAATTGTGAGGTTAATAACCAATACAGGAAATAATGAGTTTCCTGACCCAAAGACTAACTATTTATGATGATGTCTCAACTATAAATAGTTTTATAAACTTGAGACAATATTCAATGTTTGGGAGGATTCAATGTGGTGTGATTTTCTATATTTCTTCAATTTGGTGTGATTTTCTATATTCCTGAAAATTTTGAAGCTACTTAGTAGTGAAGTAGACATTCTGGTGTCAGTGCAGCTTAGTTTGAATCCTGGCTTCACTCCCACTATTCATGAGACTTTGGGAATATTATTCCTTACTTTATTGGTTCCCTCAACCATCAAATGGGGATATTAATGGTTTTTAATACTGAGGGTTACTGTGAAGTTTTATTCTGTCGTATTGTATTCATTGTATCATTTGTAATGTATTGTCTTTATTGTGGGGAATTATTTTGGGATTTATTTGTGGTCTGCAGATTATTGGTTCTGTCATTAGAATCCCAAAAGTGGAAATTCCCTTTCCACTTCTTTGACAAACTGACCTTCTCCTCTCTTGTGTTCCCATTGCAAGTCTTTGAATTGTTAACCTAGCAAAGATAAGGATCAGGAAACATGACTTATTTATCACATGAGACTGCACATGAAATGAAGTAGAGCCTTCTGATGGAGGATTTCACTCACACTGCTTTCCAACTAGACTCCTTGCCTTCAGAATCAAACAAACAAACAAGATGTGGCTGGTGTATGAAGCACTCATTAAGGTCCAGAGCAGCTTCTTTCCTCTGATCTGGGGAAAATCAATAACCTTTACTGTGAAAAACACGTGATATCTTACAATGACCATAATTCCACATCAGTAGTATTCTGTTCCTCATTGCACGTTATGTGCACAGCATAGAACCCTCAGTGGGTCTCTCATTTATATATTTGCATTCCTGTGTTGAATTACTCTGATGATGTGCTTGAAGCAGGACAGTAGATGTTGCAGGACAGTAGATGTGATAAGAAAGATCTTGCAGTCTTGTTTAGAAATGCAAAGAGATGGTGATTAATTTAAAAAGAAGACTCAACTTCGGTCAGTTTTACTATGTCATTGTCTGCTGGCAGTGTACCTCAATGTCTATGTCTGGGCCTGGTGTAATAACAATATATTCACACAAACCACAAATGTTCTTTCACTTTCATGTATGTCCAGATGATCATCATGTTAATTATGATGCGGAAACTTTGGAGTACCTTCCCTGATTATTTCATTTTTGTCTCTATTCCCGCCCACTTCTTTCTCTGAGTAAATAGTTATCCTGTCTCTTACTAATATAGAGTGGTTGTTGTATTCTTAATCTTTGTGTGATGGAATCTTGTATAGTCTTTTGTTCAAGATTTCTTTTGCTAAATCTTGTGCACAGAATTCATCTGAAATCTTTCCTATTGTGGTAATATATTTGTTTTATAGCTGTTTGAGATTATTTTCTATGCTGAAGTGGCTGTATATCCATTTGGATGCACTGGACTTATATCCGGTATTTGAGCTGCTTTGAGTGAAGCATCTGTGAAGGTTTGGTAGATGACATGCTCTTACCTTCTTTGAAAATATATGTAGGTGTAAGGTTCTTGGGGCATCTTCTGATACAAAGCTAAGTAACTACGTTCAGTATTATTGCCAACTTTTTTTACAGGGTGGTTATGTTAGCATAACTTACTTTTAATTAATCAATTATCTTTAGTAATTAAAAATCCCACAGTCCCTCTTCTGAATGAAATAAGAATTACTGCCTTTACATATGAAGAGAATGGATTCCAGAGAAACTGAGTTCTTATATCTATAACAAAGCTGGATTGGATTTTGGCTATATGTAGCAATTCTCAGGGCTTGCTACTGGTTTTGTGCTCAGGGCTTAATTTTGGTGGGCTCAAGGGAACATATGAAGTGTGGCATGAGGGTGGGAAATTAATCACAGGTCATCTGCAGGCACAGAAAGTACCTTACCTGCTGTACTATTGCTCAGGCCCAAAGTTGGAAAATTTCTTACATGGAAGTAGGCCCTGGAATTTTGAAATAAAAGAAAACTCTCCCTGATTTGGTTTCTTTATTTAACAACTCCTTCAAATCATGGAGTTTTCTATAATCAGAAAAGGTACTTGTTAGGCATTCAAGGGACTCTTGAGAGAGTAGAAGAAAATTTTGGCCAGAAGAAAATTTGCATATTCTATTTCTGCCAAAGGTATTTGCTGGCAGAAAGTGAAACTTCCTGCTGGACATAGATGTTGGCAGGATCTCCTTATACAACTTGCTTATACCTTGTTTGGCATCTGAGATTCTAGATTTTATGTGCATTCAAGGACAACACATATAATCCTTGCAATAGGTCTTCGTCACAAATGCTTCCCTTAAAAGATAACCTATACCCTTGGCAAGAAAAGTGTGTCCTATAGATCAACAGCAAGGCCTTGAGGAGATCGTTAGAAATTTGAAAACTCAGATTCCATTCTGTGCTCATCAAAACGTGAGAAGTAATGATTTGTACAGCAGCAGATAATGAGTCACTTCCTCTTACTTTGGGGATCTTTTGAAATGTAGTTTTTCATCTTTGAGTCTCAGTTTCCCAGTCTGCAAAACTGGGAAACTAGCAGTGTCTATTTTGCAGGGTTGTCATATGAACTAGGAAGATAAAAATAGCCACAAATTCTAGACAAATCTTAGTGTTCAGCCAAGTAATAGGTGCTCTTCTTAGAGGTACTCTCAAACAGGATGGACCCATGTAACCTTCTCAGTGGTAAGACGTGAGCCTTTAACTATTGTAAATACGTTGTGCCCAGCAGTCAGCCCTCCTCTTACCTGTGCCAGATCTGTAAGAGAATTAAGTGTTTATAAATGTCAAGCCAGAGTTGGAACTATCCCTGGAAGTTACCCAAGCATGCAGGCCAAATTCCAGTTTTGCCTCAGCTGATGTTCTCTGCTAACTGCTCTCTGTAAACTACAGAACTTAACTTGAAAAAAATACAGAGCTGCAACCATTAGAATAAAAAAATAAATAAATAAATAAATAAATAAAAACACCTGCCAGGATAATAAGTAGTCTTTCCAGGTGCAGTTTGTTATGCCATAGGACAGAAACATTCATGGGGAGGAGGAGGAGGAGACCAAGAACGAGGAAAGAATTGGGAGATTTGACATGTCAGAAATGCTGGTGTGTATACATGTTGCTCATAAGAAAATTAAAGACTTTAAAAAAAATTAGTTTCCCCAGCTGAGTTGTCTTGAAAAATGAGATGTCCCCAAAGTACAAATCAGTGCAGTTTTTTTTTTTAGTTGAATCAGAAAAAAATGTTGGATTACTCAAGTGTCTTCAGCAATGATAATTATAGAAGTACTTGAAACATTGCCTGCCTGGTCATTTTCTGCAGTGAAGAGATTTAAAAACTACAAGTTTTATTTGATAATTTTTTTCTCTTTTCCATGTACTAGTTTTCACTGGGTCATTACTGACTTTGGTGTCAGATTGTACAAGGAAACAGTTTAGAAAATATGATGATAAAAGCAGGCCTGATCAATTTTTATAGGGCCAGCAGCAGCTGATAACTTAATTGTCACATTGGTGAAGGACTGCGATACTTGTGCTAAATTATTTAAAAAATAGCACTCAGTATAAATTTTCAGAATTCTGCCCTTCCTCTTGGCATGTAAAATAATACCAACAATTTCAGTAGAGCCAGGCTTAAGAATAGTAAATTCATGGCTAATTTGAAATGCAGGCTTTCAGCAGCTCTCTGGAACTGAGGTACTGGAGAGGTTGTGAAGCAGACAAAAGAAGATGCAGATGACACACACAATGAGGGCAATCAATAAAACCTTATAGCCAGTAAGGACCAATGTTTCTGCCTTAAATGCTTTGCTTCCTGTCTTGGTGAGAGGCAAGTGCACTTATGTCCGGCTCTGCACACAGTATCACTTCTGGTAGGGCATGGGCACCTAACAAAGGTCAGCTCCATGCAAGGCAAGTCCCATGCCTGCTGTACTAGTTCTCCAGCTCCACAAATTAAATTATTTTACTGGAATTATATTGATGTCTTTCAAACATCTCTGACAGGTAATTTATGAACATGTGCCTCAAAGCTTTGTTGCATGATATTAATTTGGAGCAAGTTAAAACTATGATTTAATTTTTAAGTGAGGGCTCAACTATTTGGAGATAGGGGAGCTGTCATTTCCTCCATTTAAAAGTTGATGATTTTGGCATTTATCGTATAGTCTTAATACAAATAGGCACGTGTGTAATTAAGATACTGTGCTTCCTAGGAAGAGCCCCTCATGCATATATGTTTCTCAAAGAGTCCTCTCTTTCAGAGACTTTCAAGGTACTGAGGATAATTTTCACTTTTTTGTGCATGCCTTTTCAAACTGATAATATTTTCTAAGCTACTAATTTTCTGTAGCTTCAGTTTCACTATACAAAAAAGGCATATCGTCATCACTGCAAGTTAAATAAAATTATTGTTACAAGAGTATGTGATTGCTATCCAAAACCTGGAGGATTTTGAATTTTATTTCAGGAGAGAGGGTAATCTCTAACATGCAAGCAAGAGTGTCAAAAGTTAAAAACAAGCATTGAAATTGTTTCTCATAAAAAGAAGTGGGTGAAGTTGGTGAATTAATGTCTATCATTTCTGGCATTTTATTTTAACAAAGTGAAGAAGCTGATATTCCTCCTACTGGTATCTTATGTACAAAATATAAGGACAGTGTGTGTGACTTTATGTTTCATATATTCATTGAAGTAATAAACTATGGGAACTGGCAAAGAGGTTCACTGGATACTTAGTTACGATTCAATAAATTTGAACATTGACTTGTATAGAGGCTAAATGAATGAATGGTATATTCAAAGAAAAATGAACACTTGCACTATTATAGAACATGTGAGGTACTAAGAAACTTAATAGTCACACAATAAGAAGACAAAGGTGTTTGGTTTTGTATATGAAGCTTTAAAAAGTTATAGTACCCAAACCGATTTTTGGTCAATTGATGTGAAAGGTAAAGAAAAACAGGAACATTATATTTTTTAAAGAAACCTTTTATATTTACCCACTTTTCATTTTTTAATTTTTTTTGTGGTCAAGAATACTCCATTGTGATCATGTGGAAATGTTCTTATCTCTTTGCTGCAGGACATAATTTCTTTCATATGCATAAATATATAAGTATATATACACTTATGCATATATATCTAGAACTTCTATATTACCACAAAGTTGATCCTTTCTGCTTCAAGCATATATAATTACCTATTCCTGCAGTGACTCACGTTACCATTTACTTGGCAACATTTACTAAGTGCATGCACAAACAATGAAGAGTTCACTATATTACTCATAAGATATACAATGGTAATATTAATGATGACATTAGAAAGAGCTCACCATGACCTATCATTGACTATTATTTTGACACATTATATGTAGCAAGCTATGTATTCTTACAATAATTTTGTGAAAGATAGTGATTTTTCTTAATTTTATAGATATAAAAATGGAGATCAGAGAAATTTAGAATTTTGTCTTTAAACATACACAGTGTGAAATGGAAATTTGAGCCTATACTTTCTAGACTGTAGTCTCTGCTTTTAACTATCCAATTCTCACTGTATAAATTAAGTTGGGAGATAAACATACAAACAGTTACAGTATTATTTTGTATCCACAATGTTAGGGAAATAATATAGAAAACTTGAAAATAGACGGTTTTTAGTCTACCATTTTCATGAGCAGGTAATTCTCTGGAGGATACACTCTTGAAGAATGAATAAGATATCCAGAGAAATAGATAGCAAGCAAAGCATTAACAACTTCCAGAGCATTTTACAAATAGTACATAGTAAATATTTAGGAATCTGAGGTACTTGGACACATCGAGAAATACACAAGAAATCAGGAATTAGAAATTTGAAGAGGTGCAACTACTAAGGAGACTAGAAAATGATGCTTAGAAATTTATGGATGGAGTAGCAGACAATTAATAATTAGATTTGCATGTTGATAAAAGTCTTTCTAAAATCATTCGTTAAGTGGCAGAGGACTGGAGACTTAGAAAGCAGTGATATAACATGGAAGTATCTTCTCAAATCCATCAACTTTATCAATGAAGTACTGCCATCCAGGTGAGTTCAAAGCAGCACACAGTATGAGACTCAGAAAATCAGGTGTATCTGCTTTGCATCAAGGACTGTTAACTTTTTGGTCTCTGTGATTATCTTCCAAACTGTGCTTCCTAATTTCTTGGAGTAAGGGCATTTGTATTCTAAATGAATACCCCGCCTTTGTAGCTAGTCCAGGTGCCTGGCCAACTTCAGCTGTTGCTCAGCTGCTCTTAATGTTTTTTTTCCTGTTTCATCAGAGTCTTGCTGCGCTGGCTACTCTGTGTATTATCAACTGCCCTTTTCTACCAATTAAGCCCCAAAGATAAGAGCAGCAAACTAATATGTTATTCAATAGAATCTTTGCTATATTTAAAAGTTCTAATATTAAGGACTATATTGGTTTATTGAACATTCAATTTAAGAACCTCAAGTGATTAATTTAGGATTTTCCATAGGACAGGTATTGTTTGCTAATTAGTTAATTAAGTAACAAATGATTATTGAAAACATGCATTTGGATTAAGCAAGCTGCAAGAGAGATAAAGATATCTCCAAGGCAATTAGCTCACTGTAATTTTAGTGATAAATGTGTAATTAGACTCTTATTCTAAAGAGATTGTTTGCAATGGCTTTTGCAAGCATTAAACAGGCATGTAACAAGATATTTACTTACATAACAAGCAAAAATATAATTCAAATTCTTATTAGGCATTAGCTGGTGTGTTCAAATGATACCTAATTTGCTAAAAGCAAAAACTTACAAGTACTAGTACTTAAAAATATAATCCATTAAAAGCTTATGTAACTAACTTAATTATATTACAACTAGATTTATCTCCAAGCCTGTTTATTTCAGCTCTTACACAATTATCTGAGATTTTAAAATGTATTATGACTTAATAGCCAGCGTTTATGCATTTATGTATTCACCACCAAGGGGATTACTACTGCATTGCATAATGAAAACCTTCCCCATTCCTTTAGCACAACTTGTGGAGAGGAAAATAGATTCTCTTCTTGGATGTCTAGAACCTAACACAATTC
This sequence comes from Sorex fumeus, assembly GCF_029834395.1. Lineage (NCBI taxonomy): Eukaryota > Metazoa > Chordata > Mammalia > Eulipotyphla > Soricidae > Sorex > Sorex fumeus. Next base: position 3,636,141 of record NW_026606095.1, on the reverse strand, counting down.
CTGGCACATGCACTCAATAAATATGTACTAAATTGATTTGAGTCAGCAGAACCAGGAAGTGTAGATGTTTTTTAAGCATATAATCCTGTTTATTACCATTTCATTGCAACCCTCTCGCTTCCATTACCACAGATGATGCTCTTTTTGTATATTTTTCTCTCTCCAGTTAACAGCCTGATTGAATATGGTTGGAGAAATTTTTTCACAAAAGAAATACTGCTGATTGGGAATGCTTTGGGAATGATGATGATTACATACCAGCAAACATTTATTAAGGGTTTGCCATTTGGCCAGGAGCTCTTTTCATTGTCTACATAGTTTAGCGAGTTATTTTATATTTTATCTTTGTAAATAGAGAAACTGAGGCTTCCAGCAGCTACATAATTTCCCCAAGACTACATAGTTCAGATTAGGAGTCATAGAACAGTCTTAAGGACTCTAGCTCCCATTCTTACGTAAGATTGGGTTCTCCTGAAGTAGGTCCTGAGATGCAACTACTTGTGCAACTGACTTGTGAGGAAGCATGTCTGAAGGAATCATTAAAGGGGGTGATTCAAGCAGGGGTGGGTAGGAGACAAAGTTATCAAAGAGGTGAGTTCATCTGGGAGTCCAGTCTGAGAGTTCAAGAGTCCTATCTTGAGGCCATGGGGGCAGGGATTAGTAGCTAAGAATCTGACTCCATCAACTCCCAGGGAAGAAAGGATAATCCCACAGGTAAATGTTGGTGGGAAACTTACACATAACATAAAGTTGTTTCTGGTGCTGATTTGATCATACTGACTTTTCAAAATTAGGAATCATAAGTGGTGGATCATAAATCAATAGAAGCTCTAGACTAGATGAGACTTTAAAGAAGGGGAATGAGCCCCACTCAGCTCTGCTCTGGGTTTTCTCTTGGTTTTGTGACTGGGGTTGCTTTTGATGGTGTTCTGGGACCAAATGGTGCCTAAACTGGGGTTGAATGTATACAAGTGTCTTGGCCCCAAGATGACCCTTTTGATTAAATGTATGATTTTCAGGAAACCAAATATGTACAAATAAGGAATAAATAAGGATGGAATTGAACTTGAAAGAGGGATAAGCATTTAAGCTGCTTCAAGATTCCTGCAAAACATTAATAAACTAAGTTAACAAGTATGGAAACTGAGAGTCAGAAAACTTATCTACATAATTTCCACAACCTGTAAATGGCAGACTTATGCCTCTGACTCAGATAATTTAAATCCCAATATTATGGCATTTTTTCAGTTTTGCTTATCTTTTTCTATCTTCAGCATTTGCAAATATGAGTAACTTGTTTGAACATTTTGATCCAATGAACATTATTTTTTTTCTATTTCTAAATTCTCACATAGCACCATGTGCCTTGGGTCTTTCTCTTGAATCCATTAAATCTAATTAAATCTCTGATTTCTGTTTGGTCAACCATTAGCACATGCCTATAAGAAATATTTGGAACACTCTGTGAAGTTTATAAAGGCAAAGAGATCACCCTTAGTACTATATGTAGCGGGAGTCATGGCAAACTGCTAGCTTAAGGCATAGTCCTGAAGCCATAATGAAACACCATTAAGCCATTTGATAAGGAGAATGAAATTAAGGATTTGGGTTGGATGCTAATCATGAAGGAAGGAAACAATTTTTTTTTTTTGCTTTTTGGGTCACATCTGGCTATGCACAGGGGATACTCCTGGCTCTGCACTCAGGAATTACTCCTGGTGGTGCTCGGAGGACCATATGGGATGCTGGGAATAAAACCCGTGTTGGCCACGTGAAAGGCAAAAGCCCAACCCGCTGTGCTATTGCTCCAGCACTGGAAACTTAACTCTTCAGTGGAGTCATGTGTTGCTCCAGAGAACATCAGGCAGACAATAGCCAAATTGTCATTAATTCAAGCAAAGTTATCACTGGAACAAAATAACTTTGAGAGTAGTTAATAATCCAATTCATAATACACTAGTGAATTATCCAAGGGTTTGTATTACTAAATCAATTAATTTCTCCTTTTCTCTTCTTTCTCTTTTTCCTTGGATGAAAATACAGATGCCTTGCATACTGTACTTCCACTGTTTTCTTTTTTGTTACTTAAGCCACACCCAGTGGTGCTCAGGGTCCAGGTGATGCTGGACCCTGGCCAAGCTCAGCTCAGGACATATCACCCTGGGGGTCAAATGCATGCTTCTGGCCTCTGAAGTTCCCTTTCAGTGTATTGACAAGGTCTGCAGTAGGTGTGGGGGGTGGGGTATCTGTTTTCTCTGTTTTCCTGCCTTTGCTAATAGCGTGGAAAAGACCTCTACTGATAAAGATGCTCAGGGAACTTAGAAATGTTTTGTAAATACTGCCCAAGTGTCATTAGTAAAAGAAATACTTGCAATCATACTTTAAGTGGGGTGTGTTCTCTTTTCCTTCTGAGGTAGTACAAAAGGAATGTGCATGTCTGAATTATACTGGCATCTGTTAAGAAGAATGAGGAGAGAATGGATGATGTTAGGATGAGGAGAGAGTAGATGATGGATAGGTAAACAGAAAAGTACATATCAGAATAACAATGATATTACACGTTAAAATATGCTTACATATATTTTAGCTAATCTTATTAATTGGTAATAACTTATAGAATTTCTATTCTGATGCATAATTACATCCTCAAATACCCAATATCAACCTACAGATAATTTTTTCTTCCTAATATATCCTATGGTAGATGCGGCAGAAGCTGGGAAAAGCATTCGTAATGCCTGCCTGTCCTTCACCAACTATAAAACCAAGATGACTGCCCTCCGACATCATGATGGATCTATCACATCTTCCAGAAGGGCAATGGAGAAGATTATTCATGACTTCTACTCAGATCTCTTTAATAGCCACGTCCACTTGCCCACATACCACATACCACATGATGGATATGTCGTTCCCAATGTTCTCCCTTCCGAAACCCAACATGCCATCTCCTCAGTAAAGAAACAAAGAGCACCTGGCCCAGACAAGATCAGACCTGAACACCTGAAGAACTTACCATGAGTATTCATCAATACATTGGCTCGGCTCTTCACACGCTACCTGTCTAAATGCAAGGTTCCATCCCAATGGAAAACCAGCAGGACTGTACTACTATACAAGAAGGGAGACATCCACGACATTAGCAACTATCGCCCAATCTGCCTATTGTCTGTCATCTACAAACTGTTCACTCGAGTCATCCTGAATAGGATTAGCAGAACACTAGATGAAGGACAACCATGTGAACAAGCTGGATTCTGAAAAGGATTCAGTACCATCGACCATATCCACACGATTACTAAGCTCATTGAGGTTTCTCGGGAGTTCAAGATGCTGCTCTGTCTAACGTTCATTGATTTAAAGAAGGCATTTGATTCTGTTGAGATGGAAGCGGTCATGGAAGCCCTAACCATTCAGGGCGTACAAACTCAATACATCAGGATCCTTCGTGAGCTCTATTGCGGATTCACTACCAAGATCTCACCATTCTACAAAGAGGTAATCATCCATATCAAGAGAGGGGTTCGGCAGGGTGATACCATTTCACCAAAACTCTTCAGTGCCACCCTCGAGAACATCATGCGACAACTGGAATGGGAAAGCATGGGAGTGAAGATAGATGGTCGGCAACTACACCACCTCCGATTTGCTGATGACATCGTTCTAATAACACCAAACATCAGCCAAGCGGCACAAATGCTGAACGACTTTGACCGTGAATGTGGAAAGGTCGGACTACAGCTGAATCTTACGAAGACAATGTTTATGAGAAACAGCCTTGTTCCTGACGCTCCATTCGCTCTCAATGGAACCACCATCTCCGAATGCAACAGTTATATATACCTAGGTCGAGAAATCAACATGCTGAATGACCTGGCACCTGAGTTGCACAGAAGGAAGAGAGCAGCTTGGAATGCCTTCAAAAACGTTGAAGAAATAACTAAAAGGACAAAAAACCTCCAGCTACGAGCACATCTCTTTGATTCCACTGTTCTTTCTGCATTAACATATGCCTCAGAGACCTGGACCCTACGAAAACAGGATGAGAATGCTATTCGTGTCTCTCAAAGAGGAATCGAAAGAGCTATGCTTGGAATATCATGATTCACTCAAATGAGAGATAGAATCTGGAGTTCTGATCTTCGTCAACGCTCAAGAATCAGGGACGCTGTCTCATTTGCCAAGACATCAAAAATCACATGGGCTGGACACGTAATGAGGTTTACAGACAACTGCTGGACTAGAGCCATTACTGATTGGATTCCACGGGACATCAAAAGATCACGTGGACGCCCAGCTACAAGATGGTCAGACTTCTTCGTCAACACCCTGAATGATCAGTTTGAGGCTCTGCATGTTCCTAGAACGAACAGATACCATTGGGCTACGCTAGCACGCAACCGGGATGAATGGAGACATTACTGGCACCCGCTCGAGTAAATTGATGAATAACGGGGATTAAGTGATTAAGTGATAAGTGAATATATCCTATAGCTTGAGGCCTTGAGAGCGAATGTAAATCCTTCTTGCTAAGACATTTACAGATGGCATGATAATCCACTATAAATAATTTTGATAGTGTTGTAAACACTGTTTTGAAAAGGAAAGCTATTCAATCTCCTCTACAGTCTGTTTAGGAGCTTGGCTTTTGGTATTTGTCAAATCAGTACTTGAACTTTTACCCTGTAATTTTAATCACATATCACTTTACACTTTACCTTCAGTTTGTTCACTTATGAGATGGGGATCATAGGATTGTTTGAAAATTGAGTGGGATAAATACCTGATGAACAAGAGAATTTAGCAATCGTTTTTTAACTGTAAGCACAAAAATGGGATAAGGATGGCGGGAAGCATTAGCATGCTGTCACTTAAATAACATAAGCTTTTTATTGTACTTCACAGTGGAACACAAGGATTAGTTGAAGAAAACTGAGGTTTGATACAAACTCAGCTCTGTCACATTTTTTAGTGAAATATCTGAAAATAATCAACTGACTTTAATATATCATGATGTTATTCATGATATTATCTTTCTGACTTTACAAAGAAATATGTGAAGAAATTTCAAAGCACACACCTTTCACATAATCTGTACACTGTGGCAGACATTAGGTAATAAAAGTAAACTTAATAAAGTAGATATTTGTATGCAAGTGTTTGTGCTTTGTAAAGAACAAATATGAGGGACAGTGTGTTAGATTTTTTATACAATGAGCACTAGAGAGATAGCACAGTGGGTAGAACATTAGCCTTGTACACAGCTAACCTGGGTTTGTACTCTGACATCACATATGGCCCCTAGAGCACTGCCAGAAGTAATTCCTGAGTGCAGAGGTAGGAGTAACCCCTGAGCATATCCAAGTATAATCCCAAAAGTAAAAAAATAATTTGTATGCAAATTATGTTTGATTATCTACTATGCTAGAAACGAGAAAAGTACTCATGCACACGGATTAGTAGTTGGCGAACTCATATTAAAAGATATCACAATTTTTTCACATGTGAAAAGTCATATATCTAGTATATCTATTTTCAAATAGTCACTATTTTAAAATATAAGTCAAGAGTTCTAGAATGTATAAAGGTTAAGACACCTGCTTTGTAGGCAGGTGACCTCAGTTTGATCCTTGACACTGTAAGTGGTCCTCTGAGCAACAACAAGAGTAATTCATGAGCAGCACTTCCAGATGTGCCCCCCCCCCCAGGGAAAATAGCAAACCAAAATATCAATGATACTATCTCACTCCACTGAGATTGACAGAAAGAAACAATCAGTGTTTGTGGAACTGCAGTGAAAAAGGAAACCTCATTCACTATTGGTGGAAATGTCTGCTGGTTCAAATTCCATATTAAACAGTACGGAGATTTCTCAAAGAGGCAGTAATAGAACCCCTATTTGACCCAACTATTCTTGACACAGACCTCCAAAACACAAAATTATTTATTTATTATTTATTTTTGCTTGCAAAATATATGTGCACATCTGTGTTTACTGCAGCACTTCATAAAATAGCCAAGATCTGGAAATCATATAATTGTCCAATGACAGATATTTGGATAAAGAAGTTGCATAGATTCATGGTGGAAATACTATGCAGCTGTAAAAAATATAAAATCATGCAGTTTGCTGCAATAGTTTTAAAACTGGAGACTATCACATTAAGTGAAATGAGTCAAAGAGACAAAGAAAGACAGATATTGGATGATCTCATTCATTTTTGGAATACACACAAAAGGAATAGATCACATCAAACAATGGCAAATCATTGACCTTAGATTACAAAATTGATTACCACCTAGTGGAAGAGAGGAAATGGGACATAAAAAGATTGGATTCTAAAGATTGGCATAAAGACAGCTCTGGAGAGTCATGGGCACTCTTTGGTGATTGTGGGATAGAGTAACTTTTATGTGAATACAAAAAGGTTAAAACTAATTTAATCATGTCATTTTTTTTGCTCGATTCTGGGATTTGGGGACATAATACCAAAAGTGCTCAGTACTTTCTCCTGAAGTTTTGCTCAATGAACAAAACTGATAGTGTTTGGGGGACCATGTATGGTGCTCAGGATTGAACCCAGGACAGCTGCAAGACAGGTACTCTACCTGTTATTCTAGCTTTCTGATCCTATTTTAATCATGTTACCTAAACTATAAAATCAAGCAATTAATAAAACTGAAAAGTCACCAATTTAACGAAAACTAAATTTTTCTGTGTAGAAACTTGAAACTTTTATCCTGAGAATAAGAAATTAATTTTATCTTATTACAATTTATCTCATGATATATGATTTGGAAAAACTCAGACTCTAGCAGATTTCATTTATTTTCTTTAAACAATAGTCTTCGTTATTTTATAATTTCTCCACACTAAACATTTTAGTAGCATTTATAAAAACATCTTTTATTTTTATCATAGACTGATTTTTATTAGCATGAAGAATGGAGACAAGGGTTGAAGAATATATAACACCCGAGTCTGGAGCAGTACATCAGTGGCATAAAGTATGAGATGTCCAAAAATTCTAAAATTTTAAATAGAGTGATAGAACTGGAGTTAAATTTTTAACTGCATGGTAATTTTGGGGTCCAGGGGCATCTTTGCAGTGTGTTATTCTCTTCCAAGATATATTTATGAATCTCTGGATCACGGCCAGTTAATGAGTTCAAGTGGTGCCAGAGATAGTTCCTGGGTGTGACTGCCAGGCTCCCAGAAACACAGGGAGATGGGGGGGAGGGTGCGTGTCCATTTCTAATCCCATGTGGACCTGGAGATTTCAATCACAAAACATGCATACCTGGGATTTTCAGTGGATTCATATGTGATGGGCTCATTCATATGTGAAGATTGGTCATGAGCATGGTAGTGATTGGGTTCTGAAGATTTTTGGCTGCTGGGGTTCTATTGGGGCACATGGTACCAATAGAACCTACCCATCCAGGTGCCCTGGATGAAGTCAGCCTGGTGGCAGGTGAGAAGGCATCTCTGCAGCATGTTGCTCTTTTCGGGGATTTATTTGTGAGTCTATGAAAATATCTTAATCTTTGTAAGTCAAATTTTTCTGCACCGACAATAAAAAAATGAAGGCATGGGCTATTAAACAAACATCAATGATTGACTCCAGTATTTCACAATATTTTATTTGCTTAATAGGGTGAAAGCAATTAAAAAATCTGAAGTCTTTCTCAAATTACTTTTATTAACTGATCAAATTAGAGCTTTTCATGATGCTGAACACAAATAGTAAATGTGAATCAAAAGTAACAAACCACAGTGCCCAAAAGGAGAGAAAGAGAACAAAAGGGAATTCCCTGCCACAGAGGCGTGGCGGGGGGCGTGGGATTGGGGTTGGGGTGTGGGAGGGATACTGGGGTCATTGGTGGTGGGAATGGGCAGTGGTGGAGGGATGGGTACTCGATCATTGTATAACTGAAACCCAAGTACAAAAATTTGTAAGTCTACAACTGTACCTCATGGTGTTTCACTAATAAAAATTTAAAAAAATTTAAAAAGTGGTTAAAAAAGTGAATCAAGTAACATTATTAATTTTCAATGAAGGAAAGCAAGATAAAAATGTGCTGCTGCAGTCCAGTTATTTGAAGGAATATTCAATCACACATGACATTAAGTAAGTGAATATAATTTTACTCTTGCACACGGAGGATTAAATAAAAAACATGTCTCATATGTGTAAGACTTTGTGTGCTATTCTCAGGTCTGCCAAAAATAAATAAATCAATCATTTAATCAAAGTTTCTTTGAGGAATCAAAAAATCTTGAAATATTTATCATTTCTCCCTACCCCCTTTTCTGTTATTCCTTTCTTTATATACCTTCAACTGTCTTTTATTTTTGTGTAATTTTCTGTGTCATGGGATGAGTAAATATAAATTAGGAAGAGAAAAAAAATTGGGGTCAAAAAATTGCTCATTCCAGAGAATTCGGTAATGCTCAGAATTCGGTAATGAGTCCCTTAGAAGGGAATATTGAATATTTATGATTTAGTATTATTTTTTAGTGTGAAAAGGAAGAAAGTGGGTAGAACAAACAGAATGAAAGGTTGTCTGGAGCCTACATGACTTGATTTTTGGAGCTTTTTGTTCCATTTTCTGCTTGTTTCCTAAAATTCAACTGATTGAAAAGGTCCTGGGAAAAGGTGTGTGGAGGTATTTTTTTCTACTACATAATACTAACCCTAAACAATTTAAAGATAATTCATGAGATTTCAGTGTTAAATTTGTACAAAAATAAGAGGATTAAAATATTGCTGCACGTACCTCAAATGCTGAGTGAGAAGACAGTTGGGGTAGAGAAGGGACCACCATGACAACGATAGTTGGAAATGATCACTTTGGAAAAGAACTGGGTGCTGAAAACAGGTAAAAGAACAAACATGATTACTTCTCAGTACCTGTATTGAAAACCACAAGGCCCCACAAATGAAGTGTGTGTGTGTGTGTGTGTGTGTGTGTGTGTGTGTGTGTGCGTGTGGAGAGAGAGAGAGAGAGAGAGAGAGAGAGAGAGAGAGAGAGAGAGAGAGAGAGAGAGAGAGAGAGAGAGAGAGAGACTGCCATAGAGACAGGTTGGGCAGAGGGTGGCATGAAGGAAACTGGGCACATCAGTGGGTAGGAGATATATACTGGTGGAGGAATGGGTATTGGAACACTTGTATGGCTGAAACCCAACCATGATCAGCTTCATAAACCTGTATCTCATGATGATTCATTTAAAAAATTGTAAAAATAAAATATTACTACAACTTGGATGGAAATGGAGGATACTGTGTTAAGTGAAGAAGATCAAAAGAAGGTCACATACTGATATTCTCACATACTTATCTTTGGAATTAGAAAAGCATAACAAGGAATGGAAGGTATCAAAGGTGGGGAAATACTTGACCCTATATTATAAAAATGAAAAGGCCAGGAGAGGAGAGAAATGGAGGAGGATGTAAAAAGAGGTGGATGGGAGATAACAGGGAAAGGACCAGGGTCCTGGGAAAATTGGTGAAATAGAGATTTCACACACACACACACACACATACACTCACACACACACAATTGACAGAATCAAGATCATGAGAAATATCTATTACTGCATTGTGTACTAGTTAAATATCTCATCCTGACTTGGTTCTGGATCTTAATAAAGAAACAGAGACTAAATCTCATCTTCACTGTGATTAGAATTTCTCAACTTCTCAGAAGGTCCCTATCTATAAAATGCCCATTTCCAGAATAACTACAATCTCAACTACATATTTGCTCGAGCGGGCCCAGTAACGTCTCCATTGTGAGACTTGTTGTTACTGTGTTTGGCATATCGAATACATACTATTTTAGGTTATTTCTGTATACATTATAAAGGGATATACATCTTGTAAAAATGACAAGAAACCTTTGTTTATGCCTTTTTCTGGTGCTAAAAAGGTAATTATTAGGCTCATGTTAGTGTATTTCAACCAAAACATCAGAGCCTATTTATTTCATCTTATTAATTTAAACCAGCTATTGATCATGTCATGTTAAGCCAAGACTCTACCTGTCTTTTAACCGACAAATAAATGATTAGAAATGCGCAAGCAATTGCATCCTAAATCCCTAATATTTCTCAACTTCATCTCTTACACATGCAGTTATAGGCTGAAAAATGGAAGAGATGCTTAAAAATGGGAGATATAAATACATTTTCAACAGCAGTCTAACAACAATATTGTTTCTACGGAGACACAAAATTTTATCTTCACATTTTAATATGAAACTTATCTCGCACATTTACAGGTCCTCCATATTGATGATTACATACCAAGTGATCTGATGTATTTATTTGGATGAGAAGAGGAACTTGCATTTAATATTCCAGCAATACAACCAACACTTTGATCTATGAGGCATTGTGAAGGTGCACGCAGATGGAGTACGTGCACAGTTTTAAAGAATTTCATCCTTTGAAATTTTAGTTGAATATGTCAAAGTTGAGCTGCGATGAGCTTCATCTGAGAACGAGAAAGCCCCCAACCTCACTAATAAAACTTTCAGATTTTTTGATTGAATGCCATTTGAAATTACCCTCATCATGTTCATGTACAGTAGGTAGCATGCAGTAGGGTTGCCTCTCGACATGACCCTATTAGAGATTGCCACTTGTGAGGAAATCTATTCAAAAGCAGAGGCTGTATTAAGCTGGATACCAGGTCAAATGACACTATTTGGGGGAAAAATGGAGAGGTACTTCAGTCTAATGACTTGTGAAAAGTTAAGTAACAACAAATTCCATGAATATGAAATTGCGGAAAGAATGCTCTCATCACCGCCTTTATCCCTCGGCACTCTGAGCACGGGAGCTGTGAGGAATTAGAAACGGCACCTGCTGGCATGCCTGTCTCTCTCTGAAATGATGCTTTTAAAGACTGTGATTTTAGAGCATTTAAGATGGAAAGGGAATTTTTATTTGGGGTTTCTCAAAGCCCTTCCTTCCTTCCTTCCTTCCTTCCTTCCTTCCTTCCTTCCTTCCTTCCTTCCTTCCTTCCTTCCTTCCCAATAAAAGAGGAAGATAGAACGTGAAATTTGAGTATTCTGACATTTCCTACCTACTTTTGCTTACAAGAAACTGTATATTCGTATACCTGACTGTAAAGAACTCTGACAATTTTAGTTGGAATCTGTGGGCATCACTGGAGTAGGGGGGTAACAAACTTGATTTCTGCATTAATAAATGATGGAAATCGATCTCGTGTCCACCTCTCATTTATATTTTATATTTGCAATTTTAATTCTTTTTTCTCTGTTTCTGGGGGCCACACCCGACAGTGTTCAGGACTTATTCCTGACTCTGACTCAGGAATCACTTCTGGGGGGTTTAGAGAACCACATGGGATTTGCGGATTGAACTGTGTCAGCTGCATGCAAGTTAATTTCCCTACCCAATGTACTTTTGTTCCATTAATTTTAATTTTTATGAACTTTGCTGAAATATAATTGTACTAAAGTTGTGCAGTAGGTATACAATGCAGAATATCATATGCTGTAAACTGTTTACACCTGAAATATACAACCCACTGATTTTTCACAAATTAAACATGCACACGCACACCTGTACAAAGACATAAGGTCAAGTAGTTGCCTGAAGTTTCTCTCTTGCCTCCTTCTAGGCTCTGTTATCTGCCAATTTGAGTCTGGTTCATAATTTTTGTATTTTATATTAACTTATTTATCACCATCATTGTCTGTTTCAACTATGTGATTTACCCATATTCAATTGATCATTTAGGCTGTTTTCAGCTGCTGCAAACAGTGCTGTTGTGAACATGATTCTTGTGTGGGTCTTCAGAAAAAAACATAGATATGTATTTCTTTTGTGTATAGAATAAAGAATGGGCATGCATATGCGTCTAAGCCCAGGTGCTGCTTATGCCCATGTGCTCTTGCTGAGCATATGTGTTGCCATGCTCGAGTGCCACCTGCATCTCCCCTCTTGAGATGGTGTACTTTGATATCTAATGCTGGGACGTACACGAGTGCTCCTTCTCCACTCTGGAGAAGCCCACGTTCTCTCTTGACCATACCCTCTCTCTGTCTTTACTTCTCTATTTCAGTTTCTCTCTCTCCCTCAGAACTTCCAAATGAAATCTGTTATACTTTAAAAAAAATAATGAACCTTTTGAGGTTATGTTGGGCGTGAATTTATCCTGTGTAAATACTCATCACCATGTTTGCTGTTTGTACTCCTCTCAGCCATGGATGAGGGTTCCAATTGCTTCACATGTGGTGAAGTTTTGTATGTATTTGGAATTGTTGAAGTGTTTGATGTTTGCCCATTCATCTTTGTGTTCTGACCATACAGCACAATAATGGCATTTGGTTAGGTTCTCATATTTCTCTAAGACCTGTCACTGTCACTGTCACTGTCCTCCCATTGTTCATCAATTTGCTCGAGTGGGTCCAGTAACGTCTCCATAGTGACACCTGTTACTGTATTTGGCATATCGAATACGTCATGGGTAGCTTGCCAGGCTTTGCCGTGCGGGCGAGATACTCTTGGTAGCTTGCCGGGATCTCCAAGAGGGGTGCAGGAATCAAACTTGAGTTGGCCATGTTGGCCACTTGCAAGGCAAAAGCCCTACCCGCTGTGCTACCACTCCAGCAAGTCTAAGATCTAATAGTAGGTATATTTGTGAACAGAGGGAGAGTAGAAGACAAACTAAAATCGACACTGATGTCAAATCCTGGGGGATGGGTAAACCATGGCTCCCAGTGATGTTGAAGATGCACTAATGCTGAGGACAATTTATGAGCACAAGTCTGTGAAAATTGCTTCTGAGAAGAAAAGCTCCATTTAGCTGCCCACATTTTTTATAGAGTTCTGTTTTATTTTCTTTTGTACTTTAGTATGGAGACCACTCCCAGTGGTGCTCAGGGACTATTCCCATCTCTGCCTAGGAGTGATCCCTGGCCATACTCAAGCAATCGTATCCTGTAGCAGGAATTGAATCAGGCTTGGCCACATGCAAGGCAAGTATCTACCTCATTCTGGTGTCATCATTTTTGTATTTTCAGTTAATTCAGTCTTACAGAACCAAAAAGATGCACTAAAAGACATTTGTTTGCTACTGCTATATTCCCAAATCAGCTTGTACATTGCTATTGGAGAACAATATCTCTCCAACTCAGAGGTTTGGTTTAAAAATTTATTTATTTTATGTTAATATTCTGCCTGTCTGAATGCAAGGTTCCATCCCAGTGGAAAACCAGCAGGACTATACTACTATACAAGAAGGGAGACATCCACGACATTGGCAACTGTCGCCCAATCTGCCTATTTTCTGTCATCTACAAACTGTTCACTCGAGTCAATAGGATTGACTGAACACTTGATGAAGGACAACCATGAGAACAAGCCGGGTTCTGAAAAGGATTCAGCACCATTGACCATATCCACACGATAACCAAGCTCATTGAGGTTTCTCAGGAGTTCAGGATGCCGCTCTGTCCAATGTACATTGATTTAATGAAGGCCTTTGATTCTGTTGAGATGTAAGAGGTCATCTAAGCCCTAGCCAATCAGGGCGTACAAACTCAAAATACATCAGGATCCTCCATGAGCTTTATTACGGATTCACTACCAGAATCTCACCATTCTACAAAGAAGTAATCATCCATGTCAAGAGAGTGGTTCAGCAGGGTGTTACCATTTCACCAATCCTCTTCAGTGCCACCCTCGAGAACATCATGCGACGACTGAAATAGGAAGGAATGGGAGTGAAGATAGATGGTCAGCAATTATACCACCTCTGCTTTGCTGATGACATTGTTCTAATAACACCAAACATCAGCCAAGCAGCACAAATGCTAACCAACTTCGACCTTGAGTGTGGAAAGGTCGGATTACAGCTGAATCTCACAAAGAGAACGTTCATGTTCCATTCACTCTCAACGGAACCACCATCTCCGAATGTAACAATTATATATACCTAGGTCGAGAAATCAACATGATGAATGACCTGTCACCTGAGTTACCCAGGAGGAAGAGAGCAGCTTGGAATGCCTTCAAGAGTGTTGAAGAAATAACTAAGAGGACAAAGAACCTCCAGATCTGAGCACATCTCTTCAATTCCACTGTTCTTCCTGCTTTAACATATGCCTCAGAAACCTGGGCCCTACGAAAACAGGATGAGAACGCTATTTGGGTCTCTCAAAGAGGAATCAAAAGAGCTATGCTTGGAGTATCATGCTTCACTCAAATGAGAGATAGAATCCAGAGTTCCAATCCCTGTCAATGCTCAAGAATCAGGGACACTGTCTCATTTGCCAAGGCATCAAAAATCAGATGGGCTGGACAGATTTAGAGACGACTGCTGTACTAGAGCCAATTACTGACTGGATTCCACGGGACGTCAAACGATCGCATGAACGCCCACCTACAAGTTGGTCAGACTTCTTCGTCAAGACCCTGAATGATCGGTTTGAGGCTCTGCATGTTCCTATAACAAGCAGATGCCATTATGCTATGCTAGCACGCAACAGGGATGAATGGAGATGCTACTGGCACCCGCTCGAGTAAATCGATGAGTAACAGGGTATCAAGTGATCAAGTGATGTTAATATTCCATTAAGCTTCCCCCTGCCTTTAGCTTCCCTTTCCTAAGACGGTGATTTTTTTTTATGGGACATTGAATAAATAGTATCTAGTTTACTGCATTTGGTTCCAAGAGCTACAAAGCAGGAGGAATGATCTGTCTCGGGTCTCTAATTTTCATTGTGGCCTCCAGGTTACCCTGAATTCTGTGTTGAATTCTAATCCAGAAAATTCCTGGTTTCTGGTCTTCTGAGAAATCTTTGAACTTTGGAAAGTCTCTAATCCTAATGTCCCATAGATCTCTGAAGTGTGAGAAAATTTGTGGAAATTTTCATTGAGCTTATTTGCTGGGCACTTTCCCCCATCGCTACAAAATTTCTCCCAAGCATTAGGTTGCAGTCACTCTCATACATCTTTGGTATTTATTTCTGGGGCTTAAAATCTTCTTGGTGTAGTGATGGGCAAAACACTGAATGCAATAAGAATTATGAAAGTATAATGTGAACTAAGAAAATGTAATGGGGCCTGAGAAACAGAAAAACTGAATGTTACCTTAAACAAGAAAAAGGAGGAAGAAGCATTCCTTATACCCCCTCCAGGCCACCAGATTTACTGCGTCTGATGAATTTACGGGAATCCCAGAGCAATGCAGTTACTGTTGTGCTTAGGCACCAAATAGACAGAATACACTGTGACTGACTATTTTTCTTTTGGGACCTGAAGGCCATACCATAGGGAAAAGATGCTTTGATTATTAGATCTTTTTACCAATTATCTCTGTATCTCCTGTCTCACTGATAAGAAGGTATGTAGATTGTAGACTCTTAGAGGAAAAAAGAGAGACCCTCTCAGCAAATAGGGCTCCAAGTCCTGTTCTCTTCTGACTTGTGATCCTCAGCAGTGAGCTTCTAATAAATTTATGGTCCAGAGCCATCTCTCTATTCATTTGCGGCAAGACAATACTGAACATTTTTTCTCTTTTAACCATCTTTTGTTTGTGTGTTTGAAAGAAAATTAGGTTTGAAATTGTTGAGGAAACTCAATAGAACACAAGCTTCTTTATCTGAATCATTTTTTTCTTGCCTGTTCTTTGAACACGTATTTCCTGTTTCAGTGAAGGAAGGTAAATTCCATGACTCATGGTACATTCATTTCTGTCTGAAAAGGAATCAGGGACTTTCATGATATATTTGATTTATTTGTTAGTTTGGTTATTGATATTTAAAACCATATCTTGCTTAAGTCCAGCTCTTGCCCACCTAAAACACATAACCTTTACAAAAGTCTGCTGTGGAATTGAGAAAACTGTTTATATATTCAATTTAGACTCTTGGTCCAAAGTGTTATCTGCATCCTTCAGGTATTATAATGTTATTACAAGTCTATTAATGATGTAGCAATGGTGCAAAAAGTATGAATGGAGGTAATCGGGACATAGTTTAATAAAAAATTATCTCTCATACCTTGTGGAACTATAAAATTGTATGTAAGGGAAGAAACTTGAAGACACTAGAAGATTTTTTCTTTCCTCAGGGGCCTTATAACTTCACCATATAAAAACTTTCTTTTAATTTTTCTTACAAATATGAAAATAAAAAAACGAGTAGTAGACAAATTTTTAAAATATAAGCCTGTTTCTAAGAAGAGAAGTTATACATAATGAAACAAGAGGAAAGAACATAACATATTTACAAAACTTCCATGAAAATTCTCCTTTCACAGAGTTTTTTTTTTTTAACTAGAGTTCTAGATAAAGTTATAATATTGTGACAGGAAGTTACAGATCATGTCCCAAGGGAGGTCATAAAAAGATTTAGAATATCCTCTTTCTGTTCTGTTTGAGAAAACCGTCTTACAAGCATGTCTTGAAAATCGTCCTGTCTTGATTCATACACCGGGTCAAATAAGTTAAATCAATCAGGGTTTCCAGTTTTTCTTGGATGTTGGAACAAATTCTCCATCTGCAGAGAGCTAAATATATAGCCCTTCTAAAGGGCTAAATAAAATCCACTTTGATTTGTCACTTTCTTCTGATGTCTTGACATTTACATTTCACTATGATTTAGAATGAAAGTATGTCTGACTTTCTGGCCTGAGGGATGGCTTTTGTAATTTTGATATTGTCTTTATTTAAGCAATGGATTCAGAGCACGTGTTGACATAGCCTATTTTTTGCACTCTCTAAGTGCAAAGACACTTTTAATTAGGCATCACTATTTTCTGTCAAAATTTACTAAACATGTTTCACCCTTTACTTTATCCAAAGTTGCCTTTTCACTTTCTCTTGCATTCTTTTGTTAAATTTAGGCTTATTTGGTAGGCTTATGCTAGCTTAAAGGTTAATATAATGAGTCACTTAGCATAAGGATTAGCCTCAGACTAGGACAATAGGATTCTGGGTGATTTAGGTATTAGATTTTTCTGTGTTCATTCTTTATAATGAAAGTTAAGGATAGGGAGATCATTAAGGTTAGAAAAACTGGTAGTTTGGGGCATCACTTAGGTCAGGTTTACTATGAGTTATTTTTGGGATCAGGATTTGAGCTAGGGTAAGGGATTGTATAATGTTTAGGTGTTTAGTATTGCTGTGTTCAGAGATAAAAGAGGAAGCAAGAAATTGGAAATTGTTGAATTTGGGTTAGTTGGTAGGTATATGCTTATGCTTGGGTCAGATTTAGTATAATTATAGGATTATTAATTAGATCAGCCTCTATCTAGGATGAATGTTAGGTTTGTGGCAGTTCGGGGTGTTAGCCTTTTATGTGTTCATTCATAAAAACCTAGACTAAATGGTAGTTTATTCCTATGCTTGGTCAGGATTACTATATATACAATGATAGAATTATCCTTGGTCAAGGTTTGTGATTAGATTTGTGGAAATTTTAGGTGTCAGATTTTTCTGTGATCTTCTCAAAAATGAATATTATGTTATATTAAGTATAGAGAAATGATCAAATTTAGAAAATTGGTAGTTTTCTTATCAGTAAAGTTGAGCCTTAATATAGGGCAAGGGTTACGGTTAGAGACTGAACAGGGCTTTGGTGATAAATATTGATATTTTCAGAAAGAAAATAGAAGTGAATTGCTGGACTGTTGTTAAATTTGGGATAATAGGTAAGTCAAGGCCTATGATAAGGTCAGGCACCACAATGGTAGAACTTACTTTAGGCTAAGTTTAGGATTAGTAGGGCTGTGGAGCTTTCCGAGGTCAGCTTTTTCTGTGTTCATTCTTAAAAATAATGTTAAGTATAGAAAAATGATAAACTTTGGGAAAAAATTATAGTTTTCTCATCAGTAAAAGTCTTACTATGTGCTAAGTTTAGAATAAAGAATGGACTTCATTCAATTTAGGAAATGTCTGGGACTTAGATGATGAGTAGTTGCAGTTTTCAAAGAGAAAATGTGATATAAAGTGTCAGGTGATTGTTTAATTTGGGCTAATAAGTTGTCTTATGCCTATCCTGGGTCTAGCTTATTACAACAATAAGATTGGACTCATCAAAGGGTAAGGTGAGTGTTAGGAATTTTTAAGTGTCAGATTTTTCTATGTCCATTCTTTAAAATTCCCACAAGGCAGAGTCTGCAAGCTACCCATGGCATATTCAATATGCCAAATACAGTAACAATAACATGTCTCATTCTCCTGACCCTGAAAGAGCCTCCAATGTGGCAGCACTGGGAAAGACGAGTAAGGAGAGGTTGCTAAAATCTCAGGGCTGGGGTGAATGGAAACGTTACTGGTGCTTGCTCGAGTAAATCGGTGAACAGTGGGATAGTGATGCAGTGATAAAATAATTATTTAAAATTAATGTTAAATACAGAAAAAAAGATTAACTTGGTAGTTTTCTCATTAGTAAATGTCAGTCTTACTTTAAGCTAGAGTTAGGATGGAAAAAGTTAAGGGTTGGGGTTGGAGTTGCATAGGGTTTAGGTGATAAGTATTGCTATGCTCAAAAACTTAAAGGGAAGAGAAGTGTTCTGTGACTGTCATGTTTGGGTAATTGGTAGGTTTTATGCTTCTCCTTGGTCAGGTTTAGTATAATGATAGAATTAGACTCAGACTAGGATTTTGATTTCACTCTAGGTGCTTTAAGTGTTAGTTAATTTCTTGTTCATTCAGAAATATGAACATGGATATAGAAAAATAATTAATTTTAGGAAAATTGATAGAGTTGGGGCAGTATTACAGATTTCCCTTTCTATGGTTAGGATTAGGAAAAAGTCAAGCTTTAGGGTTAGGAATTGTATAGGGTTTAGGCTTTTAAATATGCTTAGTTCAAAGATAGAAAGTGAAATTAATTGTTGGGCAACTGTTAAATTGAGGGAATTGATAATTTCATGTCTATGCTCTGGCCAGGCTTATTGTAGTGATAGGACTAGCCTTGATCAAGGTTTAGGGGTTTTAGGGTTAGGTTTATGGAGGATCTTGTCGTCTTTTTCTGTGTTCACTCTTAAAATTTAATGTTAAATATAGAGATATTTAAATTCGTAGGATTGCCATCAGCAAAGTTGAGTCTAACACTGTGCTAGGGTTAGGATGAGTAATATGACTGGTTGGGGCTGGGAACTTGGCATAGGGTTGAGGTGATAAGTATCACTATGTTCAAAGAGAAAAGGGGAAGTGTTGAGACATTTTCAAATCTGGGATAATTGGTAGATTTATATCTATCTTAGGTCTGGCATAGTATAATGGTAGAGATTAGATTTTTCTGTGTTAATTTTTAAAAAAGTGAAGTATAGACATATGATTCATTTTAGGAAAATGGGTATTTCTGGCACTAAAAAAGTCATATTTTCTATGGATTAGAGTTAGGATTATGAAGAGTGCTAGGGTTAGTTTTAGGGATTATGTAATTAGGTAATTTGTATTGCTTTGTTTATGGTGGAAAGGGAAGTTAAGTGTAGGATAATCCTTAATTTCAGGCCAATTGGTAGGTTTATGCCTATGGTGGCTAAGGTTTAGTGCCTGAGACTAGGACTAATATTTTGATTGAGGAGATTTTACTTACTTTTTCTGTGTTTATTGTTAAAAATAAAATTTAAGTATACGAAGATCATTAAATTTGGAAAAATATGGATTAGGTTTAGTATTAAAATAAGGACTAAGGTTAGGGCTTGAGATTGTATAGGATTTAAGTTTTAAGTGTTACTATGTTCAAACATAAAAATTGAAGTAAAGAATGGGGTGATTGTTCAATTTTCGCTGATTGATAGATTTATGCCTATGCTTGAGCTAAGCTTTTTATAATGCTAGGATTTTTGTTGGTGAAGGTTAGGATTAGATTTGTGGAGGTTTTGGGCGTTAGCTTTTTTGTGTTATTTATACAAAATGAAAGCTAAAATTAGATCTTAGAATTTGGGAAAGTTCTTATTTTTGGCATCAGTAAAGATCAAGTCTAGGGTTAGGACTAGGAATTTGGGCTAGGGTTAGGGGTTGTATAGATTTAGGTGATAAATATTGCTGTGTTCGAAGAGAAAAATAAAAATTAATTATGGAAAGTCAATGGCATTTTTTAAAACTGGTAGTTTGGGGCATTAATGAAGGTCAAGGTTACTATGCCTTCCAGTTAAAATTAGGTTTAATAGAGCTGGAGCAATAGCACAGCGGGTAGGGTGTTTGCCTTGCATGTGGCTGACCTGGGTTCGATTCCCAGCATCCCATATGGTCCCCTGAGCATCACCAGGTATGACCTAAAAAGCAAAAATAAATAAATAAATAAATAATAAAATTAGGTTTACGAAAACAGGTAGGATTTGACATTGGAGTGATAGCACCACGGGTAGGGCATTTGCCTTGAATGCAGCCAACCTTGCTGACCTGGGTTCAATTCCTCCGCCCCTTTCAGAGAACCCTGCAAGCTACCGAGAGTATTTTGCCCACACAGCAAAGCCTGGCAAGCTCCCAATGACATATTTGATATGCCAAACACAGTAACAACAAGTCTCAAAATGGAGACGTTGCTGGGCCCACTCGAGCAAATTGATGAATTTGGGAGGATAGTGCAGTGCAATGCTATTCTTTATGTGTTTAGTACTGCTGTTCTCAGGATAAAAAGTGAAGTTCTGTGCAGTTGTTGAACTTGAACTAATATTTAGGTTTATGCCAATACTTGGGTCAGATTTTGTATGACTAGATTAGCATAGGATTATCCTAGATTTAGGGTTAATGTTAGGTTTGTGGAGATTTTAAGTGTAAGCATTTTTTGTGTTTATTTTAAAAATAAAATCTAGTTTCAGCCAGGTACTCGAGAACCTGTGACTGACATCTCCAAGCCTGCTTGAATGGGGACTGGGCCTCCTCCCCCCAGCTCCCCAGTTTTCCAGTAGCTTGGCAGTTACACTCACAAACCGCTCCACCCCTCCTTCACACTATGTAATCTCATCAATGGACAAGACCCAGAGACTATAAACTAAAGCTCCTGGAAGAGAGAGGTGCAGAATTTCCTGGAGTATGTGGCCACATTTGCAGCAGTGCAACCTCTTACATACCACCTTACTTACTTATCAAAAGTATTACACATTTATTTGATTTCTAACATACTTGCTTGTATTCTCTTATATTCATGTTTAAATGGCTCCAGAGTGAAGTACAACAACCTTCAACTTCTTATTGTGGTGGGAAGGGTCTTGGTGGTGGAATTGTTGTTTGAATATTATCTGTAATGAACTATTGTGAACTGCTTTTATGAAAATAAAAAGTATTTATAAAATTTTTTTAAAAATCTAGTTTCAGAAAAACAGTAACTTTAGGAAAATTGGTAGCCTTTGCATCAGCAAACATGAGGGTTACTACATTTTGGGGTTAGGATTAGTGTTAGGGTTAGAAATTGTTTAGGGTTTAGGTTATGTTTTATTCTGTTCAGAGATAAAAATG
This sequence comes from Sorex fumeus, assembly GCF_029834395.1. Taxonomy (NCBI): domain Eukaryota; kingdom Metazoa; phylum Chordata; class Mammalia; order Eulipotyphla; family Soricidae; genus Sorex; species Sorex fumeus. Next base: position 3,614,689 of record NW_026606095.1, on the reverse strand, counting down.
GAAATGAAGAATTGGGAAATTATTAGCTTTTGGATATTTTGTAAGCTTATGCCTTATGCTTGGGTAAGAGTTAGAATAATTGTAGTATTAGGGCTGGAGTGATAGCACAGCGGTAGGGCATTTGCGTTGCACGCAGCCAACATGGCCGACCTGAGTTCGATTCCTCCACCCCTCTCGGAGAGCCCGGCAAGCTACCGAGAGTAACTCGCCCGCGTGGCAGAGCCTGGCAAGCTCCCCGTGACGTATTCGATATGCCAAACACAGTACCAACAAAGTGTCCAATGGAGATGTTACTGGGCCCGCTTGAGCAAATCGATGAACAACGGGAGGGCCTTTACTTTACTTTACTTTACTTATAGTATTAGCATTAGAATTATCCCAGGTTGATGATTAGTGTTATGTTTGTGGACATTGTAGGCGTTGTAGATGCACGCTATTTTGACACTATCATAAGAATGTTAAAAAAATTTGAAGAAATAATGGCTTACATAATTAGAAAATCCCAAGAAAGTATGATGGTTGAAATGAAAAAGTTATTGCAATCAGAAATAACAAAACTGAAACATGAAAGGAGATCTAAAAAAGTCAATAGAAGCTCTGAGTAACAGAATTACAGAAGCTGAGCAAAAGATTGAGGAGCTCCAAATTGAGAAGTAAAAAATTCTTAGGAAAGAACAGAAAGTGGAAAATAGCCTGAAAAGTAATGAACAGCATACCAGGTAACTATGGGATGAGTCCAAGAGGAGCAACGTAAGAATTGTTGGAGTCCAGGAAGAACAGGAAGGCAAATGTGAATAAACAATATTTAAAGAAAATGTCAATAATAAAAACTACCCAGAATTGAAGATTACAGGTGTGGATATCCAAGAGGCCTGAAGAGTCCTGATGAAAATAAACCCAATTAAGAAAATTCCAAGTCACATTATATTCAAAATGACAAAAATTTAAAGATAGAGACAGAATACTGAAAGTAACAAGGTGAAAAAAGAGTTTATACAAGGGAAAGCTCATACGATGGACAGCAGATCTAATCAAACAAGACTCTTTATAATCCAAAAAAATATGAAAAGATATAGTGATTTCAAATGAAAGTTTGAAAGTTCAGTTTCTGGAGATCAGTAAATTAAGAAAATTGGTAGTATTTTTTTTTCTGATGCCACAAGAGAATGAACTTCATTTGGGACTACTGGAGGTGGATGAACGATTCCCACCACCTGCCTGAACAGAACCCCAGGAGCCGAAAACCTCCAGAACCCAATTACCACCATGCTCATGGTCAGTCTCCACAGGCTCAGGTCGAGCCCCTCACCTATAACAATGAATCCACTGAAAACCTCAGGATTACCATGTTTGTGACGGGAACTTCCAGGCTCTTGCAGAGTTGGGAATTGGCGACTTCCACGCATATCCCTGTGTTCCTGGAGCTGCCACACCCACAATTCACCTTCCGTGCCTTTTAAACTCATTAATGGTCATGATCCAGAGTCTTACAAATAAATCTCACAAGAGAGCCACAAGTTGTATCACCCTATCAAAAATCTCGAATCCCTGTATTGTGGCCACTTTTGTGGCCATGCATTTTTATACTCTACTAAACATGACAAGTGTGTGAGGGGGTAACTAAAGGGAATGGGAAGGTGTGTTATGATAGTGGGATTGGTGTTGGAATAGTGAATGTGGTAAATTGCTGTGAACTATCTTATTAAAATAAAATAGTGGAGAAAAAAGAAAATCAGTAGCATTTTTTATTAGTAAAGTTCAGGTTTACAATGCTCTAGGATTAGGATTAAGGCTAGAATTAGGATTAGGGATTGTGTATATTTAGGTGTTAAGTATTGCTCTAATTCAAAGGTAGAAAGAGACTTTAATTTGACTATTAAATTTGGGTGAATTGGTAGATGTATGCCTATGTTGGTACCGTTTCAATATACAGATAGGATTAGCATTAGAATTGTCCTATCACTGGTTCAAGGTTAGGTTTGTGGAAGTTACAGGTGTTGGCTTTTTCATTGTTCATTCTTATAAATGAAAGTTCAATTTTAGGAGATCATTAGGTTTAGGAAGTTTCTAGTTTTGTGAATCAATGAAGGTCAGGCTTACTATCCTTTACGGTTATAAATAGGATTAGGAATAGATTATCTTTAGGAAATTGAAGGATTTAGGTGTTATTTATTTCTTTATTAAGAAATGAAAATGAAAGTGTAGTATTGGGCTATTGTGAAGTTTGGATGTATTGTTAATTTTATACCTATACTTGGTTCCAGCTAGTATATAGATAGGATTATCATTAAGAGTAGCTTAGGTTGACAATTAGTTTTAATTTTGTGTAGTTTTAGATGTTATCATTTTCATTGTTGATTCTTAAAAATGACTTTTTTAGGAAACCATTAAGTTTATGAATATTGGTAGTTTTAGGCATCAGTAAAGATCAAGCTTACCTTTGCCTTACAGTTAGGATTAGAATTAGTGTTAGGACTAGGAAATTTGTGTGGTTTAGGTATTTAGTATTGCTGTGCTGAAAGTTAAAAAGGAAAGTGAAGTAACTGTTAAGTTTTGGGTAGTTAGCAGGTTTATGCCTAGGGTTAGTGTAATGAGAGGATGACACATTAAAATTAGCCTAGTGTCTAGGGTTATAATTAGATTTGTGAAGTTTTTGGTGTTATTCTATGTTCATTCTTAAAAATAAAAGTCAAGAATAGGGGTATAATTAAATGAAGAAAATTGGTAGTTTTCTTTTTTTTTGTAGCCACGCGGGTTCCGGGGCCGAGACCTCCAAGCCTACTCGAATTGGAGTCGAGCATCTTCCACCCAGATCCTCCAAATTCCAGTAGGCGGGGGTCACACCCACCACCTGGCCCCCTGGCGCCGTGTAATCCCATCAGCGGCCAAGACTCAGAGACTATAAAATCCAGATCCCGGACGAGAGCAGTGCAGTCTCTGCCTCCGCGCCTCGGTGTTCCTTCCCGGAGTCCCTTGGAGGGGAGCGGGTTGAGCTTTCCTCCCCGCCCCGGCCAGGGCTACGGCAGCCGGAGACCTCTAGGACCAGCCACCACCATGCTGAGACCACTCTCCGCACACCTGAAGGTACTGGCAGAGGGACAAAGCCACGCGGGTTCCGGGGCCGAGACCTCCAAGCCTACTCGAATTGGAGTCGAGCATCTTCCACCCAGATCCTCCAAATTCCAGTAGGCGGGGGTCACACCCACCACCTGGCCCCCTGGCGCCGTGTAATCCCATCAGCGGCCAAGACTCAGAGACTATAAAATCCAGATCCCGGACGAGAGCAGTGCAGTCTCTGCCCCCGCACCTCGGTGTTCCTTCCCGGAGTCCCTTGGAGGGGAGCGGGTTGAGCTTTCCTCCCTGCCCCGGCCAGGGCTACGGCAGCCGGAGACCTCCAGGACCAGCCACCACCATGCTGAGACCACTCTCCGCACACCTGAAGGTACTGGCAGAGGGACAAAGCCACGCGGGTTCCGGGGCCGAGACCTCCAAGCCTACTCGAATTGGAGTCGAGCATCTTCCACCCAGATCCTCCAAATTCCAGTAGGCGGGGGTCACACCCACCACCTGGCCCCCTGGCGCCGTGTAATCCCATCAGCGGCCAAGACTCAGAGACTATAAAATCCAGATCCCGGACGAGAGCAGTGCAGTCTCTGCCCCCGCACCTCGGTGTTCCTTCCCGGAGTCCCTTGGAGGGGAGCGGGTTGAGCTTTCCTCCCTGCCCCGGCCAGGGCTACGGCAGCCGGAGACCTCCAGGACCAGCCACCACCATGCTGAGACCACTCTCCGCACACCTGAAGGTACTGGCAGAGGGACAAAGCCACGCGGGTTCCGGGGCCGAGACCTCCAAGCCTACTCGAATTGGAGTCGAGCATCTTCCACCCAGATCCTCCAAATTCCAGTAGGCGGGGGTCACACCCACCACCTGGCCCCCTGGCGCCGTGTAATCCCATCAGCGGCCAAGACTCAGAGACTATAAAATCCAGATCCCGGAACCGCGCGACATCGCGGCCGCGCGACATCTTATTATCTCATTCGCGGCCGCGCGACATCTTATTATCTCATTCCTACTTTGGACAAACTTGCAGGCTGTCGAATGTAGCCTGCCCACAGGGCAGAGTCTGGCAAACTCCCCGTGGCCTACCAAATATGCCAAATACCAGTAACAATGATGGGTCTCATTCTCCTAAAGAGCCCTGAATATAATCTCAGGGCTAGGATGAAAGAGACGTTACTGGGGCCTGCTCGAGGCAATCGACGATTAACAGGATGATGAAAATGAAAAAAATGAAAAAATGTATTTTTGTATTTTTTAATTTTTTATTTTAGTGAATCACCATGAGATACAGTTAGAGACTTACAAATTTTTGTGATTACCTTTCAATCAAATAATGTTTGAGTACTGATCCCTCCACCAAAACCCTTTCTCCACCACCAATATTCTCAGTATCTTTCCCACCACCCCCACCCCTACCCTCCCACTGCCTCTGTTAGAAGCACATTCCCTCTTCTCTCTCTCTCTCCCTCTCCCTCTCCCTCCCTCCTTCTCTCTCTCTCTCTCTCTCTCTCTCTCTCTCTCTCTCTCTCTCTCTCTCTCCTATTCAACATAAATAAAGGTCAGTAATGGTGCTTAGGGTTAGGTTTAGAATTATGGTTGAGATTAAAGTTAGAGATTGTGTAGGGCTTAGGTATTAAGTATTTCTCTGTTTAAAATTAAAAAGGGAAGTGAAACATAGTAAATTATTAAATTTGAATAACTTGGCAGTATTAGGCCTATGCTTGGGTCAGGGTTATTATAATGATAGGATTAGCCTTAGATTTTGTTATGTTCAGGTTTTTCTGGAGGTTTTAGGTGTTAGTTTTTCTGTGTTCATTCTTAAAAGTGATAGATAAGGAAAGCTGACGCTGGTGAAGGGATTAGTGTTGAATGATTGTATGACTAAAACTTATCAGTAACTTTGTAGATCATGGCTCTTCAATGAAATTTTTTAAAAAAATTATAGTTAAGTATATGGAGATCTTAAATTTAGGGAAATTGGTGCTTTGGGGCATAAGTAAAGGTCAGGATTAGGGTTGATAGGGTTAGTATTAGGATTAGTGCTAAGATTATGTTTAGCAATTACATAGCATTTAGGTGTTAAATATTGTTCTATTCAAAGATAAAGTGGGTGAACATTAAATTTTAGTGAAATGGTTTGTTTATGCCTATGCTTGGGTTAGGGTTAGTATGATTCTAGAATGAGCTTTAGCATTCTTTGAGTTCTAGTGTTAAGATTATGTCTGACAATGTTTTAGTGTTAGCTTTTCTGTTTTATTAAAAATGAAATGTTAAGTATAGAGAGATCATTACATTTAGGAAAATTGTTAGTTTGGGGCATCATAAAGGTCTGACTTATTGTAGGTTTGAGGTGTGATTAGAATTAGTTTTAACTTAGTTTTTTTCCCTTCCAGCCATTTCCTATGTATGCCTTGTGTGTTCTTCAGTTGCATATGCTCACTGTAGACTTGCATGGTTATGATGAATTTCCAAACACTCATGGAATATGTATAATGAGCTGTTATGTCACTGTCTTCCTTTCGTTCTCCTACTGTCTACTCTCCCATCCCTTCTACTCCACCTTCTTCCTCTCCTCTTCCCTCCCCTTCTCTCCTCTCCTCTTTTCTCCTCACCCCATCCTCCCTTCTTCTCTTCATCTTGTTATCTTCCTTATCCCTCTCCTCCTCCATTCCTGGGATGGAACCAAGGTCCAGTACCGGACCCTTGTGCTATCTCTAAGTCAGTCTTTCTTTTAAAAAAAATTATACAGTAGTTTGTTGAGGTTTAGCCAGCGGTGTTAAGCAGAGGGGTGTGGGCCTAAAGGTAAGGAACTCTTGGTGACAAGGTTGTTTTTCATTTTCCCAGTGGTGCTTGGTGGCCACCAGGGCTACCTTAATGGTATTATGGAGAAAAATTGACATGCAGTTCTGGGGATCACAGCCGGGACTTCACATGTAATGCACATGTGTTCTACCACTTGGAATACTGCCCTGTCCCTCTATCAATATTTTTTTTTGTCCGCCTTCTTTACAGTTTCATGTTGAGGATAAATGATGGATCCCAGTTCATCTGGGATACTCCACTTTAGCTTTCTAAATATCACAGTTATGGAAAATCTAGGCAAACTAGGACAAGGATGACCTAAGTTAAGAGACATTTGTTCTGTGAATAAATATTGCTGAGAAGTTTCTTTGTTTTTCAATAGTTTTTATTATTACATGTTTGCCAAAATTTCACTTTTGTTTCATTTCTATCAATACAAGTAAGTCCATAAGGTTTGAAACCGTATCCATAGTCTGCACCAAATTGTTCCTTCTTATTTCCATTATTGCTGGATAACTGTGTGTTTTTTATTATCAGGTTTCTAATTAATAATTTATTTTTTCAAGGATTCACTTGAAGGGGTCCTTTTTCTGAGTATCATTTTAGAGACTTTCCACTGCCTGTTCAAATATTTTCTGAATGACCATTGCTATTCCAAAAAGGAAATCTGCTTGTCGTCGAGCGATTTGTGGCAATCCTTAAAAGAAAGTGTTAGGAAATATTGTCACATTTTCCACGTATATGATATATGTGGCTATATGTTCAGTGATGGACAATGATTATTTATCATGCCTCAGTAATACCAGAAATAAAATCCTAGTCTATTCATAAGCATAGGTTTTGATATGATTAGATATATTTGCCAGATAACCAGAATTGAAATCTCGAGCGGGCCCAGTAACGTCTCCATTGGAGACTTTGTTGTTACTGTGTCTGGCATATCAAATACTCTCGGTAGCTTGCCAGGCTCTCCGAGAGGGGCGGAGGAATTGAACTCGGGTCGGCCATGTTGGCCGCTTGTAAGGCGAACGCCCGAGAGTATTCGATATGCCAGACACAGTAACAACAAAATTAGTACAATTAAAAAATAATACTGATAACTTTGCTCGAGCGGGCCCAGAATTGAAATCTAAGAAAGTAAAATTTTTCAGAGTCCACAACTATCTAGAGGCAAATGTAGATTATGTTTGACAATGTTTTAGTGTTAGCTTTTCTGTTTTCTTTTTTTTTCTTATTTAAAAAAAGAAATTAAAGGTATTTATTAAAGGTTTTGAGATATATCTCACTATGTTTACTCTGCACGCGTTAGACCTCAGGTTTGAACTAACCTCAGGAATAACCTCACATTGTTGAGTGAAATCTGCATTTCATTGGGGATTTTGTCTTAGTTACACCCATGGCGATATCCAGTGTCAAAGTAAGTATGTAAGTGGTACTACATGGAAAGTATCATGCTAAGTGAAATGAGTCAGAAAGAGAGAGACAGACATAGAAAGATTGCATTCATCTGGGAACATAAAGTAACAGGAGACTAACACCCAAGAATAGCTGAGATAGGTACCAGGAGGTTCACTCCATGGGGGGTGGGAGGGATACTGGGATCAGTGGTGATGGAGGGTGGGCACTGGTGGAGGGATGGATACTTGAACATTGTATAATTGAAACCCAAGCACAAAAATTTGTAAGTCTACAACTGTACCTCATGGTGTTTCACTAATAAAAATTAAAAACAAAACAAAACATTCAAGTTGAGCATAACCCATATGACATAGTCTGATCATATTCAAAATGATGAACACTTAATGACTTCATGTTGTTTTCTTTGTTCTTGATTTTTGCATATTTAACATAACAACCACTGGATCCTGGCCCACAGGTATATAGGAGAGAACCTGTTTGCAGGTGTAGAAAGGCTGAAGAAGGCGCCAGTGCAGGTTAAGAGAATTTCTAATCTAGGCTGTTGTGTCCTCACACCTCGGAGCCCAGTTCACACTCATGTGACAAATAGTTGAAAGAACAGTTTAAACCTAGAAATACTAACTTGCCATTCTCTCTCTTCTGATATCATTAACTAATACTTCCAGGGTTTTATCTCCCCAGTGGTTCTCAGTATTGGTTTCAATTAGACAATTTGAAGATGCGGTCCGGGCTGAGAAGTGCTAAGTCTTGGAATTGTTATCTATTTTTCAAGGATATTTTTAGCATAAAATCAGTAGCAGAGACTGGGAGAAGTGATTTGGTTAATTGGTATACATAGATGTTCATCTTTATTTTAACTTATATACTATAATGCTTGTTGGATGAGTCAACATTTTAAAATTACATATCAAGAATTCTTAGACCAGAGAGAGAGAGAGTACAGTGGATAGGACTCATGTCTTGCATGTAGTTGACCTGGATTTAATCTCTGGTACTCAGATGGTCTCCCAAACCCTGCCAGGGAGTGATCCCTGAGCACAGAGCCAGGGATCACTGAGCATGTCTGGGTGTAGCCCCCAAATAAAACGAAAACAATTTGATTTCTCATATATAACAAAAGCTGAAGTGCTCAAATAACCATCTTTTTTTTCCGCCCCTCTCGGAGAGCCCGGCAAGCTACCGAGAGTATCTCGCCCGCACGGCAGAGTCTGGCAAGCTCCCCGTGACGTATTTGATATGCCAAACACAGCAACAACAAAGTCTCCAATGGAGACGTTACTGGGCCCGCTCGAGCAAATCGATGATCAATGGGAGGGCCTTTATTATTATCTTTATTATTAACATAACAATACCTACTGGACTTTTAGTGTTTTACAAAAACAAAAAAAAAAAAGGAAATATGTGACCCTGGAAAGCACCTCAACCAAGTGTGTCACCTTTGGGTGTTTTATGAATAACAAAGGGAAAGAAAGGAGGAAACACCATTGATCAGTGTTACAAGAATGTTTTACTTATAATGACACAGAAAATGTAATGAGAAAGACAATGACAATTATTGGAGAAAATGTGGAAATATTTTGACTTCATATTTTGCTGCTAGAGATAGAAAATGGTGTATTGTTGTTTCGGAAAATAGTTTGGCAGCTTCTTAAATAGTTAAATAAGATTTTATATCACTTGATGATTCCATTTCAAAGTGTCTATCCAAGAAAAACAAAAATTCCTGCATCTAAAAATTTGCACTTAAGTTGTTCATAATAGCTACAAAGTGGAAGCAACTTCACCCACTGGCTTCTAAACAAATAAACAAAATGGGTGTTGCCACAAATGACATACTAGTGGTGATAAAGAGAAGTGATTTTTGAATTAATAGTTGTATCTGGAAAACCTTGTTAAGCACGACAGGTCAATTGCAATCAATCACTATTTAATGATCTCATTTGCATGAAATGTCCAGAAAAGGCAGATCTAGAGACAAAAGTAGATTAACTGTTCCTGAGTCTAGAAATGTCAAAAGAATATGCTTTCTGGTGTGATAGAAATATTCTAAAATTAGCTTGTGGTGATGCAACTTTGTAAAGTTAATAAAAAATGTCAAATTATAAACTTTATATATGATTGGAGGTTATAGAAGGAACAAACCAAAGTATACTTCAAATAGCTAAATAATTTTTAAAGAAAGTGTTCTTTTTTTTTTCACCTCCTTTAGCTTTCCTTGAAGCAGCATAGATCTGCAAAGGGCAAGAGCTTAAAAGATCAAGATAATTTGAAATTGTGGGTATAGGAATCTCATATATCCCAGTTTGTTCCCTCTTAAAATAATGATGATTATTTTACAAAAAAATAAATTGAGCCTCTGCTAATTGGCAGACATTCTGTTTCGACGCAATTGGGATGGCATAAATCCCTTTTTCTCAGTCTAGCTCTCTAGTTCTCTCATTCTGTCTCATTACCTAGGAACCATTTGGTGGCATTTAAAGTGAGCGTGCAAATGCATTTTCTTATTATAGGTTTAAACAGAGTTTGGGGCCACAGCACAATGAGAGAACAAAAATTGAGGAGAAGCCTCATAATAAAATTCATGGAATCTTATTGTCTAGGAAGAATGGCATCTGACACCCTCTTCTTTAGCCATTGAAATCATTTGCAGTAAGGAAGAGCAGAGGCTGCATTCCACAATCAGACTCCAGCTAAATAGAAGTGAGCTCGTGCAGCCCACCTGCCACAGGCAGAGTGTGGACACAGGAGGTAAGAGCTTTGCAGCAGACAGTTGAAAAGGGCAAGAGACTGACCAATTTGATTTTTCTGTTTGAGGTTTCTTGAAATGCCTGTCTTCATATCACTTGTCACTGAAGTTCTGAGACCAATTTGGTTCTCACTTAGACTTTCCCGCTTCTTTCCTCTGCAGCTGTGTCTCTTGCCCACACCCTGTCTTGTTTTTCGTTGCAATACCTGGAAGTGAGCCCTTTGTACAAGTTAAGGACGGAATCAAAGCCGGCAAATGGAACATGTAGGTTATTTACGGATTGTTGCTGAGCAAATTTAATCACCGGCCTGCTGTAACTCCATCATCATTTCCCTTGACGAGAACATCACAGACTTAAATTTTGCAAAGGAAGGAGAAGTGGCTATAATCCAACTATAACAGTAACAGCCAATTCTGCTGTGATGGGAAGAGGCTCTGTATTAGTGCCAATACATTAACCAACTTTCCAATTGCAGCGGGAAAACTGATTGCCATTACAATTCCCACAGCACTCCTCCATGAAGGCAACAGGACCGCTTGAATGAGCATCCATTTCCAATGCTGCTGTTGTGTATGTGTGTGTGTGTGTGTGTGTGTGTGTGTGTGTGTGTGTGTGTGAAGGGGTGGTGTGGGAGGAAGGACAAGAAGGGACAACTAAATGCTAAATGACTGGTTATGCTGAAAGTAAGCACCTACTGGATATTTCTGAAAGATCTGTCCCACTCCAATGCTAATTTACTAAATATTTGATCATAAGCAAATCAATCCACTACCATAAAATTTGTGTTTGTCTTTGCAAATTTCCGAAGAATTACAATAAGACCACTAGTTTATTAAATAGTGTCATTTTTTTTAAGTGACCCATCCGGTAAAGAAAAAGCTGAAGAGGACTTTGTTGACTGCTTTGACAGAATAAGGCAGAAATGACACTGTGTAATTTCTGGACAGAGGCCTTAAAAGACTGGCAACTTCTACTTTTCACTTTCTGGGAGTCTTTAGCTGTCATTTGAGAAGTCATAAGATGCTGAAAGTACCAAGCTGATGTCTTCTGTTGGCATTTCAATTGATGGTCCCAGCAGTTTATTTTTCCAGTCACCCCAGCACATTTGTGATGTGAATAAAGTTTTGTGTTCTCCGAAAAAATCCTACCCAGCAAAAGAATATCCCAGTGACCTCAGTTGATGCCACATGAAGCAGAATTATTTCCCAGCCGAACCTTACTTTAATTCCTTGGCCACACACTTATGAAGCATATTAAATTATTTTATTGAATTAGCAATTAAATTAAGTATATTAAATCAGTTGCTGTATTAAATTGCTGCGTTTGATGACAGATTCAACAAGTGACCTAAACACCTACCATGAAACTATTGAAATATTTAAATGGAAGAATAAAAATGCTCATCAAGTGATAGCTTTTAATGCTGTTTAAATAATAGTGATGACAATACTAATTAAAATAAAATTTCCTCCCACTGTGGCTAAAATATAGCAACAACAGAAGCAAAAATTCTTGACTTTTTCAGACTTATTTAGTGACCAAATCTTTGATAAACTGCAGATTTTATCTTTAACAACCAAATGCCATGACTATTTGGCTAGAAAGAAATTAGTCATACACATCAAGATAAACTTACCATTTTTTAGTGGCTACCTCCAAATATATCATTGCACCTATATTTTGGCATTTAATCTCCTAGCAACCTTATGAGGTAAATACTATGAATACATTTCTCATAATAGTCTTCAGCTGAGTCACTTTTCCTAAATTTCACAACTCAAAAGTGATTAAATCAAAATCTAAATTCAAATTTGTCTACTTCCAAGGCATGAAGTAAATTTGAATTGAGTATCTGTAATCCTAAGACTGTCTGCATTGCACACAGTGAGGAGACAAGAAGCAGAACAGAGGACAGGAACTCCAACCAACAGTCTCCTTTTCTGGGCTGAGGGGATTCGCCAAGTCCTGACTTTTCATCCCTATCCCCCAAATGATCTAATGATGGATGTTATGGTAATGGACCTCAAATGAGGACAGGCTGCAGAAATTAGGATGAGAAAGGTGTTGCTTTAGTCTCACTGTTTCTGTGAAGTCTGATTTTCCTTTGCCCTCTGGACTTCTGTCAAAGCAAATGCTAAGGAAGAATAAAGACTGCTTAGAGCCTGAGGGACACAGCCGTTGTTATCATTTAGTGAAGAAACAAACAGATTGAATTTGTCATGAAAGCTTCTGAATTTCTTGCTAAATCACTGCAGCCTATGACCTAAAATAACCCATTTGAACTTTTGACCCAACCTACCCAGACTTTTAATTCTCTGAGCACAGTAAGGATCCCTGAAGCCATTTGCAATTCTGAATTGGGTATATGGGGTGGGAGGTTCAAGGCTGCCAAGTACAGATTTCCAGGCTCAATCATGCGCCCTCCTTAGTTCCTGGAATTGAGAGCTTCATACCACAGTTAATTCTTCAAATTACTCACATAGCCAGCCAGCCATGCTGACTTCTCATTTTCCCCAGAGAGTATCTGATTGGTATCAAAACACTTTTTTCTTTAGGGGCAATAGTGCAGTGGGTAGGGTGCTTGCCTTGCACACAGCAGACCCAGACTTAATTCTGTGCCCACCTAGGAGTCATCCCTGAGTGCAGAGCAAGGGATCACTCTGAGAGCCACTGGGCATGGCACAAAATCTCTCCATGGGCCACCACAGTACACTACCCACACCCCCTAAAAAAACCTAAACAAGAAACTTTCTTCTCTATCCTCACTGTCACAAATAGACTGATTTCAGCTCGATTAAATACGAACTCCTAGAATCCAAGTAATTTTTCTGATTTTCTTCAGAAAGCTTTCCTCCTGGAATACAAGGATGACTTTGAAGAAAATAATTTCTGAAATTCTAATTTTCTATTTGAAAACAGATGCTACAAAGTGAAAGTTAGATATTGACAAAACATGTGCTTAAAAGAACGATTATTCAATAGATACTCTTTAAAGCAGGATCAGGAATACAGCTTCAGTGGCTGAATGCATGCCTAGAATGTTTAAAACTCTGGGTTTGATCCCTGATACTGTCAAAAAAATACAAAACCCAAAATCTTAATCAAATAAACACACACAATAGCTCTTGACAGCAAATGGCTAATGACTATATCTGTGGTACAGCACAGAGGATTGAGGGAAGTATAGACTTGATCAACTAGCTGGTCCTAATCTCTCTTCTCAAACTTTATTAAAATTTTTATTTCGGGTTCAATTGTACCCAGTAAGAGGTCTATAGACTGCAGGGACTCATGTATAAGGAAGCCTTTACACGTAAGATTCATTTCCATGGGGCTGTACTACATCTACCATCAAAGTGTCAGTATTCCTCTACCACTGTCCCTAGAGTTTTTCTCATTCATCTTCCTCTCTCCCTCCCACATCCACCTATTCCTTTGTGAATGTACTTTGGTTGGCAGTCTCAATGCTTTAGGATCTGTTTCCAATAACCATTTCATACTCCCTTGACTTGTATCTTTATATTCCATATGTAAATGAAATCATATGCCATTTACCCTTCTTCCAACTTACTTTACTTAATTCCACACTTCCTGGTTTCACCGAAGTTGTGGCAAAATGCAAAATTTCATCTGATGGTATTATTCCACTGTGTTTGTATATGGTCACAGCTGGTAGTCCTCAGGGTTTACTCTGCCTCTGTGTCAACGTCGCTCCTGACTGCTTGGGGAAACCATATGCAGGATCAGGGATGAAATTTGGTACAGCTGTGTATAAAACAAACTCCTTAACCCCTGATCTCTATCTCTATTCCTTGCATCTATCTTGTTTTAGTTGGTGATTTCATGTTGCAGGAATAGATGCTAAGGAGTAGAATTGTTAAATCATATAGAAGCTTTGTTTCTAGGGTTTTGAGAGATTGCTACGCACCTTTCCACAGAGGTGAAACCAAGAATGCATCTACCACAACATGAATGAGAGTTCCCTTTGCACTGAGTCACTCTCAGCATTGGTTGTTTTCAATTTTTTATTTTGACACAGGCAATTCTCACTGTTGTGTGGGTGATATCTCATTGGCATTTTATTTCCAATTCCCTAGTAGTAAATAAAGGTGAATTTTTTTCCTGTGTCTTTAGACCATATGTATGTTTTTAGAGAAGTGAATATTTAGTTCTTCTCCTCAGCTTTTTTGAGAGATGTTTTTTGTTTTTGTTGCTGTTGTTGTTTGTCTTGAATTTTTTTGAGTGCTTCTTTTATCTGGGATAATATTCCTTCGTCATATGCATAGCATAGACATTTTTTTCTTCCATTATTTAAGTCTTATTCATAGTTCCATAGCAGTACAAAAGCTTTTAAATATTATCTAGACCTACTTGTTTAGTTTTTGCTTTAACTTTCTTTGCAATAGTGTTGAATCAATGAAAAATATCTCTGCAAGGAACGTCATGGAGAAATCTGTCTATATTTTCCTAGATGTGTTTTGTGGATTCCCATCTAAATTCAAGGTTCTTAATCCACTTTGAAATTTTTTGTGTATATTGAGTGAAACTTATTTGTTCCAATTTATTTTTTTCTTATTTCCCAGCATCATTTGTTGAAGAACCCATTTTTTCTGTACTTTATGCTCTTTGATTCTTTGTAATAAATTGATTGTACACATCTCTGAAAGTTTACTTCTGAGGTCTAAATTCTCTTTCACTTGTTTTTGGTCCAGTTCCATACTAGTTTTGCTATTATAGCTATATAGTAAAGATTCATCTAAGGTAATGCAATACCACTAAGTTGTTTTCCTCTCAGAATTGCTTTGACTATGAAGGAGTTTTATAGTTTTATGTAGGGAGTTGTATAGTTTCATGTAAGTTTTAGCAATATTTGTTGTAAGTCCTTAGCAGTGCTATAAATTTTCGACAGGGGTTGAGTTTATTCTGCATTATGTTTTAGGTAGAATGATCATTCTAACACCCTAATTTCTTCCAATCCATGAACATGGAATTATTTTTCCATTCCCTTGTGTGCTCTTCTATTCCTTTTAATGCATAGTTAGTGATGCATAGTTTTAAATAAATATTTTACCACCTTTGTTGTTAGTTTTCCTCCCAGGTTCTTATTTTTGACAAAATTATGAAAGACATTCTTATTATATATATTTATCTTTTATATAATTGCTTGCTTACAAAAATTCAGCTGATTTTTATGTATTGATAATCTAGCCTGCTACTTTACGATATAGGTTTTTTCTAGAAGAAATTTAGCTATTGTTTTGAGGTCTCCTCTGGTGGTGTTTAGGACTTACTCCAGGCTCTGTGCTCAGGGATATCTTCTGGTAGTGCTCAGGGGACCATGTGGGATATTGGGGATTGAACCTGAGTTGACGGCATGCAAGTAAAACAACTTACCTACAGTACTATCTCTCTAGCCCTAGAAGTGTTTTATATTTTGGTAGAATATTTAGGGTTTTCCATGTACAATATCATGTCATCTGAAAATAATGATAGTTTGACTTCTCCAAACTTTATTTTCTTTTTTTTACCTAATTGCTGTGGCTAGGATTTTCAAAACAATATAAATAATAGCATTGAGAGTGAACATCTTTTATTTCATGTAATCTTAGAGGAAGTAATTTCAGTTTTTTGACATTTAGTATTATGTTAGCTATAGGCTTGTAGTATAGATCTTTACTGTATTGAGGTAAGTTTCTCCTAGCCCATTTTGTTAAAGTTTTAATTTTTATAGATATAGCAAATTGATGATTAATCTTGTCAAAAACTATTGCTGCATCTATTTGTATTATCAAATGATTTTATGCTTTTATTGTCTATGTTTATCATAAGGGGCTATAGCAATATCACAGCGGGTAGGTGGTTTGCCTTACACGCAGCCAACATGGCCGACCCGAGTTTGATTCCTCTGCCCCTCTCGGAGAGCCTGGCAAGCTACCAAGGGTATCTCGCCCAAATGGCAAAGCCTGGAAAGCTCCCCGTGATGTATTCAATATGCCGGACACAGTAACAAGTCTCACAATGTTACTGGACCCGCTTGAGGTAATCAATGAACAACAGAGGACAGTGACAGTGACAGTTTATCATAATCTTTTTGCATACATTGAACAATTCTATAATTCAAGAAGTAAAGCCCACTTGATCATGATGAATACTCTTTTAATGTTTTATTGAATTTAGCTCAAAAAGTTGGTTGAAGTTAATTTCTGAGAGAGACAAGAATTCACATCTGGTGCTACTCAGGGATTACTGCTGCTTCTGTATTTAGCAGTTGCTCCCAGTGGTGCTCAGGGTACTGTGTGTTGCCAAGACTCAGACATCTTGCATTCAGAATGTGCACAGTGTATTGTTATCTCTCAAGTTCTTTTCATCTGTGTATCTCTATCTTCATCAGGGTTATTGGGCTAATTTTTTCCCGATGTTGCTCTGGTTTTGGTATCAGGAAAACTTGATATTATAAGCACTGCTGAGAAAAATTTCTATTTCTTCAATTTTCTGGACTAACTTGAGAGGTATAGGTAACTGGTCCTCTTTTGATGTTTGAAAGAACTCACTTTGAACCTGCTCTTTTGTTTGTGGTGAGACTTGGTTAAAGTTTTGCTTTACATACTAGTAATTAAAGTCTGTCCAAGTTTTCTGATTTTTTTTGATTCAGCCTTGGCAGGTTGTAAGATTCTAAAACTACATCAATTTCTTCTAGTGCCTCCAATTTATTGGTCAAAGTTGTTCGTAGTAATGTCTTATAATCTTTTGTATTTCTTTGATATGTTATGATTTCTCTTTGAATTGTCATCCATCAAGAGTTTTCTTTCTTTATTCTTTGTGAATTCAGATAATCATTTGTCAAATGTTTTTTCTTTAAAAAAACAAACTTATAACAATATATCTTGGTTTAATTTGCCATGTATTTTTTAAAAATATCTGTATTATTGATTTCTGGTCTATTTTTTATTATTTTGTTCTTTAACTTTTGGTTTCATTTGTTGTTCAAATTATACTTTCTTAAAATGATAAGTTTTGTTATATTTGAGCATTTTCCTTTTTCTTGATATAAGTTTACTTTTCTAGGAACTTCCCTATCTTCATAGCTTTTGTTATGGCCCAAATTTTTTTGTAGCTTGAGTTTGTTTCCAGTAATATTTTTTTAATAAATCACCGTGAGATACAGTAACAGACTTACAAACTTCCTTGATTACATTTCAGTCATACAGTGATCGAGTACCTATTCCTCCAACAGTGCCCATTCTCCACTACCAGTGTTCCCAGTGTTCACAGTTCTCTCCTGCCACCCCAACCCATTCCCCCCTGCCTCTGTGGCAGGTACGATCTCTATTTCTCTCTCCTTTTGTGTGTTAAGGTTGGAATACAGGTGCTATGTGGCTATCATGCTTGGTCCATAGTCTACTTTCAGCACTCTTTGACCCAGTGGCTTATCAGTTGTGTGTTGTGTAATTTCCAAATGCTTGATGAATTTTTCCTAGCTTTATTTTTCTGCTATATTTCTATAGTCATTTCACTGTGGTCTGAAAAGATACTTGATACAAATTTTATCTTAGACATTTTAGGGACACTTACTTGTTTTGTGTCTTAACATGTGCTAACATGGAGAGTTTCCTATGTGCATTGGAGAACAAAATGTACTTATATTTGAGGTAGGGTTTGGGGAGGGTAGAATGTTACATATATATATATATATATATATATATATATACACACACATATATTATTACATCCAACTCTCTCATTTATTCCTTTAAGATGGTATTTTCATTTATTTTTCAGAGAGTATGGTTAATCCACCTAAAGGTGAATAGTGATTACTAAAACCACCCAATACTACTTTGTTGATGTCAATAGCTTTCTTCATACTAGGTAATTAATTACCGTATATTATTTGGAGTTTCTTTATATATTTTAACAAAGTTTTCTTGGTGTATTGAGCCTCTAATTATTGTATAGTTTATATATTTGTCTCATTACACATTTAACTTTGAAACTTTAAAGCCAGAAAGATAGTCCAGGGGTTAAGGCAGATCTACCTGCCTTAAGTATGGTAAACTCAAGTTCTTCTCTAGGCATCATGTATGGTCCCCTGAGCACAGCTAAAAGTAATGCCTATAGATAGAACCCAGAGTAACCCAGACCATTGCCAAGTGCAAAAAAACAATAAAAAGAATTACTGAAATTTTTTTTATGTGGCATATATTTAGCATCTAAGCATTTTTAAGGTATCATTTCCCTGTCTCATTGCTTTATTGCCTTTTACTCGGAATCAATTTATCATGATAGTTCAAAAATGTAAACAGCAGAAGGTTTGTTTCTTTTTCTTCTCTTTTAATTACCTATCAAGCTTCTATGCAGTTTTTGACTGTTGAGTTTAGGTTATAGATAATAATTATTGAAAAAAAGGCATTTGCTACCATTTTCTATATGGATTCTGGGTATTTGGGGAAGATTTCCTGTGTATTTTATTTCCTTTCCCTGTACTTTGATGTATGCCTGCTATGCAGTGATCAGGTCCATTCGATTCTTTTTTTTGAGTCATAAGAGAATATCTTCCTTGAGGTTACTACTGACAATAACTTATCAAAATTGTCTGTCTGTCCCACACATGAAAACACTTTGCTCTCCTCCCCAAAACCACAAATGACACCTTTAAGAGCATAGTGATTACTTTTGAGTATCTATCATTGCTCATCATGTTTTTAAGGCACTGTAGTCTTTTTATTCCCAACTCGTTTAAACACCGTGGCTTGCAAAGTTGTTTATGACAATTTGTTACAGGCATTCCATATTCTAACATCAATCACACCACCACTGTCACCTTCTCTCCACCATTGTCTATATTTTCCCAACCACGTCTCAGGCCTTTCCTCATAGAAGGTCCTTGGTAGTATAATTTATATTCTTGTTACTGCTAAGTGGCCAATGGACTGATCACAGATACTTTAGTAAAAGAAAAATTGTGAAAATTGTATTTTACCATGGAGAAATTTAGTTCTCTAAGGGTTTACTGTGGTTACTTGTTGTAAGTTAACTCTTCTGTGTTAATGTTTTGTTAGTAGAGATTAGTTGGCATTCCCATGCAATCTGGTGTGCTCCTCCTGGAATGTCATTATTGTCACCGTCACTGTCCCGTGACTGTCCTCCAGTTGTTCATTGATTTGCTTGAGCAGGCACCAGTAACATCTCACAACAAATTGTGAGACTTCTTGTTACTGTGTTTGGCATATCGAATACGTCATGGGGAGCTTGCCAGGCTTTGCCGTGCGGGCGAAATACTCTTGGTAGCTTGTTGGGCTCTCTGAGAGGGGCGGAGGAATCGAACCTGGGTCAGCCATGTGCAAGGCAAACGTCCTACCCACTGTGCTATTGCTCTAGCCCTGTCATTGTTGTAGAGTTTGGAAATGTTGCAAGGCCATGAATAGAGCCAAGTGCTCCAGAATATTTAACTGGGTAGTCCATTCAGAGGCATGGCTAGCCATTTTTGTCTTTCTCACATTTTCTCCCCCCATGTCCCCATTACACTGTGTGTGCTACTGCAACTGCAATCATGAATTCCTACTAAAATCTCAGATATCTCAGAGCCTGGGTTTGTTTCTCCATAGAGTGTCTCCAACGGGGTTGGAGCAATAGCACAGTGTGTAGGGCATTTGCCTTGCATGCGTTTGACCCAGGTTCAATTCTCAGCATCCCATATGGTTCCCTGAGCACCGCCAGGAGTAATTCCTGAGTATAGAGCCAGGTGTGACCCTGTGCATCGCCGGGTGTGACCCTCCCCCCCGAAAAAAGAGAATGTCTCCAGTGTTCATCATCTCATCAATTGTAAAACAAGCTCACATCTTTAGTTTCCCTGGAAGTGAAACTAATTTTGTTTTTAAAGAAAGCGGGTTAACAATCTACACTGTGAATGAATATCCTATAAGAAACATACCTCAGGCTGAAGGAAGAAAAAAGTTTCAAGGATAGTCCTATCAAAAAGACTTTCAATGAATTTCACAGAACAAATGAGGTATGCAGTGCACACCTGCCTCTTAGTACTAATTCTCAGGTTACAGCGAAGCTCAGAAAATTGCTATTTCTTGACCTGAAAGGAGGTTAAAACACTTTCAGTAAAAATTGATTCACTTTAAGGTATTTAGCACTGTTCATATTTTGTAAAAGTCTCTATGACAGGGCTGGTTTCAATTGGCACTTTATGTGTGGTTGTAGGAAGCCCATCACATAGAGAGTGGAATCTGAATGAGTGTTTAAAAAGATGAGCTATTTGCTTTGTTTCACTTCCAAGATAAAAGGGGTACCTGCGTAGGTCCCACAGACAGGCTGGGGATATTGGAACCCTTATGCAGGTCAGTTACAGAAGTGGCAAAGTGATTTCTCAAAAAAGTAAAACTAATTTTTCTCACCAACCTTTTTTACTTTACCGGGGGAATTTATGTTACACATGATCAAATAGCATTATCTGCAATGAAAGAAATGAGGTATGAGGGAATCATTCAATAAAAAACGATAAATCATAAAAGATCATTTAGAGACTAATACTGCTAGGAAGAGTTTGAGAAGTTTGAAGATCTTTTTTCCCCATAGCTTTTAGGAAATGCTATCACAGGAAATTGCACCAGTTATACAGTTGTTATTCTTTGAATACATAGTGAAAATTTTCAAATGGAATTAAATAAGAAATAATGCAGGCTGTCAGTCACAACTGGAGACTGGTTGGAAAAAATTGCTTTTGGAATGGACAGAGTAAAATCGTAGTCATGACAAGTCAGAAAACAAAACCCAAATTATGAGAATGACTTCAATGACTATTGGTGACTCGTGGGAAGAAATATTTCTAAAGCAAGGAAAACTAAGAACTCGAGAGAAAGTAGAGAAATATGAACATTTACACATATATAGCACAGTGGGTAGGGCGTTTGCCTTTCATGCGGCCAACACAAATGACCCGAGTTCAATTCTTCAGTCCTGCTTGGATTGCCTGGCAACCTACCAACAGTATCTCACCTGCACGGCAAGGCCTGGCAAGCTACCTGTGACGTATTTGATACACCAAACACAGTAACAAGTCTCACAATGTTACTGGGTCCACTTGAGAAAATGATGAACAATGGGAGGACAATGACAGTGATATAAAACATACAAAGTGTTTCTGGAGTTATACGTTAATAAGAAAACATTAAAAATAAATTCGTGGGCTGGAGAGATAATACAGGATTTGTCTTTTATTCTTCTGACTGTGGTTGTGGCCCTTCATATGCCTCCCACCCTCAAGTACTTTCTGGAGTGATTCTTGAGCACAGAGCCAGGAGTAACCCAAATGGATGTGGCACAGCTGGATATGAACCAAACAAACAACCAAAACAAAAAGCAAACAATTATACAAAATTTTGAGAGGTGAAGTCAAAGCACAGATATAAATATTACTGAATTTGAGAGGACGGATTGTGAAATAAAATAGGGGAGAATAAGTTTTAACCAAATATACCTCGATTTTATATTGATATAAGTTATATCACTTGTATCACTTGTCATCCCGTTGATCTTCGATTTGCTCGAGCGGGCGCCAGTAATGTCTCTCTCCATTTGCCCCTGTTGGATGCTAGTATAACCCAATGGCATCTGCTCGCTCTAGGAACACGAAGAGCCTCAAACCATTTGTTCAGGGTTTTGACGAAGAAATCTGACCATCTCATAGGTGGGCGGCCACACGTCTCCTTTTGAAGTCCTGTGGAATTCAGTAGGTAACAGCTCTAGTCCAGTGGTCATCTCTAAATCTCATTACATGTCTGACCCATCTGATTTTCGACGATGAGACAGCATCCCTGATTTATGATCGTCAATGGAGGTTGGAACTCCAGATTCCTTCTCTCACTTGAGTGAAATGTGATATTCCAAGCATAGCTCCTTTGATTCCTCTTTGGGATACCTGAATAGCTTTCTCATCCTGTTTTCAGGGGGCCAAGTTTCAGAGGCATATGTTAGTGCAGGAAGAATGGTGGAGTTGAAAAGATGTGCCCGAACTCCTAGAAACAATAGACTTGTATAGTAAAGTTGCAGGTTATAAAATCAATACCCAAAAGTCCATAGCTTTCCTATACGCAAACAGTGAGAGAGAAGAAAGCAACATGAAAAAAACAATCCCGTTCACAATTGTGCCTCAGAAAATCAAGTACCTAGGAATCAGTTTAACTAAGGAAGTAAAGGACCTGTACAAAGAAAACTACAAAACGCTACTTCAGGAAATAAAAGAGGACATGAGGAAATGGAAAGATATCCCCTGCTCATGGGTCGGGAGACTTAACATTGTCAAAATGGCAATACTACCGAAAGCATTGTATAAATTCAATGCAATCCCTATAAGGATACCCATGACATGCTTCAAAGAAATGGAGCAAACACTCCTGAAATTTAAATGGAACAATAAGCCCCCACGAATAGCTAAAGCAATTCTTGGGAAAAAGAAAATGGGAGAAATCAACCTCCCGAACTTCAAACTGTACTACAAAGCAGTAATAATTAAAACAGCATGGTACTGGAACAAAGGCAGAACTGCAGACCAATGGAACAGGGTTGAATACACTGACATCTCCCCTCAATCATATGCTCATCTAATCTTTGATAAAGGTGCAAGTAATGTGAAGGGGAGTAAGGAAAGCCTCTTTAATAAATTGTGTTGGCATCACTGGACGGCTACATGCAAAAAAAAATAGGCTCAGAACTCTGCCTAACACCATGTACAAAAGTAAGATCAAAATGGATTAAAGACCTCAACATCAGACCAGAAACCATAAGGTACATTGAAGATAAAGTTGGCAAAACCCTCCATGACATTGAAGCTAATGGTATCTTCAAAGATGCCATGCCACTGGCTGAGCAAGTGAAAACAGAGATAGATAAATGGGACTATCTTAAACTAAGAAGCTTCTGCACCTCCAAAGAAACAGTGACCAAAATACAAAGACAGTCTACAGAATGGGAAAGGATATTCACCGAATACACATCTGACAAGGGGTTGATATCCAGGATATACAAAATACTGGTTAAACTCCACAAGAAGAAAACATCCAACCCCATCCAAAAATGGGGCAATGAAATGAACAGAAACTTTCTCAAAGAAGAAATCCGAATGGCAAAAAAGCACATGAGAAAATGCTCTACATCATTAGTCATCAGGGAGATGCAGATCAAAACCACAATGAGATACCATCTCACACCTCAGAGACTGGCCCACATTCAAAAGAACAAAAGCAACTGATGCTGGCATGGATGTGGTGAGAAAGGGACACTCCTTCACTGTTGGTGGGAATGTCGACTGGTTCAGCCCTTCTGGAAAACAGTATGGACGATTCTCAATAAATTAGAAATTGAGCTCCCATTTGACCCAGTAATACCACTCCTGGGAATATATCCCAGAGAGGCAAAAATGTATAGTCGAAGTGACATCTGCACTTGTTTGTTCATTGCAGCACTCTTTACAATAGCCAGAAACTGGAAGAAACCTGAATGCCCACGAACAGATGACTGGTTAAAGAAACTTTGGTACATCTACACAATGGAGTACTATGTAGCTGTTAGAAAAGATGAAATCATGAAATTTACATACAAGTGGTACAATATGGAAAGTATCATGCTAAGCAAAATGAGTCAGAAAGAGAGGGATAGACATAGAAAGATTGCATTCATCTGGGGGATATAAAGTAACAAAGTATGAGATTAATACCCAAGAATAGCTGAGATCAGCACCAGGAGGATTACTCCATAACTTAGAGGCCAGCCGGGTATCCTAGAGGAAAGGGCAGTTCAGATAGAGAAGGGAGCACCAAATAAAGGATGTTTGGAGGATCCTCCCAAGAGGGGAGATGCATGTCAAAAGTAGACTGTGGACTGAACATGTTTGCCACTCAATGCCTCTTTTGCAGACCACAACACCCAAAAGGAGAGAGAGAACACAGGGGATTGCCCTGCCACAGAGACAGGGGGGATGGGGGGATGGGGGTGGGAGGGATATTATCCATGGTGGTGGAAAATGGGCACTGGTGAAGGGATGGGTATCTGATCATTGTATAATTGAAACCAAAGCACAAAAAATTGTAAATCTACAACTGTAAAAAAAAATAAAATAAAATAAAGGGAAAAAAATAATAAAAAATAAAAAAAAAGGAGAAAAAAAAAAAAGAAAAGATGTGCCCGAAGACAGAGGCTGTTCCTCTTAACAACTTAGTCAATGCTCTTGAAGGCATTCCACACCATTTTCTTCCTCCTGTGCAGTTCTGGTGCCAAGTCTTTCCTCATGTTGAGTTCTCGACTCAGGTACACATAGCTGCTGCATTCGGAAATGTTCGTTCTGTTGAGAGCAAATGGATCGTCATGGACTAGTTCATTTTTCATGAACATTGTTTTGGTGAGATATAATGTTAAACTTAATAATGTAAATTTAATTATATCAACATTTATTAAGAAGTTAGAAAGATACATTTATTATATTTATTTATTTATTTATTTAATTTATTATATATTTATTATATTAACAAATGATACCTTTCTATCGGTGCATATATATGAAATAATAGTACTGTAGCACTATCCTCCCGTTGTTCATCGATTTGCTCGAGCAGACACCAGTAATATTTCACAACAAATTGTGAGATTTGTTGTTACTGTGTTTGGCATATTGAATACGTCAAGGGTAGCTTGCCAGGCTTTGCCGTGCAGGCGAGATACTCTTGGTAGCTTACTGGGCTCTCTGAGAGGGGCAGAGGAATCAAATCCGGGTCAGCCGTGTCATATTGGCCGTGTGCAAGGCAAACGCCTATATGAAAAATATGCATAAAATAACTTTCCCATCTGTAAGTCTAAATAGGATTAAATTAGAATCTCGTAGTGTTGTAACTCCAAGGATAAATCATAAAATTTGAAATAGTCACCAAATAACAGGAAAATATTGGAAGGAAAGCCAGAAAAACAGTAGTGCATTTTACATGAACCTTGGACTATAAAAGAAAATAAAAGTGATAAGAAAAGAATTAATAAAGTCATTAAAACTAAAATTTGGGGGAAAATACTCTGTATATCTGTATATACCCTCAGTGAAAGCAATCAGACTGATGATAACTTTACCATTTGAATCTGCTGAATAGTTAAATAAAGGGTATTCAGCTTTAGAAGAGAAGATTTTAGAGACACGGGATAGCAGTTTTGTTAATAGTAGAATGTAGTTATTATCTTGTTTCAGAAGACACAGCCAGGTCAATTGTCTATTCCCATTCTATAAATGACAATAGAACGGAAATTTTGATTGTCTTTTCTAACTCCAGGAAATTATTTAAAGCTGCAACTGTGATCTCTCTGTTACATAAAACTTTCTGGGCGTGTTGCTGAAGATCATAATCTCGAAGAAGGATGGACAGAATGATTCTCAAGATCTCCTATCTAGAACAGAAGAAGTAGCTCAATAAGGCAAATGCTTATTCACTTAGTTGAATACCTAGTATTTTATGGCCACTGAGCACTGCTCTATTTAAAAATAGAGCACTTCCTCTATTTAAAAATAAGCACTCTGTTCTAATTGATAAAATAATTGGTAAATAAATACTCTATTATAATTAATAAATTATTGTTTAGAATGATTGTAATAAGTTAATTATAATGATTATAATAAATTGATTATAATTAATAATAAATAAATGACTCTAATTAATAAAAGTACGCACTCTAACTCTAATTCTAGTAGTCTTATTGATTCATATTTCTTTGTACTTGATATTGTTTCTTCTAGTTCTTGGTGTCCACTTTGCAGTGTTTACCAAATTACTCATCTTATTTTAAAGAGAAAAGCTGTGCTGCTAATACCAACATAAACTGTTCCCTGTGACCACTGATACTAGAAATGTTAGCTTTAAAGCTATTTTTAAGATACTGTGATTTACAGAACTGATTATAAAAGAATTGTATCAGGCAAACAGTATTGCAACCCCAATCCCACCACCACTGTCTTCAGGGTCGCTGCCATCCTCAGCCTGAATCTTTGACAGGCCTATAATAAATTTATTTTATATTGCTTTCTCCATCAAAAACGAAAGAAATGGAAAATGGAATTATTAGAATATAAATCAATTAAAGTAAATTTATAATGATTAGTTGCTTAATCGGGCTGGAGCAATAGCACAGCAGATAGGGCGTTTGCCTTGCAAGTGGCCGATAAGGCCGATCTGAGTTCGATTCCTCTGCCCCTCTTGGAGAGCCCTGCAAGCTACCGATGCCAAACACACTAACAATTGTCACAATGGAGACTTTACTGGGCCCACTCGAGCAAAATCGTTGAACAATGGGAGGACAGTGACAGTGACAGTTGCTTAATGATTTTAATTTATGGAAATAAGAAAATTCAAATCATTTAATACAATATGGTATACTCCCTATCATCACTTATATAACTATGCTTTCAACTCTGGTTTCTAAAACATTTGCATTAAAATTTTTGTTTTTGAAACTTAGCGCAGTAATCATCATATCTTTCCTGTCATAAATGAGGCTCTGTCACCCATTGTCAGGCATATAACATATTTATTTCATATTACTTGCTCAAAAATACCCTTAATTGTATGGCAAATAAAATCATTAGAAAGAAATATTAAAAATTAATACCACTCAATTTGTGATGATTAATTGCTATATGTTTTAAATCTCTCATAATCTAGAGAACAACCAAATACAATACCGTGAATACTATATTTAATACAAAATAATGGGAAGTTTCTCCTGTATTTTAGAGCTCTTCTCACGCTTCTTGAAAAACTGCTTTCAAGGCTATGAATTCTCTAAGTGGTTACCTATCCATGCTTACATAGGTAAGACATCTGGAAGTTTGCATAGATCATTTACAAAGATAAAATATAAGAAATTCTCTTTGGGGAAGACTAATGCAAGGAGAAACTCTGTCTCCAAGGTACATCTACATTGCTTTTATCTTTCCCTCTAGTTGTATAAGTTATCAATACTTGCAGTTGTTTGGATAAACACAGTAAGAGACAAAGATCCCAACGCTTAGTTCTCTGGGCTGAGAGCAAGCAAGGCTTTCAGCACACATTTCTCTGGGCTCTGAGAGAAAGCTAGGCTTTTACCCTCAATCCCAGACTAAGTCCTCAGGCCAGTTCAGCTTGTCCTTTCCCAAGGGGGTCATGTCTCTTAAGTCATAACAGTTTGGATCAAGATCATGCATTTTTGCTTTCTAGATTGTCCCATTTCAATGCTGGGGAAGCTTTGCCATTCACAACAGGTCCATCCCAGTCCCACGGTGAGACCTCCCTTTTGGGGTGTTAGGAACTATAGCAACTGAAGCCTGAATTAAGTAACTATGACCAAGTAATTATGCCCAGGAGTAGATAAGTTTAAGGGTCAATCAATTCCCAAATATTAGGAGCATAGCATTGATGGTCTTTCTGTGTTTAACCAAAGAACATTGCTCTACAATAAATTATAAAAAGGCTACAGGGAAAATAGAAAAGCAGGTACAAATACACAGCACTTCAAATACAAAGCAGTACAAATACAAAGTTTAGAACTGCTAGAACGTTTTGACTTACAAATGATCAAGACTGACTTGGGGAACTGTGACAATGAGAGGTAAAACAGAAAGGAATGGTTAAAGATAAACTTTAACTAAATTAGGGATGCTAAAGCAAGATCATGGTAAGCTTTTCTGGAAGGAGGAAGGGAGCAATTCACTGCTGAAGACCAAAACATTTAGAGTTAATGTCCAACACTTAGATTTTATTGAATATATTGTATCTTGGAGTTTTTCTAATTGAGTTTATTTTCAATGGCACCCTTTGTGCTTCTTGGATCTCCATGGCTGTAGTACTCAACTCTGGGAAGTTCTTATCAATACTTTCTTTATCTACTGTTTCTTAACATTTGTCTTCCTGTTTGTTCTTCAGGCACTTAAATGATTTTTATATTTTTCTCTGTAATTCATCCTATAGTCCCCTGCTATGCTGTTCATTATTTTCAGACTATTTCCACTTTCTACTGTTTCCTAATAGTTTCTTCTCTCTCATCTTGGGGATCCTCAATCTTTTGTTAAGATTCTCTAATTCTGCTGTTCAGTGCTTCTATTGACTGTTTTGTATCACCTATGTTTTTTTGTCTCTGCATAGCATTTCCATTTCAACTATCATACTTTCCTAGACCTTGTTAACTACTTGTTTCAATGTTTTTGGAACTCATTGTATATCCTTGTCATAGTATCAATAAATAGTCGCACTGAGACATCATTGGTAGTGTTTATATCTTCTGTGGTTCTGTTTTCACTCATTGAGCTTGGTGGGCTTCTATATGTTTCCCCCCATTATTTTTCTAGTGTTTTTTTATTGTGCTGGGAGTGAGTTTATGTAGTTGACCCTTAGGGGAGAAGGTGAGGGGGTTAGCTGTCTGTCTTCTCTGCTGTACAGAATGATAGGCAGAATAACTGTAAGCAGTTTGCAATTTGTTGAGTAGATTCATCTTCAGAAGCTGTGATGTGGGCCCTTAACACGACACAAGCTGAACGTGGAGGCTGGTGGGACGCACCGGGAGGAGGGGCTCTTCTTAGCTCTGCCTCCCATTTGGAGTAGGCTCAGTAATAGCAGCCAGGAGAGATCCTCACCTGGGATGGTAGAGCAGCAAACAGAAGATCAAGAAGAAGCTGTGTTGTGGGCCCTTAATATGATACATGTTGGATCTGGAGACTGATGGGACCCATCTGGTAGGAACTCTGCTTTCTGTTCAGAATAGGCCCAGTGATGTCAGTCAGAGGCAAGCTCACTTGGGCATCAGGCAGGTCAATAAAAATGTTCTTACACTAATTCAGAATTGATATTTTACTGCTTCGTGTAAACTTCCAAACCATAATTCAAATGTCTTCTCTTTCTTTCTTTTTTCAAGAAAAATTTATTTTAAGCACTTTGATTTAAAATGTTGCTAATGGCAGGGCTTCATACATAAAACATTCCAACACCACACTATCCATCAGACAACCCTCCACCATTGAAGTAGTGTTCTTAACAACAGACCACATCATACCCTCCTCCAGGTCCTCTTTGGTGATATGCTTCCAGTTAAAGAGCAGTTCTCAGTTTCTGTTTCCTTTGAGCAGTTGCTGTTTGCTTGTGTGTTTATATACCACATGTGAGGGAGACCCTCCTGTATGCCCCTCTTTTTTGAACTAACATCATCGAGCAGAGTGCTTCTCAGATCCATCCGCATAACAGCAAATTGCATAAAACATCATTTTTTCAGAGTTGTATAGTTATTTCACTGATCTCCAAGGAATAAAAGGCGAGAAAGAATTTTGCTTTAGAAAATTAGACATGTGTTATGACATTTGAGGGAAGCACCTTAAAACTTGTAGAAATTATGAGATTCAATCCCCAAATGATAAAGAAGTAGAGCTTGGAGTTACAAAAGAGAAAAATGCAAAGTATTAATTTTAGAGCTATAATATTTCTGAAGAAAGATAAAAGGCGTTGCAGAATAATTGAAAACTCATAGATTGATATGTGTTTCTAAATGCTTGCATGTTATAACTTCGTATATCTTCTAAGAGTGCCTATCCTAGTTTTCTTTTATCTCTCCCATTGGCTGAGGCAACGATATCAGCATTACCTAGACATATTTTCATCGCCTTAACTCTAACTCTGCATTAGCTTATATCTTTGCCCTGGTATTGTGAAGAATCTGTAATTTAACTACTTTGCTATTCTGACCAGGTCTTTAAACGTTGGTAGCTCAAATACGAAAGTCACAGTGATTCCCTGAAGGCTCAAGTTTCCATGAATTTCTGACTACTTAATGAAGAATGATCAGGTTTTTCATGCAGATGTGTCACAGGGCTCAATGAATTGTTGATCAAGAAGTACATTATCTGTGTATAACTGAAAGGTGACTAAATGTAAACATTAGACACATTATACTTATGGAATCTATACTTATATTTATACATAATATACATATATTATATATAATATTGCATAAATCTATTTATGCAATATTGTATACATATAATTGGCATAGCTGGCGTGCTTCTATGGAATAGTATCATTTAATAAAGGTTAGTAATGAGGTGAATACTTATGGTATGGGATATTGGTTTCCCATTCCTGTTGCAACTTCCCGCTGAAAGTAAACTCAGTCTGTGTGACACTCCTGACTTTTATCCATGTTTGACTCAGCCCTAGTTATGATTTCCCAAACTGATAAAAATTGGGAACGAAAATATAAACATGTATGGGATGAATTCTCCTTTGTCTCTCAGGATCAAGTCTGGATATAGGAGTCACAAACTTCTGTGCATTTTGGACAATGATTTTAGGTCCCGAACTGCTACAAATAGGGCAGAAATATCTATTTGATTCTGAAATTCAATGCTAGAAAACCTATTTGACATGATACTAAACTGTATCTTTAAGACTATTAGTAAAACGATAGCTGTAATTTGACCCATATTTTGAGATACAGAATGATAACAAATTTGAGAATTCATACTGGGATGCATGTGAGAAAAAGCCACTGTCTTTTTTTTTTTTTTTTGCTTTTTGGGTCACACCTGGCTATGCGCAGGGGTTACTCCTGGCTCATGAATGCAGAAATTCCTCCTGGCAGTGATCAGGAGACCATATGAGATGCTGGGAATCAAATCCAGGTCAGCTGCGTGCAAGGCAAATGCCCTACTTGTTGTGCTATAGCTCCAGCCCCAAGTCACTGTCTTTTGATCAGAAAAATTCTGAAACCAGAATATCATAGCAAGGAAAGTTTTTCATTCAAGTTTCTCATCCAAATGCTATATGATAACCTGTCTTTTGATTCTAAGTTTCTTGTTAAGAGAGTTGATTTTACTAGCAGTTCCTCAGAACAAACAGTCTCTAAAGTGAAACGCTCAGATATTTTGCTGTCCTCTCACAGACCTATGTAAGTTCCTGCACCTACTCTGTAAGAAGGGAATAAAACAGGACAAATTCCCTCATTAGAACACAGATCTCTGCATATCTACTGCATTTGGTCTTGGGAATATCTCTGCATATCTACTGCATTTGGTCTTAGTCTTGCCATATCTTGAAAATCTTTCACATATTGATGTCAATAAAGTCTGTTTTTACCCATGTATTTATTATTCCAGGAGTATTTTCCTCTCTTCTATAACCAGCATGTACCCTTTTAATATTTACTATGATTAATAGTGATAGAATCCACAATTTGACAAATCAACACATTCACTTGGCAGCACACCACCTCTAGCATGGTTGTTCCCTCCTATTTCATTGCAGCTGAGTTTTGTAGTTAGCTAAAAAGGGCCCTTGGCAAAAAATTTCTGGAAACCATGAAACCAAGAAATGTTTGGGAGTGACAGTGCATCCAATGTCAGCTCAAACCCCCAATTCCAGCATCCTTTTAGAAATAATTTAGTAGAAACTGTAGCCCTGAGAAGACTCAGAATGCAGACTACAAGAGTTCAGAATACTGGGGAGGGTGAGGGTGGGGGGAGGGGAAGTGCCCTAGCAACAATGCTTATTTGCACAGAGATTCCCAAGCCAACATAGCTTGGAAAGACAATATTTTTTTTAAGGGTTTTATTATTACCAACAAAAGTAAAGTAAAGTAAAGGCCCTCCCGTTGATCATCGATTTGCTCGAGCGGGCTACCCAGTAACGTCTCCATTGGAGACTTTGTTGTTACTGTGTCTGGCATATCGAATACTCTCGGTAGCTTGCCGGGCGCTCCAACAAAAAGAATGGAATTCATTCATAAATTGTAACCAAAGACCAGTTGTTTTCTTATCCTCTCTAGGCTGACAGTCCTACCAACTTGCTCAGATTGTTGATCAAATCGATCCCCTTTCTCTCTGACTCTCTCCCCCCCCCTCTTTAATTTTATTGAATCACCATGAGAAAGTTACAAACTTTCATGTTTGGGTTACAATCATACAATAATCAAATACCCATCCTTCCACCAGTGCACATTCCCCACTACCAATCTCCCCAGTATACCTCCCTCCTGCCCTCCCCCTACCTCTATGGCAGACAATATTCCCCATACACTCTCTCTACTTTTGGGCATTATGGTTTTCAATACAGACACTGGTAGATCATCATGTTTGGTCTATTATCTACTTTCAGCGCACATCTACCATCCCAACTGATTCCCCCAGCCATCATTTTCTTAATGATCCCTTTTCTATTCCATCTGCCATCTCCCCTCTTCCCATGGCTTCCAGCTATGGGCAATCATCCTGGCCCTTGTATCTACTATCCTTGGGTTTCATGCTAAGTGAAATGAGTCAGAAAAAGAGGGACAGACATAGAAGGACTTCACTCATTTGTGGAGTATAAAATAACATAACATGAGGAAAGATAATATTTTTAATCAACTTTCAAAGCAACTCTGAGCACTTTCTTCTGGAGCTGCTTCTAACCCCATTCTTAGTAAATGACTAAATTTCTCTTCCTAATTTTAGGAACTCTCTCCTCTTTAAGAAGAAGCTTGAGTCTTTTACTTGGATAGATTTTAATTTTTCTATAGTTCAACTTTAGGATTCCTCTTGTTCTGAAATTACTTTTTTTGAATTCGACCAAGAATGTAGCAACTCAGTCCAAGAGATAGGATAGTGGGAAGAACACTTGTCTTGCACAATTTCAATTCAGGTTTGATCCCATTACTTCATATGATCCCCTGAGCACAAAGCCAGGAGGAAATTCTGAGTTGGTTGTGGTACAACATCCTCACCCCCTCCCAAAATTAAAAAAAAAATAAAAAGAACCTAACAAGACAGGTAGGGATTTGAACTGATATCTCCTTTTCCTGGAAGACATAAGCTTACCTCAGTAGCTCCCTGAAAATGTGGATGGATAGTGAGGGCTAATTCCCATGCTTTTTAGATCAAGTGGGTCTTACGGAGAGTTTGACAGCTGTCTTAGTCTGGCTATATTAGTGTTATACACAGAAAAGTTCAAAGCATAAACTGTGCCTTATACTTTGAAATGTCCATTAACCTTTATTAAGAATTAATGAACTTTTAGTAGCCTGATGGAAATACTGTAATGAAACTAAAGTCCAGGTCACTGAAACCCCTCTTGCCCAGAACCTGGGCTAAAAGACCAGGTCAAATTTGGGATGAAATCCTGGCAAGGCAGTCCCAGGATAAAAACAGAAAAGTAACCTGAGCTATTTTAACTAACTTTTGTGCATAGAGCAGCAAATTTGTCCCTTCTGATATTTCTTGAGGTTGTGCTATGAATAACCACCATTTGTTTTGCCTCTGATCTGTTCAATATATAAAATACTCCTTCCTATGGGTGGCAACTTTATCACAACTGTAGCTTTCAGATACTGATGCTACAATACTGGAACTAGAAGCTAACAAAGACTTTCTGGTACTTTCTCATGAGTTTGGAGTGTGGCATGTATGACAGTGACAAGTGTAATGGTTCGGTGAAAAGAAAATCAGAATGTGACTTTGTCACTACTTTCTCTGTATTACCCATCTGTGCAATAATTGAAGTCTTATTTATTTTATACCTCATATTACTTTTATGAAAAGGACTCCATTGAAATGCACCAGCAGTTTGATTAGAGGATAGAGGTAAAAAATAGTTGAAACCATGCAAGTTGATAATGGGCTTCTGTAAAAAGTAAAGTTCGAGATTTCCCATGTTCCTGACCAGGAAACAGTTGTGCTTAGGTGTTCTCATTTCTTAGTTTTTCATTAGCTCAAACCTATGGTCACCTACACATAAAACTTTTGTGTAGTGGACCTGGAAAATCATTAGAATGAGTAGAGCACTTGCCTTGCACATAGCCTCTCTGGGTTCACTCTCCAGCACCTCATTTGGTCCCCTGAGCTTACCAGGAATGAGTCCTGAGTGCAGAGCCAGGAGTGAGCCCTGGGACATGTATGGACACCCCACAAAAATAAAACAAAACAAGCTTCTGAGTGCTTATCTACATCTCTTAAATATCAGCATCTGGAAATATTTTTTATTTCAGAGTGTATTTATGTTTATTCTTGACCTATTAATATTTAGTGTGCTGTTTAATTTCTTTATAAAAATGAAGTATCCAAGTTCTTCTATATTTATATCTTTTTAATTTCATTACTGCCAAAGCATGAAGAATTTTAATGAATCTATGTATATACACACATAAGCACAATAAACATATGCGTGTATATATACACATATATACAAATGTTCATAAAGAATTTTACAGTCTTATATATAGCCTAACAATGCCAATCTTTAAGAATGTTCAATGTGTACTTATTTGTACTAAATATAAGTTGAACCTTTGTAGAATAAATTTTTGTAGTTTTTCTTTAGTAACTTTTATTTTTCAAGAGAAGTTTTAGGTTGTATAAAACTAAGAGATGCAGGTCACAGGACCCAAAAGGAGAGAGAGAGAGAACAAAGGGGAATGCCCTGCCACAGAGGCAAGGTGGGATGGGGGGGCGGGGGTGGGAGGGATGCTGGGACCCGTGGTGGTGGAGGATGGGCGCTGGTGGAGGGATGGGTACTTGATCATTGTATAACTGAAACCCAAGCACAAAAATTTGTAAATCTATAACTGTACCTCATGGTGTTTCACTAACAAAAAAAATAAGAATAAAAAAAAATTAAAAAAAATAAAATTTACCAAATGCAGAATTGGAAAAAAAACTAAGAGATGCATATATTTATTCTATACAACTTGTCTCCAACATCTCTCACTAGACTGGTATATTTTCTGTTTTTTTATTTTGTTTTGTTTTGTCATGGGGCCACACTGGGTGATGATCAGTATTTACTCATGGCTCTGTGCTCAGGGATTATTTCTGATGGGCTCCCAGGGACCATATGGGATGCCTGGGATCATATGTGTTCAAGGCAAACATCCTACCTGCTATAGGATGTATTATTTCTCCTAAATGGGCTATCTCTTCTCTCCCTTCCCCTTCCCTCAGGCAGCACCCCTTTCCATGTTTCTTGAGTAATACCTGAGGTACTCAGGCTTACTCCTGACTTAGGGATCATTCCCATATGGCAAACATATGGGATGGAACCTGGGTTGGCTGTGCTCAAGGAAAACCACCTTGCCAGCTGAACTAAAGCTACAGATCTCATTTTCTTTTAAATCAAAGATAAACCTATCTTGACATATTGTGCCTAGTCAAAACTGTAGTTTATCTTAGGGTTAATTCCTAGTGTTGTTTTGTTATAAGGGTTTTGACAAAGGTATAAGGTATGACATTCAAATATCATGAAGGAAATTTATAGTCCCCTAAAATCCCTTTGAATCTCTCCCCACAACCTGGCAACAATTGATGTTTTAATCATTTTGATTTTTCAGAACAATATAGAGCCTTTTTGTATTGGATTTTTCATCTAGTAATATGAATTTAATGTTTTGCTCTGTTTTTCTTTAAATTTTCACATGTGAACATCTAATTGTTCCACCACTATTTGTAGAAGAAATTTTCTTAGTTTCATTTCCTTTACTCTCTTTAAAAAGATTAGTTAACTATAGGGGGTCTATTTCTGCAATATTATTTTGTTATATTGATGAATTTATCTATTTTTTATCAGCATCACTGGTTACTGTAGTTTTATAGCAAGTCTTGAATTCTGGTAGCATCCAACTTATTTCTTCAACAATATATTAAGTATTCTGGATATTAAGCCTCCCCGTATAAACTAGAACTTTTGCCGATACACAAAACATAATTTGCTGAGATTATTTGGTTTAACTGAATCTATAATTTTAATAAAAATTGAAACAATAAAATGACTTTATCCCACAAAATTTCCTGAAGAATATGGATCTGCCAGGCAATTTTACCAAATATTTAAAATTCTAAAAAGAGGAATACATCCAAATATATTTTATAAGTCCAATATTTTTAGTTTTGGTACCAGTAATCCACATTACTGGTACCAAAACCAGAAATGAAAACAAACACACACATACACTATCTATGCAGTATAGCTGATGAATGTTGATGCCAAAATTCTCAAGAAAATATTAGTGAATAAAAAATAAATAATAAATATAAAGGATGACATATAATGAGCAAGTAGAATTTATCCAATTGATGCAAGGATGGCTCAAAATATGCGAATATGTCAATATATTATACCATATAAGTGAAATGAAAGAAAAGTTATGAACTAAAATATTAATAGAAGATAAAAAAAATTGGCAACATTTAGCATCCATTTGTAATAAATATAATAAAATGAGGGTAGAATAAAATAATAAAGACAATTACTAAAACACTACAGTTATAATCATACATAATAGTGAAAAATTTAGCATTGTTAAGAGTAATTCTTTTCAATTACACTTTCACTGTTCTTGTTTTGAATTTGTTGATTTAAGTTTTTATTTGAGTTTTTTATTTATTCTTATTTCAGTTTTACTATGCTATAAAATTTGGTGACATATACAAGTTATAGTAATATTATATATTAGTATCATAATCCTTTTCATGCAGCCTCATAATACTTTTTATTTCTGTGACTTCTATTGTTATTTTTCATCTTTTCACTTTGATTCTGTTTATCAGAGTTCTTTCTCTTTTTTCTTTCTTTTTTGTTTGTTTTTGGGGGCTACACCCAGTAATGCTCAGGGCTTACTCCTGGTTTTACACTCAGCGGTCACTCACGGTGTGCTCAGTGGACTATATGGTATGACAGGAATCGAACTTGGGACAGACATGTGTAAGGCAAATGCCCTAGCTGCTGTACTATTGTTCTGGTCCCAGTTTCTTTTTCTTTTCCTTTTCTTTTCCTTCCTTCCTTCCTTCCTTCCTTCCTTCCTTCCTTCCTTCCTTCCTTCCTTCCTTCCTTCTTCCTCCTCCTCCTCCTCTGTAAAAAACTATGTACGCAGAAGGTTGTGTGTTCGCGGGCTCTCTGGACGGCTCTATCTCACCGCCCATGTTCGGTGCCCTAGAGCCGCCGTGTGTGGCCTGCATCGGGACGGCTGTTGGACAAGGGCAGATGAAGGAAGAGACGAGGGCCAGGCCGGTTGATCTTAGTGGCAGTTTATTACAAGGAAGTTTATCCCATAGAAGAACTTGTATGTTGTGGAGGGCCTAGGTTCTCTCAAGCACATGTTCCCCTTGCTAGTTTCTCGGTAGTCCATCTTTCAGCCCTGCTCTCCCCTTCTCCAGCTCCCTTCTAGTCTGGGCTGACACTCCACCCAGTCAGGTAGCCAAATCAACATAAGAAAGCCCTTCCTGACTGCTCAAGGGCAAGATACCTCTTAAGGTGTTTTTCTCTTTTCCTCAGTCCAATAAACTATCAACTATTCCTGAGGTTATGCAGGAAGGATAGCACAGTGTTATCCTACACTCCTTCCTTCCTTCCTTCCTTCCTTCCTTCCTTCCTTCCTTCCTTCCTTCCTTCCTTCCTTCCTCCCTCCCTCCCTCCCTCCCTCTCTCTCTCTCTCTCTTTCTCTCTTTCTCTCTTTCTTTCTTTCTTTCTTTCTTTCTTTCTTTCTTTCTTTCTTTCTTTCTTTCAAATAACACAAGCTAAAGAAGCAGTGGAAAGAGGGACAGTACAGTGGGTAGGGCACTTGCCTTCCAAGTGCCCTACCCAGGTTCAAACCTCGGCAACAAATATGGTGCCCTGAGCATCACCAGTGGTGATCCCTGAGTGCAGAAACAGGAATAAAACATACTGCTGGTTATGGCTTCCCAATTTTTAAAGGTATTTAATTTTTTAAAAAAAGGTCTATTTGTTTAACTTATCTTTTGCAAAAAAGCTATTGGCTTATTAATCGTTTCAAAATTTTTTTGAAAATTAAACAGGTTTGATATTGAGGTTTTGAATCCATTTTGATCTGATTTTGTGCCTAGTGTTAGAAAGAGGTCTGAGATCTTTTTTTTTCTTTGCATGTTTCTGCCCAGTTTTCCCAGCACAGCTGTTGAAGAGGCTTTCCTTGCTCCACTTCATATTTATTTCTCCTTTATCATAGATTAAGTGCTCGTATATTTGAGGATCTGTGTCAGGACATTCAGCTGCATTCCATTGGTCTGTGCGTCTGTCTTTATTCCAAAACCATGCTGTTTTAATTATTACCGTTTTGTAGTACTGTTTAAAGTTGGGGAAGGTGATGCCTCCCATCTTCTTTTTCCCAAGGATTGCCTTAGCTATGAATTTCAGAAGTGTTTTTATCTATTTCCTTGAAAAATTTCATGAATATCTTTATAGAGAATGCATTGAATCTACTTTGGGGAGTATTGACATTTTGGCAATATTAATCCTTCCAATACATGAGCAGAGTGTGTATCTTCATTTCCTTATGTCCTCTTCTATTTCTTGAAGTAGTGTTTTGTAGTTTTCTTAATAAAGGTAAAGGTAAAGGCCCTCCCGTTGATCGTCGATTTGCTCGAGCTGGCCCAGTAACGTCTCCATTGGAGACTTTGTTGTTACTGTGTCTGGCATATCGAATACTCTTGGTAGCTTGCCGGGCTCTCCGAGAGGGTCGGAGGAATCGAACTCGGGTCGGCCATGTTGGCCGCTTGTAAGGCAAACGCCCTACCCGCTGTGCTATCGCTCCAGCCCCGATGGCCGAGTGGTCTAAGGCGCCAGACTCAAGTTTTCTTAATATAATGTCCAAATCACTATCCTGCTATGATATGGGGTGCCCTGGTTTGTTCGGGGCCAATAGATGTTCTCAGGCTGAGTGGAAGGAATGGGTTGGAAATGGATCACTAGACAAAAATCAACAACCTTTATTCTCAATTTCACAGACCAGATACAGGGGAGAGGAACTGCTGGAGAGTGAGGGGACAGTGTTAGACTGAGAAACAACATAGGGGAAGTGTGGCACAAAGGTGAAGTTAAACACAGGCAGGGGCAATTGTGAGTATCCCTGGGAGTCAATGACCCATGGAGCACTGAAGTGGATCAAACACAAGGGTGGCAGGTAACTCAATTAAAATAACCTCCTAGTAAGAAAAACATACCTGAGCCAAGCCTAATTTCTCTTAATAGAGGAAGAGTGACCACAAATTATGGGCAGCTGGTGCCCCTTTGGCACTGTACTTTGCTTCTGAAGCAATGACTTCAAAGCTTTCAGCTCAAGGAGAGCCCCAAATGTATAATCAACAGGGCAGTATCCCCCCAGATGATCAGGAGCAGTATCAGCAGGGGATCCAACATAGGTCCTTAACCCCATTGGTCTTGC
The DNA here is from genome assembly GCF_029834395.1 of Sorex fumeus. NCBI lineage: Eukaryota > Metazoa > Chordata > Mammalia > Eulipotyphla > Soricidae > Sorex > Sorex fumeus. The sequence continues at coordinate 3,575,467 of NW_026606095.1, read as the reverse complement.
TGTTTCTAGGATACTTGTTGTTTCCAAGGAATATTGTATGACTAAAACCCAATCATGAATAGTTTTGTAACTGTATCTCAAGGCAACTCTATTAAAAAAATTAATCTCAGGACAAGGCAACAGAGACAGGAAGTTGCTTCTAGTGGGTAGGAGGCTGTGAAAATGGTCCAATGTAAAGAAAATGAGATGGGTAACATCTCTCTAATGCAGGCTTGTTTCACACGACTTTTCAGCTTGTCTCACTCTCTCTTTCTTTCCTATTGGAAATCATAGTTTGCAATACAGATACTGAAAAGTTATCATGCATATCCCCATCCTCACTTTCACCACTCAATTCTTGTCCAGAGTGGTGATAATTTCAAACTATTATTGTCATAATGGTCCCCTTTCTTCAGATTGTATCAATCTTTCACCTTTTTATTTTTTTAACTTTTGTTTTTGGGTCACACCCAGTGGTGTTCAGGTCTTACTCCTGGCTCTGTATCTAAGGTTCTTTTCTAGCAGTTCTCAGGGGACCAAATAAACTGCCAGTGATGGAATCTGGGACTACCACATGCAAGGCAATCACCATACCCACTGTACTATTTATTACTTAGGATTCTGATCTGACCCATAGGTTGTCCTGTGGTGTGTGGACAGATAGTATGTCGTTTAGGAAGACTAGTTTTCCCTTCTGTCAGTCCACAGGCTTAATAGTAGCCACAGGACTCTACAGAGAGTGTGATTCTCAAAGTCCATTGGTGGAGTCATTAACAAACATTTGCGTATATTACAAGTTACTTTTAATTCAAATGCTGTAGGATCTGCCTGGAAGCAAGAAGCATTTGTAAAAGGAACCCCAGCATTGGACTCTAGGCATGGATCAGACAAGTCTCCTGAGTAACCCCCAGACCAGAAACTAAGAGAGACAACTTAGCAGGAGGCACATTAAGTTTCCAGCTAGTTCTTAAAGGCCCCCAGTTCACCCAAGGGCTGAGCTCAAAGGGCCTTGCTGAGTGCTAAATTGTCAGTTTCTCTCTAGATGAGTGCAGTTTCAACAGTGCTGTTTCAATTTTCCTCCAGAAAACTGCTATCTGTGAGTTCCATCAAGAGTGTCTCAGACTCCCAACACCCTTTATTTGGTGCTCCCTTCTCTATCTGAGCTCCCTTTTCCCCTAGCATGTGTGGCTGGCCTCCAAGCCATGGAGCAAAATTCCTGGTACTAATCTCAGCCATTCTTGGGTGTTAGTCTCCCATTTTGTTACTTTATGTTCCCCAGATGAATGCAATCTTTCTATGTCTATCCCTCTCTTTCTCACTCATTTCACTTAACATGATACTTTCCATGTAGTACTACTTGTATGTAAATTTCATGACTTCGTCTTTTCTAACAGCTATATAGTACTCCATTGTGTAAATGTACCAAAGTATGCTGAAATTAGACTATAGACCAAGCATGATAGCCACTCATTGCCTCTTTTGCAAACCACAACACCCAAAAGGACAGAGAGAATAAAAGGGAATGCCCGGCCGCAGAGGCAGGATGGGATGGGGGGATGGGAGGTGGGAGGGATACTGGGATTCGTGGTGGTAGGAAATGGGCACTGATGGAGGGATGGGTATTTGATTTGTATAATTGAAACCCAAGCACAAAAATTTGTAAGTCTACAACTGTACCTCATGGTGTCTGACTAATAAAATTTTTTTAAAAAAAGAAAAAGAAAAAAGAGTGTCCCAGACTCAAAGCCAGGAGTAGATCCCTGGGTACCACTATGTGTGGCCCATAAAACAGGAGGCAAACAAACAAAAAAGACAAATGATCTAATGTAGTCTTCCCACTAAATTGTTTGCCACTTAACATGTGGGCACTATAGGGCATAAAAATATTAAGTAAACCAGGAATCAGAAATTTTTGTAGTAGACTTCTGTTACTCACTATCATGCCTTAGTTTTCCACTTTGTTGAAATGGTACAGTAGTAGTAGTAGTAGTAGTAGTAGTACATAGAGAGTTTGATGGCTTTTTAATTCTTGATACCTTAGCATCACTTAAATCACTTAAATCACTTAGCTTCCCGTTAGTTGTCGATTTGCTTGAGCGGGCGCCAGTAACGTCTCCATTTGTCCCTGTAGCGTGCTAGTGTAGCCCAATGGCATCTGTTCGCTCTGGAAACATGAAGAGCCTCAAACCGATCATTCATGATCTTGACGAAGAAGTCTAACCATCTGGTAGGAGGGCGGCCACGCGGCCTTTTGACATCCGTGGAATCCAGTCAGTAACAGCTCTAGTCCAGCGGTTGTCTTTAAATCTCATTACGTGACCAGCCCATCTGATTTTTGACACCTTGGCAAATGAGACAGCGTCCCTGATCCTTGATTGTCAACGGATGTTGGAACTCCGGATTTTTTCTCTCATTTGAGTAAAACATGATATTCCAAGCATAGCTCTTTCTATTCTTCTTTGGGAGACCTGAATAGTGTTCTCATCCTGTTTGCATAGGGCCCAGGTCTCTGAGGCATATGTTAATGCAGGAAGAACAGTGGAATCAAAGAGATGTGCCCTGAGCCAGAGGTTCTTTGTCCTCTTAGCTATTTCTTCGACGTTCTTGAAGGCGTTCCAAGCCGCTCTCTTCCTCCCGCGCAGCTCGGGTGCCAGGTCATTTGTCATGTTGACTTCTCGACCTAGGTACACATAGCTGTTGCATTCGGAGATGGTCATTCCGTTGAGAGCGAATGGGGCGTCAGGAATGAGGCTGTTTCTCATAAACATTGTCTTCGTAAGATTCAGCTGTAGTCCTACCTTTCCACACTCATGGTCAAAGTCGGCCAGCATTTGTGCCACTTGGCTGATGTTTGGTGTTATTAAAACAATGTCATCAGCAAAGCGGAGGTGGTGTAATTGCCGACCATCTATCTTCACTCCCATTCCTTCCCATTCCAGTTGTCGCATGATGTTCTCGAGGGTGGCACTGAAGAGTTTCGGTGAAATGGTATCACCCTGCCGAACCCCTCTCTTGACATCAATGATCACTTCTTGGAGAATGGTGAGATCCTGGTAGTGAATCCGCAATACAGCTCACGGAGGATCTTGATGTATTGGGCTTGAATGCCCTGATTGGCTAGGGCTTCAATGACCGCTTCCATCTCAACAGAATCAAAGGCCTTCTTTAAATCAATGAACGTTAAACAGAGCGGCATCTTGAACTCCCGAGATACCTCAATGAGTTTGGTTATTGTGTGGATATGGTTGATGGTGCTGAATCCTTTGCGGACTATTTGGAGGACTATTATATTTCCAACTTTTATGCTAAGGTTTGCTTTTGAATCCATACCTTAGCATAAAAGTTGGAAATATAATAGTCCTCCAAACAAAGAATTTCAGATTTAATATTTAACTTTATTTGTGTTAATAGATCTTTTCTTTAGTTTTCAGCTTATATATCTAATTATTTCTCTATCAATTATTATTCTCTGTATTCATAATGAGATATTATTATTCTCTGTATCAATTTTTTGGTTCTTTATTAATGTAAGCCTGCTATCCTTTAACAGCAAAGGACCTTCTAGCAGCAAGATAAGAAAATGGAGAAAGGTGATTTTTCATCTGCCCTTTTGGTTTGAATTGGGTCAGAGGGTCATTAAGGTCACTAAGATTAATTTGGAGGTTGTCACAGACTTCATTTAAAGTGTACTCAAGTCTGACTGAGGACACTGACATTTAGAATAAAAGAAAGAAAATGGAGTAGCACTTCCTTCATTGATGCAAGCAATATTTACTGGGCACCTACTAAGTTCAGATTCTATATTACAAGGAATAAGGCATAAGTCTTTCAAGAATCTCCTGTTCTCTGTGGGAAAACACGTAACTCACCAGTATTGCATCAGGAGGTTACTGTGCACTGAAGAAAAAGAAACAGTGAAAAGATTAGTGAAATGTGCTGAAATTTTATATAGGGCACCAAGAAAACATTTCATGAGTTTAAGTGAACACGTGAAAAATGAAAGTAATTTCCTGTAGAAATAATGGTACAAATGTTGTGGGTGGGGAGAACAGGGAAAAAAAGGAGGAAGAAATAGCCACAAGAGTACCACAATGCTACTTCAGCACCAAGACCTTGCTGGTGATGTGGTAGCAAGTTCAAAGCTCATGAAATAGTGCATGAACTTATTAATAACATGCATAAAATCTACCAGACCACAAATGCAGCTGTTAAGTTCTACCCAAGAACCAGTGCATCTGAATCTTCTGGGAAATGATTTCTACCAACCAAATTTGGAAGGGGCTATGGTATTTCATGCTGAGACAAGATTATACTATTTGCAGAGAATGGAAAATTCAGTTCCAATCTGCTCCTGGCCCAGGTTTGTTGCTTAGAGTGGAATAACAAGGTAAGGCAAAGAAATTTTGTTCAAAAGGAAAAATGTGCCCCAGACAGAACATGGGTTTTTGCAGAAGTAGGAGAAGAGTCCAGTGGGTTTTGGGGAAAAGTTATGATGGCATTTCTCCAACTTGCCTTGACTCGGAACTTCGTACTGATGAGAGTCTGGCATCTTCAAAGGAAAGGACTTTGAACCTTGGGTGTTCTTTCTTTATATGTATAGCAGGTCTTCTTCCTGCTAAATCATCTCTTTTCCAAAGGGGGTCCAGTATTTAGGTTCAGACTGACTGGTAATAGAGTAACTCATTTTTAGGTTTTATTGTGTTTTTATGAGTTGGAAACTCAGAAAATTTTCCCATTCATATTCTCCCTTCACCCTCTCTGTTTTCATGCCTAGCTCACTGATAAAGTTAATAGCAAGTACTTAGAAGAATGATTGACACATGCAAGGACTGACAGGGAGGTTGACTGTGACTAACGCTGAATGAGAGAAAGGAAACACTAGGAGAAGAGGGTTAGAGGTAACACAAAGCCAGATGATAGAGGGGCTTGGAGGTCATTATGTGAACTATATTTTTTTACTATTGGGACTGAAAGCTCAATCTCAATATAGCAAATTAACAAATATATGTGTGATATGCATGTTAAAAAGATTATTTTTTACAGTAGGTACAGTACTTGGCCAGGTACGCACATTTGAAAATCACCTCCACTCCCCCCAAATTAGTTTCATTATAGAAACACCACAAAACTGTGGCATTGGACCACACTGACAACCATTAAGCAGATAAAAAAGTAAATGAAGCTTTTCAGACTATAGCTTTTCAACCTAATTTTAAAAATCAATTAGATTGTAGTATCTCTCATCATGAGGCCTCAAAATCCTCCAGTCAGGAAATCTGCTTCGTCCAAAACAGTATCAAGAGCTTTTCCCATTTTAAATGTGGCCAGGAGAACTGGCTTCCGGAGATTAGAGCCATAAATCTCATAGGGCTGTGTTGAAGTTTAGATCATTAGGCATATGCTCTAAAATATAGTATTATGTTTTTGCTGCACTTATTAATACATTTCCTCCCATTTTCTTTCTTCTCCTCTCTTGCTCCTGTTTCTATTACTTTTGTTTATGTCATTATCCTCAATAGGACTGGATATTAGTCGTGAAATAAAATATAATAACTGGAACTTTTTAAATGGCACTACCTTCTGCTTAGGTAAGTTCCAAGATAAGACTACAGCTTTAGGTCTTAAGTTACCTTTGTCAACTTCATAGGAAAATAGAACTTACTCCAACCAAGCATTTCTCAAACATTAGCTATACATTAGAATTACCTCAACAAAAGAAAATATAATGAGATATGGTGACATAAATCTTTGTCACACTCCCACCCATTACCCAGACGTTTAGATTTAAGAAGGTTCTTGATATTTTATATCTATATTTCTATTTCTTTTGATATTCCTTTTACTGAAAACAAGAAATTATAGGACTGGAGAGATGGAACTGGATGAGATTGAGGTGCTTACCTTGTGCACAGTCAACTTGGTTTTAATTTCTGAAACCCACATGGTCTACTTGAGTCCCTCTATGAGTGATTACTCAGTGCAGAGTTGCAAGTAAACCCTGAATACCACTGGATATGCCCCCCAAAGAACAATGACAACAAAAATGAGATATTCTACACTTATAGAGGTATAGACATAGAGCTCTTAAAATAGTCCTTGGTATAGAGATATAGCCCTTAATATAGTGGTATAGAGCTATAGCTCTTGAAACATTGTGTTGTCAACCAATGATTAATCAAAGAAAAAATAAATGAAAAATTTCTATTTAGGTAACTTCTTGGTCCTTGACTATGAACAGAGGAATGGTTTTGAACAGCTGAGCTCTACAAATTATAAAAGATCTTGTCAATTGTTCTATCTCAAACTTTCAATAATTTTGTGGGAAAAGTGTAAAACTGAAGAAAATGAACCAAATATGCTACACTTCCCACTTTTGTTGAATTAAATTTAAAGTTGTCTTTTTTTCCCATCGAGCAAATATTCATTGAAAACAAGAAATCAAATTTCTTTGTCTGTATTCTATTATGCGTATTTTCACATCTGCTTGGGTTAACAGCTGCTCACTTATTTTTATATGTTTTAGTATTGACTAAATAGTAATCAAATGTCAAGGTAGTTCCCCATTCTCTTGTCAATTTCATATGGTTAACAATTACTATATTTCTGCAAGCTTATTTGTTCTGCATCTGGAGAACATGAATTATTCTTTCCCACTAGGCTGCTGCTACCACTTGCCTTTGTGATTTGATTCTGTGTGCACAATTCTCTCACAGCTACACCCCCAATTGTATTACTAAAAGTCCCTAGATTTTTGTTTCACTTCCAAGTCTTTCAAAGGATGTCTCATACATATATATTCAATCATCTGTATCTTATTTATTTTTCCTTTAGGTCACTTCTGAATTCAACATTTATTAAACACTTACTATACACAAGGGATATGTTCCAGATGCTGGAAGCACATAAAGATGAGATCAAGGCTAGGAAGCAGATTTCAGTCTTCAGAGACAAAAGATTTATATCTGGTTAACACAGACAGATTTTTTTGCTATAACTTTGATAGTAATATAGAAAGAAAGCAAAAGTTGAAAGTAGCCAGTTCAGTATCAGTATATTTGATATTAGAAATATTTTAAATTTCTACTTGTAGAGTTGAGACATTAATCAAAAGTGACAGTTTCCAGTTTAATTGCCTATTTGCACTCATAATTATCAGGGTTTATGTCCCCCACCAGGCAAGCCTGTGACCCTAACACAGCCCTTTTGACTTGACCAAAATCCATGTCCATCTAATGAACATTTGACCTCAACTTTACAGTAGATTTTATTCTAAGCATTTGAACATAATTATTTCACTGGAAAATATAAGTCAAATATTCCTGAGCAAAAAGTAGTGGTCAATAGCTAAGAAAGATTCAACAAGTTATTTTAATGGTTATTGTATAGCTAAGTCTTTTTTTAAATATTCATGCATTGATTAAATGTCAGGGGAATAAGACCCATTGTAATTACTGGTTTTGGCATATTGAATACTCCACGGATAGCTTGCCAGGCTCTGCTGTGCAGGCGGGGTACTCTCCGTAACTTGCCATGCTCTCCAAGAGGGATAGAGGCTTTTAGGGCGGCCTCTAATCGCCCTTGCAGGTGTTCCCATGGTTCAAACCATATTTGAACCCTATCAAATATGGTGCTGCATGCAAACCTGCAAGATGGTATTAAGTGTCTTATGATATATCTTATGAGAAATCAAAAGAGCTATGCTTGGAGTAACCCACTTCACTCAAATGAGATAATGAATCCGGAGTTCTGACCTCCAATGATGGTCAAGAATCAGGGACGCTGCCTTGTTTGCCAAGGCGTTGAAAATCAGATGGGCTGGACATGTAATGAGATTTGGAGATGACCGCCGCACTAGAGCTGTTACCGACTGGTTTCCACAGGACATCAAAAGATTGCAAGGTCGCCCACCTACGAGATGGTCAGACTTCTTCGTCAAGACCCTGAATGATCAGTTTGAGGGTCTTCGTGTTCCTAGAATGAGCAGACGCCACTGGGCTACACTAGCATGTGGCAGAGACAAATGGAGATGCTACTGGTGCCTGCTTGAGCAAATCGATGAATAACGGGATGTCAAATGATCAAGTGATCAAGACTAAATGTCAGATGGCACATCCTCAGTGCCATAGGAGTGAATGGATTTTGATGTAGATCACAGGGGAGGAATATTTTCTTTTCTTGCATGATCTCCTTTCACACTAATGCTCATTACTGTCCCTGAGCTTGGATCTGGTGGCAACACTCAGAGATCATCATCTGTGATGAGCAGGTCCTTAATTGTCTGTGCCACAGTTATAGAGAAAGAAAGAAAGAAGAAAGAAAAGGCCCTCCCGTTGATCATCGATTTGCTCCAGCGGGCCCAGTAACATCTCCATTGGAGACTTTGTTGTTACTGTGTCTGGCATATGGAATACGTCACAGGGGAGCTTGCCAGGCACTGCCGTGTGGGCGAGATACTCTCGGTAGCTTGCCGGGCTCTCCGAGATGGGCGGAGGAATCGAACTCCGGTCGGCCATGTTGGCTGTGTGCAAGGCAAAAGCCCTACCGCTGTACTGTCGCTCCAGCCCCATATAGAGAGTGATGAGAAAATAAATTCTAGACTGATTATTAGCATATATTTTCTTTAATTTATTTTTATTGAAGGAAGGACTTAAAATCAATACTAAGGGGTACAGAGACAATTTCCACTAATTCTTGACCCTCTGTGCTCAGTTATTGCTGATCAGCAAAAGAGTTCTGACCTGCTCAGTGTCTGACCTAGGGTGGTTTACCTCTCCTTAAGCACTCTGGCGGCCTCCCCTCTCCAGGGGGTGGGGGGGGGCAACACATCAAATCTGAGCTTAGTTCAAACGTACACTACAGCCCAGAACTTCTGGAGTATGCTCAGTTATTAAATACTTGATCCAAGCCAGACAGAGCTCTCAGGCTCAGGAGTGCTTGGAGACACCAGGATTATACCCAATGGTGCTGAAGCAGGTTACATGGTGCCAGGAGTCAAATTAAGGGTCTTAAACCTGCAAAAAATGAATTTAATCTCTTTGGGTAATTTTTCTGATCACTCTCTTGTCTTTTGGCCATAGCCAGAGTACTCAGAGCTTGCTCCTAGATGCTCAGAGATCACTCCTGGCAAGACTCAGGGGATCATATATGGTGCTAGGGATAGAATTTAGGTCAATTGAGTATAAGACAAGTGGACTACTAATTATACTATCATTTCACCCTCAACTTTGGTTTGTATTTTAAATCTACAGAATGGGTTGATGCAGATCAAGATTTGCTCTTAATTTCAGATCATAGTTAAAAAATATCCATAATCACTGTTCGTAATACTTGTTGTGAAAGCAAGTGTATACACTAATGTGTGCAATGAAATTTTATTTTTTAAGTTCTATTCAGATAATTTATAGTTGCCTAAAGATTTATTCTTCATTCCATGGCTGTCTTTTGTTCTGTTTGGCTTGTTGAGGAGTGACTTTTTTTTCAAACTTAGAATAAGTAAAATGAACAAAGACTTCTAATCTGACACATCTTTTATTATATGTCAGAAATGTTTATTTTCTCTATATTGGACAGGTAACCAGATTTAGACATACCCCATATAAAAGAAAAATCACATTCCTAATGTTAAAAATGTATTTTATCTAGATGCTGCTATGGCTCTATAACAAATCTTTTCTCAGAAAAATGTAAAGGCTGTAAAAACATTCAGAATTTGAAGGACAGTGTTAAGAAAAAGACTTGAAAGATATTTAATGATTTCCCGATTTGACAGAATCAGAAAACAGATCCCTTATTAATGGATTGTGGGTCATTATGAATTAAGAAGTGAGAGCTGAAAGAATACTGTAATGTAAGTTTTTAATTAAAATCCATTTCTTTATGTCTGACTCAGGTCACTATGATCACAGAAAGCATAATGGAAAGTTATGCCTCGTGGATATATTGCATAAGATTACAGATCTAAGCACTTTAAATATATAATTGTCTTATTGCAAAATATAAATGTATTTTCTCTGAGGAGTCTCATTAACTCTTCTTCTTTATTGATTTCCCCCCTTTTTACGTTTGATTCTGTTATTCTTTATGTTATAGAGATTATGATGATCAGCTTTTTATCAAATGTGTGTAATTATCAGCACTTCTATATCTAGATAGGGCCATAAGTAGTTTTTATTAATAGAAAGAGGATAGAAACAGGTTTTGTTAGATTTTGATCAAGTGCCTCATCAACAACTATTTTTCCCCTTCTGTGATGAGATACTGACAGTTATGAGACATCTTTTATAAGATAGGGAAAATTTAATTTCAGAGTAAGACTTGACACAATCACATAGAAACACTAGGTGATGTTCCAAAACTAAATAAAACAATAATAAATTTCTGTTGTGTTAGTCACTAAATTTGTGATGTTGTTGTAGCAGCTAATGTTACTTTAGCAAAATCACATATCACTGTCACTGTCCTCCCATTGTTCATGGATTTGCTCGAGCGGGCCCAGTAACGTCTCTATTGTGACAATTGTTACTGTGAATGGCATATCGAATACATCACAGATAGCTTGCCAGGCTTTGCTGTGCAAGCGAGATACCCTGGGTAGCTTGCCAGGCTCTCTGAGAGGGGCGGAGGAATCAAACTCGGGTTGGCCATGTTGGCTGCTTGAAAGGCAAACGCCCTTTGCACTGTGCTATCGCTCCAGCCCTAGCAAAATGTAAAACAAAAATAATTGTTAGCATGATGAATTGTAGAATTTTTCATGCCCTGTAAATTTTGAAATTACAGGGACCTGAGCAATGGTATAGCAGTTAGGGCATTTGCATTGCACATGACTGACTAGTGTTCAATCCCTGGCATCTCATGTGGTCCCCCGAGCTCTACCAGAAGTGACTGCTGAGCCCAGAGCTAAGGATAAGTCCTGAGCACCATCAATTGTGTTTCAAAACTCATAATTTAAAAAAAAAATGTTTGAAATTAAATTACTTGGAAAAGTGTAAGAAATAAATGAAAGGAATAGTATCATGCACAGATAGATGCTAATACCAGTTTCCAATGCATCCAAGTCTAGTTCTGAAGTCAAACTTAGAGCATTTAAATGTACTCTAGTGAAAATCTAATTGCCAGAAGTAGTCCTTAAACATAGAGTCAGGAATAAGCCCTGAGTACCTATTAGTGTAGTCTGAAAAGCAAAACAAATAAAAAAAAAGAAGAATACTATATGATTCAATATAACCCTCTCCTAGGAGTTTATCCCAAGAAAATGAATATACCAATTACAATAGATATTTACATTCTTATATTCATAGAATTATTAACAATAGCCAAAATATAGATTCAAACTAAATATCCAGCAACAGATGGTTGTATATAGGGATATGTGTGTGTGTGTGTGTGTGTGTGTGTGTGTTCAATGGAATACTACTCTGATATTAAAACATTGAAATTATTTCTTTACAGATAACATGAATAGATTTTGAGGTGATTATGCTAAGAGAAATAAGCCAGAAAGTTGAAGAATCTCAAGTGAAAGAAACAGTTTTGTAAAAAAGAAAGACAATTAAATTAACTCTTAGACTTGGTGATGTCTGTGTTGATTGCCAGAGGGACAGTGGTGGTGATGGTGGTAGGCAGGGTAGGAGAGCTCTTGGTGCTAGGATTGTATTGGAACTTTGGTGGTGAGGGTTGAGTGTGTACTAGAGTTGTCAAGCTAAACACATGCAATTCTACAGTATTGTTAACCATTGAAAAATCAATAGGGACTGGAGAGATAGCACAGAGGGTAGGGCGTTTGCCTTGCTAGTGGCCGACCCAGGTTCGTTTCCCAGCATCTCATATGGTCCCCTGAGCACCACCAGGAGTAACTCCTGAGTGCAGAGGCAGGAGTAACCCCTGTGTATCGCCAGGTGTGACCCAAAAATCAAATAAAAAAAATAGAAAAATCAATAGAAAAATAATAGGGAGAAAAGAAAGACACTTTAAAAGACAGCAGCAATTACAAAAATGAGTGGGTTGGTATTTTAAATGATAAAGAATTAAATTTTTTTTCAGAATTCAGTGTTATAGGCTATTTTAATCTTATGCACTGATTTTCTCTGTTTTCAAATATTTAATGATGACTGCCACTTCTATCCATATATCGATGTTTTGCTCCGATCTAGTTCTTCTTCCTGTATTCAAACCTGAATTTTCTTTTCATTAGTTCTTTTGTTTTGTTTTGGGGTTTAGTCTGTTCTCGGAAGTGCTCAGGATTCCTCCTGACTCAGTGTTCAGGGATCACTCTGATAGATTCTGGGATATTTATGTCGTGTTGGGGATGGAACTTGGGTGTGCTGAGTACAAGGAACCCTACTAAACATATTGTCACTCCAGCCCCTCTATTATCTAGTTTTATCTAAATCATAGAGATCCTAATTCCTACCTATCCAAAGGATTTCTTTCTTCTTCCTTCCTTCCTTCCTTCCTTCCTTCCTTCCTTCCTTCCTTCCTTTCTTTCTTTCTTTCTTTCTTTCTTCTCTTTCTTTCCTTTCTTTCTTTCTTTAATTCTTTCTTTCTTTCTTTCTTTCTTTCTTTCTTTCTTTCTCTCTTTCTTTCCCTTTCCCCTTATCTCAATGACTGACGAAAACCACCCTGCCACTCAAGCCCAAATCCCCAGTGCCATATTCTGTGTGCCTCTCATTCACACCCATGCTCAGTCACTTACCAAGATACTGATCCCAGTCTTAAATATCTTATTAATTTATCATTATTCTTTATATCCTCTATTCTTCCTTTAGACTATGATGATATTTTGCTCAGACTACATCACATCCTGTTGACAGTCTTCCTTTAGAACTACTCTAAAGGGGCAGGGTGGTAAGTCCCATTAGTTTGATTCTGTCCAAAGTTTATTACAAAGAAAAGTCAAATAGCATATGCCTTATATGAAGACAATGATTGTTTCCTGAAAATCTAAGGAAAATCCTCTGAAGAATTTTAAGATTGGTATCTTTAACTAAGTTACAAAAAAATAGGATAAAAACCATCGATTTTTCCAGGCCATGTATGATCACCAATAGAGCTGGCAAATATCTTTTGAGAATCACATTTTCAATCGTAAAAATTAGTTTCCCATTATACTGAGAAAAGTAGAATAACAGGGTAGCTTTTAACTAGTGAGAAACAAAATGTTGACGAAAACATTTCAAGTTAGAGACCCCTATGGGATTCAAATGCACTTAACTTCTGTATATTAATACAAAATCTCTAGGCTGGGCAACAGATTGAATGTTGGGATGCATACAACATTATTTCTCTTTTTTGCAGCTATTTTATTATTTCCTCTTAAATTTTTCTTATTTTCATTTGAAGCACTATGATTTACAACAATGTCAGTAATAAGGTCTCATGGATACAATGTTAAAACCCCATACTCTTCACTAGCATGTCCACTTCCCTCTAGTATTGTTTAGGAGACTCTCCTCAACTTGTCCGCTAGTCCTCTCCCCCATTCTTGATAAATTTGGTCTGTAAACCAGTTTTCATGTTCGATTGTCTTTGACCATTAAATATTCTCATGCTATTTTACCTTATATCCCTTATGTGTTTCTCTCCTTTTGACTGATTTTTTACTCCACATGATTCCATCCAGTTTCATCCATGTAGGAGTAAACTGCATGGTTTCATTTTTTTTCCTTATAGCCAAGTTGCATCCTATTGTGTATGTACATATACCAAGTATCTTTATGCAATCATCTGTTTTTATTACAGATTGTTTTTGCATCTTGGCTACTGTGAATCATGCTGCAATTAAAATAGGAGTGCTTGGGGGTATGGTGCTGCCAGCAGGTCAATCTGTACTTGTGAGGTGAGTGAATCAGCAGCCTGATGGCAACGTCAGACTTTCAGATACTCCAAAATTGCTGCTGTGCCTTTGGCCAGACTCCAAAAACTTGGGGCAAAGTTTACCAAGAAAGTAACTGGCCAAAAGTTAGGTATGTGGGAGACACACTCCCAAACCACCTCTGGCTCAGCTATATAATTGCAGGCATGGCCTCTCTGGTTCCTGATCAAACTGCTTAATGGCCATGATCCCAGAGACTCAAAAATGAATCTCGGAAACCAAAGGTTTTGGGCAGAAATGCGTCCTGTTCCTGCAGAAGGTTACTGGCGCTGGGCCACTCCAGATGGGAATAGGTTTTGTGCCTTGGCCTGTTCCCCCTGGAGGCCTGGTGACTGCCATCCTCCAGAGGCCACTGGACAATCAGGTTTGGACCTGCAGTGATGAGACACGTGGGGCCTCGCCGGATGGGGTGGAACCGGCCCTTTCCTCCCCATCCCAACGAGACCCCAAGTTGCTGCCTACAAACAGCCTCTCTGGCTCCTGATCAAGCTGATTAACAGCCATGATCCCAGAGACACAGAAACAAATCTTGAAACCCAGGGCTTTTGGCAGAAATGCATCTGGACCGCATACAAGGTGACTGCCACCTCAGAGCTTATTGGAAAGCCAGGTATGAGCTGGTGGTGACGGGACAACTGCAGTGTCATGGGTAGGGGGGCAGTACCGGCTCATCCTTCACGCCCTACCGAGTTCAAAAGTTGTCCCCCATGAGCGACTCTCCTGCATGGCCATAACACCAGACGCACAGAAACCAATTGTAATTATCTGGCTCTTTGCAGAAATCCAAAATCGCGCGGCCACTATTGCAGCTGCACAACATTCCATGATTCTCATAACCAGCTATAGAAAACTAAGTATTTCACAATGCCTTTTCAGCAATTCTGATTGTTGGGGGGGAAATTCTAAACAATAACAGTGCATCTTTTGTTGAAATAATGAATGTAATCAATGTGGAGAATAGTTAAGTGGGAATCATATGCCTCATAGGCATTTGGAGGGGTGAGGGGGTATATTGGGGTTCTTGGTGGTGGAAGATGAGTACTGGTGGAGGGAGAGGTGTTTGATCATTGTATGGCCGAGACTTAAACCTGAAAGCTTTGTAACTTTTCCCACAATGATTCAATAAATAAATATAAGAAAAAAAATAGGAGTGCAAGTATGTAAACAAAATATTTATTTTGGCTGATTGGGATCATTGGGGTAAAGCAGAGAGTTGGGATTTTTGGATCATATGGATGTTTAATTCTTAGGGGGTTTTTTTTTGGTAATTGTCAGTATCGTTTTCAAATGAGATTGAATCAGCTGACATTCTCACTGACAGTGGATAAGAGTCCCCCCGCCCATCTATGCCAACACTTTTGTTTCTATGTGTGTTATATAACTTAAAGATTACAAAAAATTTATAGAAACAAAAAACTTGCCCAGTAAGGTGACAGGATACAATATAGCATTCAACAACTCATAGCATTTCTACTTGTAAATAAATAGAGGAGGGAGAAAAAAACCCAAATCACAGCTTTACTTCAAAATATTAGGTACCTGAAAATCACTTAGCAGGAAAGGTGAAAGACTTAAATAATCATTAAGTAAAATAAAATAAGGCAAAAGGAAATGGAAACACATTCCCTGTTCTTGAATTGGAAGGACTAATATTGTTAAAATGGTCATCTTATCCAAAACACCACATCGATTCAATAAAGTTCCTATAAATAAAACAACTCATAACAATTTTAGAGGTAGGAACAAATGCTTTTGAAGTTTCTAGCCAAAATAACACTAGGAATAAAGACAGATTCACAGATCTGTGGAACACTATTCAAAGTATAGAGTCAGATCCTCAGATATATGGACAGATACTTTTCAAAAAATATGAGTAAGAGTATAAACTGAAACAAGGAACACCTCTTCAGCAACAAATTTTGTTTGGGAAACTGTTCAGCCATATACAAATAAATTAATTCAGACTCCTGTGCTTGCAGCATGAACACTTCAGTTCAAATAGATGAAGGCCTTTATGTCACACAGGAATCCATAGGTTATATTAAAAAAAAAACTGTTAAAGAAAACATAGGCAAAATCCTCCATAACATCAGGAGTAGTCTTCAATGACGTAATGTCTTTGGCAAAGCAAAGGGAAACAAAAAATAAGCAAATGAGACTATTTCAATTCAAGAAGCTTCTGCATTGCCACGGAAACAATGATGATAATAAAAAGACAACTCACATACTGGCAGGATATTTTCAGAACACTCACTGATAAAGGATTACTCTCCAAGACATATAAAACATTTGTAAGACTTAACAGCAAGAAACAAACAACTTCATCGAAATATGGAGTGAAGAGATAAACTTATACTTCCTAAAAGAATACATAGACACATAAATATGTGTGTATATATCAGAACAATAATCAGCTATTCATAACTAGTGAGACTGGCACATATCAACAGGTGCAAAATTAACCAGTGTTGGCATGAATATAGGGTGAAATGAAATTATTCACTATCCTCAGAAGGTAGACAATATTTAAAGGTATATGTATTCATGAATTTATCATCTTTAGTGAATGAAGGGAAAACTGATGTATGGCCTGAACTTTGGTATGCTCTAATATATAGGGGCTCTTTAAATACATATGATGTGTCAAGGAAATTATGATTTTGCTAAATTTGAAGTGAACAAGGAGAGTGTTTTTCTGAAAATCAAGTATAATGTGTGTACCAAGAAAAAGAGTGATTTTCTATGTCAAATGTTGCTTACTGGTGAAATAAAATTAGGGCAAAATATTGGCCATTGGTCTTGGCAATGTGTACTGGGATTATTTGTAATCTTGAAAAAAGGCATTTTGTAAAACGTGATTAGAAAGGGTTCAGGATAGAAAAAAAAAGAAGGAAAGGGATTAGACAATTAGATATGATGAAACAAAAAAATTAAACCTTGAGAAATTTTTCTTAAAATGGGCAACATCAGTTCAAGAAGACATTAGTTAGATAAGATTGCAGTCAAGAAATTTTATATATTTTTACAAATAGAGGAAAATAGCATTTTTTAATACAGAGATCAGAAACAGTCCAGGAGAAAGTTAAAACTTGCTCATAGAAGAGAGAAAAATAGAATTTTTGAAATGAAACCTTCTCATAATCAAAAGGCAAAATGTATGGATTTTAAATATCTTTACTTATTTGTATATAACATTTAATTTGAGCAGTTATCTTTGGAAGCAGGGAAAGTTCATTCATACCAGTAGAGAAAGTAAGTCATGCTATGTGCAGATAATAACTAGTGAGTATTCTGGTACAAGTGATAAAATATGTAGGAATTTTTAAAGTTTTTGTTCTCATAATTTTATTTTGTGCAATATTTATCTGGTTTGATCATTTATTCCTTAGGAAGTATAAGACCCAGAGACTATAAAACCCAGCTCCCAGAAGTGAACAGTGTGGAGTCTCCTGTCCCTGCTCCTGGCTATCCTCGCCAGGGCCCCTTGGAGGGGGGAGAATTGAATTTTCCTCCCTGCCCTGAGCAGAGCTTCGGCAGCCAAAGAACTCCAGAACCAGCAACAGCCGTGCTGAGACCACTCTCCACATGCATGAAGGTACCAGCAGAGGAACAAAGGCGTGCAGGTCCCAGGGCTGAGATCTCCAGGCCTGCTCAGATGGGGGCTGAGCATCCTCCACCCAGATCCTCCAACCTCCAGTAGGCAGGAGTCACACCCATGAACTGACCCCCTGGTGCCGTGTAATCCCATCAACAGCCAAGACCCAGAGACTATAAAACCCAGCTCCCAGAAGTGTGCAGCTGCATTTGTGGCCGTGCGACATCTTATTATCTCATTCTTACTTTGGACAACCTGGCAGGCTACCGAATGTAACCTGCCCACACGGCAGTGTCTGGCAAACTCCCCATGGTCTACCCATATGCCAAATACCAGTAACAATGATGGGTCTCATTCTCCTAACCCTGAAAGAGCCTTGAATATGGCATTTTTTAAAATCTCAGGACTAGGACAAAGGAGACGTTACTGGTGCCTGCTCAAGGCAATTGACAAACAACAGGATGATTGTGATCGTAATCGTGATCTTTTGATTACTTGACATCCCCTTACTCATCGATTTGCTCGAGCAGGTGCCAGTAACACTCCATTCATCCCTGTCGCGTGCTAGCGTAGCCCAGTGACGTCTGCTCACTCCAGGAAAACAAAGAGCCCCAAACCAATCACTCAAGGTCTTGACAAAGAAGTCTGACCATCTTGTAGGTGGGCGGTCACACGATCTTTTGATGTCCCATGGAATCTAGTCAGTAATGGCTCTAGTCCACTTGTTTTCTCCAAATCACATTACGTGTCTAGCCCATCTGATTTTCAACTCCTTGGCAAAAGAGACAGGGTCTCTGATTCTCGATCAAGGTCAGAACTCTGGATTCTTTCTCTCTTTTGAGTGAGGCATGATACTCCAAGCATAGGTCTTTAGATTCCTCTTTGGGAGACCCGAATAGCATTCTCATCCTGTTTTCGTAGGGCCTAGATCTCTGAGGCATATGTTAATGCAGGAAGAACAGTGGAATCAAAGAGATGTGCCCAAAGCCGGAGGTTCTTCATCCTCTTAGCTATTTCTCTGATGCTCTTGAAGGTGTTCAACTTCATGCTCTTGCTTCTGCACCACTCAGGTGCCAGGTCATTCGTCACATTGAATTCTCAACCTAAATACAAAAAACTGTTGTATTTGGAGATGTTCATTCTGCTGAGAGTGAATAGAACGTCAGGAATGAGACCATTTCTCATAAACATTGTCTTTGTGAGATTCAGCTATAGTTCGACATTTCCACATTCTCGGTTGAAGTCGGCCAGCATTTGTGCCGCTTGGCTAATGTTTGGTGTTATTAGAACAATGTCATCAGTGAAGCAGAGGTGGTATAGTTGCCGACCTTCTATCTTCACTCCCATTCCTTCCCGTTCCAGTCATCACATGATGTTCTCGAGGGTGACGCTGAAGAGTTTCATGAAATGGTATAAACCTCTCTTGACATTGATGATCACTTCCTTGTAGAATGGTGAGATCCTGGTAGTGAATCCGTAATAGAGCTAATGGAGGATCCTGATGTATTGATTTTGAATGGGGCTTCAATGACCGCTTCAGTCTCAACACAATCAAAGGCCTTTTTTAAATCAATGAATGTTAGACAGAGCAGCATCTCGAACTCCCGAGAAACCTCAGTGAGCTTGGTTACCATGTGGATATGGTCGATCATGCTGAATCCTTTTCGGAACCTGGCTTGCTGAAATGGTTGTCCTTCATCTAGTGTTCTGCCAATCCTATTCAGGATGACTTGATTGAACAGCTTGCAGGATAACAGGTATACTGGGCCTTAGTTGCCAGTGTCTTCCTTCTTGTACAGTCCTTCTGGTTTTCCACTGGGATGGAAACTTGCATTCATACATGTGAAGAGCTGAGCCAGTGTATTGATGAGTACTGACGGCAGGTTCTTCAGGTGTACAGGTCTGACCTTGTTTGAAATGGCGTGTCAGATTTCAGATGGGAGAACATTGGGAACGACAGTAAATTTATCTGGTTTAATAATAAAAATCTTATATTCTCCATAAAATACGTTGGGTTTAACATTTATGTTTTAGATAATTTTGCATAAAATTTTAAAAAGATTTATTTGTTATAGGATATTTTATTTTTAAACTAATTAATAGGTGTTTCTAGCATTAGAAAGTTTTGTACTTTACTCTTTTTGTTATTTATATAAACTTACAGTCAGGTTTGATTCATCTCAATTTCATGAAACCATATGAATGCTTAATACTGGTATCTGCAGCCCTGTGAAAGTTTCACTGTATCTATTAAAACTTTACTGTGTTCCTTAGAAATATCCCAAAGACTCCAATCTCCTTTATTCTTATTTTCTTGAATTCTTCCTGCATAGATATATCTGTCTCTGCAACTAAATCACCATTGTTTATTGTTTCTTTTAGACTTATGTTCCATAAGGTTAATCAGATTTCTGGTCAAATTTACACTTTAAAGTATTGTAGTGTCTTTAATCCATTTTGATATGACTTTTGTGACTGGCATTAGACAGTGGTCTGAGTCCAATTTTTTTTTTTTGCAGCAGCAGCAGCTGTCCAGTTTTCCCAGCATTACTTTATGAAGAGGATTTCCTTGCTTCACTTCACATTTCTTACTCTTACAAGGGGCAGGAAAATTGATCCACAGCCTCAGAGGCTGGGGGAGAGGGAATTTGGGATAGAGAAGGAACCATTATGACAATGATTGTTGGAAGGTATCTTTCTGGATGGGAGACATGCTGAAGTAGGTAAAAGACCAAAAATGAAGGCCTCTCAGTATCTCTATTGAAGGTCATAATACCCAAAAGGAGAGAGAGAGAAGAAAGAAAGAGAGAGAAAGAAAGAGAGAAGAAGAAGAAGAAGAAGAAGAAGAAGAAGAAGAAGAAGAAGAAGAAGAAGAAGAAGAAGAAGAAGAAGAAGAAGAAGAAGAAGAAGAAGCAGCAGCAGCAGCAGCAGCACCTGGCATAGAGAGGAAAACTGTGGTAGAGGAGAAGAGGAGAGTTGGGCAGGAAGGATATGGGAGATATTGGTGGGAAATGTACACTGGTGGAGGGATGGGTTTTGGAACATTTTATATGTATTGTATATGTATATTTATTGTATTTGTATATATATATGTATATTAGTATGTTTCATGGGCTGGAGCGATAGCACAGTGGTAGGGCGTTTGCCTTGCACGCAGCCAACATGGCCTACCGGAGTTTGATTCCTCTGCCCCTCTCGGAGAGCCCGGCAAGCTACCAAGAGTATCTCGCCAGCACAACAGAGCCTGGAAAGCTACCTGTGATGTATTCGATATACCAAACACAGTAACAACAAAGTCTCCAATGGAGACTTACTGGGCCCTCTCGAGCAAATCAATGAACAATGGGAGGACAGTGACAGTGTATGTTTCATAATTAAATATAAATATTATTAATATAGT
Organism: Sorex fumeus; assembly: GCF_029834395.1. Lineage (NCBI taxonomy): Eukaryota > Metazoa > Chordata > Mammalia > Eulipotyphla > Soricidae > Sorex > Sorex fumeus. The sequence goes on along the minus strand of NW_026606095.1, from coordinate 3,554,623 downwards.
AAAATAGTAGCCTATGTCATATATTTCATCGTTTTAATACATTCTTTAAATATACGAGTAACATTATAATTATCCTGGAAGTACTGATAAGGAAAATACTGGAGAACTACTTACTCAGGCCTGTTTATTTTGCCTTGCATATTCTACATTGAATAGTACAGTGATATTTAAATAGAAGACTATATTCTTTGAATAAATTTATTGATATATTTATATAAAAAAGATATATTTATAAACTAATAAAGTCTGTTGAAACCTAGGCTTAGTTTACATTGTTACCTTATTTATTTCTAAACCTTTGTTGTGCCATGTACAACTTTGTACAGTAAGAATTGCCACACATGACTGAATATGTCTAATTTTTAAAGCATCTTTGGGCTTTAAAGGCATTAGTTTCCCCTCCTAGGTTATGTATAGAGAATTAGGGAGCACATAATTAGCTTTATAATAAGCTGATTATAGAGTAATACCAGAATGTACCATCAAAACATCTTATCATCCATATTAGCGCATGAGAATCATGGGGAGAGAAACATATTACACCCCTCCCAATACCTACACTTCCCATTTGTAAAAGGTAAGTATATAAAACTGGTGATCTTATAGGGGAAATACTTGGACACAGTTACAATTTCCAGATAAAATTTTCTTTTACATACATACATACATATGAAAAGTATTGGGGTAAAAAATTATTATGATTGTTTGCAGTTGTTTTTATGCAAGTAAAGGATGTTTGGAGGACTCACTCAGGATGTGAGATGCATGCTGAAAGTAGACTATAAACTGAACACGTTGACCACTGAATTCCTCCATTGCAAACTACAACACTGTAAAGGAAAGAGTGAGCAAAAGGGAATGCCATCCACAGAAGCGGGTTGGAGTGGGGGGGAGGATAAGGAGGGGAATGGGAAGGCTACTGGGAACATTGGTGGTGGAGAATGGGCATTGGTGGAGGGATAGGTACTGGATCATTGTATAACTGAAATCCAAGCACGAAAGTTTGTAAGTCTACAACCTCATGGTGTTTCACTAATAAAAAAAAATGATAACACCCTCCATCATTGTCCTTGTGTCACTCCTAACATACCTGTCCCTTATCCCAGAAGCTCCAATCCCCAATCTTCATTGCTTGCTAACTGCAATTTATAGTCAGTTTGTAGTCAGTTTGTAGTCCAAAGTTTGTTATAATTCAATGCTGTTTATTCTCTTGTTTTGATTCTATGTGTACTACGTATAAGTGAGAGAACATTCAATATTTGTTATTCTCACTCTGAATCATCTCACAGAACATAATATACTTCAACTTTATCTAAGTTTCAGTGGACTCCAAGATTTCATTATAGCTGCTTAATATTCTGTTATGTATTACATCTTTATCCATTCATGCCACCAATTTTGTGGGGCATTATAAATATGTTTACTGACATAAACCTAGAATTCAATCAGTGTAGATATTTCATTAATTTCTTAATTAACAACGAAAAAAGTGTGGAATATTTAACACTGTATAGTACATGCAATGAGTCAAACAAAACTGAGCATTGAATATTAGTGAATTTTCTATGAACCTACGTTAACCAACAACCTAAGTCAGAGAGAAAGGAGGGATCCAAGGTATCTAATGGGTGTTTCTTACAATTTAGTAAGAATATGGTTAAGTGATTATTGAATAAATAGGTTGAGGTTGTGCCTGGGCTTCTGCATTTTCAATATTTTATATAGATTATGCCATAAGTAATAAGAAAGGATGAAACATAAAGGGGTATTTCTTTGCAAATTTTCTCAGAACATATACAAGGCACAAAAGTAAGAGATGTTATACTGAAATGACAAAAAGTATTTTGCATTTATATATGAGGATATTCTAACCTTGAAGCTGTAGGCCATGTTGCCATATCAAATAAGCTAGTGGTCACCCTCTTAGTCTGATAGTCTTGCCCCCATTTGAAAGAACTGACTTGTAAATAATGCCCACTCCTGTCCTAGGGGTATGCTTGAGGCAACTTGGTAAAGGAATTCTAGGTGCTTCAGGATATACCCGACTCCAATAAGTAGCATATCCATTTGTCCATCCCATTTGTATGTTGTATTCATATACTTCAATAGATTAAAGGAATTGGCTTCAAGATCCTTTGATTTAGGAAATAGATTAGCTTCTTAAAAATTCCTTCTAGGATATATATGTATATATACATATATATACACATATATGTGTGTGTATGTGTGAGTGCTATATATTCAAATATTTCTAAAAAATTTCATGTATATGAGGGAATAACTGTCTATTAGTCAAACTATGAATGGAAATTTTAGTTAATCTAAAGTTTCTAAGAATTAAGTTTAGAATGGTTTATCTTTTAACTATCATCACTTTTTGTTCTGCCTCTTTAATGGAAGGAAGACTTCATCAATTGATCTACTGGTAGCTTATTGCAAAGGGCCAGAGATAGAGAGTATAGCAGGCAGAGCATTTGCCTTGTCCAGAGCAGACACCTGGATTCAATTATTTATTTTTGTAGCATTGAGGAACGAACCCAAAGCCTCACATGAAAAGCATGCACTCTACCAGTGTGCCACCTTCTTGGCTATACTGCCATTTAGTTACTTTTGTTATCCTATTTCCTGCTCTTATTTTCCCTTTTATCTTTAATGATCATGATCACGACGATCACGACCATCCTATTGTTCGTCGATTGCCTCGAGCAGGCCCCAGTAACGTCTCCTTCATCCTAGCCCTGAGATTTTTTTAAAAAGTACCATATTCAAGGCTCTTTCAGGGTTAGGAGAATGAGACCCCTCATTGTTACTGGTATTTGGCATATTGGGTATGCCACGGGGAGTTTGCCAGACTCTGCCGTGTGAGCAGGTTACATTCAGTAGCCTGCCAGTTTGTCCAAAGTAGAAATGAGATAATAAAATGTTGTGCGGCCGCAAATGCGACTGCGCGCTTCTGGGAGCTGAGTTTTATAGTCTCTGAGTCTTGGCCGTTGATGGGATTACAGGCACCAGGGAGCCAGTTGGTGGGTGTGACCCCTATCTATTGGAACTTGGAGGATCAGGGTGGAGGATGCTCTGCCCCGATCCGAGCAGGCTTGGAGATCTCAGCCCCGGTACCCGCATGCCTTTGCTCCTCTGCCGGTACCTTCATGTGTGTGGAGAGTGGTCTCAGCATGGTGGTGGCTGGTTCTGGAGGTCTTCGGCTGCCGGAGCTTAGATTAGATTCCTGGCCAGATTAGATTCCTGGCCATGTTATTGATAACAATAAGACTGACAGAAAAACTTGGCAGCAGTCAGCCCAAGAGGGGAATCATTTTAAAAATTAGTAGTTTAGAATGGCTAGAACTTAGAGTAAATAACTATAAATTTCTCTACTTTTGCTCTCACTTCCAAATCAGAAGCTATAATAAATGGACAAATAGACTTCTAAAGGCCACTTATGCCACGTATAGCTTCCCTGTTACAACACAAAGTGTTCAAATATTATTTATATATATATATACATATATATTTGTATTTAGGTCACAAACAACAGTGCTCAGGGCTCACTCATGGCCTTATCCTCAAGGATCACTCCTGGAAGTTTCAAGAGACAATATAGTTGCTGGATATTTAATCCATGTCAGTCACGTGCCTAGGAGGCACCCTATCCACTGTACAATACAGCCCCAAATATAATTTATAATAAACTTTTGGCAGATTTCACGGAGTTTATATCATTGGGTATCTAGAGAAGAATTCTAAAGAATGTCTGGTAAAAAATAATATTGGTACTGTCATAAATCTGAAGTGATAGACATATATTCTGATCCAGGAAACCCAGAATACCAAGCAAAATAAATTGAAAGAAAATGCTACCAAGGCTCATTGTAAGTAAATGAAAGAAATGAGAGAGAGATGAGAGAGAGAGAGAAGAGAAAAGCAAAGGACCTCTCTAGAAATTTCTATAAGCAGCAGGAATGCAATTAAATTTATTTAATTGAGTTTCTCAAGTTAAGCCCTAAAAGCAAGAAGAAAACAGTAAGATTTATCCAAAGTCTTAAATGAAAGATCATTCAATGAAAAAACTCTATAAAACCAAGTTTTTACTAATTTGTAACAAAGTGATCAAACTGTTTTCAGATAAATAGGAGCTGTAAGCCAGCTCTGAAAGACATACTATATGGTCTTCTATAAAGGCCACGGAATCACACTCAGAAGCAAGATGAATATGAAATACAAAATTTAGTAAAGAAGAATTAATAAATGAGGGACAAAATGAACTTGAAGTTCACTGGCTTTAAATAAAAGTCAGGGAATCGCACTTAGAAGCAGGATGCATATGAAATACAAACTTTAGTAAAGGATAATTAATAAAGAAGACACAAAATGAACTTGAGATTCACTTGCTTTAAATTCACTTAATCACTTATCACTTAACTTCCCGTTAGTCGTCGATTTGCTCGAGCGGGCACCAGTAACGTCTCCATTTGTCCCTGTCGCGTGCTAGTGTAGCCCAATGGCATCTCTTCGCTCCGGGAACATGGAGGGCCTCAAACCGATCGTTCATGATCTTGACAAAGAAGTCTGACCATCTGGTAGGTGGGCGGCCACGCTGTCTCTTGACATCCCGTGGAATCCAATCAGTAACAGCTCTAGTCCAACGGTCGTCTTTAAATCTCATTACGTGACCAGCCCATCTGATTTTCGACACCTTGGCATATGAGACAGCGTCCCTGATCCTTGATCGTCGACGGATGTCAGAACTCCGGATTCGTTCTCTCATTTGAGTGAAACGTGTTATTCCAAGCATAGCTCTTTCTATTCTTCTTTGGGAGACCTGAATGGCGTTCTCATCTTGTTTGCGTAGGGCCCAGGTCTCTGAGGCATATGTTAATGCAGGAAGAACAGTGGAATCAAAGAGATGTGCCCGGAGCCGGAGGTTCTTCGTCCTCTTAGCTATTTCTTCGATGTTCTTGAAGGCGTTCCAAGCCGCTCTCTTCCTCCTGCGCAGCTCGGGTGCCAGGTCATTTGTCATGTTGACCTCTCGACCTAGGTAGACATAGCTGTTGCATTCGGAGATGGTCGTTCCATTGAGAGCGAATGGGGCGTCAGGAACAAGGCTGTTTCTCATAAACATTGTCTTCGTAAGATTCAGCTGTAGTCCTACCTTTCCACACTCACGGTCAAAGTCGGCCAGCATTTGTGCCGCTTGGCTGATGTTTGGTGTTATTAAAACAATGTCATCAGCAAAGCGGAGGTGGTGTAGTTGCCGACCATCTATCTTCACTCCCATTCCTTCCCATTCCAGTCGTCGCATGATGTTCTCGAGGGTGGCACTGAAGAGTTTCGGTGAAATGGTATCACCCTGCCGCACCCCTCTCTTGACATCAACGATCACTTCTTTGTAGAATGGTGAGATCCTGGTAGTGAATCCGCAATACAGCTCACGGAGGATCCTGATGTATTGGGCTTGAATGCCCTGATTGGCTAGGGCTTCAATGACCGCTTCCGTCTCAACAGAATCAAAGGTCTTCTTTAAATCAATGAACGTTAAGCAGAGCGGCATCTTGAACTCCCGAGAAACCTCAATGAGCTTGGTTACCGTGTGGATATGGTCGATGGTGCTGAATCCTTTGCGGAACCCTGCTTGCTCGCATGGTTGTCCTTCATCTAGTGTTCTGCCAATCCTATTCAGGATGACTCGAGTGAACAGCTTGTAGATGACAGACAATAGGCAGATCGGGCGATAGTTGCCAATGTCATGGATGTCTCCCTTCTTGAACAGTAGTACGGTCCTGCTGGTTTTCCATTGGGACGGAACCTTGCATTCAGACAGGTAGCGAGTGAAGAGCCGAGCCAGTGTATTGATGAGTACTGACGGCAGGTTCTTCAGGTGTTCAGGTCTGACCTTGTCTGGGCCGGGTGCTGTTTGCTTCTTTACCAACGAAATGGCATGTCGGATTTCGGAAGGGAGAACGTTAGGAACGACATACCCATCCCGTGGAATTTGTTATGTCGGCAAGTGGACATGGCTATCGAAGAGATTTGAGTAGAAGTCATGGATAATCTTCTCCATTGCCGTTCTGGAGGATGTGATGGATCCATCAGGACGTCGGAGGGCAGTCATCTTGGTCTTATAGTTGGCGAAGGACAGGCGGGCGTTACGAATACTTTTCCCGGCTTCTGCCGCATCTATCAGTACTTCTGCTCTTCTCTCTTTGAGGTCTTCCTTGATCGCATCTCTGCACTGCTTTGCAAGCTCGGACGTTAGCTTGCGGTTGCCTGCAGCATGCGCCAAACCACGCTGGCGAATTAGCTCAAGAGTTTTCGAAGATAGGCGACTTTTTGTGGCTATCTCTCTCTTGGCGTTCCTCGCACATTCATGGAGGTGCTGAACCAGTCGATCGTATTCCTCGTCAATGTTGTCAACAATGGCATCTTCCCATGTTGCCGCAATAGTACCAAAGAGTTCCCAGTTGGTGGTCATTCTGGGAGTTCTCTTTTTGAACTTTGCAGCCCTTTCTCCCCGCTCTGTGAAGTAGAATTTTGCACGAAGGAGACGGTGGTCCGATCCCGTTTGAAATTTTGGGACAACAGCGACATCAGTCAGGCAAAACCGTGGATTGAATATGATGTGGTCTATTTCGTTGTGGAATCGTCCACCGGGAGACTCCCATGTCCATCGTTTAGATTCTGCCTTCTGGAACTGTGAGTTACCATGAATGGTCTTGGTCGACATGATGAACTCAGACAGTCTCTCACCCTGTTCGTTCCATTCTAGGCCATGGGTCCCGATGTGAAGTTCTTCAGCTGATCTTCTCGGTCCTATCTTGGCATTAAAATCACCCACAATGATCTTGTAGAAGGTGTGGTCTTCTTTATAGAACTTCTCTAGCTCCATGTAGAACTTTATTTTTGTTTTTGTTTTTCTTTTTTTTTTGGATTTTTTTGCTTTTGGGGTCACACCTGGCGATACACAGGGTTACTCCTGGCTCTGAACTCAGGAATTACTCCTGGTGTTGCTCAGGGGACCTTACAGGATGCTGGGAATAGAACCCGGGTCAGCCGTGTGCAAGGCAAATGCCCTACCCACTGTACTATCACTCCAACCCCAAGCTTAGAACTTTAGAGGTAAACTATATGATAACTTTAAAACAAAAGTACATAGAAGCAATATGAAACATATTGATACTGATCACTGCATAAAAGTTTTATAAATAAAAATACATGTAAAATGTCAATAAATACCTTTGCAGGATTAATTTCATTGAATGACTTGATGATCCTAATACAAATTACAGAACTACAGAGTGTATAGAAAAACACAATCAAATCTTCTGTAGTTTACAACAGATACATTTGAATTCTTATGATAAACACAGGTTCAGTGTGAAATGCTACGAATCAGTCATATGGGCAAATGACAACCTCAAATAAAGCCGTGTCAGTCACCCTTGAATCAGACAAAACAGAGTTCAAATTAAAGATGGTAATTAAGATAGGGGTAGATATTATATATTGATTAAGATAACAACACATTAAGAGCTCTTAACTCTTATCAACATATATGCACCAAATGGAGAGTCAGCAGACTTCTTAAAGCATCTATTAATCGTCCTAAGGAGTGATATTGACAGCAACACAGTGGTAGGAGACATTAACATCTCACTCTTACCAATGGCAGATCAACCAGACAGAAAATCAATAGAGAAGCAACATCACTTATTGAGGATTTAAAAGTGCTGGAATAGAGACAAGTTTTGGTCTCCCCAATCTCTCCAAACCAAAAAAAATATTATTCTATGGCACATGTGGAACATTTTATGGAACAGGTCATTGTAAATATTGTTTTTCTCTTCTCCCTAAATCCTTCGCATAGTTTATTCAGAGCAATGTCCTTTTTGCATGGACATAAGAAGACATGTTTTTGCAATGTGACTCTCAGTAATATTTCCCTCCTGGACATCTGTTCTCTCACCTAAGCCTCAGCTGCCTTTACTTCCTACCACTCCCAAAAGCAGGGTCCCAACGAGGAACTGGATGGAACCAGGGCAAGCAGTAAGCTATAGGCTACTCTGGCATCGAGATGGGCCTGGTCAAAGTGCCATAATCTTTAACTATAAGTTAAGAGCTTGGTCATGGACAAATGCGGTCATGCTCCAAAATTAATAACTAGATTTGAACCCTACTAGGGTTAGGAATGATTAATCTGGCCTGAGCCCTATAGTCTCTCTGAGTCTGTGGCAAGATATTCCCAGGAAAGGTGCCCTACAAGCCTCAATGTTGTCTCTTACTGTGTCCATACAAAATAGCTAGTATTGATGTGTTGATAGTTACTGGACTGAGGAAAAGAGAAAAACACCTTAAGGGATATTTTGCCCACGGGCAGTCAGGAAGGGCTTTGGAATATCCTATGTGGGCCCTCAGGAAGGGCTTCTTATGTTGATTTGGCTACCTGGCTGGGGGCAGTATCAGTCTGGAGAGATAAGGGAGTTGGAGAAAAGAGAGCTGGAGAGAGGAGAGAGCAAGGGAGCAAGATGGACCGTGGAGAGGCTAGCAAGGAAGACAGAGAGAGAAGAATGTAGAAGAAGAATACAGGAGCAGGAACGTGGAGAGAGAGACCAAACTGTGAGGTGGAGCAGAAAAATGAGTGGGAGAGACAGGAGGAGATGGGAATGAAGAACAGGGTGAGACCAGAATAGGAGGCTCAGAGAGACTGGGGCAGGCACGTGGGGAGAATGGAATAAACGGCAACTGATCAATCAACCGGTTTGGCCCACGCTTTCTCCACAGTCTGCCCCTCAGACCTGGGCCGCCCTGGTTGCGGGAGTGGACAGGGCCCACCAGAACACGGTCGGCTATGGGGAGAGCCGTTGGGGCCCCCCTGGCTGCCCTCAAAAATTTTTTACAAGTATCCTCAGAAAAAAATTATCTTCCTCCCTCAATAAAGCTAATTTACTTAAAAGACAAAACAAAAATATTGAGGACTTAAAAATAGTTTAGAAGTGGAGCTTTTACTTATTTAATTAATATTATTTTTAATAGTTAAAAAAAGAAAAATCTCTAGGTAATTATCATGCAACACACATGTCCTTAAAAAATGTTAGCATTTTAAGCAAAATGAGTCAGAAAGAGAGGGATAGACATAGAAAGATTGCATTCATCTGGGGAACATAAAGTAACAAAATATGAGATTAATACCCAAGAATAGCTGAGATCAGCACCAGGAGGATTGCTCCATAGCTTAGAGGCCAGCTGGGCATTCTAGGGGAAAGGGCAGCTCAGATAGAGAAGAGAGCACCAAATAAAGGGTGTTTGGAGGATTCTCCCAGGAGGGGAGATGCATGTTGAAAGTAGACTATGGACTGAACATGTTTACCACTCAATGCCTCTTTTGCAGACCACAACACCCAAAAGGAGAGAGAGAACAAAAGGGAATGCCCTGCCACAGAGGCAGGGTGGGACGGGAGAGATGGAGGTGGGAGGGATATTATCCATGGTGGTGGAAAATGGGCACTGGTGGAGGGATGGGTATTTGATCATTGTATAATTGAAACCCAAGCACAAAAAATTGTAAATCTGCAACTGTACCTCATGGTGTTTCACTAATAAAAAAAAAGTTAGCATTCTACATAAAACCTTAAGGAGTTACCTCTGAAGAGGTTTAAAAAGTCCAGTAGGCAATGTTGGTGTACAAGCCCTTATTTTAGGGAGAAAGAATATAGAAATCACACATTAGCAGGATAATTCTGGCAAATATTTACAAATAAATTATGACATGATCCAAATCCTTAAGGACTACTTAACAAACTCAGATGAATTTTATGTCTTTTTATTTCACTATAGGATTTGTATATGTTTGTAATATAGTATATCTGTTTTGTGGGTGAGGATCAATAACTATTCTAGCAAGTGACTGAAACATTGGTATACTGGAAATCACAAAATAAATTCTCAAAGTAGAACCTTTTCCCCCAAATTATACTGACATTACTACTAATAATCTTGTATGTTGGTTGGAAGAATTAGTGGCATCTAGCAAATACATCTAGTCAAACATTCAGGGGCCTTTGAGTGACCTTGGTCAAGATTACTTCTTACCCCTTGTGCAATAACATTACTGCTTGTTATGAACAGGTTTAACTTGCTTCTTTTTTAAAAGATATTTATTTATTTATTTTTTGTATCACACCCAGCGATGCTCAAGGGTTACTCCTAGCTCTGCACTTAGGAGTTACTCCTGGCAGCGCTTGGAGGACCATATGGGATAACAGGGATTGAACCCAGGTCGGTTGCTTACAAGGCAAATGCCCTACCCACTATACTATCAATCTAGCCCTGAGATTGCTTTCTAAAAATATTTTTAACATTATCTTGAATTTTTTTCATTCAGTAGAGTTTGTCTATGAGAGAGACAGGGAAATTCCTTTTTTTCCAAACTCATAGCAAGTAATATTATTTAGTTCTGTTAATACTTGTAGCTGTAGGAAGTAATTACTAGGTATCATCAGAACAATAAAACAGAAATAATATAAGGTTAATCTTTGTGTTCATATGGGAGAACTAAAAATCAAGAATACTATTTATCTTCCATAAGCATCTTATCCTCTGTTGTACACTGCAAATTTAAGACTTTTAGAGTTATCTGATGACTTTAGATAGAATACAATTTTTGCCCAAGATATTTTGTTTTACTTTGTTTGCATATAATTTTTCTCTTTATGTTTTCCTGATAACCATCAACCTTTTCTCGTTTTCCTTTGAATTTTAATTATTAGGCGATAATATACTCAACCGAGTGCCACACTTAGGTTTCCCAAATTGCCATCACTGCTCTCAACCATAGGAAATTCAAGTCAATGGCATTTGCACTTGAATCTATGTGAAAAACCACCGTTAGCAAATAACATTACAACTTTGCTGGGTTACTCTCATAAAAAGAACAATACCTTATAATTAGACCATAGGTCAATTTAAACTTGAATTTGGTGATCTTAATGCAGCCCTGTAAGCACTGTCCTCCCATTGTTTATCGATTTGCTCAAGCGGGCCCAGTAACGTCTCCATCGTGAGACTTGTTGTTACTGTGTTTGGCATATTGAATATGTCACAGGTAGCTTGCCAGGCATTTCCCTGTGGGCAAGATACTCTCGGTAGTATGCTGGGCTCTCTGAGAGGGGCGGAGGAATCGAACTGGGCTCGGGTGGGCCGGCTGTGCGCAAGGCAAACACCCTCCCTCTGTGCTATCGCTCTAGCCCTTTAATCCAGCATCGAACTAAATTCTTTTCATAAGAAAAATAAAAATAGAAATTCTCCATGGGTGACCCATTTAATATAATGTATTTATTCTGGCTTTGATATCATTACAAGTCGTCTTTTTTGGTCTTGGATCTCCATTCACACCTACTGGATACTACTCACTCTGTGAACTTCAAATTCTTAGTTCTTTTTTCCTAGTATTGATATTTAAAGAATCCTAAGAACCAAAAGATTTGTCTATGAATGTCTAATTTATAATTATATAAATCAAAATCTTTAAATTGAGTCATGTAAAAACTTTTAAAGAATAATACCATTAATTATAGATGCACTCTCTTTTCTTTAAACCAGGAATTACACTACACCTCAAAAGAAACAGTGACCAACATACACAGAGAGGCCATAGGATGGAAAAATTATTTACCGAATACCCAGCAGATAAGAGGTTAGTATCCAGGATATACAAGACACTGGCAGAACTTTACAAGAAAAAAACTTCCAACCCCATCAAAAACTGGGAAGAAGAAATGAACAAAACTTCCTCAAAAAAAGAAATACAAATGGCTAACAGACATATGAAAAAATGCTCTACATTACTAATCATCAGGGAGATGCAAATTGAAACAGCATTGAGATATCATCTTACACCAGAGAGACTGACACTTATCCAAAAGAAGAAGAGCAACCAGTGCTGACACTGATGCAGGGAGAAAGGGACTCTCCTTCATTGCTGGTGGGATTGCTGACTGGTCCAGCCTTTTTGGAAAACAATATGGGCATTCCTCAAAAAACTAGAAATTGAGATTTTATATGACCTAGCAATACCACTTCTGGGAATATATCCCAAGGATGCAAAAGAGCAAGTAGAAATGAATCTACACTTATCTGTTTATTACAGCACTGTGCACAATAGTCAGAATATGGAAAGAACCTGAGTGCCTGATAATAGATGACTGGTTAAAGAAACTTTGGTATATGTACACAATGGAATACTATGAAACTGTTAGAAAAGATGAAGTTGTGAAATTTGCTTAGAAGTGGATGGACATAGAACATATCATGCTAAGTGAAATGAGTGAGAAGAGGGACAGACAGAATGACTGTACTCATTTGTGGAATATAAAATAACATAAGATGAGACTGACATTCCCAAGGACAGTAGAAACAAGGGCCAGGAGGATTGCTCCATGATTTGGAAGCCTGATTCATATGCTGTGGTTTGGGATTTGGGATGTTGGGATGTAGATTGAATGAAGAAGGGACCACTAAGTCAATTATGGTTGGAGGGATCACTAGGGATGGGAGATGTGTGCTGAAAGTAGGCTAAGGACCAAACATGATGGCCTCTCAGTATCTGTATTGCAAATCATGACAATCATAAGTAGAGAGTAAGAAGGAAGGTGTCTTCCACAGAGTCAGGGGGGTGTGATGGGGTAGAATTGGCAGGAGGAATACTGGGGATATTGGCGTAGAAAACGCACACTGGTGGAGGGATGGGTGTTCGATCATTGTATGACTGAAACTCAAGCACGAAAGCTATGTAACTGTATCTCACAGTGATTAAATTAAAAAAAAAACAAGGAATCACAGCAGTGATACCAAGCACAGCCATAATATAAGTAAAAAAAGATAATACATGATCTTAGACTGACTAAAATAATTTGTTGATAATACCACAAATGATCTATTTGGAATACAGATCAACCTTCACCTGAACGAATGAATAGAATAGTGATGGAAAGTTTCATTGCTCTAGGTTTGTTGTTGGGCTGGAGCGATAGCACAGCGGTAGGGCATTTGCCTGGCGCGCAGCCAGCCTTGCCGAGTCAGGTTTGATTCCTCCGCCCCTCTCAGAGAGCCCAGCAAGCTACTGAGAGTATCTCTCCCATGTGGAAAAGCCTTGCAAGCTACCCGTGACATATTCAATATGCCAAACACAGTAACAACAAAGTCTCACAATGGAGACATTCCTGGGCCTACTTGAACAAATCGATGAACAATGGGAGGACAGTGACAGGTTAGTTGTTGGCTAATAATTTTGATCTTTATGCCATTGTTAATATTTCATGCTGTACTACATTCAATGACAGACAACCTAGAATATAGTATAAAATAAAGTTACCTGGCTCTATAGTTTTTTGTAATGGTCTGTGGGAATAGACATAGGTCTTTTGGTCCAAGTTGGACAATTTGGCTTCTTTTTTCTCTAAAGATTTTATAGGGACAACTAATTGGGTTTTTTTCATGGTTTTCTTCATATAGTTTCATTCATAACTTTAGCATATGCATCTAAAGCCAATGGGATTGGCATCTTTAATATTCTCCTAGTGTGGTTCTGTCACAGAAAATGACACAAACTGACATATATGGTTGCAGACAAACAGATAAGGACAATCCAAGTTTTAGGGTCATCTGAGTACTCATCAGTGAGCTCACAAGACAGATTTTATTCCATACAATGTAGCTTTTCCACCCTGGACCCCAACATATGAGTCATTGTTTAAGTTGACAGAATCATCAAGGACAATTAGTAAGCACATCAAAATTCAATATGTCCTTAAAGCACAGAGGTGAGGATATTTTACAGAGCCAATCAGCAGGCATCTTTAAAGAATAAAACCATGACAGTTTCCTATTCTATTTTTGCCTATGTTTACCTCTATACCTAAAAGACCCCAAATTGCTTTATTCTTTTATTTCCTGAGTGCATTTTGCTTGCCTGGGGGACTGTCACAATCCTGGGATTATTGTTAGGGGGATTGTCTCCCACATAAAAGTGACTATATGCTGTTATTTCCTCATAAGGTGCTTGCTGTAAAAATGCAATAAAAATGTCAAGAGTATCTCATGAAATAGTGGATTATGGAGATGTCTACAGAATGGCTGTAAGGTGAAAATATGGGTCTTTAGCCCTCTTGGCACTGTCCAACCATTCACGTGTAATAAACCAGCCAATTTGACCAAAAGAGGCCTATAAGACTGACTTTGCTTGAGCGGGCCCAGTAACGTCTCCATTGGAGACTTTGTTGTTACTGTGTCTGGCATATTGAAAACTCTCGGTAGCTTGCCGGGCTCTCGGAGAGGGGCGGAGGAATCGAACTCGGGTCGGCCATGTTGGCCGCTTGTAAGGTGAACGCCCTACCCACTGTGCTATCGCTCCAGCCACATAAAGTGACCAGAGCAATTGTGGTAACAGATTTTAGACCTTATCTCAAACCATTGTGGCACCCAGTCCAATGAGTCAGACCAGATCTCCATGCAATCTGTCCAGAGTGGTCAAGACTTGGTCAATTATTACCAAATTCTCTCTCTTTTTTGTTAATCATTCTCCCAACTCTGAACCAAGAAGAGAAAATGCAAAACGTTCCTGAAAGCCAAACCTATAAGATATTCTGCCTCTAGGATTAAAAAAAAAGTTGCCCTAGGCCACAAAAATGATTTAATGACAATACCAATAATGACTGGATTTATGTAGTGTTCTTGTTCACATTGAGACAACTGTGCAAAATCTATGGATTCAAAATCATATTTTAAAACTTGACCTTCTTTGGATGCCTATACCTGAGTTGGAGTTATGAGGTTATAAGCAGAAGAGAAATGAATTTGACCAGATTTGGAGAAAAAAAATGTCTTCACCTTGCCCATAACTATGATTTGTTTTGTCCTTTTGGGGTAATTAGCCATACTTCAGCAAAGAGAACTAGGAGGTTTTGTACCACAGCGCTGAAAAACTCTTGCCAAACAAAGAAGGTGAGAAAAAAAATTATTGGAGTTAAACGAGTTACATTTGCTCTTCATCAAAAAAAACAAAATTTGACAATGCCAGGTGACCATTTTAATTGACTAACCTTAGCAGGTTCCACTGTCATTTAAGAAGAAGCAGTAAAGAAGAAAGCTGTGAGACGTGGAAGATATAGCTGTATTTCTTGCCAAGGAAGTGAGGAAAGGACAAAACTACACCAGTGACATTAAGAATAAAAGAATTGGCAATGGTTGCTCTGCTTGAAAGCCAGTGGCCTTAATGTTGCATGCACATCTTGGCTGGATTTTCACTTCCTTTTTTCCCTATTCATTCATATTATTTCTGTCCATAGTCAGATAATCCACCTTACTTCCAACTTTATCTTTCATTTTTATTTGAATTATCTGAATTAAATAAAATAAAATAGTTCTCAACAAAAATTGAATATGTTCCTATGTAAATCCAGTTAAAACATGCTCACAATAAAAATAATATTTGAATAATTCCCTTTTGTGTATCCTATAATACCAAGTGTTTCTTTCTAGCACACTAAAATATCCTTTTTCCAATAGACAATTTTGGTCTTGGGGGGCAGGAAGGAACTATAGGAGTGTCACACAGATCTATGTTCAGGGCTTACCCCTGGCTCTGTGCTCAGAGATCACTCCAGGCAGGGCTTGCAAGGCAAGCACTTTATCTTCTGTCTTTTTTCTCTGACTGATCCTGTGCCGTTTAAAATCTGAAAACAGGAGTAAAATAGTAATACAGCAGCATAGCAATGATGAGCTGATAAAAACAGGTCTAAAGAGGATTAAACAACTGGATTAGTTAGATGAGTAACAACTAAGATTAAAAGTAACAAGAAAGGACCTACTTTATGGCCAAACCCAACCACCTAATAACTTTTTGTGAATGACATATGGGGGAATAAAAAATAAAAACAATTACAATTTCTAATGGAACATTTGATCTAGTTGGTGATTCTAAGGCACGAAGTGCCTTTAGGAAGCTTTCTTCTCAGCTGGAACCTAATTTTACTGGAGCCATTTTACTCTGTATTATAATGCAGATGTCCTTTGTGGCTACTAGGAGGTCAAAAAGGCATCACTGTATACTGTTTGGAAGTAAGCTTCTTTCTAAATAAGATCTGACTGGGTCATTACCCAGAAGCAGTAATTGGGTCATCAGGGACAAGATGAGCTCAAAATGAAAGAATTATTCACTGGCTAAAGATGATAAGCCACTAAAGCAAAAAATCAGCAAAAGCCACAGATTGTTTCATCAGTATTAGGCGCCTCTCCTCCTTCTTTAAATGAAAGATGGAATTAACCATATATGATTTGTTTAACAAGTCTTTTAAGATGCCACTTTTAAAAAAATTGGGGGCTACACCTAGTGGTTGGTTCTCAGGGCTTAATTCTGGCTCTTTGTTCAGAGATTACTCTTGACCAGGTTTGGAGAATGATAACAGGGTACTGAGGATCAAACCTATGTTGTCCACATGCAGGGTAAGTGTCCTCCCCACTGTACTATTGCTCTGGCACATTAGGGGCCACTTTTAACAAGAAGTATTTATTGCTTCCCTCAACTATTTCTCTGAAAAAGAGGGGATGAGAACATTTTAATTATTGTAAACCAGCAGTAAGGAGAAATTTAAGTACATATGTATATACAGAGAATACAAGATTTTGCGAAACCATACTCCATGATGCTCAGGGGATACTTCTGGCTCTGCATCCAGGAATTACTCCCAGTGGTGCTCAGGGGACCATATGGGACCGTACTGAACCTGAGTAGGATATGAGCAAGGCAAATACTCCTTCCACTATTTTTGTTCCAGCTCCAGAAATACAAGATTACATATTATTTATTATGAAGGAATTTGGGAATGAAGGAGGCCCATTATTGTTACTGTTTTCGGCATATTGAATACTCCACCATTCTTCCTGCATTAACATAAGCCTCAGAGACCTAAGCCCTATGAAAACAGGATGAGAACACTATTTGGGTCTCCCAAAGAGGAATCGAAAGAGCTATGCTTGAAGTATCATGCTTCACTCAAGTGAGAGAAGGAATCTGGAATTCTGACCTCAGTAGATAATTAAGGATCAGGGACGCTGCCTCATTTGCCAAGATGTCAAAAATCAGATGGCTGGACATGTAATATGATTTGGAGATGACCACTGGACTAGAGGCATTATTGACTGGATTCCACAGGACATCAAAAGAATGCCTGGCTGCCCACCGAGGAGTCTGTGGAACTTCTTTGTCAAGAACCTGAATGAATGGTTTGATGCTTTCCATGTTCCTGGAGCAAGCAGATGCCATTGGGCTACACTAGCACACGAAAGGGACAAATGGAGATGTTACTGGTGCCTGCTCGAGCAAATCAATGGGCAACAGGATGACAAGTGATACAATTGATGAAGGAATTTGGCAAGTTCAAGTGAAAATTAAATAAAATGGATAATTTTATTTGGAGCATAAAGCATAAGGCAGCTGAAGACCTCCAGAACCACTATGCTGAGACCACTCTCCGCACACATGAAGGTACCGGCAGAGGAACAAAGGCATGCGGGTACCGGGACTGAGATCTCCAAGCCTACTCGAATAGGGGCTGAGCATCCTCCACCGAGATCCTCCAAATTCCAGTAGGCGGGGGTCACACCCACCAACTGGCCCCCTGGTGCCCTGTAATACCATCAATGGCCAAGACTCAGAGACTATAAAACTCAGCTCCTGGAAGCATGCAGCTGCATTCACGGCCGCGTGACATCTTATTATCTCATTCCTACTTTGGACAGATTGGCAGGCTACCGAATGTAGCCTGCCCACATGGCAGAGTCTGGCAAACTCCCCGTGGCGTACCCAATATGCCAAATACCAGTAACAATGATGGGTCTCATTCTCCTAACTCTGAAAGAGCCTTGATTATGGCACTTTTTTAAAAATCTCAGGGCTAAGACGAAGAAGACTTTACTGGGGCCTGCTCGAGGCAATCGACGAATAACAGGATGGCCGTGATCATGATAAAGCATTATGTACAGTGGTTTCAACATGTGCAATAAAGTCAAATGTTTTGAAAATGGTAATTCTTATATCAAATATAGGATAACGGAATGCTGAGAATCAAACCTAGGTTGTCTACATGCACGGTAAGTGTCCTCTCCATTGTACTATTGCTCCAGCACATTAGGGGCCACTTTTAACAAGAAGTATTTATTGCTTCCCTCGACTATTTCTCTGTAAAATAGAGGATGAGAACGTTTTAATTATTGTAAACAAATATAGGAATATTTTCATAATGAAATATCAATTTTCATATTACTGGCACATTTATATTACATATCTGAAAATAGGGACCTATATGAATTTTGCAGTTCAGCTATAAAACTGTCAAAAATAAAAAAAATAAAATTCTATTTTTAATTATAACTCTCTACCAGGAATACTGCTCGGTAGCTGGAAGCCTGTCTCTTGAACTGGGGAAGAAGGCAGCTGGAATAGAGAGGGGATCACTAAGTCAATAATGGTTAGAGGAATCGTTCAGGATGGGAGATGTGTGCTGAAAGTAGATAAAGGACCAAACATAATGGCTTCTCAGTATCTATATTGCTAAGCATAGAGCCCCAAAGTGGAGACTAGGGGGGAAATTGTCTGTCATAGAGAAAGGGGGAAGGGTTGGAAGGAGGAGTATACCGGGGACATTGATGGTGTAGAATGTGCACTGGTGGAAGAATGGGTGTTCGATCATTGTATGACTGAAACTCAAGCATGAAAGTTTTGTAACTGTATCTCATGGTGATTCAATTTTTAAAAAAGGAAAAAAATTATAACCTTCTAAATATTTCATTTCTTTTTTGTTTGTTAGGGCTGGAGCGATAGCACAGCGGGTAGGGCGTTCGCCTTACACACGGCCAACATGGCCGACCCGAGTTCGATTCCTCCGCCCCTCTCGGAGAGCCCGGCAAGCTACCGAGAGTATTCGATATGCCAGACACAGTAACAACAAAGTCTCCAATGGAGACGTTACTGGGCCCGCTCGAGCAAATCGACGATCAACGGGAGGGCCTTTACTTTTACTTTTACTTTTTGTTTATTGAGCACAAAAAAACCACTTCTCATGGTCAAAAAAACCAATGGGAATAACTCTAATATAATTTGATTAAAAGTATATTATCGCACAGTATATATCTAGATTTCTATTAACAGAATTGTATTGTACAAAACACTATTGTGAACAGGGCTCTGTACCTCAGTATCCAAAGGTGTATTTGTAAAGATAAGAGAACTATTCCTAGATTAGTTGTTAAGAATATATCTTTAGATTTTGTGTATTAATGTTCACACAGTATAAATGTGGTCTCCCAATAGTTTGAAATTTGATAGTTTATAATCTAGTATAGCTGCCTATTTGCATTTTATATAAAGATTGTGATTAGAATCCACAAGAGCCCATTTCAACTCATGATGTAAATAAAAAAGTGACTAAATTGAGTCATTATGAGAAACTGGACTTAATAGTTACAGATTGTGAACATATTGTAAGGTAATTAACTGTCCCAATTTGTTCAGGGCTGAAAATTTTATTAGACTATGAGAATCAATGAAAAAATCGTAACCAAATGGGGCAAGCTAGAAGAACTTGAGTACCCTAATTCATATCTTTGATAATTTCCCTGGAAAAAGAACCCCTTTCTTAATGTCACCTAGGAAACTTTCTACCATCTTATCAAAGCACAGTATTTTGATAAACTGAGGTAATAATCCCTGCAAATACATTGGAACACGTTATCAGAATTACACAGAAAGGATTTTAGTTTGCATTTCAAATAAAGGGAAGTTTACTGAAAATTATGAATTATGTGATGCGATTTGACTGATTAGACTTATTTTCAATGGGGCCCATTTGGCTACAGGAGAAGCAATCATTGAGATGAGATGACCAGATAAGGGTCTTTATGAAGTGTAGTTGAAAGTAATTATAAGGTGATAAGAAATTGTTGGATTATCGTATGTTTTAAAGAACAAATATTTAGAATTGAACAGTATTTATTCATTTATAGGATACAGCCCTGAGAAAAACAGGAACCTAGGGTTATAATTTTTTTTCCTTGAAACTGGGTAATTGGTGTTCTTAATAGCAGAACTGCTTATGCGTTTTTAGTTTGTTTGTTTTTTGGTCACACCAGGAGGTATTCAGGACTTACTTCTGATTGTACATTCAATGGGGTATAAGAGGTCATATGGAATGCCAAGGATCTAACCTATGTTGGCCAAATGGAAGGCAAGTGCCCTACCCGCTGTGCTATAACTTTGGCCTAAAAGAGAAGACTTATTATGTAGAAGTATGGCCTAAAAGAGAAGACTTATTATGTAGAAGTAAACCAACAGTTTGTTTTAGATTTATTAAGTTTAAATGTTTATTAGAAATTAATTTAAATGTTAGATAAGCTATTAATTATAAAAATGTAGAATTTATGGAAATACTTGGGCTAAACATATGAATCTAGTGAAAACTGTGTGTGCATTGATGCATCTAAAGCATTGGACTGTTTGATAGGGAAGGAAACGTCCAAAAAGCTTCAATATTTGAAGGTTATAAGTTGAAGAGTTGGAAAAGATGTGTGGGAAGGAGAAGCCAGTAATGCAAAAGTAAAGCCAGAATGACTTTTTTGTCATAACACCATGAGAAGGACAAGAACGGAGTGATTAAGTGTATCATACGCTAGTGAGGATCAATTATTTTGATTGAATTGGTATTATGTAGACTCATGAGAATAGCTTCCAAGCAATTTTGGGAATAAAAGCATGATTGGAGTAGTTTGAGAGAGCATGAGGAGATAAGTGGACTCAGAATGTGTGTTCTGAGGATTGGAGGTATTGCCATGTAAATTTCATTGAATTTGTTCGCTTTGAATGTTTTTTTAAGAGTTGGGCTATAGTTAAGTGTGTTACAGTTTTGTGAATTCAAGATTTCCTTATAAGTCATGAAAAATTGTAATTTATGATTTTTTCTAAAAGGTCATCCTAGCTCTTCTGTGGCATATTGCTTTTAAAGGAGGCTGTGTTCACGACTAAAAAATAATAATGAGGTGAATATTCTATTCTATTCTACCCAGTTTTTCCATTTTATACTATTCAATTGTATCAATTTATTAATTATATCTTATTCTTTATTGTATTCAATTTGTCTGGAAATAAACCAGGTAAAAAAAAAGTGAGTTTCATTTTCTATAAGAATTATTCACTATAGTATGATACTATTACTATAAACATTATCAATCTTAACCTTGACAGTTAAGGTTTTTTGATTTTCCCTTTTGTGCAAGATGTTTAATTCTTGTTTCTAAACTATAGATATTGTCATAGTAGTGACAATATTGATCATGTTTATCTTATTTTATTAAGATTTATTGTGTTAAATGTACAATAAAAATAAATATGGTTTATTTCTTTTTTTCTGCACAAAGTACTAAGCTTAAAAGTAATAAAAATACTAAAATGTACCCTCAATTCCATGTATTGCTCCAGATTTAAGTATGATTTATTAAGTTCAAATGGACAAAAATAAATATTATTTTCACTTTGTATTACAATCAAATCTACAAACAATGCAAAGTCAGACAAAAGGTCAAGGTTGTATATATCAGTGGATGCTGTTGGAGGATGATTTTTTTTCTTATGAAGCAATCCCAATGTCCATTCTCAGTAGCCACCATTGAGAAATATTTCAGAATCCAAGAGCCCAGATCTTAGAGCTCTGACTGCTTTTGCTAATATTGTTGTGCACAAGAAACATGTTAGCAATTAAATATATACCACACTAAAATTTCTTAGACATGAAATAAGAATTAACATTTTGAAGAATCTGTCTTGGCCTATTTAACAACAATGGATGTCAGTCTATTCAGATCATATACCCAAAAAAAAGAATAAACTTAAAAGATAGTATAGTGGTAATGAAATGTATAAGGTTTTTATGTAAAGATATCATATACTAAAGGCAGTGAACACAACCATTTTGAGGTGGCTGTGTTCTTGCCAAAATGAGAAATATGATTCACTAAGTCTCCGTGATAAAATGGAACAGTTCACAAATTCTGAGTGATTTATTGCATGACAAGGCAAATTAGAATTATATGGGGAAGACAAATTTAGAGCAAATTGTGTAGGGTTATGATAGTTGGATTTAAAATGTAGACAATATCACCTGTTGATGGTTATAGATAAACTGCCACAAAATGTCTATTTTTTTAACCATGTCTGGTGGTGCTCTGGGCTTATTCATTACTCTACTCTTAGGGAGAGGCTCAAGGAACTGCGTGAGTTACCAGGGATCTAACTGGGTCTGCCTCATGCAAAGCAAGCACTCTGCTCACTGCAATCACTCCCCAGCCCTACGTAACGTTAAGATTAGTCATAAAAGTGGTAGCAAAGGGATTGGACCAAAGGAAAACATTTCTGAGAATTAAAACACTTCATGAAATTTGGTAAGACATAAAATGTTTGACATAGGAAATACTGGATGAAAAATTCTACTCTTGAAGGGCATGATGAAGAAAAAAGTATTATAATCATAAAAATTCATAAGTGAAGAGGATGGTTGGATAGTGAAATATGGTGTTTGAAAATACTACCCTAATATATCTAGATATATGCTAATAACATTAATAATATTGGCAGAAAAAGGAAAATCCTATTTTTGGCTGAGAGATAATAAATATGTGCATACAAAAATGTGGTGTGCAGTCTGGGGGGAAATTAAATCTTAAATTTTGAGAGGTTATTATTATGACTTGTAGAGTGAAGGAATAAAGGAAATGAATAGAAATGAGAATTTAAATTCAGAAATTCTTATAAAACTTCTAAAGCAACATATAAACATTGCATAGTAGATAGCAAACAAGCTTCAGTTGAAGTCTTATTCATAAAACATTAGCTAGTGTGTGTCATTCAAGCCAGTTATAAAATTATTGTCTCCTACTCCAAGTTCTTTTGCTTCTTATATGACTCCATTTTTAATAACTCAAGACCTGCATTTTAGTTATTTATTAATATGTGTGATCATGATGCAGTTATATATTTCTTTTAAAATTAAAGCTGCCTCACCTAAATTTAACTCAAAGATATATGATTATAAAGTGACTCTAATGTCTTGGTTATTGACACTTGAGTTCTTCGAAAATGTTTTGTTTCTTGAATTGGAGG
The DNA here is from genome assembly GCF_029834395.1 of Sorex fumeus. Lineage (NCBI taxonomy): Eukaryota > Metazoa > Chordata > Mammalia > Eulipotyphla > Soricidae > Sorex > Sorex fumeus. The sequence continues at coordinate 3,531,429 of NW_026606095.1, read as the reverse complement.
AACGTAACAAATACCAATATGCAGTAGCATTGTTAAGGCAGAATCCCCTTACTGTCTCTCAGTATGTACCGCTTTTGATTTTATTTATACTATTGTCTGGTTAAAAAATACTTTTTCAAAACTAAACTCATAATTTTGTATGGTCAGACACTGAGGTTCTGGTCACTGTGATGTGGGTAAAAATAATTTGTAATCACTTTTATCTCCAAGCCTACTCGGATTTGGGCTGGAGTGATAGCACAGCGGGTAGGGCGTTCGCCTTACAAGCGGCCAACATGGCCAACCCGAGTTCGATTCCTCCGCCCCTCTCGGAGAGCCCGGCAAGCTACCGAGAGTATTCGATATGCCAGACACAGTAACAACAAAGTCTCCAATGGAGACGTTACTGGGCCCACTCGAGCAAATCGACGATCAACGGGAGGGTCTTTACCTTTACCTTACTCGGATTTGGGCCGAGCATCCTCCACCCAGATCCTCCAAATTCCAGTAGGCGGGGGTCACACCCACCAACTGGCCCCCTGGCGCCATGTAATCCCATCAATGGCCAAGACTCAGAGACTATAAAAACCAGCTCCTGGAACCGCGCGGCCACGACATCCTATTATGACATTTTATTATCTCATTCCTACTTTGGACATACTGGCAGGCTACCGAATGTAGCCTGCCCACACGGCAGAGTCTGGCAAACTCCCCGTGGTGTACCCAATATGCCAAATACCAGTAACAATGATGGGTCTCATTCTCCTAAAGAGCCTTGAATATAATCTCAGGGCTAGGATGAAGGATACGTTACTGGGGCCTGCTTGAAGCAATCGACGATTAACAGGATGATTTGTGATTTGTGATTGTGAATCACTTTTATTATAAAATTATTTAAATAAAATTGGTATATCAAACTGACCCGGGTTCAAATCCTCTACCCCTCTCAGAGAGCCCGGCAAGCTACCGAGATTATCTCACTTGCATGGCAAAGCGTGGCAAGCTACCCATGACGTATTCGATATGCCAAATACAGTAGCAAGTCTCACAATGGAGATGTTACTGGGCCTGCTTGAGAAAATCAATGAATAACGGAAAGACAGTGGACAGTGGATTATTACATTAAAATTTTTTCATTGAAATCTTATTAATTAAGGAAAAGTTGAATAGTCTGCAATGGAAGGGAAGAGGAGAGAAATTATTTGAACATGACTTCTCTAGATCTTTGATGGTGAATACCATAGAAAGGGAAGTACAATCTTACATTTCTCGTGTGTCATACATTCTGAGAGGTGGGTTGCTAGCTGACTTCATCTTTGTGCAAAGACAATTGTGTGTATTAACAAAAACCTCATTGATTGGTCTACTATACACCTTGTCTACAGTCTTCTAGTATGGTTTCATGTGCATCCATTTTTGATAGAAAATTCATCATACAATGCATTACTGTCCTTTTTATTACTTTTATATTGTGCTTTGTTATAGTAGCTGGACTTGCATTGTAATAAATAAAATTAATTTCAAGAATGTAGTTCTCATAAGCTTATGAACACTTCCTTCATTACATCATCCTCTCAACTATTTTCATGGAAGATGATTACAAAAGCATTCTTTCACATTTGACTTTCTCTTTAAATTCTCTATATCTCTTTTCAATTCCCTTGAATTTAAGAAAATGAAATTGGGGCACAGCGGGTAGAGCATTTGCTTGGCACATGGCTTACCCAGGTTCGATTCCCAGCATCTCATATGGTCCCCTGAGCACTGCCAGGAGTAATTCCTGAGTGCAAAACCAGGAGTAACCCCCATGCATCACCAGGTGCAAAAAGAAAAAAAAATAAAAGAGAAGGAAGAAAGAAAGAAAGAAAGAAAGAAAGAAAGAAAGAAAGAAAGAAAGAAAGAAAATGAAATATTCTTTTCTCTCAAAAAACACATACAGGGGGCTGGAGTGATAGCACAGCAGGTAAGGCATTTGCCTTGCATGTGGCCGACTCAGGTTCAATTCCCAGAATCCCATATGGTCCCCCGAGCACTGCCAGGAGTAATTCCTGAGTGCAGAGCCAGGAGTAACACCTGAGCATTTCTGGGTGTGACCCAAAAAGCAAACAAACAAAAAAACCCACATGTACACTTAATTCTCTCCATTCTTTTTTTTTCCCTTTTTTGGGTCACACCCGGCAATACTCAGTGGTTACTCCTGGCTCTGCACTCAGGAATTACTGCTGGCGGTGCTCAGGGGACCATATGGGAGGCCGAGGATCCAACTCGGGTCAGCCACGTGCAAGGAAAACGCCCTATCCGCTGTACTATCACTCCGGCCCCATCTTTCCATTCTTAATTCCGTAACTTCTATAACCTAGCCACAATCTCTATTTATATAGGACCTTCACTCCTGTTGTATTTTTTAAAACATACATAGTTTCCTTAAAGTAGAAGATTAAATATTCAATATTAATATTCTGTTGTTTCATATCTTAATTTTCTTTCATGCCAAACTACTTAATTGATGGGCTGTGTACATGGTATTAATTTCCTAGGAGTTCACATGCCCTTTTTAAAAAATTAATTTTTTGCTTAGTTATTTAGTCAGTGTGATATTACAAAGTTATGCATGACTGGGTTTCAGGCATACAGTGTTTCAACACCAATCCCTTCCTCAGTGTCTACTTCCCTCCACCCATGCCTCCCTCCCACCCTCATCTGCCTCCAACCTACCAGTCTGCCTCTGTGAGAGGCATTTATATATATATATGTGTGTGTGTGTGTGTGTGCATGTGTATATATGCATAGATATAATATGTTTTGCACTGTGAGTTATAGTACTGTTGTTGATAGGTTTTATACACCATAATTTAACATTTTCCTCCACCAGGTTTAATGCTGCCCTCCACCATAGACGGGATGATCTCTTTTCCATGGCACTGTAGTACTGTCCTCCTATTGTTCACCAATTTGCTTGAGCGTGCACCAGTAACGTCTCACAAATTGTGAGACTTGTTGTTACTGTTTTTGGCATATTGAATATGTCACAGGCAACTTACCAGGCTTTGCTGTGCGGGCGAGATACTCTTGGTAGCTTGCTAGACTCTCCGAGAGGGGCGGAGGAATCGAACTCGTGTTGGCCGAGAGCAATGCAAACACCCTACCTGACACCTATCAAATTTTATTCTACCAAACATCATCCTTTATGTTATTAAGACTGCTTTCACTGATTATAATTTAGGATTTTCTCTGGTGTTTTTGTTCATTTTAGGGTCACACCTGGTGACCCTAACTAGGTTAGTTGGGCAGAAGTCAAGTTTCCTGCCCACTATACTATCGCTACAGTTTGACTTATTATATTTTTGGCATTTGGAATTTTTAAAATGATAAGTCCCCAAAATTTAGAAATTAAAAAATGGGCTGGGCTGGGGCAATAGCATAGCGGGTAGGTCGTTTGACTTGAAAGTGGCCGATTCAGGTTCGATTCCCAGCATCCCATATGGTGACCTGAGCACTGCCAGGAGTAATTCCTGAGTGCAGAATCAGGAGGAACCACTGTGCATCGCTGGGTGTTACCCCCCACCCAAAAAGAAAAAAAGAACTATTTCCTGATCTACCACTTAATATGTTTGTAAACATAATCACTTGTATCACTTGTCATCTCATTGATCTTCAATTTGCTCAAGCAGGCGCCAGTAACATCTCCGTTTTCCCCTCTCACATGCTAGTATAGCCCAGTGGCATCTGTTAAAATGAACACAAAGAGCCTCAAACCGTTTTTTCGGGGTTTTGACAAAGAAGTCTGATAGCCACGCATCCTTTTGACATTCTGTGGAAACGAGTTGGTAACAGCTCTAGTCCAGCCGTCATCTCCAAAGTGCATTACATGTCCAGCCCATCTGATGTTCGAAGCCTTGGCAAATGAGACAGCATCCCTGATTCTTGATCATTGACGGACGTTGGAGCTCTGGATTCCTTCTCTTGAGTGAAATGTGATATTCCAAGCATAGCTCGTTTGATTCCTCGTTGGGATACCCGAATAGCATACTCATCCTGTTTTCCTACAGCCCAGGTCTCTGAGGCATATGCTAGTGCAGGAAAACGGTGGTGTCAAAAACATGTGCCTGGAGCCAGAGGTAATTTGTCCCCTTAACAACTTCTTCAATGTTCTTGAAGGCATTCCACACTGGTCTCTTCCTCCTGCACAGTTCTGGTGCCAAGTTGTTCGTCATGTTGAGGTCTCAACCCAGGTACACCTAGCTGCTGCATTCAGAGATGTTTGTTCTATTGAGAGCAAATGGAACGTGAGGGACTAGTTTGTTTTTCATGAACACTGTTTTGGTGAGATTCAGCTGCAGACTGACCTTTCCACACTCACTGTTGATGTTGGCCAGCATTTGTGATGTTTGGCTAATGTTTCGTGTTATTAGAATGATGTCATCAGCGAAGCTAAGGTGGTATAGTTGCTGACCATCTACCTTCACTCCCATTCCTTCCCATTCTAGTCTTTGCATGTCGTTCTTGGGGGTGACACTAAAGAGTTTTGGTGAAATGGTATCACCCTGCCGAACCCCATTCTTGACGAAGATGATCACTTCCATGTAGAATGGTGAGATCCTGCTAGTGAATCCATAATACAGCTCGCAGAGTTTCCTGGTGTACTGAGTTTGAACGCCCTATTTGGTCAGGGCTTCGATGACCACTTCAGTCTCGACGAAACCAAAGGCCTTCTTTAAATTGATGAACGTTAGACAGAGTGGCTCTTGAACTCCCGAGAAACCTCAATGAGCTTGGTCACCATGTGGATACGGTCAGTTGTGCTGAATCCTTTTTGGAACCCGGCTTGCTTGAACGGTATCCTTCATCTAGTATTCTGCCTATTCTATTCAGAATGACTCGAGTGACCTACTGATAGAGGATGGACAGCAGGAAGATTGGATGATAGTTGCTGAAGTCATGGATGTCTCCCTTCTTGTACAACAGAATGGTCCTACTGGTTTTCCATTGGGATGGAACCTTGCATTCAGACAAGTAGCGTGTGAAGAGCCAAACCAGTGTATTGATGAGTACTGGTGGCAGATTCATCAGGTGTTCCAGTCTGACCTTTACTGGACTGGGTGCTGTACACTTCTGTACTGACAAAATGTTGTTCGGATTTTGGAAGGGAGAACTTGGGAACGACATATACATCCTGTGGAAGTTGGTATGTGAGCAGGTGGATGTGGATATCGAAGAGATCTGAGTAGAAGTCGTGACTAATCTTCTCCATTGCCCTTCTGGAAGATGTCATAGATCCATCAAAATGTCCTCCATTGCCTCCACTACCCAGCCTTGGAAATGCTCCAGGCCGATTTCCAGGTGCTTGGGCCAACCCTCATGCATGAGTGAAGCCCCACAGAACCAGGTATCAGAAACTTTGTTACCTTGGACTCTAGGCTCAATGGAAACAGAGATCCTCTGCCTGCTTTTATCAGTCTCTGGCAACCCAGGGATCACACTGAGAAGCCCCATCCTTCCAGTGTCAGATAAATACCTCATTGGCTGACCTCCACTACCTCCACTACCTCCACTACCCAGCCAATGCCACAATGCAGGCCACTTTCCAGTCCACACAGCCACATTGTGGCCGCGCAGGGCATCATAAGACACTTATTACCATCTTCTAAAATTATCACACCATATTTAATAGAGTTTAAATATGGTGTGAACCATGGAAACACCTGTAAGTGTGATTAGAGGCCACCCTAAAAGCCTCCATCCCTCTTGGAGAGCCCGGCAAGCTACCGAGAATATCCCGCCCGCTTGACAGAACCTCGCAAGCTACCTGTGACATATTCAATATGCCAAAAACAGTACAATCAATAGGCCTAATTCCCCTGACCCTGAAAGAGCCCCCAGTATGGCAGTATTAAGAAAGATGAGCAAGGAGAGGCTGATGGAATCTCAGGGCCGAACTAACCTGCCAAAATGAAGAAGGACTAAAATGACTGTCTGTACTTTCAATGCACATATGCTTGCATCAGAAGCATCCATCAAGGACATGATGGTGCAAGCCCAGAAAACCAAGTACGACATCATTGGTCTGACTGAGATGAGAAAGCATCGATCACATCATGCTGTTTTTGACACTGGAAAAGAACTGTTCCTCAGAACATGCGACAATGAGGCATTGGGGGTGTTGGTGTCCTCATAAACATGAACTTGGTCATGAGCATTGATTCATTTGAATGCCTAACAACCAAATCCAATGATTATACTTGAATAGATGTGACTCACTGCCGGCAGTTTCTACCTTCGTCATCTCCACACCAACATCCAACTACGATGAAGAAGAAATTGAGAAGTTCTAACTGGAGCTCATAAAGTTCTATAAAGAAGAGCACACCTTCGACAAGGTCATTGTTGGTGATTTTAATGCCAAGATAGGACTGAGAAGGTCGCCCAAAGAATTCCACATCAGGACCCATGGCCTAGAATGGAGTAAACAAGGTGGGAGACTGTCTGAGTTCATCATGTCGATCAAGACCATCCATGGTAACTCACAGTTCCAAAAGGCCAAATATAAACATTGGACATGGTAGTCTCCTGGCGGACAGTTCCACAATGAGATTGACCACATCATATTCAATTGATGGGCTGGAGTGATAGCACAGCGGTAGGGCGTTCGCCTTACAAGCGGCCAACATGGCCAACCCGAGTTCGATTCCTCCGCCCCTCTCGTAGAGCCCGGCAAGCTACCGAGAGTATTCGATATGCCAGACACAGTAACAACAAAGTCTCCAATGGAGACGTTACTGGGCCCGCTCGAGCAAATCGACGATCAACGGGAGGGCCTTTACCTTTACCTTTTATTCAATTGATGGTTTTGCCTGACTGATGTCACTGTTGTCCCCAAATTCCAAACAGGATCGGATCACCATCTCCTTCATGCAAATTTTTACCTCATGGATCAGGGAGAAAAGGCTGCAAAGTTTAAGAAGAGAACTCACAGAACGACCACCAACTGGGAGCTTTTTGGCACTATTGCGGCAACATGGGAAGATGCTGTCATTGACAACATCGACGAGGAATACGATTCACTGGCTCAGCACCTCCATGATTGTGCAAGGTATGCTGAGAGTGGAAAAGCCACAAACAGATGCCTGTCTTCGGAAACTCTTGAGCTCATTCACCAACGTGGTTTGGCGTGAGCCTCAGTCAATAGCAAGCTAATGTCCGAGCTCACAAAGCTGTGTACAGAAGTGATAAGGAAGACCTCAAAGAGAGAAGAGCAGCAGTGCTGGGTGATGCATCAGAAGGTGAGAAAATTATTTACAATGCTCGCCTGTCCTTCACCAACTACAAGAGAACAAGATGTTGCCCTCCGACATCTGACTTTGACATAATAAATATAATAATATGCTACCAAAAAGCCTCAAACTCATTCACTATTTTTAGGAAATCTGTTTTATATTGTAGTGTTTCTTTTATCTTTTGGAAATGTTCCTATGTAAATGAAGATGCTACACCTTATGTAGATTAATTTTATACTCTTCATTGAAAAGTGGGCTGGAATGATGGCACAGCAGGTAGGGCATTTTCCTCGCACATGGCCGACCCATGTTCGATTCTTCCATCCATCTTGTAGAGCACAGCAAGCTACCAAGAGTATCCCGTCCACCTGTCAGAGCCTGGCAAGCTCCCCGTGGTGTATTTGATATGCCAAAAACAGTAACAACAAGTCTCACAATAAAGACGTTACTGGTGCCAGCTCGAGCAAATTAATGAACAATGGGAGGACAGCGCTACAGTGCTACTATACATAGTATAAATTTATATAGTATAATGATCACTTAATATTAAAATTAATATAGTATATTTATCTAATTATAAATATCTTTATGTGTAAAAATATTTATAAATATCTAATATGCTTGGTATATTTTATACATTATAATGCACTTGGCATATTGTATATATTACAGTACATTATTTTTTTATTTGGAATGTACACCAAATTTCTAATGTAAAGTTTATAACACTTTTTCTATCAATTTCTAAAGCAAGTTTTATTATACTATTACTATCCATATTATAATACATTTTCTAAAACAAAATTTTTATTAATCACTTTGCAAAATTAACTGTTTTACAGCTTGATTGGTACTTGGATAGGAGTATCATGTACATGACCTTAATGGAATTGTACAGGTATCATATGCAAGAGAGGTAGTTTTCAGACACAAATGAGCAATAAACAATAGCAAAGAGAACTGTCAGATTACCAGAAGGAGAAATTCATCAGATGAGAGAAATTGATTGAGTTCAGTTTCTCTTGGTTAAGTCTTGAGTGTAGACTAAAAACCAGATTTGAATTTTTATATGATTATTGATAGCAATGGGAGGGATAGAGGAACCAGAATTTGGTTCTTATTCCACCTAAGGAACATGTTAGAAAGCCACATATTAATTATTCACCTTTCACAGACTTCACAGCAATGGTAAAGTGGATGTATAATATACCGTCTTGCCTACATAAAAGATGTGGGTAGGCAAGATGGTATATTATATAATAAATGGGTTTCAAAAACCACAACCTCTGCAAATAGGTTGCAGATTTCATTTGCCACAGGTGGTTGTGTACCATCTTCTGTCTTACCTGATTTGATAATGAGATACTACTTTTCCCCTATCAAGAAGAGGAATCTATTAACTCCACTTAAGCCTGGGTGGACTTTTGACTATATTAGCCACTTTGAGTGTGTCAGATGTACAGCTCTGTGACTTCCAAAGCTAGGCCATGAGAAATAATATTTTGAGACTGTCATGTTTTCAGGAAGTACTGATCACTTAAGTGGCCAAGTGAAAGTGCTGAGTGAGATATCTCCAAATGACTCAAGTGAGTATCTGCTGACTGTAATGGCTACTCTAGCCTCCTCTATTGCAGATCCAGAGAAAAGTCATGCTCAACTATCCCCTGTCCAATTATTTCACCCACTGAATCTTTGACTACGATTAAATGGTTATTGTTTTAAGACCTAATATCTGGATGCTTTGTTAGGCAGTGCATAAAACCAGAAAACTTCCAAGATATTGCAATTCTCATTATTAGAAGGGTTGACCTGGGAGAGAATACCAATGTCACCTGATTAAGTCACTAACATTAAGGAATGGGTTGGAGACGACATTTCAGAAGTAGAGATTTGGCACAGTCAGTACTTTTCCAAATATAATGTTTCAGGGCAGAGAACATCTGTGGATGCTTAGTCTATAATAAATTAAAACCCCCCTTTCCTAGCATCAGTTGGGATTATGAAATCCACTAAGACACACTGGCCTTAGTCTTTAACAGTGAACCTCAAAGAGCACATGCTGCCCCAATCCCCAAGCTCGTCTTGTATCTCTGCCAGACTGAACATTGTGAGCCAGCATACACAGACTGTCGCCCTGATCCCGAGCAGCTGTCTAATTACAATTTTGTTATTATTAATTACAGAGTAGAAAATCATTTGTAATTAGCTCAGCCTAAATCATAGTTTAAACAGCCAAAAATTACATTACAAACCAAAGTGTAATTAAAGCACTACACTAAAGTGTTTATTTAAACCCAGTTTAGTTACTGAGAATTTTTCAATCAGCTTCTCAGGCTCATACATAGACTTAATTAGTCTCCAGTACTGACAGTTTAGTGCATTTATTCATTAAGCATCAATATTGCTGAACAAATGTAAATAAAACATAGACAGAGATGCTTTAAAGGGGCAGTCACAAAACATCTGGGCAAGATAATGAGGCTGAGAAAGATGTGAATGTTAATGAATTTCCCAAGCTGCTGGCACAGCACTGACTCTGGAAAGCGAGGGATCTCAGTGCTACAAAAATTTACAGTGTACATTTGTGCTGCCTATTGACTGGAATGGTCCTTTGGGGTGGGGCAGAAGTCAATTAAATTCCTTGCTTCTCAGCGCTCCACAGTAGGTCTCAGATGCCACTCAGTGGAATTCTGGAGGAAGATAAAAGGGAACACCCTTTTCTGCCAACCTCTGGGTCTCTCTGTATCTTCTTAAGAAACAGAAGAGCTCATAAAGGGATTTTCAGGATGAAGTAGCTTCTTACTTGAAAGGTTTACAGAAAGTGATCTCTATGATGATAAGTATCAAGAACATTCCCAGGAGTAAATTTTCTATTCAAGGACTATTGTTTGGAAACTGTCCTTACCACGCATGCAAAAAATGGCAACATACACTTATAAATGAGATCCAGATTCTTAAAAGTACTCAACGAAGGAGCACTACACATATGTCAATGGATCTTCTTTTGACAACACATCCTAGGTAGTTCTTTTCACACAGTCTTTAGAATCACTTTTTACTGGCTTGTCTCTGTAGTTTCAGAATATGTTTCCCATTTTCAGGCTTGTTCCCTCATGTTCAGACATTGAACTTAGATTGGAAATGTGCTAGACATACACCCTAATCATTGTATCATCTCTTAGCCTCTAGGATCATTATACTTATTATTTAAAATATTCCCCTTTTGGTTTTCCTCCTTTTAAAAAATTTGAATTGTATAAACTTAGAATCATTTAAAAATCTTTTAGCAGTTCTCAACAAATGACCTGTTTACTTTCTCCATACTTTGACAGAAGTTTTTTAAGTTTTTCACCGTTTGGCATCAATTTGTGGAAGTTTTCAAAGTTATTAAAAATAATCTTTAGGGAAAATTGCATTTAAAAATTCCTTTGTAATTTTCATATTGCTATTTAAAAATGGAAAATGAAAATTTGGTGGGTAACTATAATACCATTGTTAGAGTGTCAGTTTAAAATGTAAAATTCAAGTAGCTAATAAAATGCAATTTCATCATAGGAAGTGCTGAGAGATAGTCTTACAGATTAAAAGCCCTTGCCTCCAAAAATATCTTTTCCTTCTTTCCCCCAAATTCCTCAGAGGATAAAAGTCTTCATGTCTTAATTAGATATCAACCTTGTTATAAAAATACTCAGGAGAGAAAAACATATTTTCTTAAATTTATTCTAATACAGACATGATTAATATGTTCCTCTCTAGGAGCATATTTAAGGTTTGAATATGCTGAGACAGAAGCTCTTGGATAAATCTGAATTATATTCCCACACCTGATGGTGGAAATTTGTGGTGCTTTTTCTCTTCCTTTCTTTTGATAAGATTTCATGAACAAGTGCAATCCAAGTCTACAAATTATCTAATGGAATTGAGAGTAGCAAGTAGTATATACAGAATGGTCTCTTATCGTCAGAGTATATAATATTCTGAGAGCGACAGCACGAGCCTATCAGATTCTTTTTAATTATTTTAGAATTAATTCAGGGCCAAATTTGAAAGAAACTCCCTGAGGCTGAAACTTACACCAACACTACCAAAAGATGTGAATTCTCTTCTCTATGTATCTGAAGTATGGTATATCTTCAAAAGAACAAGTTATAGAGCTGTTAACACTAAAATCATCCCTATCACCTCTGTTTCTGAAGATATAGTTTTGTTCTTAGAGGCATCTTTCCCAAACATATCTCTGCTCCTGTAATGTCTCTAGTTACAAAACTGATAGCCGATGTCTTTCCACTTAGCAAACTTGATATTTTTGTATAAATTGTTTTTAGAAGCCATGGCCTATTTGTCTGTATGTCTTCTTTCTTCTTTCTTTCCTTCTTTATTCCTCCTTTTCTTTCTTTCTTTCTTTCTTTCTTTCTTTCTTTCTTTCTTCCTTTCTTTCTTTCTACCCTTCCTTCCTTCCTTCCTTCCTTCCTTCCTTCCTTCCTTCCTCCCTCCCTCCCTCCCTCCCTCCCTCCCTCCCTCTCTCTCTCTCTCTTTCTTTCTTTCTTTCTTTCTTTCTTTCTTTCTTTCTTTCTTTCTTTCTTGTTCTTGGACCATACCCAGCAGTGCTCAGGGGTAACTCCTGGCTCTGCACTCAGGAATCACTCCTGGCACTTTTCAGGGGACCATATGGAATGCTGGTGATGAAAACAGTTTAGCTGCCTGCAAGTCAAAAATACTACCCACTGTACATCTATCTGCCTTCTGCCTTTCCTCTTTATCTACTCATCTTCCTGTCTACTTATCTATTATCCCAGGCCTTGTTTCCAGTCTTATAGAACCTCTAAAACAAAAATTTTTTTATCATGGTTGGACTTCTAATAGTCATTTAAATATATTTTAAGTCTCTGTAGCTATAGACATCTTATTTTCAGTCTGTTTTGGAATTCAGAGTGTAATTGCATATTCATGTACTCTTCAGTGATATTCAGATCATCTTCTTGTTTGCACTCAGATCATTTTTCCACTATTCCCTACCATACACTGTATTATGAAGGATTTATCAAACTTAACTAGATTTCCCAAGCTCAATGGTCCACTGACTTCCATTGAAGTTCATTTAACACAAGATCGAGATGTGATATTGAGAGAAGAACTGAGTAATTTAGCTCCGTTCCTTTGCCCAAGGTGACTTTCATGTCTTCTATGATTAGAGCTTGCACTTTATGGCTTAAGTCATTAGTTTATGCATCACATCTTTTCATTTTTTTTTCAGTTTTAGAGTAATTAAGACTTTTTCTACATTGTTATCCTGGATATTACCTCACCATAAGGTTTTCCAGTCCTTGCAGTTCTTTGGAAACTGTCCCTCAATCCTGAAACATCTCTTTCCAAATACTTGAGAATTACTGTCTCCTGCCACATACATTTATTAGTATATTATTGTTATCTTCATTACTCTCCTTCTTCTTATTCAAATCATATTTTCCATAGTTATAATTATTAGCAAGATGAGTCTCATGTCATAATGAAGAACAAATTACTTCATTAATGTTTACAATTAAATGTCTGAAAGTTTCTTTAATGTCATCAGATAATGTGAAAGACAATATCCCAGACCCAGAGAGGATAAACCAAAAGAGGAAGGTGTTTCTGAGTTTGTCGCCACTAATACTAAAAAAATCAATCTCTGTGAGAAAGTGTTTCTAGTAATATAGATTATTTGAACTACTTACCATTATGTCAAATTCACTTTAGCATTTGCAAACAGACATACTGTATGAATACCAAGAGAAGCACTATTTTCTCTGCTTGCATTTAAAGAGCTAAAGTTGTATAGATTTTTTTAATTAAGTAAGCTTTGCAAGTCAATAATGAGACCTTTATTTAACCCTTACATACTTGGTGTCTTAGGGCAACTTCTGTCTTGAAAGAGAATTCAAAATAATTCAAACTTGGTTTAATTTATCGAACATAACTAAACATTTCCATAGAAGTTTCCACAAAAGAAGTATGTCTCCCGTCCTCAATTCCCTGGACACATACTCTGTTTCTTTTCTTCAAGCAATAGAGATATGGCAGGTTCAGTGAATGAAATTCCTTGAGGAAAAAAATTTTCCAAAGATTTCTGCAGTGTATCAGATACTTCAATCCCAAGACAAATTAAGTACAGATTATACTCTCAAATTCTTCAGGGTATATATGATGTAGAATTTGGCTGATAATTGGGCCTCTCCTCTCTTAAAGCTGAATAGTATACCATTGTGCATATATATATGAGATATATACATATATATGATCTGTTTTTGCCACATGACTGTCTCCAGATTTTAGTTACTGTGAATAGTGCTCATAATAGTTCTTGTGCCTTTGGGGTGGGCTGGAGCAATAGCACAGTGGGTAGGGCATTTGCCTTGCACACGACCAACCTGATTCAATTTCTCCGCCCCTCTCGGAGAGCCTGGCAAGCTGCCGAGAGTATTTCCCCCACACGGCAAAACCTGGCAAACTACTCGTGATGTACTCAATATGCCAAGCACAGTAATAACAAGTGTCACAATGGAGACGTTACTGGGCCAGCTCGAGCACATCGATGAACAATGGGAGGACAGTGCTACAGTGCTACAGGATCTTTGGGATATATGCCAAGAAGTGAAATTGTGCTACAATGCTACAGTGCCTTTGGGGTAGATGCCAAGAAGTGTAATTGCTGGCTACAGGAAAACTGAATCCTTAGTTTTGGGCAAAAAATTGTGTCTGTACTGTTTCCCAAAAAGGCTAAACCATTCAAGAGTCTCACCATCATTGGAAAAGGTTTATTTTGTTGCACATTGTGCCAACATGAGTTTGTTCTCTTTCACATATGCCAGACTCAGTGTTGTGTGAGGTGATAGTTCACTGTTGTTTTGCTTTTCATTTTCACTGATGATAAGAGACACAAAACATTTTTTCATAGACCTGTTGGCAATCTATATGCTTCTTTAAGGAAATGTCTATTTCTTTCTTTTTTCCATTTTTCTATGGGGTTTATTGGTTTTCTTAGGTTTTATGTACGTTGGATATCAAATTTCACCAGATAATGGTGGACAAATATTTTGTTGAAGTGTGTGGGGCGGTAGTCATTCATCTAGTGTTCTGCCAATCCTATTCAGGATGACTCGAGTGAACAGCTTGTAGATGACAGACAATAGGCAGATCGGGCAATAGTTGCCAATGGCATGGATGTCTCCCTTCTTGTACAGTAGTACAGTACTGCTGGTTTTCCACTTGGATGGAACCTTGCATTCAGACAGGTAGCGTGTGAAGAGTCGAGCCAGCGTATTGATGAGTACTGACGACAGGTTCTTCAGGTGTTCAGGTCTGACCTTGTCTGTGCCAGGTGCTGTTTGTTTCTTTACCAAAGAAATGGCGTGTTGGATTTCGGAAGAGAGAACATTGGCAACGACATATCCATCCTGCAAAATTTTGTATGTCAGCAGGTGGACATGGCTATCAAAGAGATCTGAGTAGAAGTCATGGATAATCTTCTCCATTGCACTTCTGGAAGACGTGATAGATCCATCAGGACGTCAGAGGGCAGTCATCTTGGTCTTGCAGTTGGCGAAGGACAGGAGGGCATTACAAATGCTTTCCCCGGCTTCTGCTGCATCTACCAGCATTTCTGCTCTTCTCTCTTTGAGGTCTTCCTTTATCTCATCTCTGCACTGCTTTGCAAGCTCGGACATTTGCTTGCAGTTGCCTGAGGCATGCACTGAACCACCTTGGCGAATAAGCCCAAGAGTTTTTGAAGACAGGCCTTTGTTTGTGGCTATCTCTCTCTTGGCGTTCCTCCCACAATCATGGAGGTGCTGAACCAGTCAATCATATTCCTCATCAATGTTGTCAACAACGGCATCTTCCCATGTTGCAGCAAACATGCAAGCAAGCTGGGTTCCGAAAAGGATTCAGCACCATCGACCATATCCACATGATAACCAAGCTCATCGAGGTTTCTAGAGAGTTCAAGATGCTGCTCTGTCTAACATTCATTGATTTAAAAAAGGCCTTTGATTCTGTTGACATGGAAACAGTCATTAAATCCCTAGCCAATCAGGGCATTCAAACTCAATACATCAGGATCCTCCGTGAGCTGTATTATGGATTCACTACCAGGATCTCACCATTCTACAAAGAAGTGATCATTGATGTCAAGAGAGGGGTTCAGCAGGGTGATACCATTTCACCGAAACTCTTCAGTGCCACCCTCAAGAACATCATGACGACTGGAATGGGAAGGAATTGGAGTGAAGGTAGATGGTCGGCAACCACACCACCTCCGCTTCACTGATGACATTGTTCTAATAACACCAAACATTAGCCAAGTGGCACAAGTGCTGGCCAACTTCGACCGGTTCGACCGTGAGTATGGAAAGGTCGGACTACAACTGAATCTCACGAAGACAATGTTTATGAGAAACAGCCTCGTTCCTGATGCTCCATTCGCTCTCAACAGAATGACCATCTCCGAATGCAACAGTTATGTGGACCTAGGTCGAGAAGTCAACATGGTGAATGACCTAGCACCTGAGTTGCGCAGGAGAAAGAGAGTGGCATGGAACACCTTCAAGAGCATGGAAGAAATAGCTAAGAGGACGAAGAACCTCCAGCTCTAGGCACATCTCTTCGATTCCACTGTTCTTCCTGCATTAACTTACGCCTCAGAGACCTGGGCCCTACGCAAACAGGATGAGAACGCTATTCGGGTCTCCCAAAGAGAAATTGAAAGAGCTATGCTTGGAATATCACGTTTCACTCAAATGAGAGAAAGAATCCGGAGTTCCCACCTCCATCGATGATCAAGAATCAGGGACGCTGTCTTGTTTGCCAGGGCTTCAAAAATCAGATGGGCTGGACACATAACGAGATTTGGAGACGACCACTGGACTAGAGCCGTTACCGATTGGATTCCATGGGACGTCAAAAGACCGTGTGGCTGCCCACCTACCAGATGGTCAGACTTCTTCATCAGATCCTGAACGATCTGTTTGAGGCTCATCATGTTCCTAGAACGAACAGATGCCACTGGGCTACACAGGTTGTTACTGGTGCCTGCTCAAGCAACTCTGATGAACATAACTATCAATTGTTTTTTATATCTTTTATTAGTTTATCAGGAGAAGAAACTACAGTTCAAATTCTATTCATTATTCAATAGCTTATTTTTTCTATTATTGATATCATTATAAATAAAACCATAGTACTGTAGCACTGTCCTCCAGTTGTTCTTCAAATTTGCTTAACTAGGCACCAGTAACATCTTCATTGTGAGACTTGTTACCATTTTTGGCATGTCGAATACGTCACCAGTAGCTTGCCAGGCTTTGCCATGATGGTGGGATGCTCTCAGTAATGTGCCGGGCTCTGTAAGAGGGGTGGAGGAATTGAACGGGGATTAGCCACATGCAAGGCAAACGCCCTACCCACTGTGTTATTACTCCAGCCCAAATAAAAAATATAATAGTGAAAAACAATTTTTAAAAAGTATGACGCTAACATCCACGGGCAATAGAAACAAGGGCCAAGAGGACTGGTCCATACTTGGAAGCTTGCCTCAAGAACTGGGGGAGAGGGCAGTTGGGTTAGAGAAGGGACAGTTATGACAATGATGGTTGGAAGGCATTGCTCTGGATGGGAGATGTTTGCTGAAAGTGGTTAAAGGACCAAACATGATGGCCTCTCAGTATCTGTATTGCAAATTATAATGCTCAGAGAGAGAGAAAGAGAGAGAGAGAGAGAGAGAGAGAGAGATAGAGAGAGGTGCCTGAGATAGAGGCAGGCTGTCGGGGCAGGTTTGTTATGGTGGGAGGGATACTGGGGATAGTGGTCTTGGGAAATGTACAGTGGTGTAGGGATGGATGTTGGAACATTGTATGATTGAAACCCGAACATGAAAGTTTTGTAACTGTATCTCACAGTGATTCAATAAAAAAAAATAAAAAATAAAAAAATGGGTCTTTATCTAAAGTACTGCATTTAATCTATACTGTGCATTTTGTAATACTGTCATTTTGACATATTAATTTTTGTTATCCTTGAGCAGGAGATGTATTTCTTTTTTATGGTCCTTTTATTTCTTTTGATAATGATTTATAGTTTTCTTTTTCCTTTGTCTTATTTTTTTTGTTTGTGGGCCACACTTGTCAATGATCAATAATTATTCCTGGCTCTGTACTTGTGAAATACTCATGGCAGTACGCAGGGAATCTTATGTAATGCCAGGGATCGAACCCAGATTGCCTTAATGCAAGACAAGTGCAAGAAGAAGGAGAAGAAGGAGAAGGAGAAGAAGAAGAAGAAGAAGAAGAAGAAGAAGAAGAAGAAGAAGAAGAAGAAGAAGAAGAAGAAGAAGAAGAAGGATGAGGAGGAGGAGGAGGAAGAGGAGGAGGAAGAGGAGGAAGAGGAGGAGGAGGAGAAGAAGGAGGAGGAGGAGGAGAAGAAGGAGGAGGAGGAGGAGAAGAAGGAGAAGGAGGAGAAGGAGGAGGAGGAGAAGGAGAAGGAGAAGAAGAAGAAGAAGAAGAAGAAGAAGAAGAAGAAGAAGAAGAAGAAGAAGAAGAAGAAGAAGAAGAAGAAGAAGAAGAAGAAGAAGAAGAAGAAGAAGAAGAAGAAACAGCAATCATTGCTGGTGAAAAAATAATAGTTGAAAAGTTCATCAATCACTGATTGGTAATCTCAGAGTTTGAAAACATAAAAACAGCAAGACATATTGTAATCAAAACAAACAGAAATAGAAAGATAGAGATTACTAAAAGCAGCAAAGTCCAAAAATAAAGGAACCCCTGTAAGACTCACATTAGATGCACTATAGGCAAGAAGGCAATGGTATGATACATCCAAATAAATATTGAATAGAATTTCTAACCAAGAACTGCCTATCCTGCCAAGATTATTAATAAGATTTTAGGAAATGGTAAGCCATTTTTTATAATATGGGGGCACTGCTCATTAATTCAGCCATTTATTACACTGATTGAATTGGGCATGTTCTCAACATTACTTTTTTATTTAGAATGTTAATTTTATTTTATTATATTATTATTATTTTCCCCTTTTTATTGATTCACCATGAGATACAATTACAAAGCTTTCATGTTTGAACTTTTGTCATACAATCATCAAACACCGATGCCTACACCAATGCATATTTTCCATTACCAAAATCCCCAGTAATCCCCCCCACCTCATTCCCTTCTCCTGCCTTTCTGGCAGATAATTTTCCCCATATTCTCTCTCTACATTGGTTATATTCAATATTTCAAAACCAGTCCCACCACCACTCAAACTTGCGGAAATGGCAATGCTAGACAATTTGTTTTGTATTGCTTGTTGTGGACAGAAAAAATTATAATGTCCAGGAAATTCTGTATCATTCTCTTCTGGGAGCTTTAGTTTATATTCTCTGGATCTTGGCCATTGATGAGATTACATGGTACCGGGGGCAATTTGTGGGTGTGACTGCCAAGCTACTGACTGGAAATCTCAGATCAGTCCTGAACTGAGTGGGCTTGGAGATCTCAGTCAGGGGTTCCCGCATATTTGGGTTTTCCTGCCGGTCCACTCTTGGGTGGGGTTCATCCCATCTTGGGTGAGTCTCATCCCCTCCTCAGTGGGGCTCAACTCAGCATGTGAAGAGTGGCCTTGACCATGGTGGCAGTTGGGTCTGGAGGTTTTGGGCTGCTGGGGCTCTGTTTGCGGTGGGGAAGAAAACTCAACCCTCCCCCATTGGAGGTGCCCCAGTGAAGACAGCCTAGTACAGGGTCAGGACATTCTGCGGTGCTTTCTTCTGGGAGCTTTAGTTTATAGTTTCTGGATCTTGACCGTTGATAAGATTACATGGCAGCTTCTTTAAAACAGGGGAGCTGGAAGGAGGAGACCCAGTCTCAATCCAAGGGGTCCTGGAGCTCTCAGTCACGAGTGCCCACCTACTTCCTCTCTTTGGACCCTAACTTCATCTTTGATCTCTTTTGAGATTTATGGGTCCCTGAAATAAGGCAAATAAATGATCTTATAAAGCTGAGCTGGAGGTGGTTTGCGGGTTTGGCTCCCACATACCTAACTTTTGGCTGTTTAATTCTTGGTAAACTTGACCCCAAGTTGTTGGGTTCTGGCAAAAGGCACAGCAGCAATTTTGGGGTATCTGGAAGTCTGAAGACACCATCAGACCGCTGATGCACTCACTCGCCCCCGCAGGTAGCAGGTAGGTTGATAAAATATCTGTTAACAAACAGCAGCTAAAAGCTTCATTGCCTCTAAATGAACTCTGCAAGAAGAGAGTAGATGGTCTCCTATAGAAGAAAAGCAAACCCCACTTGAAGCAGAAAAAATACATGAAAGGACAAAATGAGAGTAAATAGAGTACAAAGGAGATTCAGACTGCTTGAATTTAAAAGAGGAGTTTGACTTAAAACTTCAGGTGCAAACTCACATCGTAACCTCAAAGCAAAAGTATTTAGTATAAATTTAGAGGGAGAGGAAAATGGAAGCAGATTACTGCTTTAGCATCAAAATGAAAATGCAAAAATAATGTAAAACCAAGGGAATTATAACAAACAACAACAAAAATTCTTTAGGAAAATGGTAATAAACTTATTTATGTTGAAAATTTCTTTTAATAAAAATTTCTTTAAATGAATTGTAGTTTTCTATAGAAAGGCATATAGAGGCTTACAGGATCAGGAAAAAAATTACTTAACGCTACATTGCTTAAAAGAGCTTTACTTGAATTCCCATAATAAACACAAGCTCAGACTAAAAGATTAGAAAACAAACATATAAGCAAATAGTACTCGAAAATAAAACAATGATGGATTTGGCTTTATCAGCCAAAGTAGAGGTCAAACTAAATAACTTAATAAGAGTCAGGGATGGACATTAAAATAGGTGAAGAAGGACTTTGATCTTACTAAAAGATGTGCACCACATTCCTAACAAAATTATCAATAAACCTGAGGAGATATATTAATATTGTCAACACAGTAGCAGTAGGAGATTGCATACTTACATCCATCATT
Source organism: Sorex fumeus (assembly GCF_029834395.1). NCBI lineage: Eukaryota > Metazoa > Chordata > Mammalia > Eulipotyphla > Soricidae > Sorex > Sorex fumeus. The sequence continues at coordinate 3,511,151 of NW_026606095.1, read as the reverse complement.
GTACAAATCAATCAAACAGAAAATCAGTAAAAAATCCAGAGACCTAAATGAGGATTTAGAGATATAGGATTAATAGCTATAGGTCCTCCACTCCTCAAAGTAAATTTGCTTCCCTCGGTTCTTATTCTCAAGAAGTAAGAATAAGACCTTATTCAAAGGTCTTATTACACAGACCTTTGCCAAAAACTCATGAAAGTAGAAACAACATCAAGTCTCTTTCCAGACCATCATGGTGTAAAGATAGAAATTTACTATAAATAGGAAATTTGGGATTGGGTTGGTGAACTAACTCAATGGACTGGAGTGAATGCTTTGCATGTAGGAGGTTCACATTTGATACCAAGCATTGTATAATCTCCCAAGGTTAACTACAATTGACTCCCAGACACTGAGGTGGGTACCTTTTGAGCACAATTGGATTTCTTCTATAAATAACCAAATATACACAAAAAAATAAATATGGAAAAAATCTTGGAAAAAGCTCTAGGATTACTATATTTATACCAATCTTCCCAATTTTAAGATTCTATGTGGTTTATTACATAGCACTTATCACAAGATTTCAGCATGTTTTAGATGCTTAATGGTGTTATTTGTTGAGCTCAAATGTGTCAGTATAAAATTTATAAAAGAAACCTTCTAAATTGAAGGGACACTTATTCTGACCTATTCCTATATCAAAGGCTGTCAAATTGTTAATGATACCTTTTTTATGACCTAGATAGAATATCTTTAGTAGGAAGTGATAAACTGTGTGGTGTTTTGGGGATATCTTGTGTCTGCTGACCTCTTAACCAACACTGAGTTGATCACACTTCCAGTTCATAAACACAGTTGCCCTTAGGCTGTGTTTGAGAGGCAAAGGGCTTTCATTTGATATGAAGCTGATATTATTGATTTTTCTTCCACACATAGTGGGGGTGCAATAACCCAGACCTTACATTTATTAACTTGACTAGTCATAAGTAGAAGTTGAACTTCAGAAAGTTCAGGGCTTCCATTGAGTTTTCTGTGCTCAAGCCTGAATGTTTATCAGGAATATAATTGTGTTGGGGAAAACACTGATGATCTTTGCCTTTTTCCTGAACTCTTTCCTTAGTGGTATTTGTTTTCCTTCCTTTCAGCTTTTATGTAAACCTAGCACTATCTCATTCATAAACTTCTTTCCTATACTATTTATTTCTATTATGAATTTTAGACCAATTAATTCCAGTGAACTCTCAAACAGAAATATGTTTTCTTATTGTAGAAGGCTAAGAAATATTATTTTAATAGTCTGCAGTAGATAGCATGATGTATTAGAAAAAAACATGAATTTGATGCGAAATATCTCACTTTGAAACAGGTTTAGCCATTTACAGTATAAAGATGGCTAAATGACTTATAATTTCACCTTTTGTTTGTTTATTTACTAAATGGAAATAGAAATGATCTAATTCATAGCTTACTAATTTTAAATGACAATACACATGTAAATTTTTTAACCAACCTAGGATAAAGTTGATGGCAAAAGAAATACTAATTTCTCCTTTCCTTTACTATCAATTTATCTATTAGTCAGTGATTGAGCTGAGACTATCTACTGATTCTTACTCTTCTCTCCCAGACTTCCAAATAAACCAAAGCAACAAAGAACCATGCCTGTGGTGGATTTATTTTGTAGTTTCCAAAGCATTTATCAATCCTCAACCCATACATGGTTAATGTAATTTCTAAAATAAACTTGATGTTGTGAATCCTTTACGCTTATAGAAATTTTATGACAAATAGATCATGTAAGCCTTGATTTTGCCTAGTATAAATCCCATAATCCCATCCCCATTATCACAAAAGACAGGTCTCATATATTTTTTATGATTGACTTGCATTCAATTGTGCATATATACAACATCATTTTTATCCATTGATTTGTTATTGGACACTAGATTAGTCTTTCATATCTTTAATTTTGTGAATAGTGCAAGGCTGCAAGTTTCAGTTCCAGTTTTCTGTTGTCTCTCCTCCCCCAAGCACACAAGGGGTAGCCTTGGAATCCACCTGTAAATGGTATAATCTGGTATACATTTTTAAAAGATTTCTGACATAATATGAGACTAACAACCAAGGTCCGTAGAGACAAGGGCAGCAAGATTGCTCCACCGATAAAATCTGCCTGATGAGGGAGATGCAGATCAAAACCACAATGAGATACCATCTCACACCTCAGAGACTGGCCCACATTCAAAAGAACAAAAGCAACCGATGCTGGCGCAGATGTGGTGAGAAAGGGACACTCCTTCACTGTTGGTGGGAATGTCCACTGGTTCAGCCCTTCTGGAAAACAGTATGGACGATTCTCAAAAAATTAGAAATTGAGCTCCCATTTGACCCAGCAATACCACTCCTGGGAATATATCCCAGAGAGGCAAAAATGTATAGTCGAAGTGACATCTGCACTTGTTTGTTCATTGCAGCACTCTTTACAATAGCCAGAAACTGGAAGAAACCTGAATGCCCAAGAACAGATGACTGGTTAAAGAAACTTTGGTACATCTACACAATGGAGTACTATGTAGCTCTTAGAAAAGATGAAGTCATGAAATTTACATACAAGTGATACAACATGGAAAGTATCATGCTAAGCGAAATGAGTCAGAAAGAGAGGGATAGACATAGAAAGATTGCATTCATACTTTATATCTAAAGTAACAAAATATGAGATTAATACCCAAGAATAGCTGAGATCAGCACCAGGAGGATTACTCCATAGCTTAGTGGCCAGTCAAGCATTCTAGAGGAAAGGGCAGCTCAGATAGAGAAGGGAACACCAAATAAAGGGTGTTTGGAGGATCCTCCCAGGAGAGGAGATGCATGTCAAAAGTAGACTATGGACTGAACATGTTTGCCACTCAATGCCTCTTTTGCAGACCACAAAACCCAAAAGGAGAGAGAGAGAAAACACAGGGGATTGCCCTGCCACAGAGGCAGGGGGGGATGGGGGCATGGGGGTGGGGGGATATTATCCATGGTGGTGGAAAATGGGCACTGGTGGAGGGATGGGTATCTGATCATAATATAATCAAACCCAAGCACAAAAACTTGTAAATCTACAACTGTACCTCATGGTGTTTCACTAATAAAAAAAATTTTAAAAAATCTGCCTGATGAGCTGGGGGAGAAGGCAGCTGGGATAGAAAAGGGATCAGTAAGTCAATGGAGGTTGGAGGAATAGCTCAGGATGGGAGAAGTGTCCTGGAAGTAGATAAAGGACCAAACATTATGACCCCTCGTATCTGTATTGCAAATCATAATGCCCCAAAGTAGAGATAAAGAAGAAACTTGTCTGCCATAGAGGCAGGGAGTGAGGTTAGGTGGGGGTGGCAAGAGGTGTATTGTGGACATTGGTGGTGGAACATGTGCACTGGTGGAGGGATAGGTGTTCGATCATTTTATGACTGAAACTCAATCATGAAAGCTTTGTAACTGTATCTCACATTGATTCAATTAAAAAATAAGTAAATAAATAAATAAATAAAAAGATATCTGGGTTCTGTTTAGAGAACAGAGAACAGATCATGTATACTTGAGCTGGCCTCACAGTTTCTAAGAGCTTGAGGGAAAATTTTCAAGGCTTTCATGATCCCTTTCTTTAAGATGATCATACCTCATGTTGGCCACAGTAAGAGAATACCAGGAAACTGTTGTTACAAATCAAGATGGAGATATATAGATGTATGCTGTATGCTGACTTGGATTTTCTTTAAGATAGTAATACCAGTGGATATGAAGAAAAGTTGTGGGGATGAAGAATGGCCATCAGGAAAGACTTGAACAATGATAAATGGGGTGCCATTTACCGTGTGGGGATAACTAGATGAGAAGCAGAACATTTTGATGGGTTCAGTACAATGGTTCAATTTTGGTTATGTTTAGTTTATAATGCTAATTAAATATAAGAGTTTATACTTTTAACAGAACTAAATTGGGAGTTTGGGGGAGTTAAGAATGTGATTGTAAAGGGAAACAGGGCTTCTGAGTTGATGGCAATTCTCATTGTGACTTTTTCATAATAATTCATTAAATTATACTTTACTATTTTTACATATTTTCTGTGTATTCTATTTATAATATCTAAAGTTTAAAAAGTAAATAAATGGATATAATTTCTAGATGAAAACATAGGTCAATAAATTTATTACTGTGTAAAGAGGAAGGTACAAAATAGAAAATTTGTAAGAAAATCTATGTGCTTACATATAAAAATGAGATATCTTACAGTAGCAGAAAAATCACGAACAATTAGGAAATACATCAACAATTCTTATAGGAAGAAAGTCAAATTATTATGGTTGTTTCCCATAGAGATTTTGGGAATCACTTTAAAAATACTATTAACCCTACAAAAGCAAACACTGGAAAATTATCTAAACTGACAGCTTATAAAAAAGGGAATACTAAATGGCTAATATGAAAAAAATTCAATCTCTTACAAATTTTTTAAATGTTCTAATGTATCTCAAGTTCTAATTTAATAGACTAATAAAACTAGAAGTTGATTTTATTCGCAATATACAACTTGACAAGAATGTGAGAAGTCAGCTCACATGTTCTAGGAGGAAACTTTTAAGATGACTAATGAGAAATATACATCCATAATAGTCAAATAAATTTAAAACTGGTGTGAATGAAGTTGTGATGTACAGACTACAACTTATTTCGTGGTGGAAGAACTTATTTTTCCAGAGACTGAGAGAGCCAGTGAGTTTCTAGCAGTCTGTTCACTTAGGGAATTAGTTCCTCAGGCAGGAAGATGCCTAGCCCAAAGGCACATCTCTTCCCAACAACCTGTGTCAAATGACAGTTCAATTGGGAGTCTATCAAATCCCTGTTGTTGATACCACTCGGTGCAATTCTGAAGAGCTACCAAAGTGTGTACATCTCATAGAGTCACCGAGACTGCTAAATAGCTTCTACTATTGAACTTTATTTCCAAACCTTCCTTCTTAGAGGATTCATCTCATGTGGTCTTCAGGAACCCAATCAGCACCACTCAATTATTCCATTGCTACACCCCATCAGTATAATTAAAATCATTACTATAGTATTTGAGATATTTTTACCATATTAAATTTGTAATGCAAAGTCAGACTTAAAATGAAGTCTTATAAATAAATAATTATATAAATATAGGGTTATTATATTAGGCAACTATCAAGAATGGACATTTTCAAAAATGAATGAGCATTTGAGTCCTGCTGAAACCATGAATAACTACTAAACTGTCTTTAAGTAAATATAGCAAGTGTGCACAGCACAGCTGTTTAAAGAATGAAATTGCGACTATAATTAATAATTGAGGATTAAAGTTAATTTTTTTTGTTTATTTTTGGGCCACACCTGGTGTTGCTCTTGGCTTTGCACTCATGGATTTCTCCTGACTGGAATCAGAGGGCCACATGGGGTTCCAGAGAAAGAACTCGGGTTGGCCATGTGTGAGGCAAATATTCTACCAGCTTTATTTTTGCTACAGCCTTTGAAGTTATAAAAATTATGGGTAAACACACACAAAACACACACACACACACACACACACACGGATATAATGAGAAATCATCTTCATAGGACAGATACAGAAAGAAAGTAATTTCAAAGTAATTGCACTTTGAAACCCTTGACTGCTTTGAGATAGACCCATACTTCCCATCAGCTGCTCCTAGAAACTTACTAAGCACTGTAAAATTACAAAAGTATTTTCCCTCCAAGCCATGGAGCAAAATTCCTGGTACTAATCTTGGCCACTCTTGGGTGTTAGTCTCCTAGAGGCCAGCCACACATGCTAGGGGAAAAGGGAGCTCAGATAGAGAAGGGAGCACCAAATAAGGGGTGTTGAGAGGATCCTCCCAGTATGGGAGAAGCATGCTGAAAGTAGACTATAGACGAAACATGGTTGCCACTCAATGCCTCTTTTGCTAACCACAACACCCAAAAAGAGAGAGAACAAAAGGGAATGCCCCACCACAGAAGCAGGTGGGATGGGGGGATGGTGGGTGGGAGGGACACTGGGACCCGTGGTGGTGGAAAATGGGCACTGGTGAAGGGATGGGTACTTGATCATTGTGTAACTGAAACCCAAGCACAAAAATCTGTAAGTCTACAACTGTACCTCATGGTGTTTCACTAATAAAAATTTTTTTAAAAAAGTATTTCCCTAGATACAAAGAACTCTTTTGATGCACAACATTTTATTCAGGACTGTAAAATGATTTATTTATAATTTTCATAAAACTTCCACAAATTTAAATAGTTTTTAGTCAACTTTCTTCATTCCTTCCCTCATTCAAGGTCAGACCTATATTATTATTTAACTACTCTTTCAACACCTCATAATTCTCTCCCTATTTTTTGTCACCCATTTTTCCCCTTTGAAATAATTTGCAACATAACTGTAGCACTTATTGGAGAACACAGACTAAGAATTTTCCCTAGTCAACTATACTTTCAGGTAGTACTGTAGCACTGCACTGTCCTCCCGCTGTTTATTGATTTGCTGTAACAGGCCCAGTAACATCTCCATTTTGAGACTTGTTGTTATTACTGTGTTTGGCATATTGAATATGTCACAGGTAGCTTGCCAAGCTTTGCCGTGCGGGCGAGATACTCTCGGTAGCTTGCCAGGCTCTCCAAGAGGGGCAGAGAAATAGAACCCCGCTAGGCCTGACTGGCTGTGTGCAAGGCAAACGCTCTACCACTGTGCTGTCGCTCCAACTCTAGAGTAGCAAAATGACTTTTAATTTTCATTTTCTAGTTTATTGTTTCAAACTCCAATTATGTATATGCAAAACTTACCATTGCTAACATGACAACATGTATTATAGGGTAGAGTAGAGATTTGTAGCTTTAATTGCACATCTTAATATGCCCCTTTTCATAAAAATATAATGATTTTATTATATTTATCCCTCTCCCACAACTTCTTTTGAAGAGATATCTTTTTCCAGTCTTGGATATTAAGTTGCAGGTAATACTAAAGAACTTAAAATATATTAACTAGTTCATAGATTAGTGAACATCATGGATAAACAAAACAAAGCAATCCATAAGCATGATTTCAACAAGGGAGACAGATATTATAGACTTTATGGCATACTACTGTAGGATAACACTGTTTTGTCCTTCCTCAGGTAGCTTAGGTTATCAGGTCACACCCATCGAAGGACACTGAACTTGTATTGTAAGCTATGTCCTTTCTGTGTGGACACAGGAAGACAGTTAATATTATGCTTTATAACTTGGGAGTTGATTGACTCTGAATAATATTTACTCCTGGGCATCTGCTTTCTTGACTCAGTTGCCCTTAGTTCCTAGCACCCCAAAAGCAGGGTCCCGACAATGGACTGAATGGACCCAGGGCAAGCTGTGAGTTACCCTGGCATCAAAATGGGCCGGCCAAAGTGCCATGATACTCAACTATAAGTTGAGGGCATGATCATGGACAAATGCTGTCATGATCCAAAAGTAAGTAATGACGAGACTAGGACCCTGGTGGAGCTAGGAGGATTAACCTGGCCTGAGGACTGCAGAATGTATAGTGAGATGTTCTCAGGAAGAACCAAACTAAGTTTATATCTCTTACTGTGCTCATACAGAATGACATTGCTAGAAATATTAGAAGTAGATTTATTACAACGATTTAAGTAGATTACTAACTGAGGGAAGGACACACCCTTGTTGGGATCCCACCCTTGAGCGGATCTCCTAGTAATCTGGAGTAATCTCTTTAGATGAGATTTTATCCTTGACTGTAAGCTCAGGGATATAGAGAGTCAGAGTGAGAGGGGCTCAAGCTTGAGAGAAAGAACAGCCATACTGATCCAAGCCACACACAGGGCTCAAGAGAACTGAACACAGACGATGAGAAAGAGCCATCCAGTGAGCCCGTGAACACACAACCTTCGGCGTGATAAGATTTTACAGCAGGTGTCCCTGGGTGGGCATTTGTTTCTTCAGGTTCTGTCAGCCACCGGGGACACAAATAACAAAGATAAATTATGCCTTTCTGTTAAAAAAAAATAGAAAATGCTACCTTAAGCAATAAAATTTAATACAAATTTCAGCTTCAACCATAGACCCAATATACGTTGGTTTGCATTTTATTTGGTCGTGCATTGGAAGTTACTGGATAAAGATTCTTAGACAATAGTCCATAAATGAGAGAACCTTTGTGAAAATCTAGAAAAAAAGTTATAGTTCCAGCACATTGTTTGAGGAAAAATAAAAATCAAAGTAAAACAAAACAAAAAATATAGATTCATTGGATAGTGTAAGGATACAAAGTAATTTTATTTGCATCAATGCTTCCCCAAGATGTTGAGCTCAATACCAAGAGAGCTTTCTTAGTCCATGCGTTTCCCTTTAGGGAAAATGAGAACACAGGAACAATTTCCTGGGTTCCCCAACTGCATGGCATGTTGCCAAAGAGACTCATTTTGATACAGCAGATGCTGCCTAGTTTCTGGACTGACAATATGTAACATTAGCATGCTGACCACAAGAAGCCTTTAGTGTTATAATTCTTTTGTTTATCAACTATTTTAAAGCTTATGTTGTTATATTATGGCAGGTTATACTAGTGACAAGACTTTTTTGTGTGTTTTGTTGTGAGCTGCAGCAATAACACAGCGGGTAGGGCGTTTGCCTTTCATGCGGCTGACCTGGGTTCAATTTCTTCGTCTCTCTCGGAGAGCCCAGCAAGAACCAAAAATATCCCGCCCGCACAGCAGAGCCTGGCAAGCTCCCCGTGGCATATTCGATATGCCAAACACAGTAACAAAAAGTCTCATAATGGAGACGTTACTGGTGCCCACTCGATAAATCGATGAACAATGTGATGACAGTGCTACAGTGTATAGTAGTCACAGAAACAAGAACCTCTATATTTGGGACAGTAACCTCAGTTGTTACATATCTGCTGCTTGGCCACTTGCCTATATCTGATAAATAATGTGTTTTGTGTGTTTATATGCGTGTTTGTGAATATACGGGGTCTCTCTCTCTCTCTTTTTCTGTTTGCTGTAGCTCTTTCTCTCTCCCTGTGTATGTGTGCAAGGAAATCTACTCATCCAAAGAAACATATTTTATGCTGTTTTTGTGTCTCTAGTCATCATTTAGTGTCACTTTGGGATATGGATTCAGTTGAAGCCTAGGAAGTCCTTTGGAATTACCAAAGTGTGATGGTGGCCCATGGACATAAGACTAGAGCACTGGCATGCCAAGAGGTGCCTGTACTTTCACAAGTACGATAATAATTGTGGTCAAATTTTCTTGTCTGATAGTAATTTGTCAAAGTTAAAAAGAAATTAGTCTTCCAGATGGTTTCACTAAGCTAATTGTAGCTTCCCTATCCTGACACTTACACTTCCAATGTCGTAACTCTTTGTTACATCATCAAAGAAATGGTCAAGGAAAGGAGACATCAAATTGATTTATTTTGTGATGGGAAGTAATTTATTTATTTTTTCTCTATTCCTTTCGGAGAGTCTGACAAGCTACCTAGAGTATCCTACCCACACGACAGAGCCTGGCAAGCTATCCGTAGCATAGTCGATATGCCAAAAACAGTAAATGCAATGGGTCTCATTCCCCACAGTCTAGGAGTGAACACTTGCTCACAATTTATCTAATAAAAGGATTCAAGATATACAAAGCACTGGTCAAACTTAACAAGAAAAACAACCAGTGTTGGCATGGGGCAAAAAACCCTCATCCACTACTGGTGGAAATGCAAACTGATCCAATCTTGTTGTAAAATGATATGGGTAATTCTCAAAAACTAGGAACCAAGCTTACAGCAATCCCATATTTTTGCATCTTCAACAAGGGTCTAAAAACTCTACTCAGAAAAGCCATCTTCACTCTTATGGTCATTGTAGCACTACTCACAATAGTCCAAATCTGGAAACAACCCAAGTGTCCAAGAACACTTTAATAGATAAAGAAAACTATGGTACATATACACAATTCTTCATCTGAGTTCACATTCTAAAAACTATAGTAATTTTTTTCCTTTCAATATAGCCCATGGAGTAATTAGTTTATTCTCCTCCAAATTTTTTTAGACATAGAGCTTACAAGAAGATGACAAAGTTTAAATGAGGCCATAAGGGTGGGCTCTGACCAAGCTGAAACTTATAAAAGGAGGAAAAAAAGACACAATTTTCTCTTTTCTAATTATTCCTCCTCCCTCTTGTATTTCCAGTATGTAAGGACACATAGCAAAACCTTGATCAGAATTCTGGTTTCTAAAAACTTGAGAAAATAAAAGATTTCTATAGAAGTCACTCAGTCTTAGATATTTTTATATGGTGTTCCAAGCTAATCAATATAGTACAATGCAGGGAGAGTAAATTGACTATTTTCATTCATTTCAACTAAGAATGGATGAGCATTTTTAGCAACAGAGGCTATTAGTCTAGAGGAAGTACAGAATGATTTTCAAAGTACCCTAGTATATGTTGTAATACAATTAAACAATATATGTTAATGGATTATAATGTTAATTAAAGGATTAAAATTACTTAAAAATTTAATACTAACCTCTTAGAATTATTTTTGTAGGTTTACTAAACTGGTTCAAACAGGATATCTCATAGGGAAATAGCCCATTTGCTTCATTCACTTTCTTTCTTTCTCCCTATGTCTCTCACACATCACATTTGTCTCTAATAATGTTATAGATTTGAAGCTTATTGTTTTTTGTGATGATAAATTTTATCATATTTACTTTATTACTCTCGTAATTCCTTGTATGGTGCCAGTATCCCTAGTTGTACTATAAACTCGATGAAATTCTTTATATTTTTCTCAAATTCATCATCCACAACTAGTAAAGCATATGTCAAAGAATATATTTCCAATAAATGTTTATTTATTTAGGTTTGGGGATTGCATCTGTCAGAGCTCAGGACTAACTCATGGTTCTATGCTTAAAGGTTACTCCTGGAGTTTTTTGGTGGGCCATACATGGTACTAGAAATAGCACCCAGGTCAGAAATGTGGAAGATAAACATGTAAAAAGTGTTTTCAAACACTCACTTCCCTTCTTTACTCAAGTTCAGGTATTATGATTTAGATAGCTATTATTTAACTATCCAAAGTTTCAGTCCTAGAAAATGAATTTGGTGAGACAAATCAATAACTTGAACAAAGTGGTTAACAGTAATGGATCCAACCCTGCCTGACAGTGTCTCATTCTATATTCGTAGAAATATATACCACTTAGAATCAACTAATTTCTGAAATTCCTTGGACCATCAACACAGTTATATTACGTTAATATATTCATGTAATTGAAGTTACAATTTAGGAATACATCCTTGATTATCAACTCTTTTGAGTATAGGTTGTGACTCAGAGTCTGAGATATTTAATGACTGCAAACTAATACAGTGTTTCCCTAAATAGGGGGTATTCTCCCTCAATGGGTCACATGAATTATCCAATTGGTAGTAGTAGCCTCAGTTACAACTAGAGAGTACTTTCTGTTTGCTTACCTAAAAAAGATTGATTTCCAGGGGGTTGTTTAATGCTTTTTTAAAAATGTAGCAGTAGGTCAAATAAATTTGGGAATCTCTGTTCTAATCTACATACTATATCTGCACATGCATTATCAAGGATAGACAGAGAAATGTGCCTGTGGGCATCTGGAGAATCTTCCTATTTAAAAAAAAGTATACAAAACAAAATACTACTGTTTATTTAGTTTTTATCCTGCACGGCAGAGCCTGGCAAGCTCCCCGTGATGCATTTGATGTGCCAGACACAGTAACAACAAAGTCTCCAATGGAGACGTTACTGGGCCTGCTCGAGCAAATCAATGATCAACAGGAGGGCCTTTACTTTACTTTTTACTTTAGTTTTTATAGATTATCTCTTTTCTTCCTCTCTTTGACTAGAATGGACTGCCACTGAGTCAGAGAAACAGAAGAGGAAGTCCTCAGAGATCTACACTTTTGTCATTTGTCTTCCCATGTTTTGTGGTGGCAGGGGTTCATCATATTTTTAGGCCATCTACCTTGTTTCTAATGATTAAGATGCATCATGTTGATATTTAATTTATGCCTTTTGTATGGAGTTTTGTGCAGGGGGTTGCGTGCATGTGCATGTGTGTGTGTGT